>NC_092722.1:29658881-30258881 GCF_047496885.1 Scyliorhinus torazame
CCTTGTTACCTTCCTCAACGGTAGGTCCTCTATTTCTCTACTCTGCTCCCCTGGATGCACCACAACAACTCACTTTTCCCCATGTTCAATTTATACCCTGAAAAATCCCCAAACTCCCCAAGTATCCGCATTATTTCTGGCATCCCCTCCGCCGGGTCTGCCACATATAGTAACAAATCGTCCACATACAAAGATACCCGGTGTTCTTCTCCTCCTCTAAGTACTCCCCTCCACTTCTTGGAACCCCTCAACGCTATCGCCAGGGGCACAATCGCCAGTGCAAACAATAATGGGGACAGAGGGCATCCCTGCCTTGTCCCTCTATGGAGCCGAAAATATGCAGATCCCCGTCCATTCGTGACCACGCTCGCCATCGGGGCCCTATACAACAGCTGCACCCATCTAACATACCCCTCTCCAAAACCAAATCTCCTCAACACCTCCCACAAATAATCCCACTCCACTCTATCAAATGCTTTCTCGGCATCCATCGCCACTACTATCTCCGTTTCCCCCTCTGGTGGGGGCATCATCATTACCCCTAACAGCCTCCGAATATTCATGTTCAGCTGTCTCCCCTTCACAAACCCAGTTTGGTCCTCGTGGACCACCCCCGGGACACATTCCTCTATTCTCATTGCCATTACCTTGGCCAGGATCTTGGCATCTACATTTAGGAGGGAAATAGGTCTATAGGACCCGCATTGTAGCGGGTCCTTTTCCTTCTTTAAGAGAAGCAATATCGTTGCTTCAGACATAGTCGGGGGCAGTTGTCCGCTTTCCTTTGCCTCATTAAAGGTCCTCGTCAATACCGGGGCGAGCAAGTCCACATATTTTCTATAGAATTCGACTGGGAATCCATCCGGTCCCGGGGCCTTTCCCGCCTGCATGCTCCTAATTCCTTTCACCACTTCTTCTACCTCGATCTGTGCTCCCAGTCCCACCCTTTCCTGCTCTTCCACCTTGGGAAATTCCAGCCGATCCAAAAAGCCCATCATTCTCTCCCTCCCATCCGGGGGTTGAGCTTCATATAATTTTTTATAAAATGTCTTGAACACTCCATTCACTCTCTCCGCTCCCCGCTCCATCTCTCCTTCCTCATCCCTCACTCCCCCTATTTCCCTCGCTGCTCCCCTTTTCCTCAATTGGTGTGCCAGCAACCTGCTCGCCTTCTCCCCATATTCGTACTGTACACCCTGTGCCTTCCTCCATTGTGCCTCTGCAGTGCCCGTAGTCAGCAAGTCAAATTCTACATGTAGCCTTTGCCTTTCCCTGTACAGTCCCTCCTCCAGTGCTTCCGCATATTGTCTGTCCACCCTCAAAAGTTCTTGCAGCAACCGCTCCCGTTCCTTACTCTCCTGCTTCCGTTTATGTGCCCTTATTGATATCAGCTCCCCTCTAACCACCGCCTTCAGCGCCTCCCAGACCACTCCCACCTGGACCTTCCCATTATCATTGAGTTCCAAGTACTTTTCAATGCACCCCCTCACCCTTAGACACACCCCCTCATCTGCCATTAGTCCCATGTCCATTCTCCAGGGTGGGCGCCCTCCTGTTTCCTCCTCTATCTCCAAGTCTACCCAGTGTGGAGCGTGATCCGAAATGGCTATAGCCATATACTCCGTTCCCCTCACCTTCGGGATCAACGCCCTTCCCAGCACAAAAAAGTCTATTCGCGAGTAGACTTTATGGACATAGGAGAAAAACGAGAACTCCTTACACCTAGGTCTGCTAAATCTCCACAGGTCTACACCTCCCATCTGCTCCATAAAATCTTTAAGTACCTTGGCTGCTGCCGGCCTCCTTCCAGTCCTGGACTTCGACCTATCCAGCCCTGGTTCCAACACCGTATTAAAATCTCCCCCCATTATCAGCTTTCCCATCTCTAGGTCCGGAATGCGTCCTAGCATCCGCCTCATAAAATTGGCATCATCCCAGTTCGGGGCATATCCGTTTACCAAAACCACCGTCTCCCCCTGTAGTTTGCCACTCACCATCACGTATCTGCCCCCGTTATCCGCCACTATAGTCTTTGCCTCGAACATTACCCGCTTCCCCACTAATATAGCCACCCCCCTGTTTTTCGCATCTAGCCCCGAATGGAACACCTGCCCCACCCATCCTTTGCATAGCCTAACCTGGTCTATCAGTTTCAGGTGCGTTTCCTGTAACATAACCACATCTGCCTTAAGTTTCTTAAGGTGTGCGAGTACCCGTGCCCTCTTTATCGGCCCGTTCAGCCCTCTCACGTTCCACGTGATCAGCCGGGTTGGGGGGCTTCCTACCCCCCCCCACCCTTGTCGATTAGCATTCCCCTTTTTCCAGCTCCTCACCCGGTTCCCACGCAGCTGTGTCTCCCCCAGGCGGTGCCCCCCCGCCCATCCCCTCCCATACCAGCTCCCCCCTCTCCCCAGCAGCAGCAACCCAGTAATTCCCCCCTCCCCCCCCCCCCGCTAGATCCCCCGCTAGCGTAATTACTCCCCCCATGTTGCTCCCAGAAGTCAGCAAACTCTGGCCGACCTCGGCTTCCCCCCGTGACCTCGGCTCGCACCGTGCGACGCCCCCTCCTTCCTGCTTCCCTATTCCCGCCATAATTATCATAGCGCGGGAACAAAGCCCGCGCTTCTCCCTTGGCCCCGCCCCCAATGGCCAACGCCCCATCTCCTCCACCTCCCCTCCTCCCCCCATCACCACCTGTGGAAGAGAGAAAAGTTACCACATCGCAGGATTAGTACATAAAACTCCTCTTTCCCCCCTTTTTAACCCCCCTCTTCGCCCCCCACATTCGCCCCACCACTTTGTTCAAACGTTCTTTTTAACAGCCCGCTCATTCCAGTTTTTCTTCCACAATAAAAGTCCACGCTTCATCCGCCGTCTCAAAGTAGTGGTGCCTCCCTCGACATGTGACCCACAGTCTTGCCGGTTGCAGCATTCCAAATTTTATCTTCTTTTTATGAAGCACCGCCTTGGCCCGATTAAAGCTCGCCCTCCTTCTCGCCACCTCCGCACTCCAGTCTTGATAAACGCGGATCACCGCGTTCTCCCATTTACTGCTCCGAGTTTTCTTTGCCCATCTAATGACCATTTCTCTATCCTTAAAACGGAGGAATCTCACCACTATGGCTCTAGGAATTTCTCCTGCTCTCGGTCCTCGCGCCATCACTCGGTATGCTCCCTCCACCTCCAACGGACCCGCCGGGGCCTCCGCTCCCATTAACGAGCACAGCATCGTGCTCACATATGCCCCGACGTCCGCTCCCTCCACACCTTCAGGAAGACCAAGAATCCTCAGGTTGTTCCTCCTTGCGTTGTTCTCCAGTGCCTCCAACCTTTCCACACATCGTTTCTGATGTGCCTCATGCATCTCCGTCTTCACCACCAGGCCCTGTATATCGTCCTCATTCTCAGCTGCCTTTGCCTTCACGACCCGAAGCTCCCGCTCCTGGGTCTTTTGTTCCTCCTTTAGCCCTTCGATCGCCTGTAGTATCGGGGCCAACAGCTCTTTCTTCATTTCCTTTTTGAGCTCTTCCACACAGCATTTCAAGAACTCTTGTTGTTCAGGGCCCCATGTTAAACTGCCACCTTCCGACGCCATCTTGGTTTTTGCTTGCCTTCCTTGCCGCTGTTCTAAAGGATCCACTGCAATCCGGCCACTTTCTCCTCCTTTTTTCATCCGTATCCAGGGGGGATTCCCTTCTGGTTTACCGCACAGTGTTTTTAGCCGTCAAAATTGCCGTTGGGGCTCCTATCAAGAGCCCAAAAGTCTGTTTCACCGGGAGCTGCCGAAACGTGCGACTCAGCTGGTCATCGCCGCACCCGGAAGTCACTAAATTGGCCCTTAATTGGAAAAATGAATTGGGTACTCTAATTTTTTTTTTAATTAAAAAAATATCCATCAGTCGGCAATCTGAGAGGGGCCACGACATCAGCCCCCTTCCCTCCCGCCACCCCAAAACCGCCACTAGAGAGCACGGCATCATCTTAACCCCACAAACCTGACAAGCTCTCGAACACCGCCTTCCAACTTTGCACATTCCCAGAACATATGAACATGGTTCTCCGGTGCCCTCCTACACTCTCGCACACATTCTCTACTCCCAGGAAAAACCCACTCATCTGGGTGCGAGTCATGTGAACCCTATGTACCACCTTAAACTGTGTAAGGTTCCACTTGTTGCCCAATCACACGCCATTTGAATACTCGCACAAGGGGAGGTTGAGTTGATCCAACGCATTATTTCACTCCAAACTCCTCACCACAACTCTTCCTCCCATTTCCATTTGATCTCTTCCAAAAGCGCCGTCCCCTTCACCCCCAACCACCAGTAGATATCCCCAATTTACCCTTCCCCCCACTTGTCCAGGGACAACAACCTCTCTAGCAACTTATACTCTGGGAACTGAGGAAACGAGGGAAAATCCTGCCAGTATCTAAGCACACTCCCCCTCGGTAACTCAAACTTCTCTCGCACTTGCTCCAACCCTGCAACCATGCCCTCTACAAACAGATCTCTTACCTGCTCTATCCCTTCCCCCCCGCCACCTCCCATACATCCCATCCATCCCCCTGGTATAACCTATGGTTCCCATATATTGAGGTCAATACTGACATACACCATAGTTTAAACTGCCTTCTCAACTGGTCAGAGCACTCAGACATGTCCCCTACAAGAGTCCTCCTCTTGCCGAACCCAGTCTGTTCTCCCCCCCCTTCCCCCCACCAATGTCTCACCTTCTCAGCATTCACTGTCCAATAGTAATGTAACAGGTTTAGAAAGGCCAGCGCCCCTTCCCACCTCCTCCTTTACAACAAGGTCCTCCTGAGCCTCGGTGTCTTGCTTGCCCAAATAAACTGCAAAGTCAGTTTATCCACCCTCCGGAAAAATGGCTTGGGAAGGAAAATTGGAAGGGATTGAAAAATAAACAAAAAGCTTGGCAGCACATTCACCTTCACTGCCTGTACCCTCCCCGCCAGCGTCAGATGCAGGGCCTCCCATTTTTTCAGATCCCCTCTAACCCCCTCCACCAAACCAGTCAGATTCCACTTGTGCACAGTTGCCAATCATGCACCACCTGGATCCCCAGATACCGAAATCTAACACTGGCCACCTTGAACGGCAAGGTCCCCAAATTCCCATTTCTCCCCTGGACGTTCACCGGGAAGACTTCACTTTTCCCAACATTCAATTTATACCTGGAAATTGCCACAAATTCCCCCAACATGTCCATAATTCTCCCCATACTTTCCAATGGATTTACCACATACAACAATAAATCATTGCCATATAAAGACGTCCTAATCGCTCTACCCCCCTCACAATCCCCTGCCACGCTTTCAAAGCTCAGAGCTCAATTGCCAAAGGCTCAATCGCCAACGCGAATAACAATAGTGACAACAGGCATCCTGCCTTGTCCCCCCATACAGCCTAAAATACCCCAAATTTGTCTCATTCGTCCTCACACTCTCCATGGGCGACACGTATAATAGCTGTACCAAAGCAACAAACTTCTGCCCAAACACAAACCTCCCAAGGATCTCGAACAAGTACCACCACTCCACCCGGTCAAAGGCCTTCTCCACGTCCATTGATACGATCACCTCCGGAACTCTCCCCCAAGAAGGGGTCATAACCACATTCAATAATCTCCTGATATTACTAGACAACTGCCGCCCCTTCATGTACCCCATCTGGTCCTCTGAGACTACATCCGGCACACACCCCTTCAATCGCCTCGCTAACAGCTTGGCCAACACTCTCACATCCATATTCAATAATGAGATGAACCTGTAAGACCCACACTCCGTCGGATCCTTGTCCCTTTTTGGGATCAATGAAATAGACGCCTGTGCCAGCACAGCCGGCAACTCCCCAATGACTCATTCGACATGCTCAAAAGATGAGGAGATAACTTCGCTGGAAGCTGCTTATTAAATTCCACCGGAAACCCATCCAGACCTTCACCATCTTCGAGATCACTCCCGCCACTCCCCTCCGGACACGACCAAAACATACGTGTGTGGTTTGCCGGGCTTCCCCCGCACCTCCCGCACTCCTGCTCAACCTCGCTCCCGTTATGTGTGCTCTATGTAGCACCTTAAATTGGACCAGGCTAAGCCTGGCGCACGAGGAAGAGGAATTTACCCGACTAAGGGCATCAGCCCACAAACCCTCCTCAATCTCCTCCCCGAGCTCTTCTTCCCATTTTCCCTTCAGTTCTTCTACCAGCTCCTCCCCCTCTTCTCTCATCTCCCGGTATATTTCGGACACTTTGCACTCCCCGACCCACACCCCCGAAAGCACTCTATCCTGGATCCCTTGTGTCGGGAGCAGCGGAAATTCCCTCACCTGTTGTCTCGTGAACGCCCTCACCTGCATATACCTAAAGATATTCCCCGGGGACAGCTCATACTTTTCCTCTAGCGCTCCCAAGCTCGCAAACGTTCCATCTATAAATAAGTCTCCCACTCTCCTAATTCCTGCCCGGTGCCAGCTCTGGAACCCTCCGTCCAACCTCCCTGGGGCAAACCTATGGTTGTTCCTGATCGGGGACCACACCGAGGCTCCCAGCACACCCCTCTGTCGCCTCCATTGCCCCCAGATACTTAATGTTGCCGCCACCACTGGGTTCGTGGTAAACATTTTCGGGGAGAGCGGTAGTGGCGCCGTCACCAGCGCTTTTAAGCTCGTTCCTTTACAGGACGCCATCTCCAGCCTTTTCCACGCCGCCCCCTCTCCCTCTATCATCCACTTACGGATCATCGCCACGTTGGCGGCCCAGTAGTAGTCGCCCAAATTCGGCAACGCCAGTCCCCCTCTGTCCCTGCTACGTTGCAGGAACCCCCTCCTTACCCTCGGGGCCTTCCCTGCCTACACGAAGCTCATGATGCTCCTATCTATTTTTTTGAAAAAGGCCTTAGTGATCAGTATAGGGAGACATTGGAACACAAATAGGAACCTCGGGAGGACCATCACCTTAATCGCCTGCACTCTACCCGCCAGTGACAGCGGCTGCATATCCCACCTTTTGAAATCCTCTTCCATTTGCTCCACCAGCCGAGTCAGATTGAGTCTGTGTAAGGTTCCCCAGCTCCTGGCTATCTGAATCCCCAGGTATCGGAAGTTTCTTTCCACTCTCCTTAGCGGCAGGCCTTCTATCCCTCTACTCTGGTCCCCAGGGTGTATTACGAAAAGCTCACTCTTCCCCATGTTAAGCCTATATCCCGAGAAATCTCCAATATCTGCATAACCTCTATCATCCCCCCCACTGGATCCGCCACATATAGCAGTAGGTCATCTGCGTAGAGTGACACTCGGTGTTCCTCTTCCCCTCTAACCACCCCTCTTCATTTCATGGAGTCTCTCAGCGCTATGGCCAGTGGTTCAATTGCCAGCGCGAACAGTAATGGGGACAGCGGGCATCCCTGTCTTGTTCCCCTATGTAGTCGAAAATACTCCGACCTTTGCCGATTTTTGACTACACTTGCCATTGGGGCCCCATAAAGGAGTTTAACCCAGCTGACAAACCCCTCCCCGAACCCGAACCTCCTCAGCACCTCCCATAGATACTCCCACTCTACCCTATCAAATGCCTTCTCTGCATCCATTGCCGCCACTATCTCTGCCTCCCCCTCTGCTGGGGGCATCATTATCACCCCCAGTAGCCGTCGCACGTTGACATTCAATTGTCTCCCCTTTACGAACCCTGTCTGATCTTCGTGCACCACCCCCGGGACACAATCCTCTATCCTCATTGTCAGCACTTTTGCCAACAACTTGGCGTCCACGTTTAGGAGTGAGATAGGCCTATGAGACCCGCATTGCAGCGGGTCTTTATCTCGCTTCAGGATTAGTGATATCGTCGCCTCCGACATTGTTGGGGGTAGGGTCCCCCCTTCTCTGGCCTCGTTAAAGGTTCTTACCAGCAGCGGGGCCAACAAATCCACATATTTCCGATAAAATTCCACCGGAAACCCGTCTGGTCCCGGGGCCTTCCCTGCCTGCATGTTCCCCAGCCCTTTAGTCACCTCGTCCACCCCAATTGGCGCCCCCAGGCCTGCCACCTCCTGCTCCTCCACCCTCGGGAACCTTAGTTGGTCCAGAAACTGCTGCATCCCCTCTTTTCCCTCCGGGGGTTGGGACCTATATAACCTCTCATAAAAGGTCTTGAACACCTCATTTACCTTCCCTGCTCTCCGCACCGTGGTTCCCGTTTCATCCCTAACTCCCCCTATTTCCCTCGCCGCTGTCCTCTTTCGAAGCTGGTGGGCCAACAGGCGACTCGCCTTTTCCCCATATTCATATCTCATCCCCTGTGCCTTCCTCCACTGTGCCTCTGCCTTCCCTGTGGTCAGCAGGTCGAACTCCGTCTGGAGTCGTCGCCTCTCCCTGTATAGTCCTTCGTCCGGGGCCTCCGCATATTTTTTATCCACACTCAAAATTTCCCCCAGTAATTTTTCCCTTTCTTTGGCCTCTGTTTTCCCCTTGTGAGCCCTGATGGAGATCAACTCTCCCCTGACCACCGCCTTCAGCGCTTCCCATACTACCCCCACTCGGACCTCCCCATCATCGTTGGCCTCCAGGTACCTTTCGATACATCCCCGCACACTTCCACAGACTCCCTCATCCGCCAATAATCCCACATCCAGTCGCCAGAGTGGACGCTGCTCCCTCTCCTCTCCTAGTTCCAGATCCACCCAATGTGGGGCATGGTCTGAAACAGCTATGGCCGAGTACTCCGTTCCTTCCACCCTCGAAATCAGTGACCTTCCCAAAACGAAGAAATCTATCCGGGAGTATACCTTATGGACATGGGAGAAAAAGGAGAACTCTTTGGCCAGCGGCCTAGCAAATCTCCACGGATCCACTCCCCCCATTTGGTCCATAAACCCCCTAAGCACCTTGGCCGCTGCCGGCCTTCTTCCGGTCCTGGATCTAGATCTATCTAACCCTGGGTCTAGCACGGTGTTGAAGTCCCCCCCCATTACCAGGTTTCCTACCTCCAGGTCCGGGATGTGTCCCAGCATCCGCTTCATAAATCCCGCATCATCCCAGTTCGGGCATACACATTGACCAGCACGACCGCCATTCCCTGCAGTCTGCCACTCACCAACACATATCTGCCCCCGCTGTCCGGTACGATGTTCCTAGCCTCGAACGACACCCGTTTCCCCACCAATATGGCCACCCCTCTATTCTTTGCGCCCAGCCCTGAGTGGAACACCTGTCCCACCCATCCTTTCCGTAACCTAACCTGGTCCGCCACCTTCAGATGCGTCTCTTGAATCATGGCCACGTCTGCCTTCAGTCCCTTTAAGTGCGCGAACACTCGGGCCCTCTTAATCGGCCCATTTAGGCCTCTCACGTTCCACGTGATCAGCCGGACTGGGGAGCTGCCCATCCCCCTCCCCTGTCGACTAGCCATCACCCTCTCTGGGCCAGTCCCACGTCCCGGTTCCGTGCACCCACCCGTCCCCCAGGCGGCACATTCCCGCCTCGACCACCTTTTCTCTTACCAACTCCCTTTTGATCTCAGCAGCAGCAACCCAGTTGCCCCGCCCCCCCCCCCCCCGCTAGATCCCCATCTAGCATGGTTACTCCCCCCATATTGCTTCCAAAAGTCAGCTGACTTCAACTGACCCCGGCTTCTCCCGTTCTCTCCTTGACCCCCGCGTGAGAGGAACTCCCATCCTCCTTGAGCCTATCTTCCCGCCATCATCTCTCTGGTGCGGGAAAAGAAAAAGAAACCCCGTGCTTTCTAGAACCATCCCGCCCCACATGGCGCAGCTCCCCCTACAGCCCCGTTCCCATTCCCCATCCCCCACCTGTGTCTCTTCTTCCCCCCCACCGGCGCTCACATTTCTCAGTGTCCCCCCCTCCCCAATTTACACCTCTATACATCATCATTGTCGTTTCCCCTCCAACATCAGTCCCTCAGTTCTGGTCCAGTTTCTCTTTTTGAATGCAGGTCCATGCTTCTTCCGATGTCTCAAAATAGTAATGTCTATCCTGGTGCGTGACCCACAATCGCGCCGGCTGCAACATCCTGAACTTCACTTTCTTCTTATGCAGCACCTCCTTGGCTCGATTGAAACTCGTCCTCCTTCTCGCCACCTCCGCACTCCAATCCTGATACACTCGTATCACCGCATTCTCCCATCTGCTACTTCGTACCTTCTTGGCCCATCTCAGAACCACCTCTCTGTCATTCAAGCGGTGAAATCGCACGATCATCGCCCTAGGTGGTTCTCCAGCCTTTTGTCTCCTCGCAGGGACCCGGTGGGCCCCTTCCACTTCCAAGGGGCCCGAGGGGGGCCTCAGCTCCCATTAGCGAGCGTAGCATCGTGCTCGTGTAAGCCCCGCCGTCAGCTCCTTCCACTCCCTCGGGGAGACCCAGGATCCGGAGGTTCTTTCTCCTTGATCTATTTTCCAGGACTTCAATCCTTCCGATGCACTTCTTATGGAGCGCCTCGTGCGTCTGCATTTTGACCACGAGGCCCAGGATCTCGTCCTCGTTGTCCGTTACCTTCTGCTCCACCAGACGGAGCTCTATCTCCTGGGCCTTTTGTGTCTCTTTAAGCCCCTCGATTGCCTGTAGCATCGGGGCCAGCACCTCCTTTTTAAGCAGCTCCACACACCGTCTTAAAAATTCGTCTTGGTCCGGTCCCCATGTCGGCTGGGCTCCCTCTGCCGCCATCTTGCTCCTTTCTTCCTTCTGCCGCTGCCGCTGAGGATTCTCTGAGATCTGGCCGCCGCCGCCGATATTTTTCTTTCTCACTGGGGGGGGACTCCCTGTTGTCTCACCCCACACCGGGTTTCGTTGCAAAAAGAATTTCCCGTTGGGGCTCTTAAAAGAGCCCGAAGGTCCATTTAAGCTGGAGCCGCCGAAACGTGCGGCTTAGCTGGTCATCGCCGCAACCGGAAGTCTCCATTTCTCCTCTTAATTGGCGCCCATTCAAAATGGTTGGAGGTCCACAAGATGGCGGCGCCACCTCCCAGGTGACCATCGAAAAGTTACGATTGTTGTTTGCACTCACAGCATCCCTGGAATGCTCGTTATAAGTCATGGAACCCCTTTCACAAGTGAGGAGTTCTCGGGGTTTATGAAGGCGAAAAGGGTAGTGCACAATCGTTCCCTCAAGTACCACCTGGCTTCTAATGGTTTAGTAGAGCGGGTGGTACAATTGTTCAAAAGTGACATAAAGAAGCAGTCTTCAGGTTCGATGGACAGTAGACTGGCTCGTTTCTTATTTTGCTACAGAACTACTCCGCACCCTATGACCGGGGTGGCCCCGGCTGAAATGCTGATGGGGTGTAGGCTTCGAACCTGCCGTAGCACGATTTTCCCGGACATAGGTACAAAAATGCACCACAACTCGGAGCTGCAAGACGTCGACCATCTCAACGTTTTGCCCCGGTGATTGGGTGTATATTCGAAACTTTGCAGATGGCGCCCATTGGGTCTCTGACATGGGCGGTTTCCTATCAGGTACAAGTCCAAGGTCGGACAATGCGAAAGCACCTTGATCATATTCGGTCTAGGCGGGGTGGCACGGTGGCGCAGAGGTTAGCACTGCTGCCTGTGGCGCTGAGGACCCGGGTTCGATCCCGGCCCTGGGTCACAGTCTGTGTGGAGTTTGCATATTCTCACCGTGTCTGTGTGGGTTTTGCCTCCACAACCCAAAGATGTGCACGCTAGGTGGATTGACCACGCTAAATTGCCCCTTAATTGGAAAACAAAATAATTGGGTACTCTAAAATTTAAAAAACAAATATTCGGTCCAGGTGACCACGTCTTCGACAGCTTCGCCGTGAACACAACATCCTCATCCAGCCGCCTCTGATGCTGAAGCAACCCATAACTGCACCCCAAAGGGGTCAATTCACCGAGATCACTGAGGTCGTGAATTCAAAGATGGAAACTCAAGCATCGGAAATCTCTGATTCTCGGCGACTTTCAATGCGGAAGTGACGTTCGCCTTCCAGATTCACGCCGCTCGATCCGGCTCCTTGGGTATGCAACGTCCAACCAAGCACAAAGAGAGTCCGGCACCATCCTTCCCCACAGGCATCAGAGGATTCTTCAAACCTTGGATGTTATAACCTGCATGTATCTTACAGGGTGGGAACAATTAACTTCCCGTGAACCTTGCAGAATATGAGCTCCCCTGTTAAGGTTTAAACAATGCAGAGTTGGGTGATATATAAAGCCGACCAATCAGGCACTGGCGAGGCAGACACAGTTGGGATCTACCATGTGATGATATAACTATTGTAAATAAACTAAATTTTTTTACTCGGTACGGACTCCTCCGTGGTTTTATAAAAGGGCCTCTAACATCACTGTCCATAGCTTCAGACTACAATGTGCATGTGACATGTGCCACAGCAATTTGGACTTTCTGAATGAACTGTAACACACCATCACAACAAATGTTGCGTTGTTATTGATTTTACCTTGTACTGTAGTCATTTTTAGCTCTTAGCCTTTAGTTTTAGCTATTGTTCATTAAGTGGGGAAATCTGATCCAATTTCAAAGTGGTGACCATTGGACCTTTGACCTGAGGTTCACTCAATAGCAATGCCCAGTTTCAACATGAAGTTGCCACCTGCTAGTTGAAGGA
Organism: Scyliorhinus torazame; assembly: GCF_047496885.1. Taxonomy (NCBI): domain Eukaryota; kingdom Metazoa; phylum Chordata; class Chondrichthyes; order Carcharhiniformes; family Scyliorhinidae; genus Scyliorhinus; species Scyliorhinus torazame. Next base: position 29,671,505 of record NC_092722.1, read on the forward strand.
TTTAATAAAAATGTGACATTGTTTTGTAGACCACTAGGAGTCCAAACCGAGTTTAGTAAAAAGCAATTTTGGTTTATTGTAACTTTAAAAAATATATCTTTATTCTCCATTTTCACATTTTCTTCAGAAATTGCACCCCACCAACAAACAGTAAACGGTAACGAATACAATGTTAATCCCCTTATCAACAACAACGATCCCATCCTCCCACCACCCAAAACAACGGCCCACCTGACAATTTAAGCATCAAATAAAACTAAACCTCCCAAGGTGGGAAAAAAGGATAAAAGAAAAAGGAATCAGGAATCGCCTATGGTCATTCCTGATTGAACCCCCCCTCTAATATTCAATGTCATCCAATCCCCAAAAGAGTACCGTGAATGACACCCATGAATTGTAGACATCCCCCACCCACCCCCACTCCCCCTCCCAGACTCCTCCCCTCCACTTCCTCTTGTAAACTCCTCCCCCCAACCTCGGTTCCTTCACTCCAGCTTTTCACCCCGGCTAGACTCACCGAAATCTGTTCTACCAGGCTCCGATGGCCGCAGCCCCTCCCCCCACCTCAATCTGATTCACTGGCCGGCTTAAACCAGCCAGCGTGGAGGCCCCCACCCAGGTCTCCTTCCCCCTTGCCTGGTCCCAGGAAAACCAAGAAATTCCCTTTAGCACACAACCCCCACATACACACCCAAGCCCCAAAGAACCATCATTGCAAATGAAAGTCCCAACTCCTCCCTTGTCCAAATATATACAGCGTCGGCTCATTTAGTACATACACCAACACGCAGTGAAAAAATAAAGTTACATGAGTCTACATCGGTACACAACCATTTCTCAATTCTGCCACAGTCCTTCTGCCTTCGCAAACTCCTCCGCTGCTTCCGCTGTCCCAAAATAAAAGTCCTTGGATTTGTAGGTCACCCTCAACTTAGCTGGGTATACTATGCCGCACTGCACCTTGCTGATGTACAGTGCCTTCTTCACCCGGCTGAAGGCAGCCCGCCTCCTCGCCAGCTCCACCGTAAAGTCCTGGTATATACGTAATCCAGCTTTGCCCAGCACAGGACTTTCTCCTTCACGCTGTACCGACGGAAACACACAGTTACTACTCTTGGCGGCTCGCTCGCTTTTGGTATAGGCCTCCATGACCGATGAGCCCGATCCAGTTCATATCGGGAAGTATCGTCCCTCTCCCCCAATAGCGTTGCCAAATTCGTGGCAAAATACTCCGTCGGCCTCGGGCCTTCCACCTCTTCGGGCAGACCCACGATCCTCAGATTCTGCCGCCTGGATCTGTTTTCCAGGTCTTCCGTTTTGGCTCGCAGACCCTTGTTGGTCTCTATCACCCTCCGCAACTCCTTCCCCATCGAGGTGAGTTGATCTCTGTGCTGTGATAATTCCTCTTCCACTTCCTTCAGTGTCTCACCTTGCTCCCGCACCTCTGCCGCTGAGCTTGATACCGCCGCCCTCACCGGAGCAATCGCCGTTTCCACCAGCACTTTCAATACCGCCCCCATCTCCTTCTTCATCGCTTCCATGTGCTTTGTGAACTGTTTTTCAGTTCCACAGCCATCCCCTTGGTCATTTCTTCTGCTGTGAGCAATGCGGCCTCCTCTGGTGCTCCAGCCTCCGCTTTCCTTACAGTTCCTGCACTGACTTTCCCATTCACCGGCGGACTTCCGTTAACCCCCTTTTTCATGGCCTTTTTTCTCCCAAACATGGACATTTCTCCTCCCTGTGCCTTCTTACAGCCTTTTCAGCCTCCGCGTTAAAACTCCAAAATTTCTATTCCCGAGCGGGAGCCCTCCAGTGTGCGGCTGCCTCCCGCCTGCCATCACCGGAAATCCCTGGTTTATTGTAACTTAAAGGAATTTAATATACATCAGATCCCAGCCGGGTCTGACTGTTGGTTCCATTCTTGGCCGACTTTATACAGAACTCAATATGATCAATCTCAACTCCCTGCCTCCTTCGCGGGGGAGCTTGCATTCGGCGAGACTCACGGGGATGGTGATTGCACTCATCCCGTATGTCTCCTGCAGATTATAAAATTCCTCCCCCCCCCCAACTCCGAAGACTTCTCTGATGACTGGTAGGGGCCGGTTTAGCTCACTTGGCTAGATAGCTGGTTCAGGATGCACAGCAAGACGATCAATGTGAGTTCAATTCCCATACCTGAGGTTATTCATGAAGCCTTCTCAACCTTGCCCCTCGCCTGAGGTGTGGTGATCCTCAGGTTAAACCACCACCAGTCAGCTCTCCCCCTCAAAGGGGAAAGCAGCCTATGGTCATCTGGGAGTATGGCGACTTTACCTTCCGGAGGGCATTCACACTTGGTTGCGTGTCCTTCACTCGTGGTGCTGGATCTGACGCCGAATATCTGAATGGCGAAAGCTGTTTCTGATTGGAACGTTGTGGTGGATGCACTGTCTGAGGCTGCTGTGCTACTTGCCCCCATCAGAGACCTCTGTGTTTGAGTTTCCATGTCAGAATCTGCATCTACAACGTCACTTATTTAGGTGTCTTGATCCCCTTGAAGTAGTGTATTACCCTCTTTGGGTATCGGATTTTAGTTCATCGTTACTTTCCTCTCCCAAGTAACTTTACATAGAACTGGCCACCGAATGTGATCATGGTGCTATCGCATGATTCAACCATGTGCCTGCACTTAATAACATACCGTCAACAGGATGCCGTCTTCCACATTGAATTCCGACATTTTGCCGAGAATGTCCGCAATTCGCCAGGGAGCTGCACTGAATTCCTAGCTTAGCAGGTCGTGAGACATCTTAGTGGGAGGATGCGTTATGCTTGGGATACAGATGACGTAAATAATGGGAGGAGCCAGGTCTGTTTGTAGTTTTGGCAGTTTTGCCATGATGTTTTGAGTGCAACTTGTCTTGTGTCTGCTCTTGAAAAGGTCTCTCTCCAAAAGGTCTCTACACAGAGAACAGAAAGTAAACCTGATTTGGTAACTTTATTTGCAAGTGGCATTTTAATTATATTGGATTTCTTGATTGGAATATATATACTGAAGGTGCAGGGCATAAGTCAAAGTGTTTCCTTTTATTTAAGAACTTTTAAACTATTAATTGTAAAGCTATTTCTTTGATGTTAATGTGGTTAATTCTGTGTTTAAATTAAAGTTTGTTCTCACATAAAAGGCACCTACTGGTCAATGTTGTCAATCCTGGGGTGAAGTATCTTTTCCTTACAGCTTTACAAATTAAAAAACTGTTTGGATTTCTCGTCCGGTATCCTAACAAAAATTGGGGTCTTGTCCGGTATCCTAACAGGAGGAACATACTGTTATCCTCTATGTTTTCAGCCCACCACTGGCTATGCCTTCAGTTATGGCCACTCCAGTGGTGATCAGCATTTTCTCCTCCAGTGAGCACTTGCAGCAATGCCAGACCCTACAGTTAGGTGTTTCAGCCTCTGGTAATGCACCACCCTGTCCTGCAAGAGAGAGGGAAGTTTGTCAATGGGTGTGGTGCAACGTGTTTGGGTGATGTGTCATTGGTGTCATAGCTGAACAGCTGGTAGTGAGCAGAAGCTGTGAGATGTGAATACGAGTCTTACAGCAATGCTAAGTGTGTAAGGGTGAGGTGAAGCTATGAATGTGGGATCTATTGTGCTAGATAGATGCTGACGATAGGTGGGTGGGGGATACCATGAGTGGAGAGATGTATAAATGTTCATTTTTAAGAGTATACCATGTGAAGATGCATTCACTGACCTTGACCATTCATGAGAGCTCATTAAATTTCTTCCTGCACTGAATCCAGGACGAGACTGCTGGCATTGACTGTAATGGCTACCTGTTTCCAATGCCTCCTTAGTGTCTGTCTCAAGGGTATTCTGGCCACTTGAGGGAAGATAACGTTTCTCTTCTCCTGGCTCCCTCCTGCACCAAACCTTTCCGTTCTGCATCGAAGAATGTTGTAGCATGCTCCTTAGCCTGTTGCTCCATTGCCACTCTTTCTGCTCCATCTTCTATGGGCAGTTCCAGTCAAGACCAAATGCACCTCACCTTTAAGAGCTGCACCCTGGCTTAAACTGGTACTAGCATTGCACAATCCTGGGCCCCCTGCTGCAGGGCGACATTTTCCCAGAAATTGGCAAAGGCCGATGGCGGGCAGGGAAAGCGCCATTGAGCCCGCTGATTGCAAAGGCAGCTATTCCCACATATAGTGCGACACTTAGTGCCAAAGATTTTCCACACGGCCTCGCTGGCGGGGCAGCCTCTGATTCGCCCGCCCTGCTATCACCTCAGCGGTGCAATCATAGTGGTGCCACATTTAAAGCCCCCCAATGCGCACCAGTCACACTTCATAGGTCGTTGGGAAGTGATGACTACCAAGAAATCCACCCCCAAGTTTTCGGATGCCTCCCTGGAGAGACTGTTTGATGCAGTGGAGGCCCGATGTGATGTGCTGTACCCGTGCCACAAGGGCACCAACCCAATATGGGAGGCGGTGGCAGCAGTCGAGAGTACCAAGTGCCTGCAGAGAATGACAGCCACCCAGTGCTGTAAGAGGATGAATGATCCATTCTGCCAGGTTAAGTCACTCACTCACACACCCACTACACATCCACAGGGATCTCACTCACTGCCAGCTCAAAGGACCTCACTCACTCTCCCACACACATCTTCATCTTCCCTGCAGGTCGTATCTTCATCACGTCACTGGTCCCACTCACCATCTACACATGCCAGGCATCCTTCTCATTGGCCCTGGCACATGTTCTGCTTACACTCTCTCCATCTGTTTTCATGCAGGAGAAGCTGGCACACACAAAAGGGGGAGATCCCAGATGGGTGGAGGGATGCCAGAACTCAAGGTCCTCACACAGACTTTGAGGACAGAACCATCCAATACCAGGCCAGGGAGAACATCGACCACTCCTGTGCTGACGGTGATGTCAGTGATGATAAACCAAGTGAGGATCCATCACTGCATCATACATCAGGCAACAATGCTCTGAGTCATGCCTCCTGTTTCGAAATGCCCCTGCCATGCACTAATGACCTCCTTTCGCAGGCACAACTGGGAAGCAGCCCAGGGAGTCCACCAGACAGGACTTTGACTCCAGCCTGGACACCAGCACAGAGGAGCAATTTATGGACCCCAATATCGAAGCACCCACATCCTCCACCAGCACGGAGACACACACCTTGGTGGGACCTAGTTCTAGCCTCAGGGTCACAATCTCTCTCAGAGATAGAGTGGGCAGGGACATCCCAGGGTGCGGAAACATGGAGGATTGCTGCTGAGTCACAGTCAGATGATGTGCCTCTGGTCTCGGTCATGCCTCAGTTGCTGGAGCGCGAAAGGCAAACTTTGGAAAATCAGGAAGGGATGTCTGGTACACTCCTCAGATTGAAAGGCTGCATGGAGGAGTCCATCTGCTTTATGTCTGAGGTGACACTGCACAAGATCAACACAGCGAGGTAGCGGCGGCCGTGCAGACCTAGGTACAAGACCTGCACTGCTGTGGGACATGCATTCTATTGTGCTGGGATCCATCAGTGCTAACGCCAGAGGACAATGGGGCTTTTTTCCCCCAATCAGGGGTAATTTAGCGTGGCCAATCCACCTAAGCTGCACATCTTTGGGTTGTGGGGGTGAGATCCACGCAGACATGAGGAGAGCGTGCAAACTCCATACAGACAGTGACCCAGAGCCGGGATGGAACCTGGATCCTTGGCGATGAGAGGCAGCAGTGCTAACCACTGTGCCACCGTGCCGCCCCAAGCCTTCTTTTTAAAAAAGATTTTTGGGGGTTTTTGCATTTAAAAAAAATCTTTTTATTCTCCATTTTCACATTTTCCTTCAAAATTTACACCCCACCCACAAACAGTAAACGGTAACAAATACAAAATCAATCCCCTTAACAATACCAACGGTCCCATCCTCCCACCACCCCAAACAACGGCCCACCTGTCAATATATGCATCCAATAAAACAAACCTTCCCACGGTGGCAACAAAAAAACAAAGGAGAAAAAGAAAAAGGAGTCCGGGACCGCCCATGGTCACCATTGACCTATAGAGTCCACTCCCCCTCCCCCGCTACACTCAACGCCCTCCAAACTCTGAAAGAGTACCATACATGATACCCAAGAGTTGTACCCCCCCCCCCCCCCCACCCCCCCAGTCTCCAACTCCTCCCGTCCACTGCCTCTTGTAAAACTCCTCCTCCCAACCTCAGTTCCTTCCCCCCAACGTTCCATCCCGGCTAGACCACTCGGACCCTGTTCTGCCAGGCTCCGATGGCCGCAGCCCCTCCCCCCACCTCACTCCCGTTCACTGGCCGGCTTAAACCGGCCAGCGTGGAGGCCCCCGCCCGGGTCCCTTTCCCTCTTGCCCGGCCCTAGGAAAGCCCAGAAATCCCCTTTTAGCACACAAACCCAACATATCCACCTACACCCCAAAGAGCCCTCATTTCGAGTGAAAGTCCCTGTGGTAATACCAGGTATTGCAGTACCTGAGAGGTGGATGCCCATTGGCTAGACCTAGGAGTCTACCATTGGCTAACATACATAGCTCCTCCCTGAGAGGCGGGGTATAAGAACCAATGCCGTCCCAGCAGCCTTCTCTTTCTGTATCGAAGATGCTGGGTACAGTTCTAGCTGATTAAAGCCGATTAGTATGACTCACCTTGTCTCGAGAGTAATTGATTGTGCATCAATTTAATCAGCTATTACTTCTGAAAGGATGGACCTCCGCATCAAGCCGGAGTGCCTTCAGCTCAGTCCCCATGCAGACAACTCCGCTGCTATCTTCAAGCATTGGCTGGCGTGTTTTAAGAGCTTCGTCGACACAGCCGCCGACACCCAGACGGAAAGGCAGAAAATTCACCTTCTACACTCCCGTGTCAGCCCTGCAATCTACCCTCTGATCGAGGAGACGGAGAATTATGCTGCAGCTATCGAGCTGCTAGAAGGACATTACATCCGTCCTCTGAACCAGGTCTACGCCCGTCACTTGCTGGCAACTAGAAGGCAGAGCCCTGAAGAAACACTGGAAGACTTCGATCAGGCTCTACTAGTGCTGGGCCGGAACTGTGGCTGGCCAGCAGTCACGGGGAACGAGGACACGGAACTTTTAATTCGGGACGCTTTTGTGGCAGGTATGACTTCCCCCAACATCCGCAGAAGGCTCCTTGAAATGGACACACTGGGCCTCATTGAAGCACGGGCCCTGGCAGGGTCCATGGACGTTGCGAACAAAAACGCACTGCCTTTTGCCCCCGGACGCACGGCGCCCCCCTGGGCTGCGTGACACCCCGTCGCGGCAGCCCCCCAGACTTTCCCGCTAACCCCGCAGACCTGCGCTGCTAGACGGCCAATTTTCACCGCCGGCCAACGCTGCTTCTTCTGTGGCCAAGCGAATCATCCCCGCGCGCTACCCGGCCCGCACCGCCACCTGCAAAGGGTGCGACAAGAAAGGCCGCTATGTCGCGGTCTGCCAGCGACTATCAGCAGCCTTTGTTTCAGGTCCTGGCCGTCCAAGGCCCACCGCCGCCCTTCTATCCCCAGGCAACGTGCGACCCACGGGCGCGGCCATTTTGCCCCCCGGCCACCATGCTGGATGGGTGGGCGCCACCATTTTGTCCCTCGCCAACGCCATCTTCTGCATCCCCGGAATCCATGTGCGACCCGTGGCTGACGCCATCTTGGATGGGGCCTCAAGCCCCCAGCACTGCCGACTCCACGCTGCCTGACCAGAACTCCCCCTTGCTGCAGCTGGCCTCCGTTACCGTGGACCAGAGTGGCCCCCGGACGCTAGCGAAAGCCACCACAACGATCGCCATCAACGGCCAGGTGACGTCGTGCTTGATCGACTCTGGGAGCACGGAAAGCTTTGTTCACACCCTGTTCTCTTGTCACCCATCCCGTAAACCAACGGATCTCCCTGTCCTCCGGGTCACACGCAGTGGAGATAAAGGGGTTCTGCCTAGCGAACCTCACTGTCCAAGGCAGGGAATTCCACAATTTCTGCCTGTACGTCCTGCCACACCTCTGCGCAGCCACCCTTCTTGGGCTGATTTCCAGTGCCACCTACAAAACCTGACATTTAAATTTGGCGGCCATATACCCCCCTTACCGTCTGCAGCCTTGCGACCCTTAAGGTCGCCCCGCCTTCCCTGTTTGCGAACCTCACCCCGGATTGCAAACCCGTCGCCACCAGGAGCAGACGGTACAGTGCCCAGGACCGGACCTTCATCAGGTCCGAGGTCCAAAGGCTGCTGAAGGAAAGGGTCATCGAAGCAAGCAACAGCCCCTGGAGGGCTCAGGTAGTGGTGGTAAAGACCGGGGAGAAACATAGGATGGTCATCGACTATAGCCAGACCATCAACCGGTTTACGCAGCTGGACGCGTATCCTCTCCCCGTATAGCCGACCTGGTGAACAGGATTGCGCAATACAAGGTTTTCTCCACGGTGGATCTCAAGTCTACCTACCACCAGCTGCCCCTCCGTCATGGTGACCGCCAGTACACTGCCTTCGAAGCAGGTGGGCGGCTCTATCACTTTTTAAGGGTTCCCTTCGGTGTCACGAACGGGGTCTCGGTCTTTCAGCGTGCGATGGACCGAATGGTTGACCGATACGGCTTACGCACAACATTCCCGTATCTGGATAACGTCACCATCTGCGGCCATGACCATCAGGACCACGACACCAACCTCTGAAACTTTCTCCAGACCGCGAATATCCTTAATCTAACCTACAATAAGGATAAATGCGTGTTTAGCACCGACCGTCTAGCCATCCTAGGCTACGTAGTGCGAAATGGAGTCATAGGCCCAGACCCTGAACGCATGCGCCCCCTCATGGAGTTCCCCCTCCCTCACTGCCCCAAGGCCCTAAAGCGCTGCCTCGGGTTCTTCAGCTATTATGCACAGTGGGTCCCTAATTACGCAGACAAGGCTCGGCCCCTGATCCAGTCCACAACCTTCCCCCTGTCGACGGAGGCCCGCCAGGCCTTCTGCCGCATCAAAGCGGACATCGCAAAAGCCACGATGCGCGCCATCGACGAGTCCCTCCCCTTCCAGGTCGAGAGCGACGCGTCCGACGTAGCTCTGGCGGCCACCCTTAACCAAGCGGGCTGGCCCGTGGCCTTCTTCTCCCGCACTCTCCATGCTTCCGAAATTCGCCACTCCTCAGTCGAAAAGGAGGCCCAGGCCATAGTAGAAGCTGTGCGACACTGGAGGCATTACCTGGCCGGCAGGAGATTCACTCTCCTCACGGACCAACGGTCGGTTGCCTTCATGTTCGATAATGCACAGTGGGGCAAGATTAAGAACGACAAGATCTTGCGGTGGAGGATAGAACTCTCCACCTACAATTACGAGATCTTGTACCGTCCCGGGAAGCTGAACGAGCCTCCTGATGCCCTGTCCCGCGGCACTTGTGCCACCGCACAAGTGGACCGCCTCCGATCCCTCCACGAGGACCTCAGCCACCCGGGGGTCACTCGTTTCTTTCTTTTTATCAAGACCCGCAATCTGCCCTACTCCATCGAGGAGGTCAGGACAGTCACCAGGGACTGCCAAATCTGCGCGGAGTGCAAACCGCACTTCTACCGGCCAGAGAGAGCGCATCTGATAAAGGCTTCCCGTCCCTTTGAACGCCTCAGCATGGATTTCAAGGGCCCCTCCCCTCCACCGACCGCAACACGTATTTCCTGAACGTGATTGACGAGTACTCCCGGTTCCCATTCGCCATCCCCTGCCCAGACATGACTACGACCACCGTCATCAAGGCCCTCCAGGGTATTTTTACACTGTTCGGTTTCCCCGCTTACATTCACAGTGATAGGGGGTCCTCCTTTATGAGCGACGAACTGCGTCAATTCCTGCTCAGCAAAGGCATCGCCTCCAGCAGGACGACCAGTTACAACCCCCGGGGAAACGGGCAGGTAGAGAGGGAGAACGGCACGGTCTGGAAGACCGTCCTGCTGGCCCTTCGGTCCAGGAATCTCCCAGTCTCCCGCTGGCAAGAAGTCCTCCCAGTGGCCCTTCACTCCATTCGGTCGCTGCTCTGTACTACCACAAACCAGACACCTCATGAACGTCTCCTTGTTTTCCCCAGGAAGTCCTCCTCCGTGACCTCGCTCCCAACCTGGCTAGCGACACCCGGACCCATCCTGCTTCGGACGTCGGACCCGTTGGTTGAGAGGGTCCACCTGCTGCATGCCAACCCCCAGTACGCCTATGTAGCGTTCCCCGACGGCCGCCAAGACACGGTCTCTCTTCGGGACCTGGCGCCCGCCGGAGCCCCACACGCACCATTGCACCCACCCCCACCCTCCCCGCAGCACCTGACCGGAGGGTCAGTACTGCCGCCGCCCCTACCCAGCGCCGAACAGGCACGACGCCCCCTACAGGCGCCCCTCCCCCTGCCCACCTTTCGCCCAACAGCGCCGCCTAGGGGTGACGAAGCTGCCAGGGAGGAAGACACCACGTTCCCGGAGCCACAACCGCCAGGGCCCCCACCAGGATCATCGCCGAAGCCCAGACGCTCCAGAAGGACGACCAGGCCACCCGATCGTCTGATTGCGGCACCATAAAACAATAAAAACTTTCTCTGTTACCCTCGACATCATGGTACCTGCAATACCTGGTCCTACCATGCTAAAGGCGACAGTAACGCTGGCCATCACCCTGCTGGGTTCTTTTTTTAACAGGGGGTGAATGTGGTAATACCAGGTATTGCAGTACCTGAGAGGTGGATGCCCATTGGCTAGACCTAGGAGTCTACCATTGGCTAACGTACATAGCTCCGCCCTGAGAGGCAGGGTATAAGAACCAATGCCGTCCCAACAGCCTTCACTTTCTGTATCGAAGCTGTTGGGTACAGTTCTAGCTGTTTAAAGCCGATTAGTATGACTCACCTTGTCTCTAGAGTAATTGATTGTGCATCACTTCCCTTGTCCAAATATATACAACATTGGCTCCTTTAGCCCATACACCCGCACGCAGTGAAACAAAAAAGAAGAAAATACAGTCATGAGGTTACATCGGCACATGGCCATTTCTCAATTTCTCAGTTCTGCCACAGTCCTTCAGCCTTCGCAAACTCCTCCGCTGCTTCCGCCGTTCCAAAATAAAAGTCCCTGAGCTTGTAAGTCACCCTCAGCTTCGCTGGATATACAATGCCGCACCGCACCTTGCTAATGTACAGGCCCTCTTCACCCGGTTGAAGGCAGCCCGTCTCCTCGCCAGCTCCACCGTAAAGCCCTGGTATACACGTATACCAGCTCCAGCCAACTGCACCACCCGCTTCTGCTTGGCCCAGCTCAGGACCTTCTCCTTCACACTGTACCTACGGAAGCACAGAGTCACTGCCGTTGGCGGCTCACTCACTTTTGGTACAGGCCTCTACGACCGATGAGCCCGATCCAGTTCATATCGGGAGGGATCCTCCCCCTTCCCCAATAGTTTTGCCAGCATCGCGGCAAAATACTCAGTCGGCTTCGGTCCTTCAACTCCTTCGGGCAGCCCCACAATCCTCAAATTCTGTCGCCTGGATCTGTTTTCCAGGTCTTCCATTTTTCCTCGCAGATCCTTGTTAATGTCCATCACCTTCCACATCTCCTTCCCCATCGAGGCAAGTTGATCACTGTGCTGCAATAATGTCTCCTCCACTTCCTTCAGCGCCTCCCCTTGCTCTCGCACCTCCGCCACTGCGCTTGCCACCTCCGTCCTCACCGGGGAAACCGCCTCCTCCACTAGCACACACAAAACCTCCCTCATCTCCTTCCTCATTGTCTCCATGTATTTTGTAAACAGCCTTTCGAATTCCGCAGCCATCACCTCAGTTATTTCTTCAGCCGTAAGCAATGCGGCCTTCCCTGGTGCTCCAGCCTCCATTTTCCTTGGTGACCCCGCGGTGACCTTTCCACTCCCCGACGGACCTTCAGCTGTTTTCCTTACGGACGTTCTTTTGCTCACCCTCAACATTTTTCTTCACTCTGCCGCCTCTGTGCCTTCTCCCTGCTTTTGCCGCCTCCGTGGACCCTGGGACCGGGCTTAAAGCCCCGAAAATGCCGTTCCCGAACGGGAGCCCTCCATTGTGCGGCCGCCTCCTGCCCGCCGTCACCCGGGTTTTTGCATTTATGATAACATTGCAAGGAACATCACACAATAATAAAGAGAAATCTACCGAATGGGTATAAGAGAAGAAAAAATCAGAACATAAACATTGTGTACATACAAGGGTAACATATGGACAGATATAAGGCCCTTGACTTTGGGCCCCCAGTGATTGGTTACCACAACCGTGCTGTACTAATGTTATACATGTTGACTCCTGTTGTTACAACATATCGAGAGAGTGTTTGGCACCACCTAGTGGTACCTTGGTGCTGGTGATGTGGTCGCACCCATGTGTTTCCTTGCCATATGTCCTCTCTGGCTTCTCTGCCTTGCTTACCCTGTACCCTGGTTGGTGTCTCCCCCCGCCCTCCCCTTCTCCATCACTTGACCCCCTCCCCTACCCCCAGCCCCCCCTTCCTTTTCTTCTTCCATTATCCGTTTCGGTCACAATCCCCCCTCCCTCCCTCCCCACCCCTCTTCCCCCCCTGCCTTATTGGTTCCTGTTCACAATCAGGTCTTGGCACAGGCTGGTGAATTGCTTCCAAGTGTTGTGGATGCCTTCCTCCGATCCACAAATGGAGATTTTAATTTAAGGAATTCCACTAAGTCGGACAGCCAGTCCGTGGCCTTGGGTGGCACTGCTGATCTCCAGCCGAGCAGGAGTCTTCGGCGGGCGATCAGGGAGGCAAAGGCTAGGGTGTCCGCCCTTCTACCCTTAAAGTGTTCTGGCTGTTCTGATACCCCGCCACTAAAGACCACCACTGGTAGGCATGTCTCCACCCCGACAACCTTGGACTTGGCCTTGAAAAAGGCGGCCCAGTACGTGACAAGTCTGGGGCAGGACCAGAACATGTGGCTGGACCTCTCTGGCACTGTTCACATTTGTCCTCCACCTCCGGGAAGAACCCGCTCATGCGTGTCCTTGTCAAGTGCGCCGTGTGCACTACGTTTAGCTGCGTTAGGCTCAGCCCTTTGCATAAGTAGGTGGAGTTTGCTCTGTGCAGTGCTTCATCCAGATTCCTCCCCCTATCTCTATGTCTAGCTCTTCCTCCCACTTTTCCCATGTCTCGTCCATAAGTGACCGAACCTCCTCCAGTAGATGTCCGTACATGTCAAAGAACAAAGATCAAAGAAAGGTATCCATCTACTCCCATCCTATTCATGTATTTGTCAAGATGCCCTTAAACGTCACTATCATCCCTGCTTCCACCACCTCCTCTGGTAGCGAGTTCCAGGCACCCACTACCCTCTGTGTAAAAAACTTGCCTCGTACATCGCCCCTAAACTTTGCCCCTCACATCTTAAACCTATGCCCCCTAGTAATTGACCCCTCTACCCTGGGGAAAACGTCTCTGACTATCCACTCTGTCTATGCCCCTCTGATCTTTGTCGACCTCTATCAGGTCGCCCCTCAACCTCCTTCGTTCCAGTGAGAACAAACCAAGTTTATTCAACCTCTCCTCATAGCTAGCACCCTCCATATCAGGCAACATTCTGGTAAATCTCTTCTGCACCCTCTCTAAAGCCTCCACATCCTTCTGGTAGTGTGGCAACCAGAATTGAACACTATTACCGTCCACGAGCTCGCCCAAGGTTAGAAGTCTGTCTAGTAGGGAGTGTTCTTGTAGCTGGGGGAACAATGCTGTCTCCTTGTGGAGGAAGTTCCTTAATTTCATATATGGAGCTCGTTCCCTTTCGGGAGCTGGATTTTGTCCATTGGTTCCCCCAGTGTCACTTCTCTACCATTTATGTATAGGTCCCCTACTGTCAGTACTCCTTCGTTCTGTCTCCACCTTTTAAAGAAGGTGTCTTTGTCGCAGGGGTAAATCTATGGTTCTTGCAGATGGCGGCTATGGTGGGCATTGCGACCGGACCAAAGAGGTTGATTCTACATTCTCAGCATGGCCACAACCACTGGGCTTCTTGAGTATTTGGCTGGGGGAATGGGAGTGGGGCCGTGGACAGTGCATGGAGGCATGTCCCCAGACAGGAGTTCTCCTCTGTTCTTTCCGCTCCTGGATCTTTAATCCACCCCCATACACTTTCTGCGGTAGCGACCCAGTGGTAGAATAGGGCCAGGGCCGCATCTCTGTAGGATGCTCTTGGGGATTCTAGGGTTCTTTCCCCCCCGACCACACACACACACACAAACGCCACGGTTAATTTGTCTGCTGTTGTGAACAAGGCCTTGGGGATGGAGATCGGGAGGGATCTGAACAGGGTGAGGAACCTGGGCAACACATTCACCTTAAATGTCTGCACTCTCCCCGCTAGGGAGAGCTGGACTGACTCCCACCTCCGTAGGTCCCTCTTTACCTCTTTGACCAGATTCAACTGGTTGAATTTGTGGATCCATGGGCTATTTGGATCCCCAGGTATCGGAATTTGGCTTCGGCCAACTTGAACATCCGGTTTCAGCAGTCCCTCTCCCCAGTCTCCCCCGAGTTAACCCCCCCGCCCCGCCCCCGCCTTCCAATTCAGCAGCCTCCTCTCCCAAGTCTCCCCCGAGTCAACTCCCCAGGCTCCTGATTCAGCACCACCCTCTCCCCGGTCTCCCCCGAGTCAACTCCCCAGACTCCTGATTCAGCACCACCCCCCTCCCCAGTCTCCCTGAGTCAACTCCCCAGACTCCCGATACAGCCCCCTCCTCTCCCCAGTCTTCCCCGAGTCAACTCCCCAGACTCCCGATACAGCCCCCTCCTCTCCCCAGTCTCCCCCGAGTCAACTCCCCAGACTCCCGATTCAGCAGCCTCCTCTCCCCAGTCTCCCCGAGTCAACACCCCAGACTCCCAATTCAGCACCCCCATCCCCAGTCTCCCCGAGTCAACTCCCCAGACTCCTGATTCAGCCCCCTCCTCTCCCCAGTCTCCCCGAGTCAACTCCCCAGACTCCCGATACAGCCCCTTCTTCTCCCCAGTCTCCCCAAGTCAACTCCCCAGACTCCTGATTCAGCACCACCCCCCTCCCCAGTTTCCCCCGAGTCAACGCCCCAGACTCCTGATTCAACACCACCCCCCTCCCCAGTCTCCCCGAGTCAACTCCCCAGACTCCCGATTCAGCCCCCTCCTCTCCCCAGTCTCCCCGTGTCAACTCCCCAGACTCCCAATTCAGCACCCCCCACCCCAGTCTCCCCTAGTCAACTCCCCAGACTCCCGATTCAGCCCCCTCCTCTCCCCAGTCTCCCTGATTCAGCACCACCCCCCTCCCCAGTCTCCCCGAGTCAACTCCCCAGACTCCTGATTCAACACCACCCCCCTCCCCAGTCTCCCCGAGTCAACTCCCCAGACTCCCGATTCAGCCCCCTCCTCTCCCCAGTCTCCCCGTGTCAACTCCCCAGACTCCCAATTCAGCACCCCCCACCCCAGTCTCCCCGAGTCAACTCCCCAGACTCCCGATTCAGCCCCCTCCTCTCCCCAGTCTCCCCGTGTCAACTCCCCAGACTCCCAATTCAGCACCCCCCACCCCAGTCTCCCCGTGTCAACTCCCCAGACTCCCAATTCAGCACCCCCATCCCCAGTCTCCCCGAGTCAACTCCCCAGACTCCTGATTCAGCCCCCTCCTCTCCCCAGTCTCCCCGAGTCAACTCCCCAGACTCCCGATACAGCCCCTTCCTCTCCCCAGTCTCCCCAAGTCAACTCCCCAGACTCCTTATTCAGCACCACCCCCCCTCTCCCCAGTCTCCCCGAGTCAACTCCCCAGACTCCCGATTCAGCAGCCTCCTCTCCCCAGCCTCCCCCGTCAACTCCCTGGAGACTCCCGATTCAGCAACCCCCTCTCCCCAGTCTCTTCCAAGTCAACTCACCCAGGGTCTCCCCCAATTCAAGACCCACGATCTTCCCCAAGTAACCACTCCTGATCGCGCCTGGCTAGGACCTCCGGTAGCCGAGTGTCTTCCCCCGGTACACTCCAACTGGGCCCCCCGTCTCCCTCCATTCTCACCCAGGTCTTGCTCCAGCATTACCACTTTCACCCCGGAGTCAAGCCGATACTACCGAGGCAAATCCTGGCCACCCCCAGTCAGAGTCAGTGTCCCCTAATCACAGCCTGGCCACCCCCAGTCAGAGTCAGTGTCCCCTAATCACAGCCTGGTCACCCCCAGTCAGAGTCAGTGTCCCCTAATCAAAGCCTGGTCACCCCCAGTCAGAGTCAGTGTCCCCTAATCAAAGCCTAGTCACCCCCAGTCAGAGTCAGTGTCCCCTAATCACAGCCTGGTCACCCCCAGTCAGAGTCAGTGTCCCCTAATCACAGCCTGGCCACCCCCAGTCAGAGTCAGTGTCCCCTAATCACAGCCTGGCCACCCCCAGTCAGAGTCAGTGTCCCCTAATCAAAGCCTGGTCACCCCCAGTCAGTGTCAGTGTCCCCTAATCACAGCCTGGCCACCCCCAGTCAGAGTCAGTGTCCCCTAATCACAGCCTGGTCACCCCCAGTCAGAGTCAGTGTCCCCTAATCAAAGCCTGGCCACCCCCAGTCAGAGTCAGTGTCCCCTAATCAAAGCCTGGTCACCCCCAGTCAGAGTCAGTGTCCCCTAATCACAGCCTGGTCACCCCCAGTCAGAGTCAGTGTCCCCTAATCAAAGCCTGGTCACCCCCAGTCAGAGTCAGTGTCCCCTAATCAAAGCCTAGTCACCCCCAGTCCGAGACAGTGTCCCCTAATCACAGCCTGGTCACCCCCAATCAGAGTCATTCTCCCCTAATCACAGCCTGGTCACCCCCAGTCAGAGTCAGTGTCCCCTAATCACAGCCTGGTCACCCCCAGTCAGAGTCATTCTCCCCTAATCACAGCCTGGCCACCCCCAGTCAGAGTCAGTGTCCCCTAATCAAAGCCTGGTCACCCCCAGTCAGAGTCAGTGTCCCCTAATCAAAGCCTGGTCACCCCCAGTCAGAGTCAGTGTCCCCTAATCAAAGCCTAGTCACCCCCAGTCCGAGACAGTGTCCCCTAATCACAGCCTGGTCACCCCCAGTCAGAGTCAGTGTCCCCCAATCAAAGCCTGGTCACCCCCAGTCCGAGTCAGTGTCCCCTAATCACAGCCTGGTCACCCCCAGTCAGAGTCAGTGTCCCCTAATCAAAGCCTGGTCACCCCCAGTCAGAGTCAGTGTCCCCTAATCACAGCCTGGCCACCCCCAGTCAGAGTCAGTGTCCCCTAATCACAGCCTGGTCACCCCCCAGTCAGAGTCAGTATCCCCTAATCACAGCCTGGCCACCCCCAGTCAGAGTCAGTGTCCCCTAATCACAGCCTGGTCACCCCCAGTCAGAGTCAGTGTCCCCTAATCACAGCCTGGTCACCCCCCAGTCAGAGTCAGTGTCCCCTAATCAAAGCCTGGTCACCCCCAGTCAGAGTCAGTGTCCCCTAATCACAGCCTGGTAACCCCCAGTCAGAGTCAGTGTCCCCTAATCACAGCCTGGTCACCCCCCAGTCAGAGTCAGTGTCCCCTAATCAAAGCCTGGTCACCCCCAGTCAGAGTCAGTGTCCCCTAATCACAGCCTGGCCACCCCCAGTCAGAGTCAGTGTCCCCTAATCACAGCCTGGCCACCCCCAGTCCGAGTCAGTGTCCCCAAATCAAAGCCTGGCCACCACCAGTCAGAGTCCCCTAATCAAAGCCTGGTCACCCCCAGTCAGAGTCAGTGTCCCCTAATCACAGCCTGGTCACCCCCAGTCAGAGTCAGTGTCCCCTAATCACAGCCTGGCCACCCCCAGTCATAGTCAGTGTCCCCTAATCAAAGCCTGGTCACCCCCAGTCAGAGTCAGTGTCCCCTAAACACAGCCTGGTCACCCCCAGTCAGAGTCAGTGTCCCCTAATCACAGCCTGGCCACCCCCAGTCAGAGTCAGTGTCCCCTAATCACAGCCTGGCCACCCCCAGTCAGAGTCAGTGTCCCCTAATCACAGCCTGGTCACCCCCAGTCAGAGTCAGTGTCCCCTAATCACAGCCTGGTCACCCCCAGTCAGAGTCAGTGTCCCCTAATCAAAGCCTGGTCACCCCCAATCAGAGTCAGTGTCCCCTAATCAAAGCCTGGTCACCCCCGGTCAGAGTCAGTGTCCCCTAATCAAAGCCTGGTCACCCCCAGTCAGAGTCAGTGTCCCCTAATCACAGCCTGGTCACCCCCAGTCAGAGTCAGTGTCCCCTAATCACAGCCTGGTCACCCCCAGTCAGAGTCAGTGTCCCCTAATCAAAGCCTGGTCACCCCCAGTCAGAGTCAGTGTCCCCTAATCACAGCCTGGCCACCCCCAGTCAGAGTCAGTGTCCCCTAATCAAAGCCTGGTCACCCCCAGTCAGAGTCAGTGTCCCCTAATCACAGCCTGGTCACCCCCAGTCAGAGTCAGTGTCCCCTAATCACAGCCTGGCCACCACCAGTCAGAGTCAGTGTCCCCTAATCAGAGCCTGGCTACCCCCAGTCAGAGTCAGTGTCCCCTAATCACAGCCTGGTCACCCCCAGTCAGAGTCAGTGTCCCCTAATCACAGCCTGGCCACCCCCAGTCAGAGTCAGTGTCCCCTAATCAAAGCCTGGTCACCCCCAGTCAGAGTCATTGTCCCCTAATCAAAGCCTGGTCACCCCCAGTCAGAGTCATTGTCCCCTAATCACAGCCTGGTCACCCCCAGTCAGAGTCAGTGTCCCCTAATCACAGCCTGGTCACCCCCAGTCAGAGTCAGTGTCCCCTAATCAAAGCCTGGTCACCCCCAGTCAGAGTCATTGTCCCCTAATCAAAGCCTGGTCACCCCCAGTCAGAGTCAGTGTCCCCTAATCAAAGCCTGGTCACCCCCAGTCAGAGTCAGTGTCCCCTAATCACAGCCTGGCCACCCCCAGTCAGAGTCATTGTCCCCTAATCACAGCCTGGTCACCCCCAGTCAGAGTCAGTGTCCCCTAATCAAAGCCTGGTCACCCCCAGTCAGAGTCAGTGTCCCCTAATCACAGCCTGGTCACCCCCAGTCATAGTCAGTGTCCCCTAATCAAAGCCTAGTCACCCCCAGTCAGAGTCAGTGTCCCCTAATCAAAGCCTGGTCACCCCCAGTCAGAGTCAGTGTCCCCTAATCAAAGCCTGGTCACCCCCAGTCAGAGTCAGTGTCCCCTAATCAAAGCCTGGTCACCCCCAGTCAGAGTCAGTGTCCCCTAATCAAAGCCTGGTCACCCCCAGTCAGAATCAGTGTCCCCTAATCAAAGCCTAGTCACCCCCAGTCAGAGTCAGTGTCCCCTAATCAAAGCCTGGTCAACCCCAGTCAGAGTCAGTGTCCCCTAATCAAAGCCTAGTCACCCCCAGTCCGAGACAGTGTCCCGTAATCACAGCCTGGTCACCCCCAGTCAGAGTCAGTGTCCCCTAATCAAAGCCTGGTCACCCCCAGTCAGAGTCAGTGTCCCCGAATCACAGCCTGGTCACCCCCAGTCCGAGACAGTGTCCCCTAATCACAGCCTGGTCACCCCCAGTCAGAGTCAGTGTCCCCTAATCACAGCCTGGTCACCCCCAGTCAGAGTCAGTGTCCCCTAATCACAGCCTGGTCACCCCCAGTCAGAGTCATTCTCCCCTAATCAAAGCCTGGTCACCCCCAGTCAGAGTCAGTGTCCCCTAATCAAAGCCTAGTCACCCCCAGTCAGAGTCAGTGTCCCCTAATCACAGCCTGGTCACCCCCCAGTCAGAGTCAGTGTCCCCTAATCACAGCCTGGTCACCCCCAGTCAGAGTCAGTGTCCCCTAATCAAAGCCTGGTCACCCCCAGTCAGAGTCAGTGTCCCCTTATCAAAGCCTGGTCACCCCCAGTCAGAGTCAGTGTCCCCTAATCAAAGCCTGGTCACCCCCAGTCAGAGTCAGTGTCCCCTAATCAAAGCCTGGTCACCCCCAGTCAGAGTCAGTGTCCCCTAATCAAAGCCTGGTCACCCCCAGTCAGAGTCAGTGCCCCCTAATCACAGCCTGGTCACCCCCAGTCAGAGTCAGTGTCCCCTAATCAAAGCCTAGTCACCCCAGTCAGAGTCAGTGTCCCCTAATCAAAGCCTGGTCACCCCCAGTCAGAGTCAGTGTCCCCTAATCAAAGCCTAGTCACCCCCAGTCCGAGACAGTGTCCCGTAATCACAGCCTGGTCACCCCCAGTCAGAGTCAGTGTCCCCTAATCACAGCCTGGTCACCCCCAGTCAGAGTCAGTGTCCCCTAATCACAGCCTGGTCACCCCCAGTCAGAGTCAGTGTCCCCTAATCAAAGCCTGGTCACCCCCAGTCAGAGTCAGTGTCCCCTAATCAAAGCCTAGTCACCCCCAGTCAGAGTATGTGTCCCCTAATCAAAGCCTGGCCACCCCCAGTCAGAGTCAGTGTCCCCTAATCACAGACTGGTCACCCCCAGTCAGAGTCAGTGTCCCCTAATCACAGCCTGGCCACCCCCAGTCAGAGTCAGTGTCCCCTAATCACAGCCTGGTCACCCCCAGTCAGAGTCAGTGTCCCCTAATCACAGCCTGGCCACCCCCAGTCAGAGTCAGTGTCCCCTAATCACAGCCTGGTCACCCCCAGTCAGAGTCAGTGTCCCCTAATCACAGCCTGGTCACCCCCAGTCAGAGTCAGTGTCCCCTAATCAAAGCCTGGCCACCCCCAGTCAGAGTCAGTGTCTCCTAATCAAAGCCTGGTCACCCCCAGTCAGAGTCAGTGTCCCGTAATCACAGCCTGGTCACCCCCAGTCAGAGTCAGTGTCCCCTAATCAAAGCCTGGCCACCCCCAGTCAGAGTCTGTGTCCCCTAATCACAGCCTGGCCACCCCCAGTCAGAGTCAGTGTCCCCTAATCACAGCCTGGTCACCCCCAGTCCGAGTCAGTGCCCCCTAATCACAGCCTGGCCACCCCCAGTCCGAGTCAGTGCCCCCAAATCAAAGCCTGGCCACCACCAGTCAGAGTCCCCTAATCAAAGCCTGGTCACCCCCAGTCAGAGTCAGTGTCCCCTAATCACAGCCTGGCCACCCCCAGTCATAGTCAGTGTCCCCTAATCAAAGCCTGGTCACCCCCAGTCAGAGTCAGTGTCCCCTAAACACAGCCTGGTCACCCCCAGTCAGAGTCAGTGTCCCCTAATCAAAGCCTGGTCACCCCCAGTCAGAGTCAGTGTCCCCTAATCACAGCCTGGTCACCCCCAGTCAGAGTCAGTGTCCCCTAATCACAGCCTGGTCACCCCCAGTCAGAGTCAGTGTCCCCTAATCAAAGCCTGGTCACCCCCAGTCAGAGTCATTGTCCCCTAATCAAAGCCTGGTCACCCCCAGTCAGAGTCATTGTCCCCTAATCACAGCCTGGTCACCCCCAGTCAGAGTCAGTGTCCCCTAATCAAAGCCTGGCTACCCCTGGTCAGAGTCAGTGTCCCCTAATCACAGCCTGGTCACCCCCAGTCAGAGTCAGTGTCCCCTAATCACAGCCTGGTCACCCCCAGTCAGAGTCAGTGTCCCCTAATCAAAGCCTGGTCACCCCCAGTCAGAGTCAGTGTCCCCTAATCACAGCCTGGTCACCCCCAGTCAGAGTCAGTGTCCCCTAATCACAGCCTGGTCACCCCCAGTCAGAGTCAGTGTCCCCTAATCAAAGCCTGGTCACCCCCAGTCAGAGTCATTGTCCCCTAATCAAAGCCTGGTCACCCCCAGTCAGAGTCATTGTCCCCTAATCAAAGCCTGGTCACCCCCAGTCAGAGTCAGTGTCCCCTAATCAAAGCCTGGTCACCCCCAGTCAGAGTCAGTGTCCCCTAATCACAGCCTGGTCACCCCCAGTCAGAGTCAGTGTCCCCTAATCAAAGCCTGGCTACCCCTGGTCAGAGTCAGTGTCCCCTAATCACAGCCTGGTCACCCCCAGTCAGAGTCAGTGTCCCCTAATCACAGCCTGGTCACCCCCAGTCAGAGTCAGTGTCCCCTAATCAAAGCCTGGTCACCCCCAGTCAGAGTCAGTGTCCCCTAATCAGAGCCTGGCCACCCCCAGTCAGAGTCAGTGTCCCCTAATCAAAGCCTGGTCACCCCCAGTCAGAGTCAGTGTCCCCTAATCACAGCCTGGCCACCCCCAGTCAGAGTTAGTGTCCCCTAATCAAAGCCTGGCCACCCCCAGTCAGAGTCAGTGTCCCCTAATCAAAGCCTGGCCACCCCCACCCCCAGTCAGAGTCAGTGTCCCCTAATCAAAGCCTGGTTGTGGTGGTATGTATTAGGGGTAATACGGTACACCACGTGTCGACAGGCTATTGGTGGAGGGATGCCAGGTCCTGATAGGATCTGCCACCTACTGGACTCCTCCCAGAAATGCCGGTATAAGAACCCAGTTTTTCCCTCCATTTCCCTCAGCAGTTGCATTCTGTAACCACGCTGCTGGGGATAAAGTTCTGCTTAAAAAAGCCTTCAATTGACATTACCTCAACCTGCCTCGCGTCATATTGGCGGTGCTACACTGGTCACCCCCAGTCAGAGTCAGTGTCCCATAATCAAAGCCTGGTCACCCCCAGTCAGAGTCAGTGTCCCCTAATCACAGCCTGGCCACCCCCAGTCAGAGTCAGTGCCCCCTAATCAAAGGTTGGTCACCCCCAGTCAGAGTCAGTGTCCCCTAATCACAGCCTGGCCACCCCCAGTCAGAGTCAGTGTCCCCTAATCACAGCCTGGTCACCCCCAGTCAGAGTCAGTGCCCCCTAATCACAGCCTGGTCACCCCCAGTCAGAGTCAGTGTCCCCTAATCACAGCCTGGCCACCCCCAGTCAGAGTCAGTGTCCCCTAATCACAGCCTGGTCACCCCCAGTCAGAGTCAGTGCCCCCTAATCACAGCCTGGTCACCCCCAGTCAGAGTCAGTGCCCCCTAATCAAAGGTTGGTCACCCCCAGTCAGAGTCAGTGTCCCCTAATCACAGCCTGGTCACCCCCAGTCAGAGTCAGTGCCCCCTAATCAAAGGTTGGTCACCCCCAGTCAGAGTCAGTGTCCCCTAATCACAGCCTGGCCACCCCCAGTCAGAGTCAGTGTCCCCTAATCACAGCCTGGCCACCCCCAGTCAGAGTCAGTGTCCCCTAATCACAGCCTGGTCACCCCCAGTCAGAGTCAGTGCCCCCTAATCACAGCCTGGCCACCCCCAGTCAGAGTCAGTGTCCCCTAATCACAGCCTGGTCACCCCCAGTCAGAGTCAGTGCCCCCTAATCAAAGGTTGGTCACCCCCAGTCAGAGTCAGTGTCCCCTAATCAAAGGTTGGTCACCCCCAGTCAGAGTCAGTGTCCCCTAATCACAGCCTGGTCACCCCCAGTCAGAGTCAGTGCCCCCTAATCAAAGGTTGGTCACCCCCAGTCAGAGTCAGTGTCCCCTAATCACAGCCTGGTCACCCCCAGTCAGAGTCAGTGCCCCCTAATCAAAGGTTGGTCACCCCCAGTCAGAGTCAGTGTCCCCTAATCACAGCCTGGCCACCCCCAGTCAGAGTCAGTGTCCCCTAATCACAGCCTGGTCACCCCCCAGTCAGAGTCAGTGTCCCCTAATCAAAGCCTGGTCACCCCCAGTCAGTGTCCCCTAATCACAGCCTGGTCACCCCCAGTCAGAGTCAGTGTCCCCTAATCACAGCCTGGTCACCCCCAGTCAGAGTCAGTGTCCCCTAATCACAGCCTGGTCACCCCCAGTCAGAGTCAGTGTCCCCTAATCACAGCCTGGTCATCCCCAGTCAGAGTCAGTGTCCCCTAATCAAAGCCTGGTCACCCCCAGTCAGAGTCAGTGTCCCCTAATCAAAGCCTGGTCACCCCCAGTCAGAGTCAGTGTCCCCTAATCACAGCCTGGCCACCCCCAGTCAGAGTCAGTGTCCCCTAATCACAGCCTGGTCACCCCCAGTCAGAGTCAGTGTCCCCTAATCACAGCCTGGCCACCCCCAGTCAGAGTTAGTGTCCCCTAATCAAAGCCTGGCCACCCCCAGTCAGAGTCAGTGTCCCCTAATCAAAGCCTGGCCACCCCCACCCCCAGTCAGAGTCAGTGTCCCCTAATCAAAGCCTGGTTGTGGTGGTATGTATTAGGGGTAATACGGTACACCACGTGTCGACAGGCTATTGGTGGAGGGATTCCAGGTCCTGATAGGATCTGCCACCTACTGGACTCCTCCCAGAAATGCCGGTATAAGAACCCAGTTTTTCCCTCCATTTCCCTCAGCAGTTGCATTCTGTAACCACGCTGCTGGGGATAAAGTTCTGCTTAAAAAAGCCTTCAATTGACATTACCTCAACCTGCCTCGCGTCATATTGGCGGTGCTACACTGGTCACCCCCAGTCAGAGTCAGTGTCCCATAATCAAAGCCTGGTCACCCCCAGTCAGAGTCAGTGTCCCCTAATCACAGCCTGGCCACCCCCAGTCAGAGTCAGTGCCCCCTAATCAAAGGTTGGTCACCCCCAGTCAGAGTCAGTGTCCCCTAATCACAGCCTGGCCACCCCCAGTCAGAGTCAGTGTCCCCTAATCACAGCCTGGTCACCCCCAGTCAGAGTCAGTGCCCCCTAATCACAGCCTGGTCACCCCCAGTCAGAGTCAGTGTCCCCTAATCACAGCCTGGCCACCCCCAGTCAGAGTCAGTGTCCCCTAATCACAGCCTGGTCACCCCCAGTCAGAGTCAGTGCCCCCTAATCACAGCCTGGTCACCCCCAGTCAGAGTCAGTGCCCCCTAATCAAAGGTTGGTCACCCCCAGTCAGAGTCAGTGTCCCCTAATCACAGCCTGGTCACCCCCAGTCAGAGTCAGTGCCCCCTAATCAAAGGTTGGTCACCCCCAGTCAGAGTCAGTGTCCCCTAATCACAGCCTGGCCACCCCCAGTCAGAGTCAGTGTCCCCTAATCACAGCCTGGCCACCCCCAGTCAGAGTCAGTGTCCCCTAATCACAGCCTGGTCACCCCCAGTCAGAGTCAGTGCCCCCTAATCACAGCCTGGCCACCCCCAGTCAGAGTCAGTGTCCCCTAATCACAGCCTGGTCACCCCCAGTCAGAGTCAGTGCCCCCTAATCAAAGGTTGGTCACCCCCAGTCAGAGTCAGTGTCCCCTAATCAAAGGTTGGTCACCCCCAGTCAGAGTCAGTGTCCCCTAATCACAGCCTGGTCACCCCCAGTCAGAGTCAGTGCCCCCTAATCAAAGGTTGGTCACCCCCAGTCAGAGTCAGTGTCCCCTAATCACAGCCTGGTCACCCCCAGTCAGAGTCAGTGCCCCCTAATCAAAGGTTGGTCACCCCCAGTCAGAGTCAGTGTCCCCTAATCACAGCCTGGCCACCCCCAGTCAGAGTCAGTGCCCCCTAATCACAGCCTGGCCACCCCCAGTCAGAGTCAGTGTCCCCTAATCACAGCCTGGTCACCCCCAGTCAGAGTCAGTGCCCCCTAATCAAAGGTTGGTCACCCCCAGTCAGAGTCAGTGTCCCCTAATCAAAGGTTGGTCACCCCCAGTCAGAGTCAGTGTCCCCTAATCACAGCCTGGTCACCCCCAGTCAGAGTCAGTGTCCCCTAATCAAAGGTTGGTCACCCCCAGTCAGAGTCAGTGTCCCCTAATCACAGCCTGGCCACCCCCAGTCAGAGTCAGTGCCCCCTAATCACAGCCTGGCCACCCCCAGTCAGAGTCAGTGTCCCCTAATCACAGCCTGGTCACCCCCAGTCAGAGTCAGTGTCCCCTAATCACAGCCTGGCCACCCCCAGTCAGAGTTAGTGTCCCCTAATCAAAGCCTGGCCACCCCCAGTCAGAGTCAGTGTCCCCAAATCAAAGCCTGGCCACCCCCACCCCCAGTCAGAGTCAGTGTCCCCTAATCAAAGCCTGGTTGTGGTGGTATGTATTAGGGGTAATACGGTACACCACGTGTCGACAGGCTATTGGTGGAGGGATGCCAGGTCCTGATAGGATCTGCCACCTACTGGACTCCTCCCAGAAATGCCGGTATAAGAACCCAGTTTTTCCCTCCATTTCCCTCAGCAGTTGCATTCTGTAACCACGCTGCTGGGGATAAAGTTCTGCTTAAAAAAGCCTTCAATTGACATTACCTCAACCTGCCTCGCGTCATATTGGCGGTGCTACACTGGTCACCCCCAGTCAGAGTCAGTGTCCCATAATCAAAGCCTGGTCACCCCCAGTCAGAGTCAGTGTCCCCTAATCACAGCCTGGCCACCCCCAGTCAGAGTCAGTGCCCCCTAATCAAAGGTTGGTCACCCCCAGTCAGAGTCAGTGTCCCCTAATCACAGCCTGGCCACCCCCAGTCAGAGTCAGTGTCCCCTAATCACAGCCTGGTCACCCCCAGTCAGAGTCAGTGCCCCCTAATCACAGCCTGGTCACCCCCAGTCAGAGTCAGTGTCCCCTAATCACAGCCTGGCCACCCCCAGTCAGAGTCAGTGTCCCCTAATCACAGCCTGGTCACCCCCAGTCAGAGTCAGTGCCCCCTAATCACAGCCTGGTCACCCCCAGTCAGAGTCAGTGCCCCCTAATCAAAGGTTGGTCACCCCCAGTCAGAGTCAGTGTCCCCTAATCACAGCCTGGTCACCCCCAGTCAGAGTCAGTGCCCCCTAATCAAAGGTTGGTCACCCCCAGTCAGAGTCAGTGTCCCCTAATCACAGCCTGGCCACCCCCAGTCAGAGTCAGTGTCCCCTAATCACAGCCTGGTCACCCCCAGTCAGAGTCAGTGTCCCCTAATCACAGCCTGGCCACCCCCAGTCAGAGTCAGTGTCCCCTAATCACAGCCTGGCCACCCCCAGTCAGAGTCAGTGTCCCCTAATCACAGCCTGGTCACCCCCAGTCAGAGTCAGTGCCCCCTAATCACAGCCTGGCCACCCCCAGTCAGAGTCAGTGTCCCCTAATCACAGCCTGGTCACCCCCAGTCAGAGTCAGTGCCCCCTAATCAAAGGTTGGTCACCCCCAGTCAGAGTCAGTGTCCCCTAATCAAAGGTTGGTCACCCCCAGTCAGAGTCAGTGTCCCCTAATCACAGCCTGGTCACCCCCAGTCAGAGTCAGTGCCCCCTAATCAAAGGTTGGTCACCCCCAGTCAGAGTCAGTGTCCCCTAATCAAAGGTTGGTCACCCCCAGTCAGAGTCAGTGTCCCCTAATCACAGCCTGGTCACCCCCAGTCAGAGTCAGTGCCCCCTAATCAAAGGTTGGTCACCCCCAGTCAGAGTCAGTGTCCCCTAATCACAGCCTGGTCACCCCCAGTCAGAGTCAGTGCCCCCTAATCAAAGGTTGGTCACCCCCAGTCAGAGTCAGTGTCCCCTAATCACAGCCTGGTCACCCCCAGTCAGAGTCAGTGCCCCCTAATCAAAGGTTGGTCACCCCCAGTCAGAGTCAGTGTCCCCTAATCACAGCCTGGCCACCCCCAGTCAGAGTCAGTGCCCCCTAATCAAAGCCTGGTCACCCCCAGTCAGAGTCAGTGTCCCCTAATCACAGCCTGGTCACCCCCAGTCAGAGTCAGTGTCCCCTAATCACAGCCTGGCCACCCCCAGTCAGAGTCAGTGTCCCCTAATCACAGCCTGGTCACCCCCAGTCAGAGTCAGTGTCCCCTAATCAAAGGTTGGTCACCCCCGAGTCAGGCCTGGCCACCCCTGATTCAAAGGCGGGTAGCCGCCAGTCAGAGCCGGTACCCTCGAGTCAGCTCCTTTAATACGCGGAGCCGTTGTGTGAACACTGCACTCAGCTCCAAGCTTAGCTCAGATCGCTGTGTGCCAGGTGCACGGTTTTTCAAGTTGGACATGATGGGCTGGATTCTCCATTCCCCGATGCCGAAATCGCGTTTGGCGATGGGGGGGGGAGAATCTGTTTTGGTGCCAAACTCGGAAGTGGCACTGGTTTTTGAATTCTCTGCCGCCTGAAAAGCGGAGTACTCTCGGATTATACCGTGCCGATTATTCACGGCCTCAGGCCATTGCCCGAGGCCTCCCCTGTGATGCTCCGTCCCGACCGGCCGAGTTCCCGACGGCGTGGGTTATGTAGGCTCACACCATTCTTGAACTCGGCGTGGCGGCTGCGGACTCAGTCCGGGGCCGCCAAAGTCGGGGGAGAGCCGATCCGCGGCAGGGAGGCTTCATTTGGGCTGGGGCCACTGTGGCGGGCGGTTCGGGGCGCACAAGGGGCCGAAGGGGGGCACAACTTTGGCAGTCCAGGTCCGCGGGCTGAGTCTGCCATGGAGCATGGCGCAGCCGCTGCAGGCTGCCGCCGTGCACATGTGCGGTCTCGGAAGCGGAAATGCTCAGGGCCATGTCGGCAGCCAGAGCTGGGACCTCCACGCTGCCTCCCTGCTAGCCCCCAGCAAAACGGTGAATCGGTGGCCGTTTTACGTCAGTTTTCCCGGCATAAAAGACCGCCGTTTTCACGCCGGCGTGGGGACTTAGTCTCTAAAACGGAGAATCCAGCCCGATATGTGTCATTCTGACATCGTGCCGGTGTGGATGGATGTATTGACGGGGCATGTATGATTCCGACGTTTGGACACAATAATGAAATGGAAATGTATTATAATGATGTTCCCAACATTGGGAAACGCGGCCAACCACAGACACTGGGGAAGAGACGATTACGGCAAGCTTTCATGCTGTTGTCAGCTGCAACTGTGGCCTTCTCATGATATTTTCCGCTCCTGTTGCCGAACCCGCCCACGCTAACGAGCGTAGACAATCCCAGCCAATGTATCCAACTATACAGCGTACTCATTTAAATTAGCAGGCAACGCAAAGTTTGTGTCCTGCTGGTTTTGCTACAAACAGGGAAGGTTAGTCACACATTATGGCCCCTGCTCCAGTTTCCCAAACTCATCGCAATTATCCCCATTCTGTACAGTAGCACAGTGGTTAGCACTGTTGCTTCACAGCATCAGGGTCCCAGGTTCGATTCCCAGCTTGGGTCACTGTCTGTGCGGAGTCTGCACGTTCTCCCAGTGTTTGCGTGGCTTTCCTCCGGGTGCTCCGGTTTCCTCCCACTAGTCCCGAAAGACGTGCTGTTAGATGAATTGGACATTCTGAATTCTCCCTGTGTACCCAAACAGGCGCCGGAATGTGGCGACTAGGGGCTTTTTACAGTAATATCATTGCAGTGCTTTTTAAAAATAACTTTAGAGTACCCAATTCATTTTTTCCAATCAAGGGGCAATTTGGCGTGGCCAATCCACCTAGCCTGCACATCTTTGGGTTGTGGGGGCGAAACCCACGCAAACATGGGGAGAATGTGCAAACTCCACATGGACAGTGACCCAGAGCCGGGATCGAACCTGGGACCTCGGCGCTGTGAGGCTGCAGGGCTAACCCACTGCGCCACCGTGCTGCCCCTATTGCAGTGCTAATGTAAGCCTACTTGTGGACAATAATAAAGATTATTATTGAATAAAAACCTGTAATGGATGAATATAAGCACTAGGTGGAGCCTTGGGACCACATTTCATCAATTACACAATGACTCAATTTGGATGTGTATACATGGAGTCATCATTAGATATACAAGCTGGAACTGAAACTGGGTATTAACTCCAGTTGAAATATACCAAGGAAATGATTTGTTTTATGTTAAACACAAAGTGACAGTGACTTCTTGCAAGTTCTCAAGCAACGATGAGTTCACCATTTTTGATTCTATAAGGGAACGAGTGAGGTCTAAAATGTGACAATGTAAAAGCTCCAGAATCTACTGATTAAAAATCAGGAGGTTCTATAGAAAGCAAACAATCATCACAACAGAAATGTGAATCGAAAAGTTATCCACAATATTCATATGTCGTGTTGTTTATACAAGTAGTGCCGGAGAATCCGGGCCCGGTATTAATTAGTGTATGCAAGAAGCTTCACATCAGTTTTAGACGGCTGCCCAGATGTCTAAATTAATCTACAACACCAGGTTAAAGTCCAACAGGTTTGTTCGAATCACTGGCTTTCGCAGCACAGCTCCTTCCTCCCCTGAGGAAGGAGCAGCGCTCCGAAAGCTAGTGATTTGAAACAAACCTGTTGGACTTTAACCTGGTGTTGTAAGACTTCATACTGTGCTCACCCCAGTCCAACGCCGGCATCCTACATCATAAAGTAATCTATTTCTGGGGCACATGGGCACTTGGTTGTTGGGCCTTTGTTGGTTCAGATTCTCCCTCTTGTACTTTAGTTGGCTTTACGACTAAGTGAACACTCAAATGCTAATAACATAAAATTCGCTGTCTAGCTTTAATTGCACAATTATTCCCGGTTCCATGTGCAATATCCGGTGATTTATTGAATAATATTTTTATATAATTTATAAAATGTTGACTATTTACAGTATTTATATTGTATACAGTATTTACAAAAATTACTGGGCTTGTACAATGTATTTAGATGTTTACAAAGTGTACTTATATACAGTGGGGTAAAATATCATCAGGGATTCTCCAATTTCACTTAGTCTCTCCAGCACTGATCTGCAATTGTGGTTATAGGGATTGGAAGAATCCTCCTGGACATTCTGGGTGCGATTCAATGGCCTTATCATGCCCGGCTTGGTGTCGAGACGGGGCTTCTCGCGGGATTTGCGACCCTCGAAACGCCTCACGAGATTTAATGAAATCTCACGTGACGTCGCGACCTGGATCTCGCCCTCACTGTGTATGATCCAGATCTGTATATTTAAATGATCCATTAGGTTTCGCTAGACCCAGGGACAACAGGCTGTGTCTAATGTATCTGCAGATTCTCCTGGTGCCTGGGTCCTAACGGCCATGCCTGTGAGACCTCGCCAGGGCTCCGTTTAATACTGTTAGGTCGGTACTTACACCACTGCCTGATTCAAGAAAGCAGTTCACCAGCATCATCTCCAGGGCAATTAGGGATGGACAATCGATGCTGACCTAGCCAGCGATGCCCACATCCTGGGAATGAATAAAACACAAATGAACCGGAAGCACGGCTGCCTGTCGGGCTCACATAATTGATGATTATCCCTTACATCTGCTGCACCAGTCACTACAAATGACTGGTGAGTATTGGCCACAGAACCAGTTGATTCCCTGAATGAGCTTTGATTGGGATGAAGTCAATTCTGGGGGACATCCTAAATCATTTGAAGATGAACATAGGAATGGCTGGGTAAGGCATTAATGTTACCTCTGTAACCCTGAGCAGGGAAAATAGAAAATACTTCCATTTAGAGAGTGCCTTTAATGACCTCAGGATATCTGAAAGTGTTTTACAGCCAATTAAATGCATGTAAAATGCAATCACTGTTGTCTCGCAGGAAAGGAGGCAGCCAATCTGCACACAGCAAGCTCGCAGAGACAGTAATGTGTTAATCACCAGATAATCTCTTCTAACAATGTTAATTGAGGGATAAATACCAGGGAACAACTCCTTGCTCTTCTTCAACATAATGCCATGGGACCGTTTACATCTGCATGAATAGACAAGCAGCGGGATTTCCCATTTCTGAGACTAAGTGTTGACGCCAATGCAGAATGCGTGGGCTTTCACGACAGTAAAACTGGCGCTACACATGGACCGATTCCGCTAATGTTAAAAGGCTAGCACGGGCGGGTGTGGAACACAATCGATTCCAATGAGAAACGGTGTCGGATTCCCGGTTTCGCGCTTACACTTAGGAGGCTGACAAGCTGCAGCGGCACTCCCCACACACACCATCCCAGTCAATAAGATGGTAGCAAGACGCGGGAGGATGTCCCTGTACTCCAACCTGGGAAGGAGGTTGCCAGCCGCTGCCGTACTTGGGCGCAGGTGGCCGAGACAGTCAGCGTCGTGGGCAACACAGTCCGGAGCGGCCAGGAGTGCAGAAAGAAACCTCCTCAGGGTGAGTAGGCAACACTGTGCCCCTGGCACTAACCCACGTCCCACACGCCCATAACCCCCCCCCCCAACCTGGAGGGCGGCTGAAACCCCACCCTGCCCCACATGCTGGCACCCATACCGGCCGCCATGGCCGGGTGCCTTGGCCACAGCGGCCACCAAATGCCTGCCCCCTGGGCTGCATGAGGCGGACTGTCTAACACTGTCATTTTCTGCCCCCCCCCCCAAGGAGAAACCGCCCACAACTGCCGGGAGCGGGAGAAGACAGGAGGGGGACCGCCTGACTTGCGGCCCCTCACCATGGCAGAGCAGTGGGCCCTGGAACTGGTCAGCAGTCCGGAGGAAAGGGAGGTCACCGAGATGGAGCTCTGTCGTGGGCGAGGAAGTGAGACACCGCTTAGTTGCGATTCCCCATGACACGTGTGTCAATCCCCCCCCAACACCACCCTCACCCCCATACCACCCTCACCCTACATCACCCCCACCCGGACACAACCCTCACCCTACACCACCCCCACACCACCACCCCCCCACCCCACCCACACATCCACCCCCACTCCCCCCACCCCCGACCTGTGGTCTAATGTGCGTCTTGTCTTGTGTCTTGTAGGACCTGCTGTGTATGGGGCGGGTCCATCTGGCATCCCCCAACCCCAGCCGTGCCATAGCCGGAGCCCCCCATGATGGGGATAGCAGTTCGGACACCAGCCCTCTGTCTGAGACTCAGGAGACCCCGGAGCTTGGGTCGGAGGATGACAGCTATCTCCAACACCCTCCACCACCCCAGGGACACTCACTTTGGTTGGGCGCTTTAGTGCAGAGGTTCCTGGGACACTATCTGGTGCTCATCACACAGTTGCTCTGGTACAGCAGGTGGAGGTAAGAACTCCCGAGGGGGTGGACGGTCAGATGGCTGGCCGACCCCAGAAACTAGCTGCCGTCCAGAAACAAAAAAGAGTGGCTAAGGTAAATATTGGTCCTTTAGAGGATGAGAAGGGAGATTTAATAATGGGAGATGAGGAAATGGCTGAGGAATTGAACAGGTTTTTTGGGTCGGTCTTCACAGTGGAAGACACAAATAACATGCCAGTGACTGATGGAAATGAGGCTATGACAGGTGAGGACCTTGAGAGGATTGTTATCACCAAGGAGGTAGTGATGGGCAAGCTAATGGGGCTAAAGGTAGACAAGTCTCCTGGACCTGATGGAATGCATCCCAGAGTGCGAAAAGTGATGGCTAGGGAAATTGCAAATGCACTAGTGATAATTTACCAAAATTCACTAGACTCTGGGGTGGTCCCGGCGGATTGGAAATTAGCAAACGTGACACCACTGTTTAAAAAAGAAGGTAGGCAGAAAGCGGGTAATTATAGGCCAGTGAGCTTAACTTCGGTAGTAGGGAAGATGCTGGAATCTATCATCAAGGAAGAAATAGCGAGGCATCTGGATGAAAATTGTCCCATTGGACAGACACAGCATGGGTTCATAAAGGGCAGGTCGTGCCTAACTAATTTAGTGGAATTTTTTGAGGACATTAACGGTGCGGTAGATAACGGGGAGCCAATGGATGTGGTATATCTGGATTTCCAGAAAGCCTTTGACAAGGTGCCACACAAAAGGTTGTTGCATAAGATAACGATGCATGGCATTAAAGGGAAAGTAGTAGCATGGATAGAGGATTGGTTAATTAATAGAAAGCAAAGAGTGGGGATTAATGGGTGTTTCTCTGGTTGGCAATCAGTAGCTAGTGGGGTCCCTCAGGGATCAGTGTTGGGCCCACAACTGTTCACAATTTACATAGATGATTTGGAGTTGGGGACCAAGGGCAATGTGTCCAAGTTTGCAGACGACACTAAGATAAGTGGTAAAGCAAAAAGTGCAGAGGATACTGGAAGTCTGCAGAGGGATTTGGATAGGCTAAGTGAATGGGCTAGGGTCTGGCAGATGGAATACAATGTTGACAAATGTGAGGTTATCCATTTTGGTAGGAATAACAGCAAAAGGGATTATTATTTAAATGATAAAATATTAAAACATGCTGCTGTGCAGAGAGACCTGGGTGTGCTAGTGCATGAGTCGCAAAAAGTTGGTTTTCAGGTGCAACAGGTGATTAAGAAGGCAAATGGAATGTTGTCCTTCATTGCTAGAGGGATGGAGTTTAAGACATGGGAGGTTCTGCTGCAATTGTATAAGGTGTTAGTGAGGCCACACCTGGAGTATTGTGTTCAGTTTTGGTCTCCTTACTTGAGAAAGGACGTACTGGCACTGGAGGGTGTGCCGAGGAGATTCACTAGATTAATCCCAGAGCTGAAGGGGTTGGATTACGAGGAGAGGTTGAGTAGACTGGGACTGTACTCGTTGGAATTTAGAAGGATGAGGGGGGATCTTATAGAAACATATAAGATTATGAAGGGAATAGATAGGATAGATGCGGGCAGGTTGTTTCCACTGGTGGGTGAAAGCAGAACTAGGGGGCATAGCCTCAAAATAAGGGAAAGTAGATTTAGGACTGAGTTTAGGAGGAACTTCTTCACCCAAAGGATTGTGAATCTATGGAATTCCTTGCCCAGTGAAGCAGTAGAGGCTCCTTCATTAAATGTTTTTAAGATAAAGATAGATAGTTTTTTGAAGAATAAAGGGATTAAGGGTTATGGTGTTCGGGCCGGAAAGTGGAGCTGAGTCCACAAAAGATCAGCCATGATCTCATTGAATGGCGGAGCAGGCTCGAGGGGCCAGATGGCCTACTCCTGCTCCTAGTTCTTATGTTCTTATGTATCTCGGGCTTATGGAACAGACAGTCCCATCTATAGTGGAGATGCAGTTGCAGAGCCAGGGACTACATGAGAGGTTGTCAGCGAGCATCCAGAACCTGCAGGAGGAGTCTAACCACGTACAGCAGTGGGAGGTGGTGCCAATAATGTGTGCCCCCCAGGCCAACACCGCACAGGTAGCGTCCGGTATGGAAGCATTGGGGGCAATGGTTTTGGCTATGCATCAGCATGTCTAAGGCCTGGGGCATTCTGTGCAGGCGCTGGCCGAGGCCCAGGACAGGGTTATCATGTCACAGGCAGTCATGTACCAGAGCCACCTGGATATTACAGTAGTGCTCCTGATCGTGTCCCAGTCACAGCAGGTCATGGCTGGGATCGTCAGTGGCATTGCCCAGGCGCTGGCTGACGTGGCGCAGATGCAGAGAGAGGTGGCCTAGTCCCAGAGGGAGGTGGTGCAGTCACAGGCTGATTGGACACAAACCCAGAAGGTGGTGGCACAGTCACTCAGCGATGTAGCGCAGTCCCAACTGGCACTGATCCACTCCCTGTGCTCCATGCTGCGAGCGTGCAAACCCTGATCATGACCAGAGCTGGCCTGCAGGACTGGCAGCGCAGGTAACGGGGAGCCTCAGGGGATAGGTCCCCTCGCAACTCCACCCCATGGAGCAGCCTGAGGCCATCGGGCACCCCAAGGGAAGAGGAGGTGACGGGGTCCATGCCGGTGACTCCCGCAGGGGAGGTGCCAGAATGCCGCAGCACCTCGGAGCCCCCCCCCCCATCTGTCCCTGGTGCATCTCATGGGCAGCGGGCGGAACAGGGTGGGACCATGCCACCTGGGACACCTGAGCAGCATTCGGGTCCATCCAGGCCTGGGTGCCCCAGAAAATGCCCGCCAACGGAGACTCGGTAACTCGGCTCATCGGAGATGGGGAATTTGCGGAGGCCACAGAGATGACTGAGTTAAGCCCACTAATGATATGCAAATGGGGGGGTGGGGGCGACACGTGGCACAGTGGTTAGCACTGTGTCTATGGGATTGAGGACCCGGGTTCGAATCCCAGCCCTGGGTCACTGTCTGTGTGGAGTTTGCACGTTCTCCCCGTTTCTGCGTGGGTTTCACCCCCACAACCCAAGGATATGCAGGTTAGGTGGATTGGCCACGCTAAATTGCCCCTTAATTGGGAAAAAAATAAATAATTGGATACTTTAAATTTCGAAAAATGTTGTTCCAGTGCGCATTGACGCCGCTGTCGAGGTGATGGAGAATTGCAACTTGGCATCAAATCAGTGCCCGCTATGAATTTGGCGATGGGGCCTATTCTCCGCCCAATCATGATTTACGATTTTGGCGTCAGCAAATGGAGAATCCCGCCCATGGCCTTAGTTTAATGTCTCCTTCAAAAGATGGTAGGATTCACAATGTGGTCATTATCCAGAGGCACCTGTTGGAAAGTGTGCACACGGTGGCTGACGTCTGGACCTGCCTACGATGCCCTTCACAGATGAATAACTTGCTGATATTTTACTTTCTGGGTTTCAACATGTAGAGTGGGCATTTGGTGATGAACTGGAGGGCAGCTAGCCTGGAATTGTGCCCCAGTAGGAATCAGCGCCTTCAGGAAAGGAGGAGAGAAATTCGGAAAAACACAGAAAAGGCCAAGTAAAGATGACATGTAAAAAAAATAAGCTGAATGAAAATGCAACATTCACCTATGCAGTAAATCATTTCACAATGCATCTGTCAGGTAAGATCCAAGTTAGGCAATGCCCAGTACAGACTATGCGGGGACAAAATGTGTAGAGGAGTAGCTATTGGTGCGTGCAAAATCCAAACGAGTAGAGGAGTAGCTATTGGTGCGTGCAAAATCCAATGTAGGCTCAAGGACTTGGATCAAAGCCAACCTTGTGTCATCTATTCAGTTTTAGGTTGAGACAGCCGTGGATCAGTTTGTTGCCATATCGCCTACGCTCCGTTAACTGGCACAGGCACAGGGCAGTGTTTACTCAGAGGGGTTCTCGGGAAGTATGTTTTTATTTATAAGGATCCTCGATAGGTTTTTAAAAATCATTCTTTCATGTGATGTGAGTATTGCTGGAAAGGCCAGCATTTGTTTTTTTAAAAAAAACATTTTATTCGGGTATTTGTAGTTTTTATACCAATAACAATAACAGCAACATAAACATGGTATATAAAACATTTCCATCCCTATCACGTTCTTCACACCCCCAATAAAGAAACAATAGCCCCTAGATTTCTGCCTCTGCTGACATTTTAATTTTCTCCGGGAAAGTCGACGAATGGCTGCCACCTCCGGACAAACCCGAACATTGACCCTCTTAGGGCGAACTTTATTTTCTCGAGACTGAGAAAGCCAGCCATGTCACCATCCCAGGTCTCTAACTTCGGGGGCTTCGAGTCCCTCCACATTAACAGCATCCGTCTTCGGGCTACCAGAGAGGCAAAGGCCAAAACATCAGCCTCTCTCGCTCCATGGACTCCCGGCTCTTCCGACACCAAAGATCGCCACCTCTGGACTCGGCACCACCCGTGTTTTAAGTACCGTGGACATAGCCTGAGCAAAACCCTGCCAAAACCCTCCCAGCTTTGGGCATGCCCAAAACGTATGGACATGATTTGCTGGACCTCCTGAGCATGGACTTGTTGTCCATCCCTAATTGCCCTGAAGAAGGTGACGCTGACCACTTTCTTGAACCACTGCCATCCATGTGATGTAGATACGCTCATAGTGCAAAATAGGATGGCAGATCCAGGATTTTGATCCAGTGAAGGAAAGGCTTTATAGTTCCTCCTCAGGACTGTATGTGGCTTGGAGTGGATCTTTCAGACATGCGTCTGTTACCTTGTCCTTTTTGGTATTTGCAAGTTTGCAAGATGCTGTTGAAGGGGCCTTGGCAAGTGGCTGCAGTTCCGTACATACTGCTGCCACTGTGTGTTGGTGATGGAGGGAGTGAATGTGTAAGGTGGTGGAAGATGTGCTAATAAAGCGGGCTGCTTTGTCCTGATGGCATTGACCTTCTGGAGTGTTGTTGGAGCCGCATTCATCCAGGCAAGTGGAAAGTATTTCATCACACTTCTGACTTGAGCCTTGTAGATGGTGGACAGGCTTTGGGAGTCAGGAGGTGAGTTACTCACTGCAGATTTCATAGCCTCTGACCTGATCTTGTAGCCACAGTTTTTATAAAGCTGGTCCAGTTCCTTTTCTGGTCAATGGTAAACCCAGGATGTTGATGGCGGAAGTTTCAGGGAAGATAATGCCATTGAATGTCAAGGGGAGATGGTTAGATTCCCTCCAGTTGGAGATGGCCATTGAAAGGTACTTGTGTGATGTAAATCTTCCTTGCCACTTAGTCCAGATCTTGCTACATGTGATCATGGACTACTTCAGTATCTGAGAAGTATTGAATGATGCAGATCACTGCAGTCATTAGCAAACATCCCCACATCTGACCTTATGATGGAGGGAAGTTGATTGATAAAGCAGATAAAGTTGGTTGGGCTTAGGACACTATCCTGTGGAATTTCTGCTGCAGTTGAGATGAATAGCCTCAACGCCAACAACCATTTTCCTTTGTGTTAGGTATGAGCGGCATAGTGATTAGCACTGTCGCCTCACAGAGCCAGAGACCCGATTCGACCTTGGATGGCTGTATGTAGTTTCTACATTCTCCGTGTGTCTGCGTGGGTTTCCTCCAGGTTCTCCGGTTTCCTCCCACAGTTCAAAGATGTGCTGGTTAAGTGGATTGGCCACGCTAAATTGCCCCTCAGTGCCCAAAGATGTGCAGATTAGGTGGGGGTACAGGGATAGGACAGGGGAGTGTGTCTGGGTACGGTGGTCTTTTGGAGGGTTGGTGCAAACACGATGGGCCGAATGGACTCCTTCTGCATTGTGGGGATTCTACAGAAAATAATTCTATAAATGGCTTCAACCAGTGGAGCATTTTCTTCCTAGCTCTCATTGATTTCAATGTTGCTGATGTACCTTTATTGATGGGAAGTCCTTGGGAAGTGTGTCATTATTTACATCAGGAAGAGCCATTATGGGGGTTCTTGGGAAATGTGTGATTATTTATAAGGATCCTCAGGAAGTGGGTCATCATTTACAAAGGTTTGTAAAGTTTTAAAAAATATATTGTTTTTATTGAAAGATTTTCATTTTATGGCAAACAAACTTATCAAACACATACTCTGACTATACAATTGTATCTGCCAAGAGAAAATGAACAAATTTAATAATAGAAAAATCATAGACCAGAAAAGAAAAAGACAAAAAGGTAACTGAAATAAGTATTATACATCTTTGAACTCGTCCAGGACACGAGGCGGTTAAACTATCCATTTGTGTTGTACATTTTGCCGGTGTGGTCTATACTAACAGATTGTGACTGGTATGTAGCTTTGTGGTTTAGAAAAGGCAAGAAACCCCTGCACCATGTCACCTGTGAGGGAGTGGATAGTCCCTGCACGTGGTACACTAGGGCGAGGCCCAACGAGGGTGGTGAGGCCTTGTCTGCAGAAATCACCCTTCTTTTGGGGCGTGCTTCTTGTGGGCCTCTGCACCCCCTTTGTTGTGCATAATTATCGCTTTCCATATTCTGGGTGATGATGTGTTGGGTGTTCTGGATCACATACAGGTCACCAACACTTGAAGTAGTGCAACACTATTTTAATAAAAGGTTAACTATTTAAACAGATTTGAACTGTGGGTAAATACGATACTAGCTTTAACTAAAGACCTTTGCCTTGTCCTAACCAGTTGATGCACTCAGCACATGGTGAATGTCTGTGTTGCAGGCTGTGAGCTCTGTGCTCTTAGCTAGCTGCTACTCGAATGAGCGGGAACTCTGATGCCCCCTGTCTTTATAGTGCGTGTGCTCTCACTGGTGATTGGCTGTGGTGTTGTGTATGTTGATTGGTCCCACTGTGTGTTCATCAGTGTGTGTCTGCACCATGATATACTGGTGTATATTATGACATCCCCCCTTTTATATCAAAAAATGTGCCTGCGTGACAATAAATAGTGTGTGGTGAATGTTCCTAACTACATGTGTGCGAAATATTTACAGGACTATGTACATAAAACTAAGCTATTTACATGGGAACGTGCCTGGTGCAGAAAAAAACAGTGTGTCACACAAATAACGGGATGAACACTATATACAAACCACTTGAACGATTAAACGGAAGAACAGAACAGACCAGAGAGTCCATTAGTGCAAAGTTCACAAATCAAGTCTCTGAGGTGGGCGACAAATTCTGGTTGACCGCCTCAAGGGTGGGTCAGGAGCCACCAGCTGAGGAGCGGGCTGGACTGCGTCAGAGTGAGGAGGATGCAGAGTAACCGGAATCTCTGCATAGTCCAGGTCAGGGACAACAGGAGGGCGTGGCACTGGCGGAGGATCACGTAGCGAGCGCGGAACGAGACGAAGGGCACGCCGATTACGGGGCAGAATGGAACCATCCGGTAGATGAACCAGGAACGAGCGGGGAGCCACCTGCCGAAGAACCACAGCAGTTGCAAACCAGCCACCATCCGGAAGATGGATGCAGACGTTGTCATCTGGAGCCAGAGCAGGGAGATCAGCTGCATGGGCGTCATGAGCCGCCTTGTGCTGTGCACGAGACAGTTGCATTCGTTGAAGGACCGGAACGTGGTCGAGGTCTGGGACGTGAATGGACGGCACCGTCGTCCTCAGGGTGCGACCCATGAGCAGCTGGGCTGGCGACAGGCCAGTGGACAGTGGGGCCGAGCGATAGGCCAGCAGGGCGAGGTAGAAGTCGGATCCCGCATCGGCAGCCTTGCAGAGGAGCCGTTTGACTATGTGGACGCCCTTCTCCGCTTTGCCATTGGATTGGGGGGTGCAGGGGACTGGATATCACATGCACAAAGTTGTACCTTCTGGCAAAGTTGGACCATTCCTGGCTTGCAAAGCAGGGGCCATTGTCCGACATCACAGTGAGTGGGATGCCGTGACGAGCAAAGGTGGCCTTACAGGCACGGATGACTGCAGACGATGTGATGTTGTGCAAACATACCACCTCCGGGTAGTTTGAAAAATAGTCTACAATCAGACCATAGGCCCTGCCCAGCGCGTGGAACAGGTCGATGCCGACCTTGGACCAAGGGGACGTGACCAACTCATGGGGCTGTAGGGTCTCACGTGGTTGGGACGGCTGGAACTGCTGACAGGTGGGGCAGTTGAGCACTGTGTTGGCGATGTCGTCATTGGCGCCAGGCCAGAACACTGCCTCTCGGGCCCGTCGGCGGCACTTCTCCACGCCAAGATGGCCCTCATGCAGCTGCTTCAAGGCGAGCTGGCGTATGCTGTGCGGGATAACAATGCGGTCCAGCTTCAGGAGGACACCATCGACTACCGCCAGATCGTCTCTGATGTTGTAGAACTGCGGGCATTGGCCCTTGAGCCACCCGTCTGTTAGGTGGCGCATGACACGCTGTAGCAGGGGGTCAGCCGCAGTCTCGCGGCGAATTTGGACGAGGCGTTCATCCGTGGCTGGTAGATTGGAGGCCACGAAGGCCACATGGGTGTCAACCTGGCAGACGAATCCCGCTGGGTCACAGGGGGTGTTGACTGCCCTGGACAGAGCGTCGGCTATGATCAGGTCTTTGCCCGGGGTGTATACGAGCTGAAAGTCGTATCGCCGGAGTTTGAGCAGAATGCGCTGGAGGCGAGGCGTCATGTCGTTCAAGTCTTTTTGTATTATATTGACCAGCGGGCAATGGTCGGTCTCGACGGTGAATTGGGGAAGGCCGTACACATAATCATGAAATTTGACGACAACGGGCAACAGGCCCAGGCACTCCTTTTCTGTCTGTGCGTAGCGCTGTTCCGTGGCGCGAGACGCATATGCAACGGGAGCCCATGATGAGGCCTCATCGCGTTGCAGGAGCACTGCCCCAATGCCAGATTGGCTGGCATCGGTCGAATTTTTGTCTCTTTCGCTGGATCAAAAAAGGTCAATACCGGGGCCGTGGTAAGTTTGGTTTTAAGTTCTCTCCATTCGCGCTCGTGGGCAGGAAGCCATTGGAAGTCTGTCGTCTTCCTGACCAGGTTCCTGAGAGCTGTGGTATGAGAGGCGAGGTTAGGGGTGAACTTCCCGAGGAAGTTGACCATGCCCAGAAATCGGAGGACCGCCTTCTTGTCCTCTGGCTTTTTCATGGCTGTGATAGCAGCCACCTTGTCTGCATCCGGCCGCACACCCAACTGGGCGATGTGGTCCCCTGGGAACTTGAGTTCCGTCTGGCCGAAGGAGCATTTGGCTCCGTTGAGGCGTAGGCCCTGCTCCCGAATGCGTTTGAACACGCGCTGGAGGCGACTGATATGCTCCTGCGTCAACATTATGTTGTCAACATAGACGCGAACAGCTTCAATGCCTTCCATCATTTGTTCCATGATCCTGTGGAATACTTCTGACGCCGATATGATCCCAAACGGCATCCTGTTGTAACAATATCTGCCAAAAGGGGTGTTAAAGGTACACAGTTTCCTGCTGGATCTGTCTAGTTGAATTTGCTAGAATCCTTTTGAGGCGTCAAGTTTGGTGAAGAGTTTGGCCCGAGCCATCTCGCATGTGATCTCTTCGTGCTTGGGGATTGGATAATGCTCCTTCATTATGTTGCGATTCAGATCCTTTGGGTCAATGCAGATTCTGAGCTCGCTGGAAGGCTTCTTTACGCACACCATAGAACTGACCCAGTCGGTTGGTTCCGTAACTCTGGAGATCACTCCTTGGTCTTGGAGGTCCTACAGCTGTTGCTTGAGGCGGTCCTTGAGGGGTGCTGGGACTCTGCGAGGTGCATGCACCACAGATGTGGCGTTCTGTTTGAGTATGATCTTGTACGTAAATGGGAGCGTGCCCATGCCTTCGAAGACATCGCGGTGCTGGTCGATGATGGCGTTGAGTTGCGCCCTGAAGTCAGCATCCTGGAAGGCAGACGTGTCATCAGGAGAGAGAGAGAGAGTGAACTCTTTGAACGAGGTTTAGCAATTTGCACGCCTGTGCACCAAGCAGAGAGTCCTTTGAGGAGCCCACGATCTCGAAAGGAAGGATAGCTTTTCGTGACTTGTGCGTCACTTCGAGTTGGCACGAGCCGATAGCAGGAATGATGTTGCCATTGTAGTCCAATAGCTGGCAGGCCGATGGGAGAATGGTTGGTTTGACACAAAGGCTTTGGAAAGCAGACCAGTCCATGAGATTGGCGGAGGCACCAGTGTCCAGACGGAATCGTTTGGGACCGGTTGACCGTCAGGGTGGCACACCACTCATCGTCTGGATCGATGCTGTATACCGACAGCGGCTGGTGTCTTTGCTTCGGGGACAGCCTGTTTTTCGTTATGACACCGACTCGAAAAGGTGCCTTCGGGTCCTCGGTGTCACTGCTGTGTGGGAGGTCGGAATTGGACTTGGTGACCGTGGGTTGAATTCCCCGAACATTCCTGTGAGGCTGGCTGAAACGATATGAATTGGAAGGCTGAGCTGCTCGACAGCAGGCAGCATAGTGGCCAAGTCTTCCACATCATAGGCATTGTCGAGATTTTGCGGGGCATTGCCGCTTTAAATGGGCGGAGCCACAGTTGCCGCATGTCGTGACGTCAGCACGTTCGCTGCACCACCGCGCAAGCGCGGTGCGGTCTTGCGTGGTGCGCGCCTGCGCATTACGTTCCTCCATGTCGCCGTCCCCTCGTTTGGTGCGTACAAGCGCGGGAATCCGCGAAAACGCGCGAAATGGCCGCCCTCATCCAGGCTGAGGCCCTGGAGGTGTTCAATCACTTGGACCCGTTCCGCCTCGTGGGGACCTTGCCACGCCGTTTCAGCCGCTTGTATATGGGAGTACCGACTGGTGGCATTTTCATGTAGGACACAGGTCTCGATGGCGGTCGCTCAGGTGAGTTGCTTTACTTTGAGGAGCTGCTGACGTAGGGGGTCCGACTGAACACCGAAAACGATCTGGTCGCGTACCATGGAGTCGGAGATGGGCGAAGCTGCAAGATTGCGCAAAGTTGCGGAGGTGCGTTAGAAAGGATTGGAAAGATTCGTCCTTACCCTGCAAACGCTGCTGGAACATGTAGCTTTCTAATCTTTCATTCACCTCTACGCTGCAGTGAGTGTCAAATTTGAGGAGAACCGTCTTGAACTTCGTCTTGTCTTCGTCATCTGCAAAGGTGAGAGAGTTGA
The DNA here is from genome assembly GCF_047496885.1 of Scyliorhinus torazame. Lineage (NCBI taxonomy): Eukaryota > Metazoa > Chordata > Chondrichthyes > Carcharhiniformes > Scyliorhinidae > Scyliorhinus > Scyliorhinus torazame. The sequence goes on from NC_092722.1 coordinate 29,715,277, forward strand.
AAATATGGATGGCATGGTCCCCGGCCGTGGAGAGGAGAAGAGCAATCTTTCAGGCGCCCTCCCTGTCTGTGGCTTTGAGGTCGAGCTGGAAGCGCTGTTTGAAAATCTTCCAGTTGGTCCTGAGGTTGCCGGCGATGCGGAGCGGCGGGCTGATGTTGTCCATGTTGCAGGATGACGGAATGCTGGCGGAAGGCAGATCACTTGCAGGTAGGTCTAAGAAGTGCTAGTATGCAACCACTCCTGGTATCATGATGTGTTGGGTGTTATGGATCACATACAGGTCAACAACACTTGAAGTAGTGCAACACTATTTTGTTAAAAGGTTAACTATTTAAACATACTTGAACTGTGGGTAAATACAATACCAGCTTTAACTAAAGACCTTTGCCTTGTCCTAACCAGTTGATGCACTCAGCACATGGTGAATGTCTATGTTGCAGGTTGTGAGATCTATGCTCCTAGCTAGCTGCTACTCGAATGAGCGGGAACTCTGATGTCCCCTGTGCGTGTGCTCTCACTGGTGATTGGCTGCGATGTTGTGTATGTTGATTGGTCCCACTGTGTGTCCATCAGTGTGTGCCTGCACCATGATATACTGGTGTATATTATGATAGGTGATACCTTCCCTCCCCTTCCCTGTCCCCTCCTCTAGTTCAACCTCTCCCCTCCACTCCTACTCCACGCTGCTCCCCCCACCCCCCAATTGCTGGTCACAAGAAGGTCCCTGAAGAGGCTGGTGAATGGCCTTCATGTGTGGAAAGGTAGCACAGTGGTTAGCACTGTTGCTTCACAGCTCCAGGGTCCCAGGTTCATTCGTGTCTGTTGAGAGTCTACATGTTCTCTTTGTGTCTGTGTGGGTTTCCTCCAGGTGCTCCGGTTTCCTCCAACAGTCCAAAGATGTGCAGGTTAGGTGGATTGGCCGTGCTAAATTGCCCTTAGTGTCCAAAAAGGTTAGGTGGGATTACTGGGTTAGGGGATAGGGTGGAGGTGTGGGCTTAAGTAGGGTGCTTTTTCCAGTGGTCAGTGCAGACTCAATGGGCCAAATGGCCTCCTTCTGCACTGTAAACTCTATGATTCTATGTGTAGTGGAAGCATTCCTCCGACCCCCCCCCCCCCCCCCCCCCCCCCCCCCCCCCCCCCCCCCCCCCCCCCCGATGGCAAATTCTATTTTCTTCAGTTTCAGGAATTCCACTAAGTTGGTCAGCCAGTCCGTGGCCTTGGCTTCCATCCAAACAGAAGTCTCTGCCGGGCAATCAGGGAGGCGAAGGCCAGGGCGTCCGCCCCACTCACCTGATGCACTATCAATTACTACAAAGAGAGTAGTGAATAATCGAGGCTTTATTGAGTAAAGCTGTGTTGCCTCCTGTAGCTGGAACCAGAATGGGAGCAGCACCGGCGAGCACACAGACATTTATACACCGCCTATTGGGCGGAGCCAGCAGGCAGGGATTTACCCATGTACCTCTAGTACAGGAGCCTTACCGTACTACATCTAATATACAGTTAGTGGTGACTACCACATTCACCCCCTGTTAAAAAAGAGTCCGGCGGGGGTGGTGGAAAATTTACAAGTTCAGGCAAAATTTACAAGTTCAGGCAAAATTTACAAGTTCAGTCGGTCAGGTGCCTTGATCCTCCGTTGTGATCGCTTCGGTCCCGGTGGTGATGTGGGCGCCGACTTGGTCACCTGTGACTCTGGGAGCGTGTTGTCCTCGTCTTCGTCGCCCCTGAGTGGAACCAGTGGGAGGACGGATCCTCATGGGGCGGGGCTGTGGTGAGGTGCACTGGGGGGAGGGTGAGTGGCGCTGGGGCAACCGGAGGGGGTGGTGTCGGGTGGTGGGACGTGGGTGGGGATCCAGCGGGTGCCAGGTCCCGGAGGGAGACTGTCCTGGCGCAAGTCGGGGTGCACCATGTAGGCGTACTGCGGGTTCACGTGCAGGAGGTGTGCTCTTTCGACCAACGGGTCCGCCTTATAGGTCTGTATGTGTTTGCAAAGGAGGACGGGTCCAGGAGCTGCCAGCCATGTTGGGAGCGAAACCCCGGAGGTGGACTTCCTTAGGAAGGCAAGGAGACGTTCGTGGGGGGTTTCGTTAGTTGCAGTGCAGAGGAGTGATCGGATGGAGTGGAGCGCGTCGGGGAGGACATCCTGCCAGCGGGAGACCGGGAGATTCTTAAACCATAGGGCCAACAGGACGGCTTTCCAGACCGTCCCATTCTCCCTCTCCACCTGTCTGTTTCCCCGGGGGTTGTAGCTGGTCGTCCTGCTCGAGGCAATGCCCTTGCCGAGCAGGAACTGACGCAGCTCATCGCTCATGAAGGAGGATCCCCGGTCGCTGTGGATGTAAGCGGGGAAACCGAACAGGGCGAAGATGCCGTTGAGTCCATTAATGACCATGGCAGAAGTCATATCGGGGCATGGGATGGCGAAGGGGAATCGGGAGTACTCGTCGATCACGCTCAGGAAGTACGTGTTTCGGTCGGTGGAGGAGAGTCCATGCTGAGGCGCTCAAAGGGGCGGGAGGCCTTCCCCAGGTGTGCTCGATCTGGCTCGTAGAAGTGCGGTTTACACTCCGTGCAGACCTGGCAGTCTCTGGTGACAGCCCTGACCTCCTCAATGGAGGGCAGGTTGTGGGCCTTTGTGAAGTGGAAGAACCGGGTGACCCCCGGGTGACAGAGGCCATCGTGTAGGGCCCGAAGTCGGTCCACTTGTGCGCTGGCACATGTACCGCGGGATAGGGCATCGAGGGGCTCGTTGAACTTCCCGGGGCGATACAAAATCTCGTAATTATAGGTGGAGAGCTCAATCCTCCACCTCAAGATCTTATCGTTTTTGATCTTGCTCCACTGTGTGTTGTTGAACATGAAGGCAACCGACCGTTGGTCAGCGAGGAGAGTGAGTCTCCTGCCGGCCAGTTAATGCCTCCAATGCCGCAAAGCTTCCGCAATGGCTTGGGCCTCCTTTTCGACAGAGGTGTGCTGAATTTTGGAGGCATGGTGGGTGCGGGAAAAGAATGCCACGGGCCTGCCTGCCTGGTTGATGGTGGCGGCCAGAGCCACGTCCGATGCATCGCTCTCAACCTGAAAAGGGAGGGACTTGTCGACAGCATGCATCGTGGCCTTGGCGATGTCCGCCTTGATGCGGTTAAAGGCCTGGCGGGCCTCAGCCGTCAGGGGAAAAACTGTGGAGTGAATGAGTGGGCGGGCCTTGTCCGCATAGTTAGGGACCCACTGGGCATAATAGGAGAAAAACCCCAGGCATCGTTTCAGGGCCTTGGGGCAGTGGGAGAGGGGGTGTTCCATGAGGGGGTGCATGCGGTCGGGGTCAGGCCCTAGAACTCCATTTTCCGCAACATAGCCAAGGGTGGCTAAGCGGTTGGTGGGGAACACGCACCTCTCCTTATTGTACGTGAGATTAAGGAGTTTGGCGGTGTGGAGAAATTTGCGAAGGTTAGCGTCGTGGTCCTGCTGATCATGGCCGCAGATGGTGACGTTGTCTAGGTACGGGAAGGTGGCCCGCAGTCCGTACCGGTCAACCATTTGGTCCATCTCACGTTGGAAGACCGAGACCCCGTTAGTGACGCCGAAGGGAACCCTAAGGAATTGATAGAGGCGCCATCTGCTTCGAACGCAGTGTAATGGCGGCTCTCCTTGCGGATGGGGAGCTGGTGGTAGGCAGATTTCAAGTCCACTGTAGAAAAGACCCGGTACTGCGCAATCTGATTGATCATATCAGATATGTATGGGAGGGGGTACACGTCGAGCTGCGTGTACCGATTGATGGTCTGACTGTAGTCAATGACCATCCCGTGTTTCTCCCCAGTCTTTACTACTCCCACTTGGGCTCTCGAGGCGCTGTTGCTGGTCTCAATCATGCCTTCCCGCAGAAGCCGCTGGACCTCCGACCCGATGAAGGTCCTGTCCTGGGCACTGTACCGACTGCTCCTGGTGGCGACGGGTTTGCAAACAAGAAAGGTGGATCGACCTTAGGGGTTGTGAGGCCGCCTACGGTGAGGGGGGGTAGGGGTCTGCCAAATTTTAAAGTTAAGCTTTGGAGGTGGCACTGGAGCTGGCGATGCAGTACCCCGGATTTCCACGGAATGGGATCCGGAGGCCAGGGAGATTCTCTGGGTAACGGGATGTACCGCGAGGGAGCAGCGCCTTACCGTAGTGCGGTGGATGAAGCTTTCTGTGCTCCCGGAGTCAAAAAGGCAGGAAGTCTTGTGCCCATCGATTTTCACCGTTGTCGTTGGGGTTGCAAGGTTGTGAGGCCGGGACTGGTCGAGGGTGATCGAGGCGAGCTGCGGCTGATGTTGGTAGGCCCCGGGCTGGTCAGCGGTGGTGGCAGGCGATGAGCGGCCAGACGAACTTCCCGACGAGCAGTGGTCCTGAGACGCCGTCCAAAATGGATGTGCTGGAGCGACTGTTGCTTCCGGATGTGGAAGGGGAGGGAAGAATTGGGGATATATACAAGTGGCTGGGGGAGCAGGGAGGCGAGCGGGTGGTGAAGATCAAGGAGAAATGGGAAGCGGAGTTGGGAGGGGAGATCAATTGGGGAGTATGGAGTGAGGCACTGCGAAGGGTAAATGGGCCCTCTTCTTGTGCAAGGATGAGCCTGATGCAGTTTAAGGTGGTGCACAGGGTGCATATGACTTGGGCGAGAATGAGTGGAGTAGCAGATGAGTGTGAGAGGTGTGAGCGGGGGTCAGCAAAGCGCAAATGTTTTGGGGTTGCGAAAAATTGGGAAGATTCTGGGCGGGAATGTTCGCGGTCTTAACCAGGATAGTGGAGGAGGGAGTGGACCTGGACCCTTTGGTGGCGATATTTGGGGTTTCAGAGAAGCCGGAGCTCATGGAGAGGAGGAAGGCCGATGTCATGGCCTTCGCTTCTCTGATTGCACAGCGGCGATTTTGCTGAAGTGGCGGTCGGCATCGCCACCAGGGGTAGCAGCATGATTGAGTGACCTGTACGACTTCCTGCTGTTAGAGAAGGTAAAGTATGAGTTAAGGGGCTCAGCAGGGGAGTTTGAGGAAAGGTGGGGGATGTTTGTGACCATGTCTGAGGGGCTGTTCGTTGCGGGGGAGGTGGGGAGGGGAGGAATCTGTACAGACTGTATAGTTGATTGTTGGGAAGTATGTTTCCCGGGGTGTTTATTTGCTGTAACCTGCTTTGATACATGTTTGTAATAAAATATATTCTAAAAAAAACAGTCTGTCCAGTAGGGTGTGTCCAGGTAGCTGGAGGAACTTTGTGGTCTCCTTGTGGAGGAAGTCCCGCAGTTTTAAGTATTGGAGTTTCTTCCCTTTTGAGAGCTGGAGCTCCTCTGTTAGTTCCCCAGGGTTGCTATTTATAGAATTTACAGTGCAGAAGGAGGCCATTCGACCAATTGAGTCTGCAACAGCCCTTACAAAGAGCACCCCACTGAAGCCCACGTATTTACCCCATCCCCGTAACCCAGTAACCCCACTTAACATTTTCTGGACACTAAGGGCAATTTAGCATGGACAATCCACCTCACCCGCACATCTTTGGACCGTGGGAGGAAACCGGAGCACCCTGAGGAAACCCACGCAGACACGGGGAGAACGTGTAGACTCCGCACAGACAGTGACCCAGCCGGGAATCGAACCTGGGACCCTGGAGCTGTGAAACAACTGTCCTAACCACTAAGCTACCGTGCTGCCTATTCTACCATTCATGTACAGATCCCTTACTCTCAGCACCTCTTCATTCTTTCTCCACATTTTGTAGGTGGTGTCTATTTTCGCCCACGACTACGCACGGCTCCATAAGTGGAACCTGCCTAGCGTGGTGGAGGAGGTAAAGAGAGACCTGTGGAGGTGACACTTGCTCCCACTCTCCCTGGCGGGAAGAGTGCAGACAATAAAAATGAACATGCTGCCAAGATTCCTCTTCCTATTTAGATCCCTCCTAATCTTTACTCCAAAGCCTTCTTCACCAAGGTAGATAAGTTAATCATAGCGTTTGTGTGGGCTGGAAAGAACCCCAGGTCTGACAACAGGACGGAGCAGGGGGCACCTGGCACTGCCGAACCTCCTATTCTACCACTGAACAGCAAATGCAGAAAGGGTGTGGGAGTGGCTGGGAGAGCTGGAAGCAGAATTGGTGTGGATGGAAGAGACCTCTGTACTGGAACATCCCTCCGAGAACTGCCCACCGCCCCACTCTCATTTCCCCCAGTCAAGTACTCGAGGAACCCGGTGGGGATGGCCATGCTAAGGACCTGGAACCAGTTCAGACTCCACCTCAAACTTGGTCACATGTCTTTTGAGGCCCCCGGGTTCAATCCCGACCCCGGGTCACTGTCCGTTTGCACATTCTCCCTCTGTCTGCGTGGGTCTCACCCCCACAACCCAAAGATGTGCAGGGGAGGTGGATTGGCCACGCTAAATTGCCCCATAATTGGAAAAAAAGAATTGGGTACTCTAAATTTATTTTTAAAAAATAGTCCCCACAGTGCAGAAGGAGGTCATTCAGCCCATCGAGTCTGCACCAACCCTCTGAAAGAACACCCTACCTAAGGCCACTCCCACGCCTTATCCCTGTAGCACCACCTAACCTGGACACTAAGGGGCAATTTAGCGCGATCAATCCACCTAACCTGCACATCTTTGGACTGTGGGAGGAAACTGGAGCACCCGGAGGAAACCCACGCAGACACAGTGCAAACTGCACACAGTCACCCGAGGCTGGAATTGAACCTGGGTCCCTGGCGCTCTGAGGCAGCAGTGCTAACCACTGTGACACTCTGCCATACCTGAATTTGGTTTGGGCCAGTTTGAAATGCAGCGTTCCCAGCTCTGCTCCTCTCCCCTGGGGGCTCACTGGAAAGATTTTGCTCTTGCTCAGGTTAGGTTTCTACCTCGAGAAGGCTCCAAACTCCCGCAGGAGTTCCATTATCTTTCCCATGCTGGCCAAGGGGTTTGAGACGTAGAGGAGCAGGTCATCTGTATAGAGTGAGACTCTGTGCTAAGGGTGTGTAAAGTTGAGAGGTGTTCTATGCCTGACTTCATCCTTCGTGAAAGTCGATGTTTTGATTTGCTCCACCTACAAACTTTGCAACAGTTGCTTGCTGGGGCCTTTGTTAGGCAGTCACTAGACAATTAAATGAGGCAGGGCCTGTACCAGGGATCCAGAAGATTCTTGTGAAACAGCAGATTTAGTGGGCTGGTACTCTGTGGTCTCATGATTCACTCTCTCAGCCTCCAACTCCCCACATGATCCTTGCTACAAGATCTTACACCCAGACTCTCAGACATCACTTGGTCACCAGATTAACCCCTGGTCCGTGCAGTTTATACATTATGAGCCCAATTATTCTGAATCTGAGTAACTTGCCAATTCATTTCTCGCCACCAGAGTCGTATACCTTGTTTCTACTCTTCCTGAAGTTGAAGGCATGTTATATAACTCCAGCATTTTGTGGCTTTTTTGTTTTCAACTGTCATGTTTCCTGATTTGTTGCCACGCCCCTGTGTTATACTGAATCTGTTTTCCTGCCACAGATCATACAGTGCTCTGGCTGAGCGAAGGCAATGGAATGCAGACCTGGCACGTGTCAGAGCCAGATCCTCCCAGCTGTCATCAGGATATTGTGCAGTTCTTTAACCGTGATCGTAAGTCATAAATTTCAAAGTCCGCCCTGAGGGAGAATAATTATTGCTCCACTCTATGATAAGGTTTGCACTTTTGCTGGCACTTCTCCTGTTTCTAATCAGTGCCACAATATCACCAAGGACTTGACAAGTGTGTGTAAGTTGATCTGAGTTAACCATTTGGGGTCCTCGAAACTACCCCTCCACCCCTCCTGACAGGGGTGACAGGGATTTTCAGAGGTGCTGATTTACCCTACACAAGTGTCCAGAACCATTTCCATCTGATAAGTATGTGGGGAGGGGAGTGCCGCGGGGAGGAAGGGTTCGGGGTAGTGAGGGAAGGCATGGGAAGACAAAGAGAAGGGAGCTGAGCGAAGGGATGAAGGGGAGAGAGGAGAAGAGGAGGAGGTGAGGGCAGATAGCGAGTAAGATTGTATCAGGCATGTTCGTGGCAGTTCCTTTATGCTACAGTTCTGCTTAAGATAGTCCCTGTGTTTGGAAGTACTCAATTAGTTAAAAAAAAACATGAATGTCTTTCAATGAACACAAATACCAATATTTCCTCTGATAGTACAGTGCTGCAATGATCCTTAATGCTGCTCCCTAATATCTATACCACAGTCACTAAAACAGATCTTCTGATTGTTTTCTCATTTCTGTTAATGGGGACGTACTGTTAAAATCCAGATCCATTGACTTCAACTCATAGAGTTGGCACAAAAGTGCTGCACTGAGGAAGTGCCTTCTTTCAGATGAGGTGTGAAGCCGAGGCCCTGTCTGCCCTCTAGGTAGATACAGAAGATCCCAAGGATCGATTCGATTGAGTAATAGAATCCAGCTAAGATAAACCAGTCACTCATCTTGGTGCTCTTTGGGGGATCTTGCTGTGCACACATTCCTGCTGCTTTTCTTACATTACAGTGGACAAAAGTACTTAATTGACTATATAACACTTTGAGACATTGTGAAAGATGCTGTATAAATGCAAATTCTTTCTTTCCATGAGCAGGCAAAACTATTTGAGGGCAGAATACATCACAGTTGAACCTGATCCTGTCCTCACTGACATGCATGCACACACAAACACATTCCCTTTCCACTCACAGTTAATCAGGAGCGGAAACCCAACAGTCATTTTCTCACCTCCGAGCAAACACTGAGACCAGTTGGTGTTGCCCATTGGGCCTGCTTGCGGAGACTACATTACTCAGCAGTCCACAGCTGGAACCTACAGTTCCAGGTGCTGCACTAGGCGAACCACGGAGCCAATGAACTGTTTAGGTTTATCTTAAAAGGTAAACCTTTTGTGGGGGCAAAGTACAAACTATACTGAGTGCATGAAGAGGGTGATTAAGAAGAACTAACATTTAGATACAGCGGGCAGAATCTTATCAGAATTTGGCAAAGTGTCAGGCTCAGACTGAAAATGGACGTCTACCTCTCCAGTTGCACTTTTCTCTCCAGATATTGAGCCTCTTTAAAGAAAAAAATTGAATGGGCATGGTTTATACCCTCACTCTCGCAGGGCGGGTCCTGATGGACTCAGCCCCCCAAAACCCTACCGCGGAGATATTGGGGGCTCTCCCCCTGCCTCCACCTTGACAATCATTGCTGGCATTTCCACCCCCCCCCCCCCCGAAACCACCTTGACAATCATCGTCGGCACCACCACCTCCCTCCACTCCCAACCCCAGCTTCTGCTCTCCCCCCTTCACCACACATAAATGAATATTCCTCCTCATGGGGCTTCCACTAGGGCCTGCCCCTGGCACTGCCCCGGCACAGGTTGGCACACTGCCAGATTGACCCCGGGGGAATCCCCTCGACTGATTCTTGTTTGACCAAATCTGTTGTAAACCTCGCCGATCCAACTTCACGTCGATAACGTATGAATATTTAGTTAGGGGGGAATCATGTGGTGGGGACCTGTAAATAATATCTAAATGCATTGAAATGGGGTTCGCTCCCTTTGAGGGCGTGATCCTCGTGACGTCGTCGGCAAGAGGCAGGGAAAATTGGGAAACATGATTCTCTCTGGATTTTCTGCCCGCGCTGCCGATCCTGCACATGGCTCGTGCTGGCTCAGAATTTCCCCAGCATCTTCCCACATCCTGAGGATAAGTATTTCATACCAATGAATGACCTTTCAAGTGCAGTCACTGTTATTGTGCAGGAAGCAAGCAATTTGCTGAATGACTAGTTTATTTTAGTTCAGACCGCCCATGCCTTTCATCTAATTGTACCATTCATCTTGGAGGGCAGGTGTGCTCTCGAACTTTAAAAGATTGCATTTCCACCAATGTGGCACTCGCTCAGTACTGCACTAGGATTGTCAGTGAGTATCAGTCTACATTGTGCACTCAAGTCTTTGGATTGAGACTTAATAATAATTAAAATAATAACAATCTTTATTGTCACAAGTAGGTTTACATTAACACTGCAATGAAGTTACTGTGAAAAGCCCCTAGTTGCCATATTCTGGCACCTGTTCGGGCACACACAGGGAGAATTCAGAATGTCCAAATTACCTAACAGCACGTCTTTCGGGACTTGTGGGAGGAAACCGGAGCACCCGGAGGAAACCCACGCAGGCACGGCGAGAGCATGCAGACTCCGCACAGGCAGTAACCCAAGCCGGGAATCGAACCTGGGACTCTGGCCCTGTGAAGCAACAGTGCTAACCATTGTGGTACCGTGCCATCCTACATCAAATCTACATTGTTCCAATTCAGAGGCAATAGAACATTCCGCCGAGTCACAGTTGACTCAACATAAATGATTCCACTCCAACTCACTTAATTTTATACTCTGGGACACTGATTGTATTTACATATTTTTAATCACTCGGGTCCTGAGATTGGCAGTTCCACAGGAGAAGTCTCACACTAGCCTCGGCACTTTCCATTCAAGATAAAGAGCCCTGAGCCTGATTTGTGTGTGAAGGGTTTTACTGCAGATCTGAATGTTGCAGTTCTCAACTGGTTAATGCAAATCAGTTGTTTATTCAAGATGAAACTGAACCTGAATATTTCTGAACAGTTTCTCAAACCGACTCCTGTTCTCAAACCTATAATTTTGGCCCTGTTGAGCATTGTTTCCTGCATGACTTGTCCTCCCACATAGTGAGTGAGTCAGATATCCAATGACAGCTTCTCAGATTCAGCTTACGTCACAAAAACTGGGGCACGTCTCCAAAACACTTGATTGAGATGTGACCAAAGGAAGGGGAGAAGAAAGTAAGGATCAGGGAATAGTGCGGGGGAGGGGGCAGTCGTCTAGACTGGGGAACAGTACTGAGGACGTGGGGCTGTCAGTCTGGACAGGGAATGATGCTGAGGGGAGGAGGTGACAGTCTGGAATGGGGAACAGTGCTGGGAGTGGGGAGCAGTCAGTCTGGGATGGGGAATGGTGCTGAGGGAGGAGAGCAGTCAGTCTGGAATGGAGAATGGTGCTGAGGGAGCGGAACAATCAGTCTGGGATATGGAATGGTGCTGAGGGACAGAGCAGTCAGTCTGGGATAGGGAATGGTGCTGGGAGTGGGGAGCAGTCAGTCTGGGATAGGGAATGGTGCTGAGGGACAGAGCAGTCAGTCTGGGATAGAGAATGGTGCTGAGGGAACGGAGCAGTCAGTGGGATGGGGAATGGTGCTGAGGGAGGGGATGGTGCTAGGAGTGGGGAGCAGTCAGTCTGGGATAGGGAATGGTGCTGAGGGAACGGAGCAGTCAGTGGAATGGGGAATGGTGCTGAGGGAGGGGAGCAGTGAGTCTGGGATAGGGAATGATGCTGAGGGAGCGAGGCAGTCAATCTGGGATAGGGAATGGTGCTGAGGGACAGAGCAGTCAGTCTGGGATGGGGAATGGTGCTGGGGGACAGAGCAGTCAGTCTGGGATAGGGAATGATGCTGAGGGAGCGAGGCAGTCAATCTGGGATGGGGAATGGTGCTGAGGGACAGAGCAGTCAGTCTGGGATGGGGAATGGTGCTGAGGGACGGAGCAGTCAGTCTGGGATGGGGAATGGTGCTGAGGGACGGAGCAGTCAGTCTCGGATGGGGGATGGTGCTGAGGGACGGAGCAGTCAGTCTGGGATGGGGAATGGTGCTGAGGGACGGAGCAGTCAGTCTGGGATGGGGAATGGTGCTGAGGGACAGAGCAGTCAGTCTGGGATGGGGAATGGTGCTGAGGGACAGAGCAGTCAGTCTGGGATGGGGAATGGTGCTGAGGGACAAAGCAGTCAGTCTGGGATGGGGAATGGTGCTGAGGGACAGAGCAGTCAGTCTGGGATGGGGAATGGTGCTGAGGGACGGAGCAGTCAGTCTGGGATGGGGAATGGTGCTGGGGGACAGAGCAGTCAGTCTGGGATGGGGAATGGTGCTGAGGGATGGGGCAGTCAGTCTGGGATGGGGAATGGTGCTGGGGGACAGAGCAGTCAGTCTGGGATGGGGAATGGTGCTGAGGGATGGGGCAGTCAGTCTGGGATGGGGAATGGTGCTGGGGGACAGAGCAGTCAGTCTGGGATGGGGAATGGTGCTGACGGATGGGGCAGTCAGTCTGGGATGGGGAGTGGTGCTGAGGGATGGGGCAGTCAGTCTGGGATGGGGAATGGTGCTGAGGGACAGAGCAGTCAGTCTGGGATGGGGAATGGTGCTGAGGGACAGAGCAGTCAGTCTGGGATGGGGAATGGTGCTGACGGATGGGGCAGTCAGTCTGGGATGGGGAATGGTGCTGAGGGACGGAGCAGTCAGTCTGGGATGGGGAATGGTGCTGAGGGACGGAGCAGTCAGTCTGGGATGGGGAATGGTGTTGAGGGACGGAGCAGTCAGTCTGGGATGGGGAATGGTGCTGAGGGACAGAGCAGTCGGTCTGGGATGGGGAATGGTGCTGGGGGACAGAGCAGTCAGTCTGGGATGGGGAATGGTGCTGAGGGACAGAGCAGTCAGTCTGGGATGGGGAATGGTGCTGAGGGACGGAGCAGTCAGTCTGGGATGGGGAATGGTGCTGAGGGACGGAGCAGTCAGTCTGGGATGGGGAATGGTGCTGAGGGACAGAGCAGTCAGTCTGGGATGGGGAATGGTGCTGAACATAGAACATAGAAAAATACAGCACAGAACAGGCCCTTTGGCCCACGATGTTGTGCCGAACCTTTGTCCTAGATTAATCATAGATTATCATTGAATTTACAGTGCAGAAGGAGGCCACCCGGCCCATCGAGTCCACACCGGCCCCTGGAAAGAGCACCCTACCCATAGTCAACACCTCCACCCAACACTAAGGGCAATTTTAGACACTAAGGGCAATTTATCATGGCCAATCCACCTAACCTGCACATCTTTGGACTGTGGGAGGAAACCGGAGCACCCGGAGGAAACCCACGCACACACGGGGAGGACATGCAGACTCCACACAGACAGTGACCCAAGCCGGAATCAAACCTGGGACCCTGGAGCTGTGAAGCAATTGTGCTATCCACAATGCTACCGTGCTGCCCTGAAGGACAAATAAATCTACACTATATAATTTTACCGTAATCCATGTACCTATCCAATAGCTGCTTGAAGGTCCCTAATGTTTCCGACTCAACTACTTCCACAGGCAGTGCATTCCATGCCCCCACTACTCTCTGGGTAAAGAACCTACCTCTGACATCCCCCCTATATCTTCCACCATTCACCTTAAATTTATGTCCCCTTGTAATGGTTTGTTCCACCCGGGGAAAAAGTCTCTGACTGTCTACTCTATCTATTCCCCTGATCATCTTATAAACCTCTATCAAGTCGCCCCTCATCCTTCTCCGTTCTAATGAGAAAAGGCCTAGCACCCTCAACCTTTCCTCGTAAGACCTACTCTCCATTCCAGGCAACATTCTGGTAAATCTCCTTTGCACCTTTTCCAAAGCTTCCACATCCTTCCTAAAATGAGGCGACCAGAACTGTACACAGTACTCCAAATGTGGCCTTACCAAAGTTTTGTGCAGCTGCATCATCACCTCATGGCTCTTAAATTCAATCCCTCTGTTAATGAACGCGAGCACACCATAGGCCTTCTTTACAGCTCTATCCACTTGAGTGGCAACTTTCAAAGATGTATGAACATAGACCCCAAGATCTCTCTGCTCCTCCACATTGCCAAGAACTCTACTGTTAACCCTGTATTCCGCATTCATATTTGTCCTTCCAAAATGGACAACCTCACACTTTTCAGGGTTAAACTCCATCTGCCACATCTCAGCCCAGCTCTGCATCCTATCTATGTCTCTTTGCAGCTGACAACAGCCCTCCTCACTATCCACAACTCCACCAATCTTCGTATCATCTGCAAATTTACTGACCCACCCTTCAACTCCCTCATCCAAGTGCTGAGGGACAGGGCAGTCAGTCTGGGAAGGGGAATGGTGCTGGGGGAGGGGAGCAGTCAGTCTGGGATGGGGAATGGTGCTGAGGGAGGGGAGCAGTCAGTCTGGGAAGGGGAATGGTGCTTAGGGAGCTAGGCAGTCAGTCTGGGATGGGGAATGGTGTTGGGGGGGCAGTCAGTCTGGGAAGGGAATGGTGCTGAGGGAGGGGAGCAGTCAGTCTGGGAAGGGGATGGTGCTGAGGGAGGGGAGCAGTCAGTCTGGGAAGGGGAATGGTGCTGAGGGAGGGGAGCAGCCAGTCTGGGAAGGGGAATGGTGCTGAGGGAGAGGCAGTCAGTCTGGGAAGGGGATGGTGCTGAGGGAGGGGAGCAGTCAGTCTGGGAAGGGGATGGTGCTGAGGGACAGAGCAGTCAGTCTGGGAAGGGGAATGGTGCTGAGGGACAGAGCAGTCAGTCTGGGATGGGGAATGGTGCTGAGGGAGGGGAGCAGTCAGTCTGGGATGGGGAATGGTGCTGAGGGACAGAGCAGTCAGTCTGGGATGGGGAATGGTGCTGAGGGAGGGGAGCAGTCAGTCTGGGAAGGGGATGGTGCTGAGGGACAGAGCAGTCAGTCTGGGAAGGGGATGGTGCTGAGGGACAGAGCAGTCAGTCTGGGAAGGGGAATGGTGCTGAGGGAGAGACTGTCAGTCTGGGACGGAGACTGGGGCTGAGGGAGAGGCAGTCAGACTGGGATGGGGAATGGTGCTGAGGGAGGGGAGCAGTCAGTCTGGGAAGGGGAATGGCGCTGAGGGAGGGGAGCAGTCAGTCTGGGAAGGGGAATGGTGCTGAGGGAGGGGAGCAGTCAGTCTGGGAAGGGGAATGGTGCTGAGGGAGGGGAGCAGCCAGTCTGGGAAGGGGAATGGTGCTGAGGGAGAGGCAGTCAGTCTGGGAAGGGGATGGTGCTGAGGGAGGGGAGCAGTCAGTCTGGGAAGGGGATGGTGCTGAGGGACAGAGCAGTCAGTCTGGGAAGGGGAATGGTGCTGAGGGACAGAGCAGTCAGTCTGGGATGGGGAATGGTGCTGAGGGAGGGGAGCAGTCAGTCTGGGATGGGGAATGGTGCTGAGGGACAGAGCAGTCAGTCTGGGATGGGGAATGGTGCTGAGGGAGGGGAGCAGTCAGTCTGGGAAGGGGATGGTGCTGAGGGACAGAGCAGTCAGTCTGGGAAGGGGATGGTGCTGAGGGACAGAGCAGTCAGTCTGGGAAGGGGAATGGTGCTGAGGGAGAGACTGTCAGTCTGGGACGGAGACTGGGGCTGAGGGAGAGGCAGTCAGACTGGGATGGGGAATGGTGCTGAGGGAGGGGAGCAGTCAGTCTGGGAAGGGGAATGGCGCTGAGGGAGGGGAGCAGTCAATCTGGGAAGGGGAATGGTGCTGAGGGAGGGGAGAAGCCAGTCTGGGAAGGGGAATGGTGCTGAGGGAGAGGCAGTCAGTCTGGGAAGGGGATGGTGCTGAGGGAGGGGAGCAGTCAGTCTGGGAAGGGGAATGGTGCTGAGGGAGGGGAGCAGCCAGTCTGGGAAGGGGAATGGTGCGGAGGGACAGAGCAGTTAGTTTGGGATGGGGAATGGTGCTGAGGGACAGAGCAGTCAGTCTGGGATGGGGAATGGTGCTGACGGATGGGGCAGTCAGTCTGGGATGGGGAATGGTGCTGAGGGACAGAGCAGTTAGTTTGGGATGGGGAATGGTGCTGAGGGACAGAGCAGTTAGTTTGGGATGGGGAATGGTGCTGAGGGACGGAGCAGTCAGTCTGGGATGGGGAATGGTGCTGAGGGACAGAGCAGTCAGTCTGGGATGGGGAATGGTGCTGAGGGACAGAGCAGTCAGTCTGGGATGGAAATGGCGCTGAGGGAGGGGAGCAGTCAGTCTGGGAAGGGGAATGGTGCTGAGGGAGGGGAGCAGCCAGTCTGGGAAGGGGAATGGTGCTGAGGGATGGGGCAGTTAGTCTGGGATGGGGAATGGTGCTGAGGGACAGAGCAGTCAGTCTGGGATGGGGAATGGCGCTGAGGGAGGGGAGCAGTCAGTCTGGGAAGGGGAATGGTGCTGAGGGAGGGGAGCAGCCAGTCTGGGAAGGGGAATGGTGCTGAGGGATGGGGCAGTTAGTCTGGGATTCGGAATGGTGCTGAGGGATGGGGCAGTTAGTTTGGGATGGGGAATGGTGCTGAGGGACAGAGCAGTCAGTCTGGGATGGGGAATGGTGCTGAGGGACAGAGCAGTCAGTCTGGGATGGGGAATGGTGCTGAGGGACAGAGCAGTAAGTCTGGGATGGGGAATGGTGCTGACGGATGGGGCAGTCAGTCTGGGAAGGGGAATGATGCTGAGGGACAGAGCAGTCAGTCTGGGAAGGGGAATGGTGCTGAGGGATGGGGCAGTTAGTCTGGGATGGGGAATGGTGCTGAGGGACAGAGCAGTCAGTCTGGGATGGGGAATGGTGCTGAGGGATGGGGCAGTCAGTCTGGGATGGGGAATGATGCTGAGGGACAGAGCAGTCAGTCTGGGAAGGGGAATGGTGCTGAGGGACAGAGCAGTCAGTCTGGGATGGGGAATGGTGCTGAGGGACGGAGCAGTCAGTCTGGGATGGGGAATGGTGCTGAGGGACAGAGCAGTCAGTCTGGGATGGGGAATGGTGCTGAGGGACAGAGCAGTCAGTCTGGGATGGGGAATGGTGCTGACGGATGGGGCAGTCAGTCTGGGATGGGGAATGGTGCTGAGGGATGGGGCAGTCAGTCTGGGATGGGGAATGGTGCTGAGGGACAGAGCAGTCAGTCTGGGATGGGGAATGGTGCTGAGGGACAGAGCAGTCAGTCTGGGATGGGGAATGGTGCTGAGGGACGGAGCAGTCAGTCTGGGATGGGGAATGGTGCTGAGGGACGGAGCAGTCAGTCTGGGATGGGGAATAGTGCTGAGGGACGGAGCAGTCAGTCGGGGATGGGGAATGGTGCTGACGGATGGGGCAGTCAGTCTGGGATGGAGAATGGTGCTGAGGGATGGGGCAGTCGGTCTGGGGTGGGGAATAGTGCTGAGGGACGGAGCAGTCAGTCTGGGATGTGGAATGGTGCTGAGGGACGGAGCAGTCAGTCTGGGATGGGGAATAGTGCTGAGGGACGGAGCAGTCAGTCTGGGATGGGGAATGGTGCTGACGGATGGGGCAGTCAGTCTGGGATGGGGAATGGTGCTGAGGGATGGGGCAGTCGGTCTGGGATGGAGAATGGTGCTGAGGGACAGAGCAGTCAGTCTGGGATGGGGAATGGTGCTGAGGGACGGAGCAGTCAGTCTGGGATGGGGAATGGTGCTGACGGATGGGGCAGTCGGTCTGGGATGGGGAATGGTGCTGACGGATGGGGCAGTCAGTCTGGGATGGGGAATGGTGCTGAGGGATGGGGCAGTCAGTCTGGGATGGGGAATGGTGCTGAGGGACCGAGCAGTCAGTCTGGGATGGGGAATGGTGCTGAGGGACGGAGCAGTCGGTCTGGGATGGGGAATGGTGCTGAGGGACGGAGCAGTCAGTCTGGGATGGGGAATGGTGCTGAGGGACAGAGCAGTCAGTCTGGGATGGGGAATGGTGCTGAGGGACGGTGCAGTCAGTCTGGGATGGGGAATGGTGCTGAGGGACGGAGCAGTCAGTCTGGGATGGGGAATGGTGCTGAGGGACAGAACAGTCAGTCTGGGATGGGGAATGGTGCTGAGGGACAGAGCAGTCAGTCTGGGAAGGGGAATGGTGCTGAGGGACAGAGCAGTCAGTCTGGGAAGGGGAATGGTGCTGAGGGACAGAGCAGTCAGTCTGGGAAGGGGAATGGTGCTGAGGGACAGAGCAGTCAGTCTGGGATGGGGAATGGTGCTGAGGGACAGAACAGTCAGTCTGGGATGGGGAATGGTGCTGAGGGAGGGGAGCAGTCAGTCTGGGATGGGGAATGGTGCTGAGGGACAGAACAGTCAGTCTGGGATGGGGAATGGTGCTGAGGGACAGAGCAGTCAGTCTGGGATGGGGAATGGTGCTGAGGGACAGAACAGTCAGTCTGGGATGGGGAATGGTGCTGAGGGACAGAGCAGTCAGTCTGGGATGGGGAATGGTGCTGAGGGACAGAACAGTCAGTCTGGGATGGGGAATGGTGCTGAGGGACAGAGCAGTCAGTCTGGGATGGGGAATGGTGCTGAGGGACAGAACAGTCAGTCTGGGATGGGGAATGGTGCTGAGGGACAGAGCAGTCAGTCTGGGAAGGGGAATGGTGCTGAGGGACAGAGCAGTCAGTCTGGGATGGGGAATGGTGCTGAGGGACAGAACAGTCAGTCTGGGATGGGGAATGGTGCTGAGGGAGGGGAGCAGTCAGTCTGGGATGGGGAATGGTGCTGAGGGACGGAGCAGTCAGTCTGGGATGGGGAATGGTGCTGAGGGAGGGGAGCAGTCAGTCTGGGATGGGGAATGGTGCTGAGGGACAGAACAGTCAGTCTGGGATGGGGAATGGTGCTGAGGGAGGGGAGCAGTCAGTCTGGGATGGGGAATGGTGCTGAGGGACGGAGCAGTCAGTCTGGGATGGGGAATGGTGCTGAGGGAGGGAGCAGTCAGTCTGGGAAGGGGAATGGTGCTGAGGGATGGGGCAGTCAGTCTGGGATGGGGAATGGTGCTGAGGGACAGAGCAGTCAGTCTGGGATAGGGAATGGTGCTGAGGGAGGGGAGCAGTCAGTCTGGGATGGGGAATGGTGCTGAGGGACGGAGCAGTCAGTCTGGGATGGGGAATGGTGCTGAGGGACGGAGCAGTCAGTCTGGGATGTGGAATGGTGCTGAGGGACAGAGCAGTCAGTCTGGGATGGGGAATGGTGCTGAGGGACGGAGCAGTCAGTCTGGGATGGGGAATGGTGCTGAGGGACAGAGCAGTCAGTCTGGGATGGGGAATGTCTGGGATGGGGAATGGTGCTGAGGGATGGGGCAGTCAGTCTGGGATGGGGAATGGTGCTGAGGGACAGAGCAGTCAGTCTGGGATGGGGAATGGTGCTGAGGGACAGAGCAGTCAGTCTGGGATGGGGAATGGTGCTGAGGGACAGAGCAGTCAGTCTGGGATGGGGAATGGTGCTGAGGGACAGAGCAGTCAGTCTGGGATGGGGAATGTCTGGGATGGGGAATGGTGCTGAGGGACAGAGCAGTCAGTCTGGGATGGGGAATGTCTGGGATGGGGAATGGTGCTGAGGGACGGAGCAGTCAGTCTGGGATGGGGAATGGTGCTGAGGGACAGAGCAGTCAGTCTGGTATGGGGAATGTCTGGGATGGGGAATGGTGCTGAGGGACAGAGCAGTCAGTCTGGGATGGGGAATGTCTGGGATGGGGAATGGTGCTGAGGGACGGAGCAGTCAGTCTGGGATGGGGAATGGTGCTGAGGGACAGAGCAGTCAGTCTGGGATGGGGAATGGTGCTGAGGGATGGGGCAGTCAGTCTGGGATGGGGAATGGTGCTGAGGGACAGAGCAGTCAGTCTGGGATGGGGAATGGTGCTGAGGGGACAGAGCAGTCAGTCTGGGATGGGGAATGGTGCTGAGGGACAGAGGAGTCAGTCTGGGATGGGGAATGTCTGGGATGGGGAATGGTCCTGAGGGACAGAGCAGTCAGTCTGGGATGGGGAATGGTGCTGACGGATGGGGCAGTCGGTCTGGGATGGGGAATGTCTGGGATGGGGAATGGTTCTGAGGGACAGAGCAGTCAGTCTGGGATGGGGAATGGTGCTGAGGGACAGAGCAGTCAGTCTGGGATGGGGAATGTCTGGGATGGGGAATGGTGCTGAGGGACAGAGCAGTCAGTCTGGGATGGGGAATGTCTGGGATGGGGAATGGTGCTGAGGGACGGAGCAGTCAGTCTGGGATGGGGAATGGTGCTGAGGGACAGAGCAGTCAGTCTGGGATGGGGAATGTCTGGGATGGGGAATGGTGCTGAGGGACAGAGCAGTCAGTCTGGGATGGGGAATGTCTGGGATGGGGAATGGTGCTGAGGGACGGAGCAGTCAGTCTGGGATGGGGAATGGTGCTGAGGGACAGAGCAGTCAGTCTGGGATGGGGAATGGTGCTGAGGGATGGGGCAGTCAGTCTGGGATGGGGAATGGTGCTGAGGGACAGAGCAGTCAGTTTGGGATGGGGAATGGTGCTGAGGGGACAGAGCAGTCAATCTGGGATGGGGAATGGTGCTGAGGGACAGAGGAGTCAGTCTGGGATGGGGAATGTCTGGGATGGGGAATGGTGCTGAGGGACAGAGCAGTCAGTCTGGGATGGGGAATGGTGCGGACGGATGGGGCAGTCGGTCTGGGATGGGGAATGGTGCTGAGGGGACAGAGCAGTCAGTCTGGGATGGGGAATGGTGCTGAGGGACGGAGCAGTCAGTCTGGGATGGGGAATGGTGCTGAGGGACAGAGCAGTCAGTCTGGGATGGGGAATGGTGCTGAGGGACGGAGCAGTCAGTCTGGGATGGAGAATGGTGCTGAGGGACAGAGCAGTCAGTCTGGGATGGGGAATGGTGCTGAGGGACAGAGCAGTCAGTCTGGGATGGGGAATGGTGCTGAGGGACGGAGCAGTCAGTCTGGGATGGAGAATGGTGCTGAGGGACAGAGCAGTCAGTCTGGGATGGGGAATGGTGCTGAGGGACGGAGAAGTCATTCTGGGATGGGGAATGGTGCTGAGGGACGGAGCAGTCAGTCTGGGATGCGGAATGGTGCTGAGGGACAGAGCAGTCAGTCTGGGATGGGGAATGGTGCTGAGGGACGGAGCAGTCAGTCTGGGATGGGGAATGGTGCTGAGGGACAGAGCAGTCAGTCTGGGATGGGGAATGGTGCTGAGGGACGGAGCAGTCAGTCTGGGATGGGGAATGGTGCTGAGGGACGGAGCAGCCAGTTTGGGATGGGGAATGGTGCTGAGGGACAGAGCAGTCAGTCTGGGATGGGGAATGGTGCTGAGGGACAGAGCAGTCAGTCTGGGATAGGGAATGGTGCTGAGGGACGGAGCAGTCAGTCTGGGATGGGGAATGGTGCTGAGGGACAGAGCAGTCAGTCTGGGATAGGGAATGGTGCTGAGGGACGGAGCAGTCAGTCTGGGATGGGGAATGGTGCTGAGGGACAGAGCAGTCAGTCTGGGATGGGGAATGGTGCTGAGGGACGGAGCAGTCAGTCTGGGATGGGGAATGGTGCTGACGGACAGAGCAGTCAGTCTGGGATGGGGAATGGTGCTGACGGATGGGGCAGTCAGTCTGGGATGGGGAATGGTGCTGAGGGATGGGGCAGTCGGTCTGGGGTGGGGAATAGTGCTGAGGGACAGAGCAGTCAGTCTGGGATGGGGAATGGTGCTGAGGGACAGAGCAGTCAGTCTGGGATGGGGAATGGTACTGAGGGACAGAGCAGTCAGTCTGGGATGGGGAATGGTGCTGACGGATGGGGCAGTCGGTCTGGGATGGGGAATGGTGCTGACGGATGGGGCAGTCAGTCTGGGATGGGGAATGGTGCTGACGGATGGGGCAGTCGGTCTGGGATGGGGAATGGTGCTGACGGATGGGGCAGTCAGTCTGGGATGGGGAATGGTGCTGAGGGATGGGGCAGTCAGTCTGGGATGGGGAATGGTGCTGAGGGACCGAGCAGTCAGTCTGGGATGGGGAATGGTGCTGAGGGACGGAGCAGTCGGTCTGGGATGGGGAATGGTGCTGAGGGACGGAGCAGTCCGTCTGGGATGGGGAATGGTGCTGAGGGACAGAACAGTCAGTCTGGGATGGGGAATGGTGCTGAGGGACAGAACAGTCAGTCTGGGATGGGGAATGGTGCTGAGGGACAGAGCAGTCAGTCTGGGAAGGGGAATGGTGCTGAGGGACAGAGCAGTCAGTCTGGGATGGGGAATGGTGCTGAGGGACAGAACAGTCAGTCTGGGATGGGGAATGGTGCTGAGGGACAGAGCAGTCAGTCTGGGAAGGGGAATGGTGCTGAGGGACAGAGCAGTCAGTCTGGGAAGGGGAATGGTGCTGAGGGACAGAGCAGTCAGTCTGGGAAGGGGAATGGTGCTGAGGGACAGAGCAGTCAGTCTGGGAAGGGGAATGGTGCTGAGGGACAGAGCAGTCAGTCTGGGATGGGGAATGGTGCTGAGGGACAGAACAGTCAGTCTGGGATGGGGAATGGTGCTGAGGGAGGGGAGCAGTCAGTCTGGGATGGGGAATGGTGCTGAGGGACAGAACAGTCAGTCTGGGATGGGGAATGGTGCTGAGGGAGGGGAGCAGTCAGTCTGGGATGGGGAATGGTGCTGAGGGACGGAGCAGTCAGTCTGGGATGGGGAATGGTGCTGAGGGAGGGAGCAGTCAGTCTGGGAAGGGGAATGGTGCTGAGGGACAGAGCAGTCAGTCTGGGATGGGGAATGGTGCTGAGGGACGGAGCAGTCAGTCTGGGATGGGGAATGGTGCTGAGGGAAAGAGCAGTCAGTCTGGGATGGGGAATGTCTGGGATGGGGAATGGTTCTGAGGGACAGAGCAGTCAGTCTGGGATGGGGAATGGTGCTGAGGGACAGAGCAGTCAGTCTGGGATGGGGAATGTCTGGGATGGGGAATGGTGCTGAGGGACAGAGCAGTCAGTCTGGGATGGGGAATGGTGCTGAGGGACAGAGCAGTCAGTCTGGGATGGGGAATGTCTGGGATGGGGAATGGTGCTGAGGGACAGAGCAGTCAGTCTGGGATGGGGAATGTCTGGGATGGGGAATGGTGCTGAGGGACGGAGCAGTCAGTCTGGGATGGGGAATGGTGCTGAGGGACAGAGCAGTCAGTCTGGGATGGGGAATGTCTGGAATGGGGAATGGTGCTGAGGGACAGAGCAGTCAGTCTGGGATGGGGAATGTCTGGGATGGGGAATGGTGCTGAGGGACGGAGCAGTCAGTCTGGGATGGGGAATGGTGCTGAGGGACAGAGCAGTCAGTCTGGGATGGGGAATGGTGCTGAGGGATGGGGCAGTCAGTCTGGGATGGGGAATGGTGCTGAGGGACAGAGCAGTCAGTCTGGGATGGGGAATGGTGCTGAGGGGACAGAGCAGTCAGTCTGGGATGGGGAATGGTGCTGAGGGACAGAGGAGTCAGTCTGGGATGGGGAATGTCTGGGATGGGGAATGGTGCTGAGGGACAGAGCAGTCAGTCTGGGATGGGGAATGGTGCTGACGGACAGAGCAGTCAGTCTGGGATGGGGAATGGTGCTGAGGGACGGAGCAGTCAGTCTGGGATGGAGAATGGTGCTGAGGGACAGAGCAGTCAGTCTGGGATGGGGAATGGTGCTGAGGGATGGGGCAGTCGGTCTGGGATGGGGAATGGTGCTGACGGATGGGGCAGTCAGTCTGGGATGGGGAATGGTGCTGAGGGATGGGGCAGTCAGTCTGGGATGGGGAATGGTGCTGAGGGACCGAGCAGTCAGTCTGGGATGGGGAATGGTGCTGAGGGGACAGAGCAGTCAGTCTGGGATGGGGAATGGTGCTGAGGGACGGAGCAGTCGGTCTGGGATGGGGAATGGTGCTGAGGGACGGAGCAGTCAGTCTGGGATAGGGAATGGTGCTGAGGGACAGAGCAGTCAGTCTGGGATGGGGAATGGTGCTGAGGGACGGAGCAGTCAGTCTGGGATGGGGAATGGTGCTGAGGGACGGAGCAGTCAGTCTGGGATGGGGAATGGTGCTGAGGGACAGAACAGTCAGTCTGGGATGGGGAATGGTGCTGAGGGACAGAGCAGTCAGTCTGGGAAGGGGAATGGTGCTGAGGGACAGAGCAGTCAGTCTGGGAAGGGGAATGGTGCTGAGGGACAGAGCAGTCAGTCTGGGATGGGGAATGGTGCTGAGGGAGGGAGCAGTCAGTCTGGGAAGGGGAATGGTGCTGAGGGACAGAGCAGTCAGTCTGGGATGGGGAATGGTGCTGAGGGACGGAGCAGTCAGTCTGGGATGGGGAATGGTGCTGAGGGACAGAGCAGTCAGTCTGGGATGGGGAATGTCTGGGATGGGGAATGGTTCTGAGGGACAGAGCAGTCAGTCTGGGATGGGGAATGGTGCTGAGGGACAGAGCAGTCAGTCTGGGATGGGGAATGTCTGGGATGGGGAATGGTGCTGAGGGACAGAGCAGTCAGTCTGGGATGGGGAATGGTGCTGAGGGACAGAGCAGTCAGTCTGGGATGGGGAATGTCTGGGATGGGGAATGGTGCTGAGGGACAGAGCAGTCAGTCTGGGATGGGGAATGTCTGGGATCGGGAATGGTGCTGAGGGACGGAGCAGTCAGTCTGGGATGGGGAATGGTGCTGAGGGACAGAGCAGTCAGTCTGGGATGGGGAATGTCTGGGATGGGGAATGGTGCTGAGGGACAGAGCAGTCAGTCTGGGATGGGGAATGTCTGGGATGGGGAATGGTGCTGAGGGACGGAGCAGTCAGTCTGGGATGGGGAATGGTGCTGAGGGACAGAGCAGTCAGTCTGGGATGGGGAATGGTGCTGAGGGATGGGGCAGTCAGTCTGGGATGGGGAATGGTGCTGAGGGACGGAGCAGTCAGTCTGGGATGGGGAATGTCTGGGATGGGGAATGGTGCTGAGGGACGGAGCAGTCAGTCTGGGATGGGGAATGGTGCTGAGGGACAGAGCAGTCAGTCTGGGATGGGGAATGGTGCTGAGGGGACAGAGCAGTCAGTCTGGGATGGGGAATGGTGCTGAGGGACAGAGGAGTCAGTCTGGGATGGGGAATGTCTGGGATGGGGAATGGTGCTGAGGGACAGAGCAGTCAGTCTGGGATGGGGAATGGTGCTGACAGATGGGGCAGTCGGTCTGGGATGGGGAATGGTGCTGAGGGACGGAGCAGTCAGTCTGGGATGGGTAATGGTGCTGACGGATGGGGCAGTCAGTCTGGGATGGGGAATGGTGCTGAGGGACAGAGCAGTCAGTCTGGGATGGGGAATGGTGCTGAGGGGACAGAGCAGTCAGTCTGGGATGGGGAATGGTGCTGAGGGACGGAGCAGTCAGTCTGGGATGGGGAATGGTGCTGAGGGACAGAGCAGTCAGTCTGGGATGGGGAATGGTGCTGAGGGACGGAGCAGTCAGTCTGGGATGGGGAATGGTGCTGACGGATGGGGCAGTCAGTCTGGGATGGGGAATGGTGCTGAGGGACAGAGCAGTCAGTCTGGGATGGGGAATGGTGCTGAGGGGACAGAGCAGTCAGTCTGGGATGGGGAATGGTGCTGAGGGACGGAGCAGTCAGTCTGGGATGGGGAATGGTGCTGAGGGACGGACCAGTCAGTCTGGGATGGAGAATGGTGCTGAGGGACAGAGCAGTCAGTCTGGGATGGGGAATGGTGCTGAGGGATGGGGCAGTCGGTCTGGGATGGGGAATGGTGCTGACGGATGGGGCAGTCAGTCTGGGATGGGGAATGGTGCTGAGGGATGGGGCAGTCAGTCTGGGATGGGGAATGGTGCTGAGGGACCGAGCAGTCAGTCTGGGATGGGGAATGGTGCTGAGGGACGGAGCAGTCGGTCTGGGATGGGGAATGGTGCTGAGGGACGGAGCAGTCAGTCTGGGATAGGGAATGGTGCTGAGGGACAGAGCAGTCAGTCTGGGATGGGGAATGGTGCTGAGGGACGGAGCAGTCAGTCTGGGATGGGGAATGGTGCTGAGGGACGGAACAGTCAGTCTGGGATGGGGAATGGTGCTGAGGGACAGAGCAGTCAGTCTGGGATGGGGAATGGTGCTGAGGGACAGAGCAGTCAGTCTGGGAAGGGGAATGGTGCTGAGGGACAGAGCAGTCAGTCTGGGAAGGGGAATGGTGCTGAGGGACAGAGCAGTCAGTCTCGGATGGGGAATGGTGCTGAGGGACAGAACAGTCAGTCTGGGATGGGGAATGGTGCTGAGGGACAGAACAGTCAGTCTGGGATGGGGAATGGTGCTGAGGGACAGAGCAGTCAGTCTGGGATGGGGAATGGTGCTGAGGGACAGAGCAGTCAGTCTGGGAAGGGGAATGGTGCTGAGGGACAGAGCAGTCAATCTGGGATGGGGAATGGTGCTGAGGGACAGAGCAGTCAGTCTGGGAAGGGGAATGGTGCTGAGGGACAGAACAGTCAGTCTGGGATGGGGAATGGTGCTGAGGGACAGAGCAGTCAGTCTGGGAAGGGGAATGGTGCTGACGGATGGGGCAGTCGGTCTCGGAAGGGGAATGGTGCTGAGGGACAGAGCTGTCAGTCTGGGAAGGGGAATGGTGCTGAGGGACGGAGCAGTCAGTCTGGGAAGGGGAATGGTGCTGAGGGACAGAGCAGTCAGTCTGGGAAGGGGAATGGTGCTGAGGGACAGAGCAGTCAGTCTGGGATGGGGAATGGTGCTGAGGGAGGGGAGCAGTCAGTCTGGGATGGGGAATGGTGCTGAGGGACAGAACAGTCAGTCTGGGATGGGGAATGGTGCTGAGGGAGGGGAGCAGTCAGTCTGGGATGGGGAATGGTGCTGAGGGACAGAACAGTCAGTCTGGGATGGGGAATGGTGCTGAGGGAGGGGAGCAGTCAGTCTGGGATGGGGAATGGTGCTGAGGGACGGAGCAGTCAGTCTGGGATGGGGAATGGTGCTGAGGGAGGGAGCAGTCAGTCTGGGAAGGGGAATGGTGCTGAGGGATGGGGCAGTCAGTCTGGGATGGGGAATGGTGCTGAGGGACAGAGCAGTCAGTCTGGGATGGGGAATGGTGCTGAGGGACAGAGCAGTCAGTCTGGGATAGGGAATGGTGCTGAGGGAGGGGAGCAGTCAGTCTGGGATGGGGAATGGTGCTGAGGGACGGAGCAGTCAGTCTGGGATGGGGAATGGTGCTGAGCGACGGAGCAGTCAGTCTGGGATGTGGAATGGTGCTGAGGGACAGAGCAGTCAGTCTGGGATGGGGAATGGTGCTGAGGGACGGAGCAGTCAGTCTGGGATGGGGAATGGTGCTGAGGGACAGAGCAGTCAGTCTGGGATGGGGAATGTCTGGGATGGGGAATGGTTCTGAGGGACAGAGCAGTCAGTCTGGGATGGGGAATGGTGCTGAGGGACAGAGCAGTCAGTCTGGGATGGGGAATGTCTGGGATGGGGAATGGTGCTGAGGGACAGAGCAGTCAGTCTGGGATGGGGAATGGTGCTGAGGGACAGAGCAGTCAGTCTGGGATGGGGAATGTCTGGGATGGGGAATGGTGCTGAGGGACAGAGCAGTCAGTCTGGGATGGGGAATGTCTGGGATGGGGAATGGTGCTGAGGGACGGAGCAGTCAGTCTGGGATGGGGAATGGTGCTGAGGGACAGAGCAGTCAGTCTGGGATGGGGAATGTCTGGGATGGGGAATGGTGCTGAGGGACAGAGCAGTCAGTCTGGGATGGGGAATGTCTGGGATGGGGAATGGTGCTGAGGGACGGAGCAGTCAGTCTGGGATGGGGAATGGTGCTGAGGGGACAGAGCAGTCAGTCTGGGATGGGGAATGGTGCTGAGGGACAGAGGAGTCAGTCTGGGATGGGGAATGTCTGGGATGGGGAATGGTGCTGAGGGACAGAGCAGTCAGTCTGGGATGGGGAATGGTGCTGACGGATGGGGCAGTCGGTCTGGGATGTGGAATGGTGCTGAGGGGACAGAGCAGTCAGTCTGGGATGGGGAATGGTGCTGAGGGACGGAGCAGTCAGTCTGGGATGGGGAATGGTGCTGAGGGACAGAGCAGTCAGTCTGGGATGGGGAATGCTGCTGAGGGACAGAGCAGTCAGTCTGGGATGGGGAATGGTGCTGAGGGACGGAGCAGTCAGTCTGGGATGGGGAATGGTGCTGAGGGACGGAGCAGTCAGTCTGGGATGGAGAATGGTGCTGAGGGACAGAGCAGTCAGTCTGGGATGGGGAATGGTGCTGAGGGACGGAGCAGTCATTCTGGGATGGGGAATGGTGCTGAGGGACGGAGCAGTCAGTCTGGGATGGGGAATGGTGCTGAGGGACCGAGCAGTCAGTCTGGGATGGGGAATGGTGCTGAGGGACAGAGCAGTCAGTCTGGGATGGGGAATGGTGCTGAGGGACGGAGCAGTCAGTCTGGGATGGGGAATGGTGCTGACGGACAGAGCAGTCAGTCTGGGATGGGGAATGGTGCTGACGGATGGGGCAGTCAGTCTGGGATGGGGAATGGTGCTGAGGGACAGAGCAGTCAGTCTGGGATGGGGAATGGTGCTGAGGGGACAGAGCAGTCAGTCTGGGATGGGGAATGGTGCTGAGGGACGGAGCAGCCAGTTTGGGATGGGGAATGGTGCTGAGGGACAGAGCAGTCAGTCTGGGATGGGGAATCGTGCTGAGGGACAGAGCAGTCAGTCTGGGATAGGGAATGGTGCTGAGGGACGGAGCAGTCAGTCTGGGATGGGGAATGGTGCTGAGGGACAGAGCAGTCAGTCTCGGATGGGGAATGGTGCTGAGGGACAGAACAGTCAGTCTGGGATGGGGAATGGTGCTGAGGGACAGAACAGTCAGTCTGGGATGGGGAATGGTGCTGAGGGACAGAGCAGTCAGTCTGGGATGGGGAATGGTGCTGAGGGACAGAGCAGTCAGTCTGGGAAGGGGAATGGTGCTGAGGGACAGAGCAGTCAGTCTGGGATGGGGAATGGTGCTGAGGGACAGAGCAGTCAGTCTGGGAAGGGGAATGGTGCTGAGGGACAGAACAGTCAGTCTGGGATGGGGAATGGTGCTGAGGGACAGAGCAGTCAGTCTGGGAAGGGGAATGGTGCTGACGGATGGGGCAGTCGGTCTCGGAAGGGGAATGGTGCTGAGGGACAGAGCTGTCAGTCTGGGATGGGGAATGGTGCTGAGGGACGGAGCAGTCATTCTGGGATGGGGAATGGTGCTGAGGGACGGAGCAGTCAGTCTGGGATGGGGAATGGTGCTGAGGGACCGAGCAGTCAGTCTGGGATGGGGAATGGTGCTGAGGGACAGAGCAGTCAGTCTGGGATGGGGAATGGTGCTGAGGGACGGAGCAGTCAGTCTGGGATGGGGAATGGTGCTGACGGACAGAGCAGTCAGTCTGGGATGGGGAATGGTGCTGACGGATGGGGCAGTCAGTCTGGGATGGGGAATGGTGCTGAGGGACAGAGCAGTCAGTCTGGGATGGGGAATGGTGCTGAGGGGACAGAGCAGTCAGTCTGGGATGGGGAATGGTGCTGAGGGACGGAGCAGCCAGTTTGGGATGGGGAATGGTGCTGAGGGACAGAGCAGTCAGTCTGGGATGGGGAATCGTGCTGAGGGACAGAGCAGTCAGTCTGGGATAGGGAATGGTGCTGAGGGACGGAGCAGTCAGTCTGGGATGGGGAATGGTGCTGAGGGACAGAGCAGTCAGTCTCGGATGGGGAATGGTGCTGAGGGACAGAACAGTCAGTCTGGGATGGGGAATGGTGCTGAGGGACAGAACAGTCAGTCTGGGATGGGGAATGGTGCTGAGGGACAGAGCAGTCAGTCTGGGATGGGGAATGGTGCTGAGGGACAGAGCAGTCAGTCTGGGAAGGGGAATGGTGCTGAGGGACAGAGCAGTCAGTCTGGGATGGGGAATGGTGCTGAGGGACAGAGCAGTCTATCTGGGAAGGGGAATGGTGCTGAGGGACAGAACAGTCAGTCTGGGATGGGGAATGGTGCTGAGGGACAGAGCAGTCAGTCTGGGAAGGGGAATGGTGCTGACGGATGGGGCAGTCGGTCTCGGAAGGGGAATGGTGCTGAGGGACAGAGCAGTCAGTCTGGGAAGGGGAATGGTGCTGAGGGACAGAGCAGTCAGTCTGGGATGGGGAATGGTGCTGAGGGAGGGGAGCAGTCAGTCTGGGATGGGGAATGGTGCTGAGGGACAGAACAGTCAGTCTGGGATGGGGAATGGTGCTGAGGGAGGGGAGCAGTCAGTCTGGGATGGGGAATGGTGCTGAGGGACAGAACAGTCAGTCTGGGATGGGGAATGGTGCTGAGGGAGGGGAGCAGTCAGTCTGGGATGGGGAATGGTGCTGAGGGACGGAGCAGTCAGTCTGGGATGGGGAATGGTGCTGAGGGAGGGAGCAGTCAGTCTGGGAAGGGGAATGGTGCTGAGGGATGGGGCAGTCAGTCTGGGATGGGGAATGGTGCTGAGGGACAGAGCAGTCAGTCTGGGATGGGGAATGGTGCTGAGGGACAGAGCAGTCAGTCTGGGATAGGGAATGGTGCTG
Source organism: Scyliorhinus torazame (assembly GCF_047496885.1). Lineage (NCBI taxonomy): Eukaryota > Metazoa > Chordata > Chondrichthyes > Carcharhiniformes > Scyliorhinidae > Scyliorhinus > Scyliorhinus torazame. The sequence continues at coordinate 29,745,416 of NC_092722.1, forward strand.
AGGGAGGGGAGCAGTCAGTCTGGGATGGGGAATGGTGCTGAGGGACGGAGCAGTCAGTCTGGGATGGGGAATGGTGCTGAGCGACGGAGCAGTCAGTCTGGGATGTGGAATGGTGCTGAGGGACAGAGCAGTCAGTCTGGGATGGGGAATGGTGCTGAGGGACGGAGCAGTCAGTCTGGGATGGGGAATGGTGCTGAGGGACAGAGCAGTCAGTCTGGGATGGGGAATGTCTGGGATGGGGAATGGTTCTGAGGGACAGAGCAGTCAGTCTGGGATGGGGAATGGTGCTGAGGGACAGAGCAGTCAGTCTGGGATGGGGAATGTCTGGGATGGGGAATGGTGCTGAGGGACAGAGCAGTCAGTCTGGGATGGGGAATGGTGCTGAGGGACAGAGCAGTCAGTCTGGGATGGGGAATGTCTGGGATGGGGAATGGTGCTGAGGGACAGAGCAGTCAGTCTGGGATGGGGAATGTCTGGGATGGGGAATGGTGCTGAGGGACGGAGCAGTCAGTCTGGGATGGGGAATGGTGCTGAGGGACAGAGCAGTCAGTCTGGGATGGGGAATGTCTGGGATGGGGAATGGTGCTGAGGGACAGAGCAGTCAGTCTGGGATGGGGAATGTCTGGGATGGGGAATGGTGCTGAGGGACGGAGCAGTCAGTCTGGGATGGGGAATGGTGCTGAGGGGACAGAGCAGTCAGTCTGGGATGGGGAATGGTGCTGAGGGACAGAGGAGTCAGTCTGGGATGGGGAATGTCTGGGATGGGGAATGGTGCTGAGGGACAGAGCAGTCAGTCTGGGATGGGGAATGGTGCTGACGGATGGGGCAGTCGGTCTGGGATGTGGAATGGTGCTGAGGGGACAGAGCAGTCAGTCTGGGATGGGGAATGGTGCTGAGGGACGGAGCAGTCAGTCTGGGATGGGGAATGGTGCTGAGGGACAGAGCAGTCAGTCTGGGATGGGGAATGCTGCTGAGGGACAGAGCAGTCAGTCTGGGATGGGGAATGGTGCTGAGGGACGGAGCAGTCAGTCTGGGATGGGGAATGGTGCTGAGGGACGGAGCAGTCAGTCTGGGATGGAGAATGGTGCTGAGGGACAGAGCAGTCAGTCTGGGATGGGGAATGGTGCTGAGGGACGGAGCAGTCATTCTGGGATGGGGAATGGTGCTGAGGGACGGAGCAGTCAGTCTGGGATGGGGAATGGTGCTGAGGGACCGAGCAGTCAGTCTGGGATGGGGAATGGTGCTGAGGGACAGAGCAGTCAGTCTGGGATGGGGAATGGTGCTGAGGGACAGAGCAGTCAGTCTGGGATGGGGAATGGTGCTGACGGACAGAGCAGTCAGTCTGGGATGGGGAATGGTGCTGACGGATGGGGCAGTCAGTCTGGGATGGGGAATGGTGCTGAGGGACAGAGCAGTCAGTCTGGGATGGGGAATGGTGCTGGGGGGACAGAGCAGTCAGTCTGGGATGGGGAATGGTGCTGAGGGACGGAGCAGCCAGTTTGGGATGGGGAATGGTGCTGAGGGACAGAGCAGTCAGTCTGGGATGGGGAATCGTGCTGAGGGACAGAGCAGTCAGTCTGGGATAGGGAATGGTGCTGAGGGACGGAGCAGTCAGTCTGGGATGGGGAATGGTGCTGAGGGACAGAGCAGTCAGTCTGGGATAGGGAATGGTGCTGAGGGACGGAGCAGTCAGTCTGGGATGGGGAATGGTGCTGAGGGACAGAGCAGTCAGTCTGGGATGGGGAATGGTGCTGAGGGACGGAGCAGTCAGTCTGGGATGGGGAATGGTGCTGACGGACAGAGCAGTCAGTCTGGGATGGGGAATGGTGCTGACGGATGGGGCAGTCAGTCTGGGATGGGGAATGGTGCTGAGGGACAGAGCAGTCAGTCTGGGATGTGGAATGGTGCTGAGGGATGGGGCAGTCGGTCTGGGATGGGGAATGGTGCTGAGGGACAGAGCAGTCAGTCTGGGATGGGTAATGGTGCTGAGGGATGGGGCAGTCGGTCTGGGATGGGGAATGGTGCTGACGGATGGGGCAGTCAGTCTGGGATGGGGAATGGTGCTGAGGGACAGAGCAGTCAGTCTGGGATGTGGAATGGTGCTGAGGGATGGGGCAGTCGGTCTGGGATGGGGAATGGTGCTGAGGGATGGGGCAGTCGGTCTGGGATGGGGAATGGTGCTGACGGATGGGGCAGTCAGTCTGGGATGGGGAATGGTGCTGAGGGACAGAGCAGTCAGTCTGGGATGTGGAATGGTGCTGAGGGATGGGGCAGTCGGTCTGGGATGGGGAATGGTGCTGAGGGACAGAGCAGTCAGTCTGGGATGGGGAATGGTGCTGAGGGACAGAGCAGTCAGTCTGGGATGGGGTATGGTGCTGAGGGATGGGGCAGTCGGTCTGGGATGGGGAATGGTGCTGAGGGATGGGGCAGTCGGTCTGGGATGGGGAATGGTGCTGACGGATGGGGCAGTCAGTCTGGGATGGGGAACGGTGCTGAAGGACAGAGCAGTCAGTCTGGGATGGGGAATGGTGCTGAGGGACGGAGCAGTCAGTCTGGGATGGGGAATGGTGCTGACGGATGGGGCAGTCAGTCTGGGATGGGGAATGGTGCTGAGGGACGGAGCAGTCAGTCTGGGATGGGGAATGGTGCTGAGGGACGGAGCAGTCAGTCTGGGATGGGGAATGGTGCTGAGGGACGGAGCAGTCAGTCTGGGATGGGGAATGGTGCTGAGGGACGGAGCAGTCAGTCTGGGATGGGGAATGGTGCTGAGGGATGGAGCAGTCAGTCTGGGATGGGGAATGGTGCTGAGGGACAGAGCAGTAGGTCTGGGATGGGGAATGGTGCTGAGGGATGGGACAGTCGGTCTGGGATGGGGAATGGTGCTGAGGGGACAGAGCAGTCAGTCTGGGATGGGGAATGGTGCTGAGGGACGGAGCAGCCAGTTTGGGATGGGGAATGGTGCTGAGGGACAGAGCAGTCAGTCTGGGATGGGGAATGGTGCTGAGGGACAGAGCAGTCAGTCTGGGATAGGGAATGGTGCTGAGGGACGGAGCAGTCAGTCTGGGATGGGGAATGGTGCTGAGGGACAGAGCAGTCAGTCTGGGATAGGGAATGGTGCTGAGGGACGGAGCAGTCAGTCTGGGATGGGGAATGGTGCTGAGGGACGGAGCAGTCAGTCTGGGATGGGGAATGGTGCTGACGGACAGAGCAGTCAGTCTGGGATGGGGAATGGTGCTGAGGGACGGAGCAGTCAGTCTGGGATGGGGAATGGTGCTGAGGGACGGAGCAGTCAGTCTGGGATGGGGAATGGTGCTGAGGGACAGAGCAGTCGGTCTGGGATGGGGAATGGTGCTGAGGGATGGGACAGTCGGTCTGGGATGGGGAATGGTGCTGAGGGGACAGAGCAGTCAGTCTGGGATGGGGAATGGTGCTGAGGGACGGAGCAGCCAGTTTGGGATGGGGAATGGTGCTGAGGGACAGAGCAGTCAGTCTGGGATGGGGAATGGTGCTGAGGGAGGGGAGCAGACAGTCTGGGATGGGGAATGGTGCTGAGGGACGGAGCAGTCAGTCTGGGATGGGGAATGGTGCTGACGGACAGAGCAGTCAGTCTGGGATGGGGAATGGTGCTGACGGATGGGGCAGTCAGTCTGGGATGGGGAATGGTGCTGAGGGACGGAGCAGTCAGTCTGGGATGGGGAATGGTGCTGAGGGACGGAGCAGTCAGTCTGGGATGGGGAATGGTGCTGACGGACAGAGCAGTCAGTCTGGGATGGGGAATGGTGCTGACGGATGGGGCAGTCAGTCTGGGATGGGGAATGGTGCTGAGGGACAGAGCAGTCAGTCTGGGATGTGGAATGGTGCTGAGGGATGGGGCAGTCGGTCTGGGATGGGGAATGGTGCTGAGGGACAGAGCAGTCAGTCTGGGATGGGGAATGGTGCTGAGGGATGGGGCAGTCGGTCTGGGATGGGGAATGGTGCTGAGGGATGGGGCAGTCGGTCTGGGATGGGGAATGGTGCTGACGGATGGGGCAGTCAGTCTGGGATGGGGAATGGTGCTGAGGGACAGAGCAGTCAGTCTGGGATGGGGAATGGTGCTGAGGGACGGAGCAGTCAGTCTGGGATGGGGAATGGTGCTGACGGATGGGGCAGTCAGTCTGGGATGGGGAATGGTGCTGAGGGACGGAGCAGTCAGTCTGGGATGGGGAATGGTGCTGAGGGACGGAGCAGTCAGTCTGGGATGGGGAATGGTGCTGAGGGACGGAGCAGTCAGTCTGGGATGGGGAATGGTGCTGAGGGACGGAGCAGTCAGTCTGGGATGGGGAATGGTGCTGAGGGACGGAGCAGTCAGTCTGGGATGGGGAATGGTGCTGAGGGACGGAGCAGTCAGTCTGGGATGGGGAATGGTGCTGAGGGACGGAGCAGTCAGTCTGGGATGGGGAATGGTGCTGAGGGACGGAGCAGTCAGTCTGGGATGGGGAATGGTGCTGAGGGACGGAGCAGTCAGTCTGGGATGGGGAATGGTGCTGAGGGATGGGGCAGTCGGTCTGGGATGGGGAATGGTGCTGAGGGATGGGGCAGTCGGTCTGGGATGGGGAATGGTGCTGAGGGACAGAGCAGTCAGTCTGGGATGGGGAATGGTGCTGACGGATGGGGCAGTCAGTCTGGGATGGGGAATGGTGCTGACGGATGGGGCAGTCAGTCTGGGATGGGGAATGGTGCTGAGGGACAGAGCAGTCAGTCTGGGATGGGGAATGGTGCTGAGGGGACAGAGCAGTCAGTCTGGGATGGGGAATGGTGCTGAGGGACGGAGCAGTCAGTCTGGGATGGGGAATGGTGCTGAGGGGACAGAGCAGTCAGTCTGGGATGGGGAATGGTGCTGAGGGACGGAGCAGTCAGTCTGGGATGGGGAATGGTGCTGAGGGGACAGAGCAGTCAGTCTGGGATGGGGAATGGTGCTGAGGGACGGAGCAGTCAGTCTGGGAAGGGGAATGGTGCTGAGGGACAGAGCAGTCAGTCTTGGAAGGGGAATGGTGCTGAGGGACAGAGCAGTCAGTCTTGGAAGGGGAATGGTGCTGAGGGACGGAGCAGTCAGTCTTGGAAGGGGAATGGTGCTGAGGGACAGAGCAGTCAGTCTGGGATGGGGAATGGTGCTGAGGGACAGAGCAGTCAGTCTGGGATGGGGAATGGTGCTGAGGGGACAGAGCAGTCAGTCTGGGATGGGGAATGGTGCTGAGGGACGGAGCAGTCAGTCTGGGATGGGGAATGGTGCTGAGGGGACAGAGCAGTCAGTCTGGGATGGGGAATGGTGCTGAGGGATGGGGCAGTCGGTCTGGGATGGGGAATGGTGCTGACGGATGGGGCAGTCGGTCTGGGATGGGGAATGGTGCTGACGGATTGGGCAGTCGGTCTGGGATGGGGAATGGTGCTGAGGGACAGAGCAGTCAGTCTGGGATGGGAAATGGTGCTGAGGGGACAGAGCAGTCAGTCTGGGATGGGGAGTGGTGCTGACGGATGGGGCAGTCAGTCTGGGATGGGGAATGGTGCTGACGGATGGGGCAGTCTGTCTGGTATGGGGAATGGTGCTGACGGATGGGGCAGTCGGTCTGGGATGGGGAATGGTCCTGACGGATGGGGCAGTCGGTCTGGGATGGGGAATGTTGCTGACGGATGGGGCAGTCGGTCTGGGATGGGGAATGGTGCTGAGGGACAGAGCAGTCAGTCTGGGATGGGGAATGGTGCTGTGGGGACAGAGCAGTCAGTCTGGGATGGGGATTGGTGCTGAGGGACAGAGCAGTCAGTCTGGGATGGGGAATGTCTGGGATGGGGAATGGTGCTGAGGGACGGAGTAGTCAGTCTGGGATGGGGAATGGTGCTGAGGGACGGAGCAGTCAGTCTGGGATGGGGAATGTCTGGGATGGGGAATGGTGCTGAGGGACGGAGCAGTCAGTCTGGGATGGGGAATGGTGCTGAGGGACAGAGCAGTCAGTCTGGGATGGGGAATGTCTGGGATGGGGAATGGTGCTGAGGGACAGAGCAGTCAGTCTGGGATGGGGAATGTCTGGGATGGGGAATGGTGCTGAGGGACGGAGCAGTCAGTCTGGGATGGGGAATGGTGCTGAGGGACAGAGCAGTCAGTCTGGGATGGGGAATGGTGGTGAGGGACAGAGCAGTCAGTCTGGGATGGGGAATGGTGCTGAGGGACAGAGCAGTCAGTCTGGGATGCGGAATGGTGCTGAGGGACGGGGCAGTCAGTCTGGGATGGGGAATGGTGCTGAGGGACGGAGCAGTCAGTCTGGGATGGGGAATGGTGCTGAGGGACGGAGCAGTCAGTCTGGGATGGGGAATGGTGCTGAGGGACGGAGCAGTCAGTCTGGGATGGGGAATGGTGCTGAGGGACGGAGCAGTCAGTCTGGGATGGGGAATGGTGCTGAGGAATGGGGCAGTCGGTCTGGGATGGGGAATGGTGCTGAGGGATGGGGCAGTCGGTCTGGGATGGGGAATGGTGCTGAGGGACAGAGCAGTCAGTCTGGGATGGGGAATGGTGCTGACGGATGGGGCAGTCAGTCTGGGATGGGGAATGGTGCTGACGGATGGGGCAGTCAGTCTGGGATGGGGAATGGTGCTGAGGGACAGAGCAGTCAGTCTGGGATGGGGAATGGTGCTGAGGGACAGAGCAGTCAGTCTGGGATGGGGAATGGTGCTCAGGGACAGAGCAGTCAGTCTGGGATGGGGAATGGTGCTGAGGGACAGAGCAGTCGGTCTGGGATGGGGAATGGTGCTGAGGGACAGAGCAGTCAGTCTGGGATGGGGAATGGTGCTGAGGGACAAAGCAGTCAGTCTGGGATGGGGAATGGTGCTGAGGGACAGAGCAGTCAGTCTGGGATGGGGAATGGTGCTGAGGGATGGGGCAGTCAGTCTGGGATGGGGAATGGTGCTGAGGGATGGGGCAGTCAGTCTGGGATGGGGAATGGTGCTGAGGGACGGAGCAGTCAGTCTGGGATGGGGAATGGTGCTGAGGGACAGAGCAGTCAGTCTGGGATGGGGAATGGTGCTGAGGGACGGAGCAGTCAGTCTGGGATGGGGAATGGTGCTGAGGGACAGAGCAGTCAGTCTGGGAAGGGGAATGGTGCTGAGGGACGGAGCAGTCAGTCTGGGATGGGGAATGGTGCTGAGGGATGGGGCAGTCAGTCTGGGATGGGGAATGGTGCTGAGGGACAGAGCAGTCGGTCTGGGATGGGGAATGGTGCTGAGGGACAGAGCAGTCAGTCTGGGATGGGGAATGGTGCTGAGGGACAGAGCAGTCAGTCTGGGAAGGGGAATGGTGCTCAGGAACGGAGCAGTCAGTCTGGGATGGGGAATGGTGCTGACGGATGGGGCAGTCAGTCTGGGATGGGGAATGTCTGGGATGGGGAATGGTTCTGAGGGACGGAGCAGTCGGTCTGGGATGGGGAATGGTGCTGACGGATGGGGCAGTCAGTCTGGGATGGGGAATGTCTGTGATGGGGAATGGTGCTGAGGGACGGAGCAGTCAGTCTGGGATGGGGAATGGTGCTGAGGGACAGAGCAGTCAGTCTGGGATGGGGAATGGTGCTGAGGGACAGAGCAGTCAGTCTGGGATGGGGAATGGTGCTGAGGGACAGAGCAGTCAGTCTGGGATGGGGAATGGTGCTGAGGGACAGAGCAGTCGGTCTGGGATGGGGAATGGTGCTGACGGATGGGGCAGTCAGTCTGGGATGGGGAATGGTGCTGAGAGACGGAGCAGTCAGTCTGGGATGGGGAATGGTGCTGACGGATGGGGCAGTCAGTCTGGGATGGGGAATGGTGCTGAGGGACGGAGCAGTCAGTCTGGGATGGGGAATGGTGCTGACGGATGGGGCAGTCGGTCTGGGATGGGGAATGGTGCTGACGGATGGGGCAGTCAGTCTGGGATGGGGAATGGTGCTGACGGATGGGGCAGTCGGTCTGGGATGGGGAATGGTGCTGAGGGACGGAGCAGTCAGTCTGGGATGGGGAATGGTGCTGAGGGACAGAGCAGTCAGTCTGGGATGGGGAATGGTGCTGAGGGACGGAGCAGTCAGTCTGGGATGGGGAATGGTGCTGAGGGACAGAGCAGTCAGTCTGGGATGGGGAATGGTGCTGAGGGACAGAGCAGTCGGTCTGGGATGGGGAATGGTGCTGAGGGACAGGGCAGTCAGTCTGGGATGGGGAATGGTGCTGACGGATGGGGCAGTCAGTCTGGGATGGGGAATGGTGCTGAGGGACAGAGCAGTCAGTCTGGGATGGGGAATGGTGCTGAGGGACGGAGCAGTCAGTCTGGGATGGGGAATGGTGCTGAGGGACAGAGCAGTCAGTCTGGGATGGGGAATGGTGCTGAGGGACAGAGCAGTCAGTCTGGGATGGGGAATGGTGTTGAGGGAGGGGAGCAGTCAGTCTGGGATGGGGAATGGTGCTGAGGGACAGAGCAGTCAGTCTGGGATGGGGAATGGTGCTGACGGATGGGGCAGTCAGTCTGGGATGGGGAATGGTGCTGAGGGACAGAGCAGTCGGTCTGGGATGGGGAATGGTGCTGAGGGACGGAGCAGTCAGTCTGGAATGGGGAATGGTGCTGAGGGACAGAGCAGTCAGTCTGGGATGGGGAATGGTGCTGAGGGACAGAGCAGTCAGTCTGGGATGGGGAATGGTGCTGACGGATGGGGCAGTCGGTCTGGGATGGGGAATGGTGCTGAGGGACAGAGCAGTCAGTCTGGGATGGGGAATGTCTGGGATGGGGAATGGTGCTGACGGATGGGGCATTCAGTCTGGGATGGGGAATGGTGCTGACGGATGGGGCAGTCGGTCTGGGATGGGGAATGGTGCTGAGGGACAGAGCAGTCAGTCTGGGATGGGGAATGGTGCTGAGGGACGGAGCAGTCAGTCTGGGATGGTGAATGGTGCTGAGGGACAGAGGAGTCAGTCTGGAATGGGGAATGGTGCTGAGGGACAGAGCAGTCAGTCTGGGATGGGGAATGTCTGGGATGGGGAATGGTGCTGAGGGACGGGGCAGTCAGTCTGGGATGGGGAATGGTGCTGACGGATGGGGCAGTCGGTCTGGGATGGGGAATGGTGCTGACGGACGGAGCAGTCAGTCTGGGATGGGGAATGTCTAGGATGGGGAATTGTGCTGAGGGACAGAGCAGTCAGTCTGGGATGGGGAATGGTGCTGAGGGACAGAGCAGTCAGTCTGGGATGGGGAATGGTGCTGACGGACGGAGCAGTCGGTCTGGGATGGGGAATAGTGCTGGGGGACAGAGCAGTCAGTCTGGGATGGGGAATGGTGCTGACGGACGGAGCAGTCAGTCTGGGATGGGGAATGGTGCTGAGGGACGGAGCAGTCAGTCTGGGATGGGGAATGGTGCTGAGGGACGGAGCAGTCTGCCTGGGATGGGGAATGGTGCTGAGGGACAGAGCAGTCAGTCTGGGATGGGGAATGGTGTTGAGGGAGGGGAGCAGTCAGTCTGGGATGGGGAATGGTGCTGAGGGACAGAGCAGTCAGTCTGGGATGGGGAATGGTGCTGAGGGACAGAGCAGTCGGTCTGGGATGGGGAATGGTGCTGAGGGACGGAGCAGTCAGTCTGGGATGGGGAATGGTGCTGAGGGACAGAGCAGTCAGTCTGGGATGGGGAATGGTGCTGAGGGACAGAGCAGTCAGTCTGGGATGGGGAATGGTGCTGACGGATGGGGCAGTCGGTCTGGGATGGGGAATGGTGCTGAGGGACAGAGCAGTCAGTCTGGGATGGGGAATGTCTGGGATGGGGAATGGTGCTGACGGATGGGGCATTCAGTCTGGGATGGGGAATGGTGCTGACGGATGGGGCAGTCGGTCTGGGATGGGGAATGGTGCTGAGAGACAGAGCAGTCAGTCTGGGATGGGGAATGGTGCTGAGGGACGGAGCAGTCAGTCTGGGATGGTGAATGGTGCTGAGGGACAGAGCAGTCAGTCTGGGATGGGGAATGGTGCTGAGGGACAGAGCAGTCAGTCTGGGATGGGGAATGTCTGGGATGGGGAATTGTGCTGAGGGACAGAGCAGTCAGTCTGGGATGGGGAATGGTGCTGACGGACGGAGCAGTCAGTCTGGGATGGGGAATGGTGCTGACGGATGGGGCAGTCGGTCTGGGATGGGGAATGGTGCTGACGGACGGAGCAGTCAGTCTGGGATGGGGAATGTCTGGGATGGGGAATTGTGCTGAGGGACAGAGCAGTCAGTCTGGGATGGGGAATGGTGCTGAGGGACAGAGCAGTCAGTCTGGGATGGGGAATGGTGCTGACGGACGGAGCAGTCAGTCTGGGATGGGGAATGGTGCTGAGGGACGGAGCAGTCAGTCTGGGATGGGGAATGGTGCTGGGGGACAGAGCATTCAGTCTGGGATGGGGAATGGTGCTGACGGACGGAGCAGTCAGTCTGGGATGGGGAATGGTGCTGAGGGACAGAGCAGTCAGTCTGGGATGGGGAATGGTGCTGGGGGACAGAGCAGTCAGTCTGGGATGGGGAATGGTGCTGAGGGACAGAGCAGTCGGTCTGGGATGGGGAATGGTGCTGAGGGACGGAGCAGTCAGTCTGGGATGGGGAATGGTGCTGAGGGACAGAGCAGTCAGTCTGGGATGGGAAATGGTGCTGACGGACGGAGCAGTCAGTCTGGGATGGGGAATGGTGCTGAGGGACGGAGCAGTCAGTCTGGGATGGGGAATGGTGCTGGGGGACAGAGCAGTCAGTCTGGGATGGGGAATGGTGCTGAGGGACGGAACAGTCAGTCTGGGATGGGGAATGGTGCTGAGGGACAGAGCAGTCAGTCTGGGATGGGGAATGTCTGGGATGGGGAATGGTGCTGAGGGACGGAGCAGTCAGTGTGGGATGGGGAATGGTGCTGAGGGACAGAGCAGTCAGTCTGGGATGGGGAATGTCTGGGATGGGGAATGGTGCTGAGGGACGGAGCAGTCAGTGTAGGATGGGGAATGGTGTTGAGGGACAGAGCAGTCAGTCTGGGATGGGGAAGGGTGCTGGGGGACAGAGCAGTCAGTCTGGGATGGGGAATGGTGCTGAGGGACGGAGCAGTCAGTCTGGGATGGGGAATGGTGCTGAGGGACAGAGCAGTCAGTCTGGGATGGGGAATGGTGCTGACGGATCGGGCAGTCGGTCTGGGATGGGGAATGGTACTGAGGGACAGAGCAGTCAGTCTGGGATGGGGAATGTCTGGGATGGGGAATGGTGCTGAGGGACGGAGCAGTCAGTGTGGGATGGGGAATGGTGCTGGGGGACAGAGCAGTCGGTCTGGGATGGGGAATGGTGCTGAGGGACAGAGCAGTCAGTCTGGGATGGGGAATGGTGCTGAGGGACAGAGCAGTCAGTCTGGGATGGGGAATGTCTGGGATGGGGAATGGTGCTGAGGGACGGAGCAGTCAGTGTGGGATGGGGAATGGTGCTGAGGGACAGAGCAGTCAGTCTGGGATGGGGAATGTCTGGGATGCGGAATGGTGCTGAGGGACGGAGCAGTCAGTGTAGGATGGGGAATGGTGCTGAGGGACAGAGCAGTCGGTCTGGGATGGGGAATGGTGCTGAGGGACGGAGCAGTCAGTCTGGGATGGGGAATGGTGCTGAGGGACAGAGCAGTCAGTCTGGGATGGGGAATGGTGCTGAGGGACAGAGCAGTCAGTCTGGGATGGGGAATGGTGCTGACGGACGGAGCAGTCAGTCTGGGATGGGGAATGGTGCTGGGGGACAGAGCAGTCGGTCTGGGATGGGGAATGGTGCTGAGGGACGGAGCAGTCAGTCTGGGATGGGGAATGGTGCTGAGGGACAGAGCAGTCAGTCTGGGATGGCGAATGGTGCTGAGGGACGGAGCAGTCAGTCTGGGATGGGGAATGGTGCTGAGGGATGGGGCAGTCGGTCTGGGATGGGGAATGGTGCTGACGGATGGGGCAGTCGGTCTGGGATGGGGAATGGTGCTGACGGATGGGGCAGTCGGTCTGGGATGGGGAATGGTGCTGAGGGACAGAGCAGTCAGTCTGGGATGGGAAATGGTGCTGAGGGGACAGAGCAGTCAGTCTGGGATGGGGAATGGTGCTGACGGATGGGGCAGTCAGTCTGGGATGGGGAATGGTGCTGACGGATGGGGCAGTCTGTCTGGTATGGGGAATGGTGCTGACGGATGGGGCAGTCGGTCTGGGATGGGGAATGGTGCTGACGGATGGGGCAGTCGGTCTGGGATGGGGAATGTTGCTGACGGATGGGGCTGTCGGTCTGGGATGGGGAATGGTGCTGAGGGACAGAGCAGTCAGTCTGGGATGGGGAATGGTGCTGTGGGGACAGAGCAGTCAGTCTGGGATGGGGATTGGTGCTGAGGGACAGAGCAGTCAGTCTGGGATGGGGAATGTCTGGGATGGGGAATGGTGCTGAGGGACGGAGTAGTCAGTCTGGGATGGGGAATGGTGCTGAGGGACGGAGCAGTCAGTCTGGGATGGGGAATGTCTGGGATGGGGAATGGTGCTGAGGGACGGAGCAGTCAGTCTGGGATGGGGAATGGTGCTGAGGGACAGAGCAGTCAGTCTGGGATGGGGAATGTCTGGGATGGGGAATGGTGCTGAGGGACAGAGCAGTCAGTCTGGGATGGGGAATGTCTGGGATGGGGAATGGTGCTGAGGGACGGAGCAGTCAGTCTGGGATGGGGAATGGTGCTGAGGGACAGAGCAGTCAGTCTGCGATGGGGAATGGTGGTGAGGGACAGAGCAGTCAGTCTGGGATGGGGAATGGTGCTGAGGGACAGAGCAGTCAGTCTGGGATGCGGAATGGTGCTGAGGGACGGGGCAGTCAGTCTGGGATGGTGAATGGTGCTGAGGGACGGAGCAGTCAGTCTGGGATGGGGAATGGTGCTGAGGGACAGAGCAGTCAGTCTGGGATGGGGAATGTCTGGGATGGGGAATGGTGCTGAGGGACGGAGCAGTCAGTCTGGGATGGGGAATGGTGCTGAGGGACGGAGCAGTCAGTCTGGGATGGGGAATGGTGCTGAGGGACGGAGCAGTCAGTCTGGGATGGGGAATGGTGCTGAGGGACGGAGCAGTCAGTCTGGGATGGGGAATGGTGCTGAGGGACAGAGCAGTCAGTCTGGGAAGGGGAATGGTGCTGAGGGACGGAGCAGTCAGTCTGGGATGGGGAATGGTGCTGAGGGACAGAGCAGTCAGTCTGGGATGGTGAATGGTGCTGAGGGACGGAGCAGTCAGTCTGGGATGGGGAATGGTGCTGAGGGACAGAGCAGCCAGTTTGGGATGGGGAATGGTGCTGAGGGATGGGGCAGTCAGTCTGGGATGGGGAATGGTGCTGAGGGACAGAGCAGCCAGTTTGGGATGGGGAATGGTGCTGAGGGATGGGGCAGTCAGTCTGGAATGGGGAATGGTGCTGAGGGACGGAGCAGCCAGTTTGGGATGGGGAATGGTGCTGAGGGATGGGGCAGTCAGTCTGGGATGGGGAATGGTGCTGAGGGACGGAGCAGTCAGTCTGGGATGGGGAATGGTGCTGAGGGACGGAGCAGTCAGTCTGGGATGGGGAATGGTGCTGAGGGACAGAGCAGTCAGTCTGGGATGGGGAATGGTGCTGAGGGACAGAGCAGTCAGTCTGGGATGGGGAATGGTGCTCAGGGACAGAGCAGTCAGTCTGGGATGGGGAATGGTGCTGAGGGACAGAGCAGTCGGTCTGGGATGGGGAATGGTGCTGAGGGACAGAGCAGTCAGTCTGGGATGGGGAATGGTGCTGAGGGACAAAGCAGTCAGTCTGGGATGGGGAATGGTGCTGAGGGACAGAGCAGTCAGTCTGGGATGGGGAATGGTGCTGAGGGATGGGGCAGTCAGTCTGGGATGGGGAATGGTGCTGAGGGATGGGGCAGTCAGTCTGGGATGGGGAATGGTGCTGAGGGACGGAGCAGTCAGTCTGGGATGGGGAATGGTGCTGAGGGACAGAGCAGTCAGTCTGGGATGGGGAATGGTGCTGAGGGACGGAGCAGTCAGTCTGGGATGGGGAATGGTGCTGAGGGACAGAGCAGTCAGTCTGGGAAGGGGAATGGTGCTGAGGGACGGAGCAGTCAGTCTGGGATGGGGAATGGTGCTGAGGGATGGGGCAGTCAGTCTGGGATGGGGAATGGTGCTGAGGGACAGAGCAGTCGGTCTGGGATGAGGAATGGTGCTGAGGGACAGAGCAGTCAGTCTGGGATGGGGAATGGTGCTGAGGGACAGAGCAGTCAGTCTGGGAAGGGGAATGGTGCTCAGGAACGGAGCAGTCAGTCTGGGATGGGGAATGGTGCTGACGGATGGGTCAGTCAGTCTGGGATGGGGAATGTCTGGGATGGGGAATGGTTCTGAGGGACGGAGCAGTCGGTCTGGGATGGGGAATGGTGCTGACGGATGGGGCAGTCAGTCTGGGATGGGGAATGTCTGTGATGGGGAATGGTGCTGAGGGACGGAGCAGTCAGTCTGGGATGGGGAATGGTGCTGAGGGACAGAGCAGTCAGTCTGGGATGGGGAATGGTGCTGAGGGACAGAGCAGTCAGTCTGGGATGGGGAATGGTGCTGAGGGACAGAGCAGTCAGTCTGGGATGGGGAATGGTGCTGAGGGACAGAGCAGTCGGTCTGGGATGGGGAATGGTGCTGACGGATGGGGCAGTCAGTCTGGGATGGGGAATGGTGCTGAGAGACGGAGCAGTCAGTCTGGGATGGGGAATGGTGCTGACGGATGGGGCAGTCAGTCTGGGATGGGGAATGGTGCTGAGGGACGGAGCAGTCAGTCTGGGATGGGGAATGGTGCTGACGGATGGGGCAGTCGGTCTGGGATGGGGAATGGTGCTGACGGATGGGGCAGTCAGTCTGGGATGGGGAATGGTGCTGACGGATGGGGCAGTCGGTCTGGGATGGGGAATGGTGCTGAGGGACGGAGCAGTCAGTCTGGGATGGGGAATGGTGCTGAGGGACAGAGCAGTCAGTCTGGGATGGGGAATGGTGCTGAGGGACGGAGCAGTCAGTCTGGGATGGGGAATGGTGCTGAGGGACAGAACAGTCAGTCTGGGATGGGGAATGGTGCTGAGGGACAGAGCAGTCGGTCTGGGATGGGGAATGGTGCTGAGGGACAGGGCAGTCAGTCTGGGATGGGGAATGGTGCTGACGGATGGGGCAGTCAGTCTGGGATGGGGAATGGTGCTGAGGGACAGAGCAGTCAGTCTGGGATGGGGAATGGTGCTGAGGGACGGAGCAGTCAGTCTGGGATGGGGAATGGTGCTGAGGGACAGAGCAGTCAGTCTGGGATGGGGAATGGTGCTGAGGGACAGAGCAGTCAGTCTGGGATGGGGAATGGTGTTGAGGGAGGGGAGCAGTCAGTCTGGGATGGGGAATGGTGCTGAGGGACAGAGCAGTCAGTCTGGGATGGGGAATGGTGCTGACGGATGGGGCAGTCAGTCTGGGATGGGGAATGGTGCTGAGGGACAGAGCAGTCGGTCTGGGATGGGGAATGGTGCTGAGGGACGGAGCAGTCAGTCTGGAATGGGGAATGGTGCTGAGGGACAGAGCAGTCAGTCTGGGATGGGGAATGGTGCTGAGGGACAGAGCAGTCAGTCTGGGATGGGGAATGGTGCTGACGGATGGGGCAGTCGGTCTGGGATGGGGAATGGTGCTGAGGGACAGAGCAGTCAGTCTGGGATGGGGAATGTCTGGGATGGGGAATGGTGCTGACGGATGGGGCATTCAGTCTGGGATGGGGAATGGTGCTGACGGATGGGGCAGTCGGTCTGGGATGGGGAATGGTGCTGAGGGACAGAGCAGTCAGTCTGGGATGGGGAATGGTGCTGAGGGACGGAGCAGTCAGTCTGGGATGGTGAATGGTGCTGAGGGACAGAGGAGTCAGTCTGGAATGGGGAATGGTGCTGAGGGACAGAGCAGTCAGTCTGGGATGGGGAATGTCTGGGATGGGGAATGGTGCTGAGGGACGGGGCAGTCAGTCTGGGATGGGGAATGGTGCTGACGGATGGGGCAGTCGGTCTGGGATGGGGAATGGTGCTGACGGACGGAGCAGTCAGTCTGGGATGGGGAATGTCTAGGATGGGGAATTGTGCTGAGGGACAGAGCAGTCAGTCTGGGATGGGGAATGGTGCTGAGGGACAGAGCAGTCAGTCTGGGATGGGGAATGGTGCTGACGGACGGAGCAGTCAGTCTGGGATGGGGAATAGTGCTGGGGGACAGAGCAGTCAGTCTGGGATGGGGAATGGTGCTGACGGACGGAGCAGTCAGTCTGGGATGGGGAATGGTGCTGAGGGACGGAGCAGTCAGTCTGGGATGGGGAATGGTGCTGGGGGACAGAGCAGTCAGTCTGGGATGGGGAATGGTGCTGAGGGACAGAGCAGTCAGTCTGGGATGGGGAATGGTGCTGAGGGACGGAGCAGTCTGCCTGGGATGGGGAATGGTGCTGAGGGACAGAGCAGTCAGTCTGGGATGGGAATGGTGTTGAGGGAGGGGAGCAGTCAGTCTGGGATGGGGAATGGTGCTGAGGGACAGAGCAGTCAGTCTGGGATGGGGAATGGTGCTGAGGGACAGAGCAGTCGGTCTGGGATGGGGAATGGTGCTGAGGGACGGAGCAGTCAGTCTGGGATGGGGAATGGTGCTGAGGGACAGAGCAGTCAGTCTGGGATGGGGAATGGTGCTGAGGGACAGAGCAGTCAGTCTGGGATGGGGAATGGTGCTGACGGATGGGGCAGTCGGTCTGGGATGGGGAATGGTGCTGAGGGACAGAGCAGTCAGTCTGGGATGGGGAATGTCTGGGATGGGGAATGGTGCTGACGGATGGGGCATTCAGTCTGGGATGGGGAATGGTGCTGACGGATGGGGCAGTCGGTCTGGGATGGGGAATGGTGCTGAGAGACAGAGCAGTCAGTCTGGGATGGGGAATGGTGCTGAGGGACGGAGCAGTCAGTCTGGGATGGTGAATGGTGCTGAGGGACAGAGCAGTCAGTCTGGGATGGGGAATGGTGCTGAGGGACAGAGCAGTCAGTCTGGGATGGGGAATGTCTGGGATGGGGAATTGTGCTGAGGGACAGAGCAGTCAGTCTGGGATGGGGAATGGTGCTGACGGACGGAGCAGTCAGTCTGGGATGGGGAATGGTGCTGACGGATGGGGCAGTCGGTCTGGGATGGGGAATGGTGCTGACGGACGGAGCAGTCAGTCTGGGATGGGGAATGTCTGGGATGGGGAATTGTGCTGAGGGACAGAGCAGTCAGTCTGGGATGGGGAATGGTGCTGAGGGACAGAGCAGTCAGTCTGGGATGGGGAATGGTGCTGACGGACGGAGCAGTCAGTCTGGGATGGGGAATGGTGCTGAGGGACGGAGCAGTCAGTCTGGGATGGGGAATGGTGCTGGGGGACAGAGCATTCAGTCTGGGATGGGGAATGGTGCTGACGGACGGAGCAGTCAGTCTGGGATGGGGAATGGTGCTGAGGGACAGAGCAGTCAGTCTGGGATGGGGAATGGTGCTGGGGGACAGAGCAGTCAGTCTGGGATGGGGAATGGTGCTGAGGGACAGAGCAGTCGGTCTGGGATGGGGAATGGTGCTGAGGGACGGAGCAGTCAGTCTGGGATGGGGAATGGTGCTGAGGGACAGAGCAGTCAGTCTGGGATGGGAAATGGTGCTGACGGACGGAGCAGTCAGTCTGGGATGGGGAATGGTGCTGAGGGACGGAGCAGTCAGTCTGGGATGGGGAATGGTGCTGGGGGACAGAGCAGTCAGTCTGGGATGGGGAATGGTGCTGAGGGACGGAACAGTCAGTCTGGGATGGGGAATGGTGCTGAGGGACAGAGCAGTCAGTCTGGGATGGGGAATGTCTGGGATGGGGAATGGTGCTGAGGGACGGAGCAGTCAGTGTGGGATGGGGAATGGTGCTGAGGGACAGAGCAGTCAGTCTGGGATGGGGAATGTCTGGGATGGGGAATGGTGCTGAGGGACGGAGCAGTCAGTGTAGGATGGGGAATGGTGTTGAGGGACAGAGCAGTCAGTCTGGGATGGGGAAGGGTGCTGGGGGACAGAGCAGTCAGTCTGGGATGGGGAATGGTGCTGAGGGACGGAGCAGTCAGTCTGGGATGGGGAATGGTGCTGAGGGACAGAGCAGTCAGTCTGGGATGGGGAATGGTGCTGACGGATCGGGCAGTCGGTCTGGGATGGGGAATGGTACTGAGGGACAGAGCAGTCAGTCTGGGATGGGGAATGTCTGGGATGGGGAATGGTGCTGAGGGACGGAGCAGTCAGTGTCGGATGGGGAATGGTGCTGGGGGACAGAGCAGTCGGTCTGGGATGGGGAATGGTGCTGAGGGACAGAGCAGTCAGTCTGGGATGGGGAATGGTGCTGAGGGACAGAGCAGTCAGTCTGGGATGGGGAATGTCTGGGATGGGGAATGGTGCTGAGGGACGGAGCAGTCAGTGTGGGATGGGGAATGGTGCTGAGGGACAGAGCAGTCAGTCTGGGATGGGGAATGTCTGGGATGCGGAATGGTGCTGAGGGACGGAGCAGTCAGTGTAGGATGGGGAATGGTGCTGAGGGACAGAGCAGTCGGTCTGGGATGGGGAATGGTGCTGAGGGACAGAGCAGTCAGTCTGGGATGGGGAATGGTGCTGGGGGACAGAGCAGTCGGTCTGGGATGGGGAATGGTGCTGAGGGACGGAGCAGTCAGTCTGGGATGGGGAATGGTGCTGAGGGACAGAGCAGTCAGTCTGGGATGGGGAATGGTGCTGAGGGACGGAGCAGTCAGTCTGGGATGGGGAATGGTGCTGAGGGACAGAGCAGTCAGTCTGGGATGGGGAATGGTGCTGAGGGACAGAGCAGTCAGTCTGGGATGGGGAATGGTGCTGACGGACGGAGCAGTCAGTCTGGGATGGGGAATGGTGCTGGGGGACAGAGCAGTCAGTCTGGGATGGGGAATGGTGCTGAGGGACGGAGCAGTCAGTCTGGGATGGGGAATGGTGCTGGGGGTCAGAGCATTCAGTCTGGGATGGGGAATGGTGCTGAGGGACAGAGCAGTCAGTCTGGGATGGGGAATGGTGCTGGGGGACAGAGCAGTCAGTCTGGGATGGGGAATGGTGCTGAGGGACGGAGCAGTCAGTCTGGGATGGGGAATGGTGCTGAGGGACAGAGCAGTCAGTCTGGGATGGGGAATGGTGCTGAGGGACGGAGCAGTCAGTCTGGGATGGGGAATGGTGCTGAGGGACAGAGCAGTCAGTCTGGGATGGGGAATGGTGCTGAGGGACAGAGCAGTCAGTCTGGGATGGGGAATGGTGCTGACGGACGGAGCAGTCAGTCTGGGATGGGGAATGGTGCTGACGGACGGAGCAGTCAGTCTGGGATGGGGAATGGTGCTGAGGGACGGAGCAGTCAGTCTGGGATGGGGAATGGTGCTGAGGGACAGAGCAGTCAGTCTGGGATGGGGAATGGTGCTGAGGGATGGGGCAGTCAGTCTGGGATGGGGAATGGTGCTGAGGGACAGAGCAGTCAGTCTGGGATGGGGAATGGTGCTGAGGGAGGGGAGCAGTCAGTCTGGGATGGGGAATGGTGCTGGGGGACAGAGCAGTCAGTCTGGGATGGGGAAGGGTGCTGGGGGACAGAGCAGTCAGTCTGGGATGGGGAATGGTGCTGAGGGACGGAGCAGTCAGTCTGGGATGGGGAATGGTGCTGAGGGACAGAGCAGTCAGTCTGGGATGGGGAATGGTGCTGACGGATCGGGCAGTCGGTCTGGGATGGGGAATGGTACTGAGGGACAGAGCAGTCAGTCTGGGATGGGGAATGTCTGGGATGGGGAATGGTGCTGAGGGACGGAGCAGTCAGTGTGGGATGGGGAATGGTGCTGGGGGACAGAGCAGTCGGTCTGGGATGGGGAATGGTGCTGAGGGACAGAGCAGTCAGTCTGGGATGGGGAATGGTGCTGAGGGACAGAGCAGTCAGTCTGGGATGGGGAATGTCTGGGATGGGGAATGGTGCTGAGGGACGGAGCAGTCAGTGTGGGATGGGGAATGGTGCTGAGGGACAGAGCAGTCAGTCTGGGATGGGGAATGTCTGGGATGCGGAATGGTGCTGAGGGACGGAGCAGTCAGTGTAGGATGGGGAATGGTGCTGAGGGACAGAGCAGTCGGTCTGGGATGGGGAATGGTGCTGAGGGACAGAGCAGTCAGTCTGGGATGGGGAATGGTGCTGGGGGACAGAGCAGTCGGTCTGGGATGGGGAATGGTGCTGAGGGACGGAGCAGTCAGTCTGGGATGGGGAATGGTGCTGAGGGACAGAGCAGTCAGTCTGGGATGGGGAATGGTGCTGAGGGACGGAGCAGTCAGTCTGGGATGGGGAATGGTGCTGAGGGACAGAGCAGTCAGTCTGGGATGGGGAATGGTGCTGAGGGACAGAGCAGTCAGTCTGGGATGGGGAATGGTGCTGACGGACGGAGCAGTCAGTCTGGGATGGGGAATGGTGCTGGGGGACAGACCAGTCAGTCTGGGATGGGGAATGGTGCTGAGGGACGGAGCAGTCAGTCTGGGATGGGGAATGGTGCTGGGGGTCAGAGCATTCAGTCTGGGATGGGGAATGGTGCTGAGGGACAGAGCAGTCAGTCTGGGATGGGGAATGGTGCTGGGGGACAGAGCAGTCAGTCTGGGATGGGGAATGGTGCTGAGGGACGGAGCAGTCAGTCTGGGATGGGGAATGGCGCTGAGGGACAGAGCAGTCAGTCTGGGATGGGGAATGGTGCTGAGGGACGGAGCAGTCAGTCTGGGATGGGGAATGGTGCTGAGGGACAGAGCAGTCAGTCTGGGATGGGGAATGGTGCTGAGGGACAGAGCAGTCAGTCTGGGATGGGGAATGGTGCTGACGGACGGAGCAGTCAGTCTGGGATGGGGAATGGTGCTGACGGACGGAGCAGTCAGTCTGGGATGGGGAATGGTGCTGAGGGACGGAGCAGTCAGTCTGGGATGGGGAATGGTGCTGAGGGACAGAGCAGTCAGTCTGGGATGGGGAATGGTGCTGAGGGATGGGGCAGTCAGTCTGGGATGGGGAATGGTGCTGAGGGACAGAGCAGTCAGTCTGGGATGGGGAATGGTGCTGAGGGAGGGGAGCAGTCAGTCTGGGATGGGGAATGGTGCTGGGGGACAGAGCATTCAGTCTGGGATGGGGAATGGTGCTGAGGGAGGGGAGCAGTCAGTCTGGGATAGGGAATGGTGCTGAGGGACGGAGCAGTCAGTCTGGGATGGGGAATGGTGCTGAGGGACAGAGCAGTCAGTCTGGGATGGGGAATGGTGCTGAGGGATGGGGCAGTCAGTCTGGGATGGGGAATGGTGTTGAGGGACAGAGCAGTCAGTCTGGGATGGGGAATGGTGCTGAGGGATGGGGCAGTCAGTCTGGGATGGGGAATGGTGCTGAGGGACAGAGCAGTCAGTCTGGGATGGGGAATGGTGCTGAGGGAGGGGAGCAGTCAGTCTGGGATGGGGAATGGTGCTGGGGGACAGAGCATTCAGTCTGGGATGGGGAATGGTGCTGAGGGACAGAGCAGTCAGTCTGGGATGGGGAATGGTGCTGGGGACAGAGCAGTCGGTCTGGGATGGGGAATGGTGCTGAGGGACGGAGCAGTCAGTCTGGGATGGGGAATGGTGCTGAGGGACAGAGCAGTCAGTCTGGGATGGGGAATGGTGCTGACGGACGGAGCAGTCAGTCTGGGATGGGGAATGGTGCTGAGGGACGGAGCAGTCAGTCTGGGATGGGGAATGGTGCTGAGGGACAGAGCAGTCAGTCTGGGATGGGGAATGGTGCTGAGGGACAGAGCAGTCAGTCTGGAATGGGGAATGTCTGGGATGGGGAATGGTGCTGAGGGACGGAGCAGTCAGTGTGGGATGGGGAATGGTGCTGAGGGACAGAGCAGTCAGTCTGGGATGGGGAATGTCTGGGATGGGGAATGGTGCTGAGGGACGGAGCAGTCAGTGTAGGATGGGGAATGGTGCTGAGGGACAGAGCAGTCAGTCTGGGATGGGGAATGGTGCTGGGGGACAGAGCAGTCAGTCTGGGATGGGGAATGGTGCTGAGGGACGGAGCAGTCAGTCTGGGATGGGGAATGGTGCTGAGGGACAGAGCAGTCAGTCTGGGATGGGGAATGGTGCTGACGGATCGGGCAGTCGGTCTAGGATGGGGAATGGTGCTGAGGGACAGAGCAGTCAGTCTGGGATGGGGAATGGTGCTGAGGGACAGAGCAGTCAGTCTGGGATGGGGAATGTCTGGGATGGGGAATGGTGCTGAGGGACGGAGCAGTCAGTGTGGGATGGGGTATGGTGCTGGGGGACAGAGCAGTCGGTCTGGGATGGGGAATGGTGCTGAGGGACAGAGCAGTCAGTCTGGGATGGGGAATGGTGCTGAGGGACAGAGCAGTCAGTCTGGGATGGGGAATGTCTGGGATGGGGAATGGTGCTGAGGGACGGAGCAGTCAGTGTGGGATGGGGAATGGTGCTGAGGGACAGAGCAGTCAGTCTGGGATGGGGAATGTCTGGGATGCGGAATGGTGCTGAGGGACGGAGCAGTCAGTGTCGGATGGGGAATGGTGCTGAGGGACAGAGCAGTCAGTCTGGGATGGGGAATGGTGCTGAGGGACGGAGCAGTCAGTCTGGGATGGGGAATGGCGCTGACGGATCGGGCAGTCGGTCTGGGATGGGGAATGGTGCTGAGGGACGGAGCAGTCAGTCTGGGATGGGGAATGGTGCTGAGGGACAGAGCAGTCAGTCTGGGATGGGGAATGGTGCTGAGGGACTGAGCAGTCAGTCTGGGATGGGGAATGGTGCTGAGGGACAGAGCAGTCAGTCTGGGATGGGGAATGGTGCTGAGGGACGGAGCAGTCAGTCTGGGATGGGGAATGGTGCTGACGGATGGGGCAGTCGGTCTGGGATGGGGAATGGTGCTGAGGGACAGAGCAGTCAGTCTGGGATGGGGAATGGTGCTGAGGGTCAGAGCAGTCAGTGTGGGATGGGGAATGGTGCTGAGGGACGGAGCAGTCAGTCTGGGATGGTGAATGGTGCTGAGGGACAGAGGAGTCAGTCTGGAATGGGGAATGGTGCTGAGGGACAGAGCAGTCAGTCTGGGATGGGGAATGTCTGGGATGGGGAATGGTGCTGAGGGACGGGGCAGTCAGTCTGGGATGGGGAATGGTGCTGACGGATGGGGCAGTCGGTCTGGGATGGGGAATGGTGCTGACGGACGGAGCAGTCAGTCTGGGATGGGGAATGTCTAGGATGGGGAATTGTGCTGAGGGACAGAGCAGTCAGTCTGGGATGGGGAATGGTGCTGAGGGACAGAGCAGTCAGTCTGGGATGGGGAATGGTGCTGACGGACGGAGCAGTCAGTCTGGGATGGGGAATGGTGCTGGGGGACAGAGCAGTCAGTCTGGGATGGGGAATGGTGCTGACGGACGGAGCAGTCAGTCTGGGATGGGGAATGGTGCTGAGGGACGGAGCAGTCAGTCTGGGATGGGGAATGGTGCTGGGGGACAGAGCAGTCAGTCTGGGATGGGGAATGGTGCTGAGGGACAGAGCAGTCAGTCTGGGATGGGGAATGGTGCTGAGGGACGGAGCAGTCAGCCTGGGATGGGGAATGGTGCTGAGGGACAGAGCAGTCAGTCTGGGATGGGGAATGGTGTTGAGGGAGGGGAGCAGTCAGTCTGGGATGGGGAATGGTGCTGAGGGACAGAGCAGTCAGTCTGGGATGGGGAATGGTGCTGAGGGACAGAGCAGTCGGTCTGGGATGGGGAATGGTGCTGAGGGACGGAGCAGTCAGTCTGGGATGGGGAATGGTGCTGAGGGACAGAGCAGTCAGTCTGGGATGGGGAATGGTGCTGAGGGACAGAGCAGTCAGTCTGGGATGGGGAATGGTGCTGACGGATGGGGCAGTCGGTCTGGGATGGGGAATGGTGCTGAGGGACAGAGCAGTCAGTCTGGGATGGGGAATGTCTGGGATGGGGAATGGTGCTGACGGATGGGGCATTCAGTCTGGGATGGGGAATGGTGCTGACGGATGGGGCAGTCGGTCTGGGATGGGGAATGGTGCTGAGAGACAGAGCAGTCAGTCTGGGATGGGGAATGGTGCTGAGGGACGGAGCAGTCAGTCTGGGATGGTGAATGGTGCTGAGGGACAGAGCAGTCAGTCTGGGATGGGGAATGGTGCTGAGGGACAGAGCAGTCAGTCTGGGATGGGGAATGTCTGGGATGGGGAATTGTGCTGAGGGACAGAGCAGTCAGTCTGGGATGGGGAATGGTGCTGACGGACGGAGCAGTCAGTCTGGGATGGGGAATGGTGCTGACGGATGGGGCAGTCGGTCTGGGATGGGGAATGGTGCTGACGGACGGAGCAGTCAGTCTGGGATGGGGAATGTCTGGGATGGGGAATTGTGCTGAGGGACAGAGCAGTCAGTCTGGGATCGGGAATGGTGCTGAGGGACAGAGCAGTCAGTCTGGGATGGGGAATGGTGCTGACGGACGGAGCAGTCAGTCTGGGATGGGGAATGGTGCTGGGGGACAGAGCAGTCAGTCTGGGATGGGGAATGGTGCTGACGGACGGAGCAGTCAGTCTGGGATGGGGAATGGTGCTGAGGGACGGAGCAGTCAGTCTGGGATGGGGAATGGTGCTGGGGGACAGAGCATTCAGTCTGGGATGGGGAATGGTGCTGACGGACGGAGCAGTCAGTCTGGGATGGGGAATGGTGCTGAGGGACAGAGCAGTCAGTCTGGGATGGGGAATGGTGCTGGGGGACAGAGCAGTCAGTCTGGGATGGGGAATGGTGCTGAGGGACAGAGCAGTCGGTCTGGGATGGGGAATGGTGCTGAGGGACGGAGCAGTCAGTCTGGGATGGGGAATGGTGCTGAGGGACAGAGCAGTCAGTCTGGGATGGGAAATGGTGCTGACGGACGGAGCAGTCAGTCTGGGATGGGGAATGGTGCTGAGGGACGGAGCAGTCAGTCTGGGATGGGGAATGGTGCTGGGGGACAGAGCAGTCAGTCTGGGATGGGGAATGGTGCTGAGGGACGGAACAGTCAGTCTGGGATGGGGAATGGTGCTGAGGGACAGAGCAGTCAGTCTGGGATGGGGAATGTCTGGGATGGGGAATGGTGCTGAGGGACGGAGCAGTCAGTGTGGGATGGGGAATGGTGCTGAGGGACAGAGCAGTCAGTCTGGGATGGGGAATGTCTGGGATGGGGAATGGTGCTGAGGGACGGAGCAGTCAGTGTAGGATGGGGAATGGTGTTGAGGGACAGAGCAGTCAGTCTGGGATGGGGAAGGGTGCTGGGGGACAGAGCAGTCAGTCTGGGATGGGGAATGGTGCTGAGGGACGGAGCAGTCAGTCTGGGATGGGGAATGGTGCTGAGGGACAGAGCAGTCAGTCTGGGATGGGGAATGGTGCTGACGGATGGGGCAGTCGGTCTGGGATGGGGAATGGTGCTGAGGGACAGAGCAGTCAGTCTGGGATGGGGAATGTCTGGGATGGGGAATGGTGCTGAGGGACGGAGCAGTCAGTGTGGGATGGGGAATGGTGCTGGGGGACAGAGCAGTCGGTCTGGGATGGGGAATGGTGCTGAGGGACAGAGCAGTCAGTCTGGGATGGGGAATGGTGCTGAGGGACAGAGCAGTCAGTCTGGGAAGGGGAATGTCTGGGATGGGGAATGGTGCTGAGGGACGGAGCAGTCAGTGTGGGATGGGGAATGGTGCTGAGGGACAGAGCAGTCAGTCTGGGATGGGGAATGTCTGGGATGCGGAATGGTGCTGAGGGACGGAGCAGTCAGTGTAGGATGGGGAATGGTGCTGAGGGACAGAGCAGTCGGTCTGGGATGGGGAATGGTGCTGAGGGACAGAGCAGTCAGTCTGGGATGGGGAATGGTGCTGGGGGACAGAGCAGTCGGTCTGGGATGGGGAATGGTGCTGAGGGACGGAGCAGTCAGTCTGGGATGGGGAATGGTGCTGAGGGACAGAGCAGTCAGTCTGGGATGGGGAATGGTGCTGAGGGACGGAGCAGTCAGTCTGGGATGGGGAATGGTGCTGAGGGACAGAGCAGTCAGTCTGGGATGGGGAATGGTGCTGAGGGACAGAGCAGTCAGTCTGGGATGGGGAATGGTGCTGACGGACGGAGCAGTCAGTCTGGGATGGGGAATGGTGCTGGGGGACAGAGCAGTCAGTCTGGGATGGGGAATGGTGCTGAGGGACGGAGCAGTCAATCTGGGATGGGGAATGGTGCTGGGGGACAGAGCATTCAGTCTGGGATGGGGAATGGTGCTGAGGGACAGAGCAGTCAGTCTGGGATGGGGAATGGTGCTGGGGGACAGAGCAGTCAGTCTGGGATGGGGAATGGTGCTGAGGGACGGAGCAGTCAGTCTGGGATGGGGAATGGTGCTGAGGGACAGAGCAGTCAGTCTGGGATGGGGAATGGTGCTGAGGGACGGAGCAGTCAGTCTGGGATGGGGAATGGTGCTGAGGGACAGAGCAGTCAGTCTGGGATGGGGAATGGTGCTGAGGGACAGAGCAGTCAGTCTGGGATGGGGAATGGTGCTGACGGACGGAGCAGTCAGTCTGGGATGGGGAATGGTGCTGACGGACGGAGCAGTCAGTCTGGGATGGGGAATGGTGCTGAGGGACGGAGCAGTCAGTCTGGGATGGGGAATGGTGCTGAGGGACAGAGCAGTCAGTCTGGGATGGGGAATGGTGCTGAGGGATGGGGCAGTCAGTCTGGGATGGGGAATGGTGCTGAGGGACAGAGCAGTCAGTCTGGGATGGGGAATGGTGCTGAGGGAGGGGAGCAGTCAGTCTGGGATGGGGAATGGTGCTGGGGGACAGAGCATTCAGTCTGGGATGGGGAATGGTGCTGAGGGAGGGGAGCAGTCAGTCTGGGATAGGGAATGGTGCTGACGGACGGAGCAGTCAGTCTGGGATGGGGAATGGTGCTGAGGGACGGAGCAGTCAGTCTGGGATGGGGAATGGTGCTGGGGGACAGAGCATTCAGTCTAGGATGGGGAATGGTGCTGACGGACGGAGCAGTCAGTCTGGGATGGGGAATGGTGCTGAGGGACAGAGCAGTCAGTCTGGGATGGGGAATGGTGCTGGGGGACAGAGCAGTCAGTCTGGGATGGGGAATGGTGCTGAGGGACAGAGCAGTCGGTCTGGGATGGGGAATGGTGCTGAGGGACGGAGCAGTCAGTCTGGGATGGGGAATGGTGCTGAGGGACAGAGCAGTCAGTCTGGGATGGGAAATGGTGCTGACGGACGGAGCAGTCAGTCTGGGATGGGGAATGGTGCTGAGGGACGGAGCAGTCAGTCTGGGATGGGGAATGGTGCTGGGGGACAGAGCAGTCAGTCTGGGATGGGGAATGGTGCTGAGGGACGGAACAGTCAGTCTGGGATGGGGAATGGTGCTGAGGGACAGAGCAGTCAGTCTGGGATGGGGAATGTCTGGGATGGGGAATGGTGCTGAGGGACGGAGCAGTCAGTGTGGGATGGGGAATGGTGCTGAGGGACAGAGCAGTCAGTCTGGGATGGGGAATGTCTGGGATGGGGAATGGTGCTGAGGGACGGAGCAGTCAGTGTAGGATGGGGAATGGTGTTGAGGGACAGAGCAGTCAGTCTGGGATGGGGAAGGGTGCTGGGGGACAGAGCAGTCAGTCTGGGATGGGGAATGGTGCTGAGGGACGGAGCAGTCAGTCTGGGATGGGGAATGGTGCTGAGGGACAGAGCAGTCAGTCTGGGATGGGGAATGGTGCTGACGGATCGGGCAGTCGGTCTGGGATGGGGAATGGTGCTGAGGGACAGAGCAGTCAGTCTGGGATGGGGAATGTCTGGGATGGGGAATGGTGCTGAGGGACGGAGCAGTCAGTGTGGGATGGGGAATGGTGCTGAGGGACAGAGCAGTCAGTCTGGGATGGGGAATGTCTGGGATGCGGAATGGTGCTGAGGGACGGAGCAGTCAGTGTAGGATGGGGAATGGTGCTGAGGGACAGAGCAGTCGGTCTGGGATGGGGAATGGTGCTGAGGGACAGAGCAGTCAGTCTGGGATGGGGAATGGTGCTGGGGGACAGAGCAGTCGGTCTGGGATGGGGAATGGTGCTGAGGGACGGAGCAGTCAGTCTGGGATGGGGAATGGTGCTGAGGGACAGAGCAGTCAGTCTGGGATGGGGAATGGTGCTGAGGGACGGAGCAGTCAGTCTGGGATGGGGAATGGTGCTGAGGGACAGAGCAGTCAGTCTGGGATGGGGAATGGTGCTGAGGGACAGAGCAGTCAGTCTGGGATGGGGAATGGCGCTGACGGACGGAGCAGTCAGTCTGGGATGGGGAATGGTGCTGGGGGACAGAGCAGTCAGTCTGGGATGGGGAATGGTGCTGAGGGACGGAGCAGTCAGTCTGGGATGGGGAATGGTGCTGGGGGACAGAGCATTCAGTCTGGGATGGGGAATGGTGCTGAGGGACAGAGCAGTCAGTCTGGGATGGGGAATGGTGCTGGGGGACAGAGCAGTCAGTCTGGGATGGGGAATGGTGCTGAGGGACGGAGCAGTCAGTCTGGGATGGGGAATGGTGCTGAGGGACAGAGCAGTCAGTCTGGGATGGGGAATGGTGCTGAGGGACGGAGCAGTCAGTCTGGGATGGGGAATGGTGCTGAGGGACAGAGCAGTCAGTCTGGGATGGGGAATGGTGCTGAGGGACAGAGCAGTCAGTCTGGGATGGGGAATGGTGCTGACGGACGGAGCAGTCAGTCTGGGATGGGGAATGGTGCTGACGGACGGAGCAGTCAGTCTGGGATGGGGAATGGTGCTGAGGGACGGAGCAGTCAGTCTGGGATGGGGAATGGTGCTGAGGGACAGAGCAGTCAGTCTGGGATGGGGAATGGTGCTGAGGGATGGGGCAGTCAGTCTGGGATGGGGAATGGTGCTGAGGGACAGAGCAGTCAGTCTGGGATGGGGAATGGTGCTGATGGAGGGGAGCAGTCAGTCTGGGATAGGGAATGGTGCTGAGGGACGGAGCAGTCAGTCTGGGATGGGGAATGGTGCTGAGGGACAGAGCAGTCAATCTGGGATGGGGAATGGTGCTGAGGGATGGGGCAGTCAGTCTGGGATGGGGAATGGTGCTGAGGGACAGAGCAGTCAGTCTGGGATGGGGAATGGTGCTGAGGGATGGGGCAGTCGGTCTGGGATGGGGAATGGTGCTGAGGGACAGAGCAGTCAGTCTGGGATGGGGAATGGTGCTGGGGGACAGAGCAGTCGGTCTGGGATGGGGAATGGTGCTGAGGGACGGAGCAGTCAGTCTGGGATGGGGAATGGTGCTGAGGGACAGAGCAGTCAGTCTGGGATGGGGAATGGTGCTGAGGGACGGAGCAGTCAGTCTGGGATGGGGAATGGTGCTGAGGGACAGAGCAGTCAGTCTGGGATGGGGAATGGTGCTGAGGGACAGAGCAGTCAGTCTGGGATGGGGAATGGTGCTGACGGACGGAGCAGTCAGTCTGGGATGGGGAATGGTGCTGGGGGACAGAGCAGTCAGTCTGGGATGGGGAATGGTGCTGAGGGACGGAGCAGTCAGTCTGGGATGGGGAATGGTGCTGGGGGACAGAGCATTCAGTCTGGGATGGGGAATGGTGCTGAGGGACAGAGCAGTCAGTCTGGGATGGGGAATGGTGCTGGGGGACAGAGCAGTCAGTCTGGGATGGGGAATGGTGCTGAGGGACGGAGCAGTCAGTCTGGGATGGGGAATGGTGCTGAGGGACAGAGCAGTCAGTCTGGGATGGGGAATGGTGCTGAGGGACGGAGCAGTCAGTCTGGGATGGGGAATGGTGCTGAGGGACAGAGCAGTCAGTCTGGGATGGGGAATGGTGCTGAGGGACAGAGCAGTCAGTGTAGGATGGGGAATGGTGTTGAGGGACAGAGCAGTCAGTCTGGGATGGGGAAGGGTGCTGGGGGACAGAGCAGTCAGTCTGGGATGGGGAATGGTGCTGAGGGACGGAGCAGTCAGTCTGGGATGGGGAATGGTGCTGAGGGACAGAGCAGTCAGTCTGGGATGGGGAATGGTGCTGACGGATCGGGCAGTCGGTCTGGGATGGGGAATGGTGCTGAGGGACAGAGCAGTCAGTCTGGGATGGGGAATGTCTGGGATGGGGAATGGTGCTGAGGGACGGAGCAGTCAGTGTGGGATGGGGAATGGTGCTGGGGGACAGAGCAGTCGGTCTGGGATGGGGAATGGTGCTGAGGGACAGAGCAGTCAGTCTGGGATGGGGAATGGTGCTGAGGGACAGAGCAGTCAGTCTGGGAAGGGGAATGTCTGGGATGGGGAATGATGCTGAGGGACGGAGCAGTCAGTGTGGGATGGGGAATGGTGCTGAGGGACAGAGCAGTCAGTCTGGGATGGGGAATGTCTGGGATGCGGAATGGTGCTGAGGGACGGAGCAGTCAGTGTAGGATGGGGAATGGTGCTGAGGGACAGAGCAGTCGGTCTGGGATGGGGAATGGTGCTGAGGGACAGAGCAGTCAGTCTGGGATGGGGAATGGTGCTGGGGGACAGAGCAGTCGGTCTGGGATGGGGAATGGTGCTGAGGGACGGAGCAGTCAGTCTGGGATGGGGAATGGTGCTGAGGGACAGAGCAGTCAGTCTGGGATGGGGAATGGTGCTGAGGGACGGAGCAGTCAGTCTGGGATGGGGAATGGTGCTGAGGGACAGAGCAGTCAGTCTGGGATGGGGAATGGTGCTGAGGGACAGAGCAGTCAGTCTGGGATGGGGAATGTCTGGGATGCGGAATGGTGCTGAGGGACGGAGCAGTCAGTGTAGGATGGGGAATGGTGCTGAGGGACAGAGCAGTCGGTCTGGGATGGGGAATGGTGCTGAGGGACAGAGCAGTCAGTCTGGGATGGGGAATGGTGCTGGGGGACAGAGCAGTCGGTCTGGGATGGGGAATGGTGCTGAGGGACGGAGCAGTCAGTCTGGGATGGGGAATGGTGCTGAGGGACAGAGCAGTCAGTCTGGGATGGGGAATGGTGCTGAGGGACGGAGCAGTCAGTCTGGGATGGGGAATGGTGCTGAGGGACAGAGCAGTCAGTCTGGGATGGGGAATGGTGCTGAGGGACAGAGCAGTCAGTCTGGGATGGGGAATGGTGCTGACGGACGGAGCAGTCAGTCTGGGATGGGGAATGGTGCTGGGGGACAGAGCAGTCAGTCTGGGATGGGGAATGGTGCTGAGGGACGGAGCAGTCAATCTGGGATGGGGAATGGTGCTGGGGGACAGAGCATTCAGTCTGGGATGGGGAATGGTGCTGAGGGACAGAGCAGTCAGTCTGGGATGGGGAATGGTGCTGGGGGACAGAGCAGTCAGTCTGGGATGGGGAATGGTGCTGAGGGACGGAGCAGTCAGTCTGGGATGGGGAATGGTGCTGAGGGACAGAGCAGTCAGTCTGGGATGGGGAATGGTGCTGAGGGACGGAGCAGTCAGTCTGGGATGGGGAATGGTGCTGAGGGACAGAGCAGTCAGTCTGGGATGGGGAATGGTGCTGAGGGACAGAGCAGTCAGTCTGGGATGGGGAATGGTGCTGACGGACGGAGCAGTCAGTCTGGGATGGGGAATGGTGCTGACGGACGGAGCAGTCAGTCTGGGATGGGGAATGGTGCTGAGGGACGGAGCAGTCAGTCTGGGATGGGGAATGGTGCTGAGGGACAGAGCAGTCAGTCTGGGATGGGGAATGGTGCTGAGGGATGGGGCAGTCAGTCTGGGATGGGGAATGGTGCTGAGGGACAGAGCAGTCAGTCTGGGATGGGGAATGGTGCTGAGGGAGGGGAGCAGTCAGTCTGGGATGGGGAATGGTGCTGGGGGACAGAGCATTCAGTCTGGGATGGGGAATGGTGCTGAGGGAGGGGAGCAGTCAGTCTGGGATAGGGAATGGTGCTGACGGACGGAGCAGTCAGTCTGGGATGGGGAATGGTGCTGAGGGACGGAGCAGTCAGTCTGGGATGGGGAATGGTGCTGGGGGACAGAGCATTCAGTCTAGGATGGGGAATGGTGCTGACGGACGGAGCAGTCAGTCTGGGATGGGGAATGGTGCTGAGGGACAGAGCAGTCAGTCTGGGATGGGGAATGGTGCTGGGGGACAGAGCAGTCAGTCTGGGATGGGGAATGGTGCTGAGGGACAGAGCAGTCGGTCTGGGATGGGGAATGGTGCTGAGGGACGGAGCAGTCAGTCTGGGATGGGGAATGGTGCTGAGGGACAGAGCAGTCAGTCTGGGATGGGAAATGGTGCTGACGGACGGAGCAGTCAGTCTGGGATGGGGAATGGTGCTGAGGGACGGAGCAGTCAGTCTGGGATGGGGAATGGTGCTGAGGGACGGAACAGTCAGTCTGGGATGGGGAATGGTGCTGAGGGACAGAGCAGTCAGTCTGGGATGGGGAATGTCTGGGATGGGGAATGGTGCTGAGGGACGGAGCAGTCAGTGTGGGATGGGGAATGGTGCTGAGGGACAGAGCAGTCAGTCTGGGATGGGGAATGTCTGGGATGGGGAATGGTGCTGAGGGACGGAGCAGTCAGTGTAGGATGGGGAATGGTGTTGAGGGACAGAGCAGTCAGTCTGGGATGGGGAAGGGTGCTGGGGGACAGAGCAGTCAGTCTGGGATGGGGAATGGTGCTGAGGGACGGAGCAGTCAGTCTGGGATGGGGAATGGTGCTGAGGGACAGAGCAGTCAGTCTGGGATGGGGAATGGTGCTGACGGATCGGGCAGTCGGTCTGGGATGGGGAATGGTGCTGAGGGACAGAGCAGTCAGTCTGGGATGGGGAATGTCTGGGATGGGGAATGGTGCTGAGGGACGGAGCAGTCAGTGTGGGATGGGGAATGGTGCTGAGGGACAGAGCAGTCAGTCTGGGATGGGGAATGTCTGGGATGCGGAATGGTGCTGAGGGACGGAGCAGTCAGTGTAGGATGGGGAATGGTGCTGAGGGACAGAGCAGTCGGTCTGGGATGGGGAATGGTGCTGAGGGACAGAGCAGTCAGTCTGGGATGGGGAATGGTGCTGGGGGACAGAGCAGTCGGTCTGGGATGGGGAATGGTGCTGAGGGACGGAGCAGTCAGTCTGGGATGGGGAATGGTGCTGAGGGACAGAGCAGTCAGTCTGGGATGGGGAATGGTGCTGAGGGACGGAGCAGTCAGTCTGGGATGGGGAATGGTGCTGAGGGACAGAGCAGTCAGTCTGGGATGGGGAATGGTGCTGAGGGACAGAGCAGTCAGTCTGGGATGGGGAATGGCGCTGACGGACGGAGCAGTCAGTCTGGGATGGGGAATGGTGCTGGGGGACAGAGCAGTCAGTCTGGGATGGGGAATGGTGCTGAGGGACGGAGCAGTCAGTCTGGGATGGGGAATGGTGCTGGGGGACAGAGCATTCAGTCTGGGATGGGGAATGGTGCTGAGGGACAGAGCAGTCAGTCTGGGATGGGGAATGGTGCTGGGGGACAGAGCAGTCAGTCTGGGATGGGGAATGGTGCTGAGGGACGGAGCAGTCAGTCTGGGATGGGGAATGGTGCTGAGGGACAGAGCAGTCAGTCTGGGATGGGGAATGGTGCTGAGGGACGGAGCAGTCAGTCTGGGATGGGGAATGGTGCTGAGGGACAGAGCAGTCAGTCTGGGATGGGGAATGGTGCTGAGGGACAGAGCAGTCAGTCTGGGATGGGGAATGGTGCTGACGGACGGAGCAGTCAGTCTGGGATGGGGAATGGTGCTGACGGACGGAGCAGTCAGTCTGGGATGGGGAATGGTGCTGAGGGACGGAGCAGTCAGTCTGGGATGGGGAATGGTGCTGAGGGACAGAGCAGTCAGTCTGGGATGGGGAATGGTGCTGAGGGATGGGGCAGTCAGTCTGGGATGGGGAATGGTGCTGAGGGACAGAGCAGTCAGTCTGGGATGGGGAATGGTGCTGATGGAGGGGAGCAGTCAGTCTGGGATAGGGAATGGTGCTGAGGGACGGAGCAGTCAGTCTGGGATGGGGAATGGTGCTGAGGGACAGAGCAGTCAATCTGGGATGGGGAATGGTGCTGAGGGATGGGGCAGTCAGTCTGGGATGGGGAATGGTGCTGAGGGACAGAGCAGTCAGTCTGGGATGGGGAATGGTGCTGAGGGATGGGGCAGTCGGTCTGGGATGGGGAATGGTGCTGAGGGACAGAGCAGTCAGTCTGGGATGGGGAATGGTGCTGGGGGACAGAGCAGTCGGTCTGGGATGGGGAATGGTGCTGAGGGACGGAGCAGTCAGTCTGGGATGGGGAATGGTGCTGAGGGACAGAGCAGTCAGTCTGGGATGGGGAATGGTGCTGAGGGACGGAGCAGTCAGTCTGGGATGGGGAATGGTGCTGAGGGACAGAGCAGTCAGTCTGGGATGGGGAATGGTGCTGAGGGACAGAGCAGTCAGTCTGGGATGGGGAATGGTGCTGACGGACGGAGCAGTCAGTCTGGGATGGGGAATGGTGCTGGGGGACAGAGCAGTCAGTCTGGGATGGGGAATGGTGCTGAGGGACGGAGCAGTCAGTCTGGGATGGGGAATGGTGCTGGGGGACAGAGCATTCAGTCTGGGATGGGGAATGGTGCTGAGGGACAGAGCAGTCAGTCTGGGATGGGGAATGGTGCTGGGGGACAGAGCAGTCAGTCTGGGATGGGGAATGGTGCTGAGGGACGGAGCAGTCAGTCTGGGATGGGGAATGGTGCTGAGGGACAGAGCAGTCAGTCTGGGATGGGGAATGGTGCTGAGGGACGGAGCAGTCAGTCTGGGATGGGGAATGGTGCTGAGGGACAGAGCAGTCAGTCTGGGATGGGGAATGGTGCTGAGGGACAGAGCAGTCAGTGTAGGATGGGGAATGGTGTTGAGGGACAGAGCAGTCAGTCTGGGATGGGGAAGGGTGCTGGGGGACAGAGCAGTCAGTCTGGGATGGGGAATGGTGCTGAGGGACGGAGCAGTCAGTCTGGGATGGGGAATGGTGCTGAGGGACAGAGCAGTCAGTCTGGGATGGGGAATGGTGCTGACGGATCGGGCAGTCGGTCTGGGATGGGGAATGGTGCTGAGGGACAGAGCAGTCAGTCTGGGATGGGGAATGTCTGGGATGGGGAATGGTGCTGAGGGACGGAGCAGTCAGTGTGGGATGGGGAATGGTGCTGGGGGACAGAGCAGTCGGTCTGGGATGGGGAATGGTGCTGAGGGACAGAGCAGTCAGTCTGGGATGGGGAATGGTGCTGAGGGACAGAGCAGTCAGTCTGGGAAGGGGAATGTCTGGGATGGGGAATGATGCTGAGGGACGGAGCAGTCAGTGTGGGATGGGGAATGGTGCTGAGGGACAGAGCAGTCAGTCTGGGATGGGGAATGTCTGGGATGCGGAATGGTGCTGAGGGACGGAGCAGTCAGTGTAGGATGGGGAATGGTGCTGAGGGACAGAGCAGTCGGTCTGGGATGGGGAATGGTGCTGAGGGACAGAGCAGTCAGTCTGGGATGGGGAATGGTGCTGGGGGACAGAGCAGTCGGTCTGGGATGGGGAATGGTGCTGAGGGACGGAGCAGTCAGTCTGGGATGGGGAATGGTGCTGAGGGACAGAGCAGTCAGTCTGGGATGGGGAATGGTGCTGAGGGACGGAGCAGTCAGTCTGGGATGGGGAATGGTGCTGAGGGACAGAGCAGTCAGTCTGGGATGGGGAATGGTGCTGAGGGACAGAGCAGTCAGTCTGGGATGGGGAATGGTGCTGACGGACGGAGCAGTCAGTCTGGGATGGGGAATGGTGCTGGGGGACAGAGCAGTCAGTCTGGGATGGGGAATGGTGCTGAGGGACGGAGCAGTCAGTCTGGGATGGGGAATGGTGCTGGGGGACAGAGCATTCAGTCTGGGATGGGGAATGGTGCTGAGGGACGGAGCAGTCAGTCTGGGATGGGGAATGGTGCTGAGGGACAGAGCAGTCAGTCTGGGATGGGGAATGGTGCTGAGGGACGGAGCAGTCAGTCTGGGATGGGGAATGGTGCTGAGGGACAGAAAAGTCAGTCTGGGATGGGGAATGGTGCTGAGGGACAGAGCAGTCAGTCTGGGATGGGGAATGGTGCTGACGGACGGAGCAGTCAGTCTGGGATGGGGAATGGTGCTGACGGACGGAGCAGTCAGTCTGGGATGGGGAATGGTGCTGAGGGACGGAGCAGTCAGTCTGGGATGGGGAATGGTGCTGAGGGACAGAGCAGTCAGTCTGGGATGGGGAATGGTGCTGAGGGATGGGGCAGTCAGTCTGGGATGGGGAATGGTGCTGAGGGACAGAGCAGTCAGTCTGGGATGGGGAATGGTGCTGAGGGAGGGGAGCAGTCAGTCTGGGATGGGGAATGGTGCTGGGGGACAGAGCATTCAGTCTGGGATGGGGAATGGTGCTGAGGGAGGGGAGCAGTCAGTCTGGGATAGGGAATGGTGCTGAGGGACGGAGCAGTCAGTCTGGGATGGGGAATGGTGCTGAGGGACAGAGCAGTCAGTCTGGGATGGGGAATGGTGCTGAGGGATGGGGCAGTCAGTCTGGGATGGGGAATGGTGCTGAGGGACAGAGCAGTCAGTCTGGGATGGGGAATGGTGCTGAGGGATGGGGCAGTCGGTCTGGGATGGGGAATGGTGCTGAGGGACAGAGCAGTCAGTCTGGGATGGGGAATGGTGCTGGGGGACAGAGCAGTCGGTCTGGGATGGGGAATGGTGCTGAGGGACGGAGCAGTCAGTCTGGGATGGGGAATGGTGCTGAGGGACAGAGCAGTCAGTCTGGGATGGGGAATGGTGCTGAGGGACGGAGCAGTCAGTCTGGGATGGGGAATGGTGCTGAGGGACAGAGCAGTCAGTCTGGGATGGGGAATGGTGCTGAGGGACAGAGCAGTCAGTCTGGGATGGGGAATGGTGCTGACGGACGGAGCAGTCAGTCTGGGATGGGGAATGGTGCTGAGGGACAGAGCAGTCAGTCTGGGATGGGGAATGGTGCTGAGGGACGGAGCAGTCAGTCTGGGATGGGGAATGGTGCTGGGGGACAGAGCATTCAGTCTGGGATGGGGAATGGTGCTGAGGGACAGAGCAGTCAGTCTGGGATGGGGAATGGTGCTGGGGGACAGAGCAGTCAGTCTGGGATGGGGAATGGTGCTGAGGGACGGAGCAGTCAGTCTGGGATGGGGAATGGTGCTGAGGGACAGAGCAGTCAGTCTGGGATGGGGAATGGTGCTGAGGGACGGAGCAGTCAGTCTGGGATGGGGAATGGTTCTGAGGGACAGAGCAGTCAGTCTGGGATGGGGAATGGTGCTGAGGGACAGAGCAGTCAGTCTGGGATGGGGAATGGTGCTGACGGACGGAGCAGTCAGTCTGGGATGGGGAATGGTGCTGACGGACGGAGCAGTCAGTCTGGGATGGGGAATGGTGCTGAGGGACGGAGCAGTCAGTCTGGGATGGGGAATGGTGCTGAGGGACAGAGCAGTCAGTCTGGGATGGGGAATGGTGCTGAGGGATGGGGCAGTCAGTCTGGGATGGGGAATGGTGCTGAGGGACAGAGCAGTCAGTCTGGGATGGGGAATGGTGCTGAGGGAGGGGAGCAGTCAGTCTGGGAGTTGGAATGGTGCTGGGGGACAGAGCATTCAGTCTGGGATGGGGAATGGTGCTGAGGGAGGGGAGCAGTCAGTCTGGGATAGGGAATGGTGCTGAGGGACGGAGCAGTCAGTCTGCGATGGGGAATGGTGCTGAGGGACAGAGCAGTCAGTCTGGGATGGGGAATGGTGCTGAGGGATGGGGCAGTCAGTCTGGGATGGGGAAAGGTGCTGAGGGACAGAGCAGTCAGTCTGGGATGGGGAATGGTGCTGAGGGATGGGGCAGTCAGTCTGGGATGGGGAATGGTGCTGAGGGACAGAGCAGTCAGTCTGGGATGGGGAATGGTGCTGAGGGAGGGGAGCAGTCAGTCTGGGATGGGGAATGGTGCTGGGGGACAGAGCATTCAGTCTGGGATGGGGAATGGTGCTGAGGGACAGAGCAGTCAGTATGGGATGGGGAATGGTGCTGGGGGACAGAGCAGTCGGTCTGGGATGGGGAATCGTGCTGAGGGACGGAGCAGTCAGTCTGGGATGGGGAATGGTGCTGAGGGACAGAGCAGTCAGTCTGGGATGGGGAATGGTGCTGACGGACGGAGCAGTCAGTCTGGGATGGGGAATGGTGCTGAGGGACGGAGCAGTCAGTCTGGGATGGGGAATGGTGCTGAGGGACAGAGCAGTCAGTCTGGGATGGGGAATGGTGCTGAGGGACAGAGCAGTCAGTCTGGGATGGGGAATGTCTGGGATGGGGAATGGTGCTGAGGGACGGAGCAGTCAGTGTGGGATGGGGAATGGTGCTGAGGGACAGAGCAGTCAGTCTGGGATGGGGAATGTCTGGGATGGGGAATGGTGCTGAGGGACGGAGCAGTCAGTGTAGGATGGGGAATGGTGCTGAGGGACAGAGCAGTCAGTCTGGGATGGGGAATGGTGCTGGGGGACAGAGCAGTCAGTCTGGGATGGGGAATGGTGCTGAGGGACGGAGCAGTCAGTCTGGGATGGGGAATGGTGCTGAGGGACAGAGCAGACAGTCTGGGATGGGGAATGGTGCTGACGGATCGGGCAGTCGGTCTGGGATGGGGAATGGTGCTGAGGGACAGAGCAGTCAGTCTGGGATGGGGAATGGTGCTGAGGGACAGAGCAGTCAGTCTGGGATGGGGAATGTCTGGGATGGGGAATGGTGCTGAGGGACGGAGCAGTCAGTGTGGGATGGGGAATGGTGCTGGGGGACAGAGCAGTCGGTCTGGGATGGGGAATGGTGCTGAGGGACAGAGCAGTCAGTCTGGGATGGGGAATGGTGCTGAGGGACAGAGCAGTCAGTCTGGGATGGGGAATGTCTGGGATGGGGAATGGTGCTGAGGGACGGAGCAGTCAGTGTGGGACGGGGAATGGTGCTGAGGGACAGAGCAGTCAGTCTGGGATGGGGAATGTCTGGGATGCGGAATGGTGCTGAGGGACGGAGCAGTCAGTGTAGGATGGGGAATGGTGCTGAGGGACGGAGCAGTCAGTCTGGGATGCGGAATGGTGCTGAGGGACAGAGCAGTCAGTCTGGGATGGGGAATGGTGCTGAGGGACGGAGCAGTCAGTCTGGGATGGGGAATGGTGCTGACGGATCGGGCAGTCGGTCTGGGATGGGGAATGGTGCTGAGGGACGGAGCAGTCAGTCTGGGATGGGGAATGGTGCTGAGGGACAGAGCAGTCAGTCTGGGATGGGGAATGGTGCTGAGGGACTGAGCAGTCAGTCTGGGATGGGGAATGGTGCTGAGGGACAGAGCAGTCAGTCTGGGATAGGGAATGGTGCTGAGGGACGGAGCAGTCAGTCTGCGATGGGGAATGGTGCTGAGGGACAGAGCATTCAGTCTGGGATGGGGAATGGTGCTGAGGGAGGGGAGCAGTCAGTCTGGGATAGGGAATGGTGCTGAGGGACGGAGCAGTCAGTCTGCGATGGGGAATGGTGCTGAGGGACAGAGCAGTCAGTCTGGGATGGGGAATGGTGCTGAGGGATGGGGCAGTCAGTCTGGGATGGGGAATGGTGCTGAGGGACAGAGCAGTCAGTCTGGGATGGGGAATGGTGCTGAGGGATGGGGCAGTCAGTCTGGGATGGGGAATGGTGCTGAGGGACAGAGCAGTCAGTCTGGGATGGGGAATGGTGCTGAGGGAGGGGAGCAGTCAGTCTGGGATGGGGAATGGTGCTGGGGGACAGAGCATTCAGTCTGGGATGGGGAATGGTGCTGAGGGACAGAGCAGTCAGTCTGGGATGGGGAATGGTGCTGGGGGACAGAGCAGTCGGTCTGGGATGGGGAATGGTGCTGAGGGACGGAGCAGTCAGTCTGGGATGGGGAATGGTGCTGAGGGACAGAGCAGTCAGTCTGGGATGGGGAATGGTGCTGACGGACGGAGCTGTCAGTCTGGGATGGGGAATGGTGCTGAGGGACGGAGCAGTCAGTCTGGGATGGGGAATGGTGCTGAGGGACAGAGCAGTCAGTCTGGGATGGGGAATGGTGCTGAGGGACAGAGCAGTCAGTCTGGGATGGGGAATGTCTGGGATGGGGAATGGTGCTGAGGGACGGAGCAGTCAGTGTGGGATGGGGAATGGTGCTGAGGGACAGAGCAGTCAGTCTGGGATGGGGAATGTCTGGGATGGGGAATGGTGCTGAGGGACGGAGCAGTCAGTGTAGGATGGGGAATGGTGCTGAGGGACAGAGCAGTCAGTCTGGGATGGGGAATGGTGCTGGGGGACAGAGCAGTCAGTCTGGGATGGGGAATGGTGCTGAGGGACGGAGCAGTCAGTCTGGGATGGGGAATGGTGCTGAGGGACAGAGCAGTCAGTCTGGGATGGGGAATGGTGCTGACGGATCGGGCAGTCGGTCTGGGATGGGGAATGGTGCTGAGGGACAGAGCAGTCAGTCTGGGATGGGGAATGGTGCTGAGGGACAGAGCAGTCAGTCTGGGATGGGGAATGTCTGGGATGGGGAATGGTGCTGAGGGACGGAGCAGTCAGTGTGGGATGGGGAATGGTGCTGGGGGACAGAGCAGTCGGTCTGGGATGGGGAATGGTGCTGAGGGACAGAGCAGTCAGTCTGGGATGGGGAATGGTGCTGAGGGACAGAGCAGTCAGTCTGGGATGGGGAATGTCTGGGATGGGGAATGGTGCTGAGGGACGGAGCAGTCAGTGTGGGATGGGGAATGGTGCTGAGGGACAGAGCAGTCAGTCTGGGATGGGGAATGTCTGGGATGCGGAATGGTGCTGAGGGACGGAGCAGTCAGTGTAGGATGGGGAATGGTGCTGAGGGACAGAGCAGTCAGTCTGGGATGGGGAATGGTGCTGAGGGACGGAGCAGTCAGTCTGGGATGGGGAATGGTGCTGACGGATCGGGCAGTCGGTCTGGGATGGGGAATGGTGCTGAGGGACGGAGCAGTCAGTCTGGGATGGGGAATGGTGCTGAGGGACAGAGCAGTCAGTCTGGGATGGGGAATGGTGCTGAGGGACTGAGCAGTCAGTCTGGGATGGGGAATGGTGCTGAGGGACAGAGCAGTCAGTCTGGGATGGGGAATGGTGCTGAGGGACGGAGCAGTCAGTCTGGGATGGGGAATGGTGCTGACGGATGGGGCAGTCGGTCTGGGATGGGGAATGGTGCTGAGGGACAGAGCAGTCAGTCTGGGTTGGGGAATGGTGCTGAGGGACAGAGCAGTCAGTCTGGGATGGGGAATGGTGCTGAGGGACAGAGCAGTCGGTCTGGGATGGGGAATGGTGCTGAGGGACAGAGCAGTCAGTCTGGGATGGGCAATGGTGCTGAGGGTCAGAGCAGTCAGTGTGGGATGGGGAATGGTGCTGAGGGACAGAGCAGTCAGTGTGGGATGGGGAATGTCTGGGATGGGGAATGGTGCTGAGGGTCAGAGCAGTCAGTCTGGGATGGGGAATGTCTGGGATGGGGAATGGTTCTGAGGGACAGAGCAGTCAGTCTGGGATGGGGAATGGTGCTGAGGGACAGAGCAGTCAGTCTTGGATGGGGAATGTCTGGGATGGGGAATGGTGCTGAGGGACAGAGCAGTCAGTCTGGGATGGGGAATGGTGCTGAGGGACAGAGCAGTCAGTCTGGGATGGGGAATGGTGCTGAGGGAGAGAGCAGTCAGTCTGGGATGGGGAATGGTGCTGAGGGACGGAGCAGCCAGTTTGGGATGGGGAATGGTGCTGAGGGACAGAGCAGTCAGTCTGGGATGGGGAATGGTGCTGAGGGACAGAGCAGTCAGTCTGGGATAGGGAATGGTGCTGAGGGACGGAGCAGTCAGTCTGGGATGGGGAATGGTGCTGAGGGACAGAGCAGTCAGTCTGGGATAGGGAATGGTGCTGAGGGACGGAGCAGTCAGTCTGGGATGGGGAATGGTGCTGAGGGACAGAGCAGTCAGTCTGGGATGGGGAATGGTGCTGAGGGACGGAGCAGTCAGTCTGGGATGGGGAATGGTGCTGACGGACAGAGCAGTCAGTCTGGGATGGGGAATGGTGCTGACGGATGGGGCAGTCAGTCTGGGATGGGGAATGGTGCTGAGGGACAGAGCAGTCAGTCTGGGATGTGGAATGGTGCTGAGGGATGGGGCAGTCGGTCTGGGATGGGGAATGGTGCTGAGGGACAGAGCAGTCAGTCTGGGATGGGGAATGGTGCTGAGGGATGGGGCAGTCGGTCTGGGATGGGGAATTGTGCTGACGGATGGGGCAGTCAGTCTGGGATCGGGAATGGTGCTGAGGGACAGAGCAGTCAGTCTGGGATGTGGAATGGTGCTGAAGGATGGGGCAGTCGGTCTGGGATGGGGAATGGTGCTGAGGGATGGGGCAGTCGGTCTGGGATGGGGAATGGTGCTGACGGATGGGGCAGTCGGTCTGGGATGGGGAATGGTGCTGAGGGACAGAGCAGTCAGTCTGGGATGTGGAATGGTGCTGAGGGATGGGGCAGTCGGTCTGGGATGGGGAATGGTGCTGAGGGACAGAGCAGTCAGTCTGGGATGGGGAATGGTGCTGAGGGACAGAGCAGTCAGTCTGGGATGGGGTATGGTGCTGAGGGATGGGGCAGTCGGTCTGGGATGGGGAATGGTGCTGAGGGATGGGGCAGTCGGTCTGGGATGGGGAATGGTGCTGACGGATGGGGCAGTCAGTCTGGGATGGGGAACGGTGCTGAGGGACAGAGCAGTCAGTCTGGGATGGGGAATGGTGCTGAGGGACGGAGCAGTCAGTCTGGGATGGGGAATGGTGCTGACGGATGGGGCAGTCAGTCTGGGATGGGGAATGGTGCTGAGGGACGGAGCAGTCAGTCTGGGATGGGGAATGGTGCTGAGGGACGGAGCAGTCAGTCTGGGATGGGGAATGGTGCTGAGGGACGGAGCAGTCAGTCTGGGATGGGGAATGGTGCTGAGGGACACAGCAGTCGGTCTGGGATGGGGAATGGTGCTGAGGGATGGGACAGTCGGTCTGGGATGGGGAATGGTGCTGAGGGGACAGAGCAGTCAGTCTGGGATGGGGAATGGTGCTGAGGGACGGAGCAGCCAGTTTGGGATGGGGAATGGTGCTGAGGGACAGAGCAGTCAGTCTGGGATGGGGAATGGTGCTGAGGGACGGAGCAGCCAGTTTGGGATGGGGAATGGTGCTGAGGGACAGAGCAGTCAGTCTGGGATGGGGAATGGTGCTGAGGGACAGAGCAGTCAGTCTGGGATAGGGAATGGTGCTGAGGGACGGAGCAGTCAGTCTGGGATGGGGAATGGTGCTGAGGGACAGAGCAGTCAGTCTGGGATAGGGAATGGTGCTGAGGGACGGAGCAGTCAGTCTGGGATGGGGAATGGTGCTGAGGGACAGAGCAGTCAGTCTGGGATGGGGAATGGTGCTGAGGGACGGAGCAGCCAGTTTGGGATGGGGAATGGTGCTGAGGGACGGACCAGTCAGTCTGGGATGGGGAATGGTGCTGAGG
Organism: Scyliorhinus torazame; assembly: GCF_047496885.1. Lineage (NCBI taxonomy): Eukaryota > Metazoa > Chordata > Chondrichthyes > Carcharhiniformes > Scyliorhinidae > Scyliorhinus > Scyliorhinus torazame. Next base: position 29,788,984 of record NC_092722.1, read on the forward strand.
GACAGAGCAGTCAGTCTGGGATGGGGAATGGTGCTGAGGGACAGAGCAGTCAGTCTGGGATAGGGAATGGTGCTGAGGGACGGAGCAGTCAGTCTGGGATGGGGAATGGTGCTGAGGGACGGAGCAGTCAGTCTGGGATGGGGAATGGTGCTGACGGACAGAGCAGTCAGTCTGGGATGGGGAATGGTGCTGAGGGACGGAGCAGTCAGTCTGGGATGGGGAATGGTGCTGAGGGACGGAGCAGTCAGTCTGGGATGGGGAATGGTGCTGAGGGACGGAGCAGTCAGTCTGGGATGGGGAATGGTGCTGAGGGACAGAGCAGTCGGTCTGGGATGGGGAATGGTGCTGAGGGATGGGACAGTCGGTCTGGGATGGGGAATGGTGCTGAGGGGACAGAGCAGTCAGTCTGGGATGGGGAATGGTGCTGAGGGACGGAGCAGCCAGTTTGGGATGGGGAATGGTGCTGAGGGACAGAGCAGTCAGTCTGGGATGGGGAATGGTGCTGAGGGACAGAGCAGTCAGTCTGGGATAGGGAATGGTGCTGAGGGACGGAGCAGTCAGTCTGGGATGGGGAATGGTGCAGAGGGACAGAGCAGTCAGTCTGGGATAGGGAATGGTGCTGAGGGACGGAGCAGTCAGTCTGGGATGGGGAATGGTGCTGAGGGACGGAGCAGTCAGTCTGGGATGGGGAATGGTGCTGACGGACAGAGCAGTCAGTCTGGGATGGGGAATGGTGCTGACGGATGGGGCAGTCAGTCTGGGATGGGGAATGGTGCTGAGGGACAGAGCAGTCAGTCTGGGATGTGGAATGGTGCTGAGGGATGGGGCAGTCGGTCTGGGATGGGGAATGGTGCTGACGGATGGGGCAGTCAGTCTGGGATGGGGAATGGTGCTGAGGGACAGAGCAGTCAGTCTGGGATGGGGAATGGTGCTGAGGGACGGAGCAGTCAGTCTGGGATGGGGAATGGTGCTGACGGATGGGGCAGTCAGTCTGGGATGGGGAATGGTGCTGAGGGACGGAGCAGTCAGTCTGGGATGGGGAATGGTGCTGAGGGACGGAGCAGTCAGTCTGGGATGGGGAATGGTGCTGAGGGACGGAGCAGTCAGTCTGGGATGGGGAATGGTGCTGAGGGACAGAGCAGTCAGTCTGGGATGGGGAATGGTGCTGAGGGACGGAGCAGTCAGTCTGGGATGGGGAATTGTGCTGAGGGACGGAGCAGTCAGTCTGGGATGGGGAATGGTGCTGAGGGACGGAGCAGTCAGTCTGGGATGGGGAATGGTGCTGAGGGACGGAGCAGTCAGTCTGGGATGGATAATGGTGCTGAGGGACGGAGCAGTCAGTCTGGGATGGGGAATGGTGCTGAGGGACGGAGCAGTCAGTCTGGGATGGGGAATGGTGCTGAGGGATGGGGCAGTCGGTCTGGGATGGGGAATGGTGCTGAGGGATGGGGCAGTCGGTCTGGGATGGGGAATGGTGCTGAGGGACAGAGCAGTCAGTCTGGGATGGGGAATGGTGCTGAGGGACAGAGCAGTCAGTCTGGGATGGGGAATGGTGCTGACGGATGGGGCAGTCAGTCTGGGATGGGGAATGGTGCTGACGGATGGGGCAGTCAGTCTGGGATGGGGAATGGTGCTGAGGGACAGAGCAGTCAGTCTGGGATGGGGAATGGTGCTGAGGGGACAGAGCAGTCAGTCTGGGATGGGGAATGGTGCTGAGGGACGGAGCAGTCAGTCTGGGATGGATAATGGTGCTGAGGGACGGAGCAGTCAGTCTGGGATGGGGAATGGTGCTGAGGGACGGAGCAGTCAGTCTGGGATGGGGAATGGTGCTGAGGGATGGGGCAGTCGGTCTGGGATGGGGAATGGTGCTGAGGGATGGGGCAGTCGGTCTGGGATGGGGAATGGTGCTGAGGGACAGAGCAGTCAGTCTGGGATGGGGAATGGTGCTGAGGGACAGAGCAGTCAGTCTGGGATGGGGAATGGTGCTGACGGATGGGGCAGTCAGTCTGGGATGGGGAATGGTGCTGACGGATGGGGCAGTCAGTCTGGGATGGGGAATGGTGCTGAGGGACAGAGCAGTCAGTCTGGGATGGGGAATGGTGCTGAGGGGACAGAGCAGTCAGTCTGGGATGGGGAATGGTGCTGAGGGACGGAGCAGTCAGTCTGGGATGGGGAATGGTGCTGAGGGGACAGAGCAGTCAGTCTGGGATGGGGAATGGTGCTGAGGGACGGAGCAGTCAGTCTGGGATGGGGAATGGTGCTGAGGGGACAGAGCAGTCAGTCTGGGATGGGGAATGGTGCTGAGGGACGGAGCAGTCAGTCTGGGAAGGGGATGGTGCTGAGGGACGGAGCAGTCAGTCTTGGAAGGGGAATGGTGCTGAGGGACAGAGCAGTCAGTCTGGGATGGGGAATGGTGCTGAGGGACAGAGCAGTCAGTCTGGGATGGGGAATGGTGCTGAGGGGACAGAGCAGTCAGTCTGGGATGGGGAATGGTGCTGAGGGACGGAGCAGTCAGTCTGGGATGGGGAATGGTGCTGAGGGGACAGAGCAGTCAGTCTGGGATGGGGAATGGTGCTGAGGGATGGGGCAGTCGGTCTGGGATGGGGAATGGTGCTGACGGATGGGGCAGTCGGTCTGGGATGGGGAATGGTGCTGACGGATGGGGCAGTCGGTCTGGGATGGGGAATGGTGCTGAGGGACAGAGCAGTCAGTCTGGGATGGGGAATGGTGCTGAGGGGACAGAGCAGTCAGTCTGGGATGGGGAATGGTGCTGACGGATGGGGCAGTCAGTCTGGGATGGGGAATGGTGCTGACGGATGGGGCAGTCGGTCTGGGATGGGGAATGGTGCTGACGGATGGGGCAGTCGGTCTGGGATGGGGAATGGTGCTGACGGATGGGGCAGTCGGTCTGGGATGGGGTATGGTGCTGACGGATGGGGCAGTCGGTCTGGGATGGGGAATGGTGCTGAGGGACAGAGCAGTCAGTCTGGGATGGGGAATGGTGCTGAGGGGACTGAGCAGTCAGTCTGGGATGGGGATTGGTGCTGAGGGACAGAGCAGTCAGTCTGGGATGGGGAATGTCTGGGATGGGGAATGGTGCTGAGGGACAGAGCAGTCAGTCTGGGATGGGGAATGTCTGGGATGGGGAATGGTGCTGAGGGACGGAGCAGTCAGTCTGGGATGGGGAATGGTGCTGAGGGACGGAGCAGTCAGTCTGGGATGGGGAATGTCTGGGATGGGGAATGGTGCTGAGGGACGGAGCAGTCAGTCTGGGATGGGGAATGGTGCTGAGGGACAGAGCAGTCAGTCTGGGATGGGGAATGTCTGGGATGGGGAATGGTGCTGAGGGACAGAGCAGTCAGTCTGGGATGGGGAATGTCTGGGATGGGGAATGGTGCTGAGGGACGGAGCAGTCAGTCTGGGATGGGGAATGGTGCTGAGGGACAGAGCAGTCAGTCTGGGATGGGGAATGGTGGTGAGGGACAGAGCAGTCAGTCTGGGATGGGGAATGGTGCTGAGGGACAGAGCAGTCAGTCTGGGATGCGGAATGGTGCTGAGGGACGGAGCAGTCAGTCTGGGATGGGGAATGGTGCTGAGGGACGGAGCAGTCAGTCTGGGATGGGGAATGGTGCTGAGGGACAGAGCAGTCAGTCTGGGATGGGGAATGTCTGGGATGGGGAATGGTGCTGAGGGACGGAGCAGTCAGTCTGGGATGGGGAATGGTGCTGAGGGACGGAGCAGTCAGTCTGGGATGGGGAATGGTGCTGAGGGACGGAGCAGTCAGTCTGGGATGGGGAATGGTGCTGAGGGATGGGGCAGTCGGTCTGGGATGGGGAATGGTGCTGACGGATGGGGCAGTCGGTCTGGGATGGGGAATGGTGCTGACGGATGGGGCAGTCGGTCTGGGATGGGGAATGGTGCTGAGGGACAGAGCAGTCAGTCTGGGATGGGGAATGGTGCTGAGGGGACAGAGCAGTCAGTCTGGGATGGGGAATGGTGCTGACGGATGGGGCAGTCAGTCTGGGATGGGGAATGGTGCTGACGGATGGGGCAGTCGGTCTGGGATGGGGAATGGTGCTGACGGATGGGGCAGTCGGTCTGGGATGGGGAATGGTGCTGACGGATGGGGCAGTCGGTCTGGGATGGGGTATGGTGCTGACGGATGGGGCAGTCGGTCTGGGATGGGGAATGGTGCTGAGGGACAGAGCAGTCAGTCTGGGATGGGGAATGGTGCTGAGGGGACAGAGCAGTCAGTCTGGGATGGGGATTGGTGCTGAGGGACAGAGCAGTCAGTCTGGGATGGGGAATGTCTGGGATGGGGAATGGTGCTGAGGGACAGAGCAGTCAGTCTGGGATGGGGAATGTCTGGGATGGGGAATGGTGCTGAGGGACGGAGCAGTCAGTCTGGGATGGGGAATGGTGCTGAGGGACGGAGCAGTCAGTCTGGGATGGGGAATGTCTGGGATGGGGAATGGTGCTGAGGGACGGAGCAGTCAGTCTGGGATGGGGAATGGTGCTGAGGGACAGAGCAGTCAGTCTGGGATGGGGAATGTCTGGGATGGGGAATGGTGCTGAGGGACAGAGCAGTCAGTCTGGGATGGGGAATGTCTGGGATGGGGAATGGTGCTGAGGGACGGAGCAGTCAGTCTGGGATGGGGAATGGTGCTGAGGGACAGAGCAGTCAGTCTGGGATGGGGAATGGTGGTGAGGGACAGAGCAGTCAGTCTGGGATGGGGAATGGTGCTGAGGGACAGAGCAGTCAGTCTGGGATGCGGAATGGTGCTGAGGGACGGAGCAGTCAGTCTGGGATGGGGAATGGTGCTGAGGGACGGAGCAGTCAGTCTGGGATGGGGAATGGTGCTGAGGGACAGAGCAGTCAGTCTGGGATGGGGAATGTCTGGGATGGGGAATGGTGCTGAGGGACGGAGCAGTCAGTCTGGGATGGGGAATGGTGCTGAGGGACGGAGCAGTCAGTCTGGGATGGGGAATGGTGCTGAGGGACGGAGCAGTCAGTCTGGGATGGGGAATGGTGCTGAGGGACGGAGCAGTCAGTCTGGGATGGGGAATGGTGCTGAGGGACAGAGCAGTCAGTCTGGGAAGGGGAATGGTGCTGAGGGACGGAGCAGTCAGTCTGGGATGGGGAATGGTGCTGAGGGACAGAGCAGTCAGTCTGGGATGGTGAATGGTGCTGAGGGACGGAGCAGTCAGTCTGGGATGGGGAATGGTGCTGAGGGACAGAGCAGCCAGTTTGGGATGAGGAATGGTGCTGAGGGATGGGGCAGTCAGTCTGGGATGGGGAATGGTGCTGAGGGACAGAGCAGCCAGTTTGGGATGGGGAATGGTGCTGAGGGATGGGGCAGTCAGTCTGGGATGGGGAATGGTGCTGAGGGACGGAGCAGCCAGTTTGGGATGGGGAATGGTGCTGAGGGATGGGGCAGTCAGTCTGGGATGGGGAATGGTGCTGAGGGACGGAGCAGTCAGTCTGGGATGGGGAATGGTGCTGAGGGACGGAGCAGTCAGTCTGGGATGGGGAATCGTGCTGAGGGACAGAGCAGTCAGTCTGGGATGGGGAATGGTGCTGAGGGACAGAGCAGTCAGTCTGGGATGGGGAATGGTGCTCAGGGACAGAGCAGTCAGTCTGGGATGGGGAATGGTGCTGAGGGACAGAGCAGTCGGTCTGGGATGGGGAATGGTGCTGAGGGACAGAGCAGTCAGTCTGGGATGGGGAATGGTGCTGAGGGACAAAGCAGTCAGTCTGGGATGGGGAATGGTGCTGAGGGACAGAGCAGTCAGTCTGGGATGGGGAATGGTGCTGAGGGATGGGGCAGTCAGTCTGGGATGGGGAACGGTGCTGAGGGATGGGGCAGTCAGTCTGGGATGGGGAATGGTGCTGAGGGACGGAGCAGTCAGTCTGGGATGGGGAATGGTGCTGAGGGACAGAGCAGTCAGTCTGGGATGGGGAAAGGTGCTGAGGGACGGAGCAGTCAGTCTGGGATGGGGAATGGTGCTGAGGGACAGAGCAGTCAGTCTGGGAAGGGGAATGGTGCTGAGGGACAGAGCAGTCAGTCTGGGATGGGGAATGGTGCTGAGGGACGGAGCAGTCAGTCTGGGATGGGGAATGGTGCTGAGGGACAGAGCAGTCAGTCTGGGAAGGGGAATGGTGCTGGGGGACAGAGCAGTCAGTCTGGGATGGGGAATGGTGCTGAGGGACGGAGCAGTCGGTCTGGGATGGGGAATGGTGCTGAGGGACAGAGCAGTCGGTCTGGGATGGGGAATGGTGCTGACGGATGGGGCAGTCAGTCTGGGATGGGGAATGTCTGGGATGGGGAATGGTGCTGAGGGACGGAGCAGTCAGTCTGGGATGGGGAATGGTACTGAGGGACAGAGCAGTCAGTCTGGGATGGGGAATGGTGCTGAGGGACAGAGCAGTCGGTCTGGGATGGGGAATGGTGCTGAGGGACAGAGCAGTCGGTCTGGGATGGGGAATGGTGCTGACGGATGGGGCAGTCAGTCTGGGATGGGGAATGGTGCTGAGAGACGGAGCAGTCAGTCTGGGATGGGGAATGGTGCTGACGGATGGGGCAGTCAGTCTGGGATGGGGAATGGTGCTGAGGGACGGAGCAGTCAGTCTGGGATGGGGAATGGTGCTGACTGATGGGGCAGTCGGTCTGGGATGGGGAATGGTGCTGACGGATGGGGCAGTCAGTCTGGGATGGGGAATGGTGCTGACGGATGGGGCAGTCGGTCTGGGTTGGGGTATGGTGCTGAGGGACGGAGCAGTCAGTCTGGGATGGGGAATGGTGCTGAGGGACAGAGCAGTCAGTCTGGGATGGGGAATGGTGCTGAGGGACGGAGCAGTCAGTCTGGGATGGGGAATGGTGCTGAGGGACAGAGCAGTCAGTCTGGGATGGGGAATGGTGCTGACGGATGGGGCAGTCAGTCTGGGATGGGGAATGGTGCTGAGGGACAGAGCAGTCAGTCTGGGATGGGGAATGGTGCTGAGGGACGGAGCAGTCAGTCTGGGATGGGGAATGGTGCTGAGGGACGGAGCAGTCAGTCTGGGATGGGGAATGGTGCTGAGGGACAGAGCAGTCAGTCTGGGATGGGGAATGGTGCTGACGGATGGGGCAGTCAGTCTGGGATGGGGAATGGTGCTGAGGGACAGAGCAGTCAGTCTGGGATGGGGAATGGTGCTGAGGGACGGAGCAGTCAGTCTGGGATGGGGAATGGTGCTGAGGGACAGAGCAGTCAGTCTGGGATGGGGAATGGTGCTGAGGGACAGAGCAGTCAGTCTGGGATGGGGAATGGTGTTGAGGGAGGGGAGCAGTCAGTCTGGGATGGGGAATGGTGCTGAGGGACAGAGCAGTCAGTCTGGGATGGGGAATGGTGCTGACGGATGGGGCAGTCAGTCTGGGATGGGGAATGGTGCTGAGGGACAGAGCAGTCGGTCTGGGATGGGGAATGGTGCTGAGGGACGGAGCAGTCGGTCTGGAATGGGGAATGGTGCTGAGGGACAGAGCAGTCAGTCTGGGATGGGGAATGGTGCTGAGGGACAGAGCAGTCAGTCTGGGATGGGGAATGGTGCTGACGGATGGGGCAGTCGGTCTGGGATGGGGAATGGTGCTGAGGGACAGAGCAGTCAGTCTGGGATGGGGAATGTCTGGGATGGGGAATGGTGCTGACGGATGGGGCATTCAGTCTGGGATGGGGAATGGTGCTGACGGATGGGGCAGTCGGTCTGGGATGGGGAATGGTGCTGAGGGACAGAGCAGTCAGTCTGGGATGGGGAATGGTGCGGAGGGACGGAGCAGTCAGTCTGGGATGGTGAATGGTGCTGAGGGACAGAGCAGTCAGTCTGGGATGGGGAATGGTGCTGAGGGACAGAGCAGTCAGTCTGGGATGGGGAATGTCTGGGATGGGGAATGGTGCTGAGGGACGGAGCAGTCAATCTGGGATGGGGAATGGTGCTGAGGGACGGAGCAGTCAGTCTGGGATGGGGAATGGTGCTGAGGGACGGAGCAGTCAGTCTGGGATGGGGAATGGTGCTGAGGGACAGAGCAGTCAGTCTGGGATGGGGAATGGTGCTGACGGATGGGGCAGTCAGTCTGGGATGGGGAATGGTGCTGAGGGACAGAGCAGTCAGTCTGGGATGGGGAATGGTGCTGAGGGACGGAGCAGTCAGTCTGGGATGGGGAATGGTGCTGAGGGACAGAGCAGTCAGTCTGGGATGGGGAATGGTGCTGAGGGACAGAGCAGTCAGTCTGGGATGGGGAATGGTGTTGAGGGAGGGGAGCAGTCAGTCTGGGATGGGGAATGGTGCTGAGGGACAGAGCAGTCAGTCTGGGATGGGGAATGGTGCTGACGGATGGGGCAGTCAGTCTGGGATGGGGAATGGTGCTGAGGGACAGAGCAGTCGGTCTGGGATGGGGAATGGTGCTGAGGGACGGAGCAGTCGGTCTGGAATGGGGAATGGTGCTGAGGGACGGAGCAGTCAGTCTGGGATGGGGAATGGTGCTGAGGGACAGAGCAGTCAGTCTGGGATGGGGAATGGTGCTGAGGGACAGAGCAGTCAGTCTGGGATGGGGAATGGTGCTGAGGGACAGAGCAGTCAGTCTGGGATGGGGAATGGTGCTGACGGATGGGGCAGTCGGTCTGGGATGGGGAATGGTGCTGAGGGACAGAGCAGTCAGTCTGGGATGGGGAATGTCTGGGATGGGGAATGGTGCTGACGGATGGGGCATTCAGTCTGGGATGGGGAATGGTGCTGACGGATGGGGCAGTCGGTCTGGGATGGGGAATGGTGCTGAGGGACAGAGCAGTCAGTCTGGGATGGGGAATGGTGCGGAGGGACGGAGCAGTCAGTCTGGGATGGTGAATGGTGCTGAGGGACAGAGCAGTCAGTCTGGGATGGGGAATGGTGCTGAGGGACAGAGCAGTCAGTCTGGGATGGGGAATGTCTGGGATGGGGAATGGTGCTGAGGGACGGGGCAGTCAGTCTGGGATGGGGAATGGTGCTGACGGATGGGGCAGTCGGTCTGGGATGGGGAATGGTGCTGACGGACGGAGCAGTCAGTCTGGGATGGGGAATGTCTGGGATGGGGAATTGTGCTGAGGGACAGAGCAGTCAGTCTGGGATGGGGAATGGTGCTGAGGGACAGAGCAGTCAGTCTGGGATGGGGAATGGTGCTGACGGACGGAGCAGTCAGTCTGGGATGGGGAATGGTGCTGGGGGACAGAGCAGTCAGTCTGGGATGGGGAATGGTGCTGACGGACGGAGCAGTCAGTCTGGGATGGGGAATGGTGCTGAGGGACGGAGCAGTCAGTCTGGGATGGGGAATGGTGCTGGGGGACAGAGCAGTCAGTCTGGGATGGGGAATGGTGCTGAGGGACAGAGCAGTCAGTCTGGGATGGGGAATGGTGCTGAGGGACGGAGCAGTCAGCCTGGGATGGGGAATGGTGCTGAGGGACAGAGCAGTCAGTCTGGGATTGGGAATGGTGCTGAGGGACGGAGCAGTCAGTCTGGGATGGGGAATGGTGCTGAGGGACAGAGCAGTCAGTCTGGGATGGGGAATAGTGCTGACGGATGGGGCAGTCAGTCTGGGATGGGGAATGGTGCTGAGGGACAGAGCAGTCGGTCTGGGATGGGGAATGGTGCTGAGGGACGGAGCAGTCAGTCTGGAATGGGGAATGGTGCTGAGGGACAGAGCAGTCAGTCTGGGATGGGGAATGGTGCTGAGGGACAGAGCAGTCAGTCTGGGATGGGGAATGGTGCTGGCGGATGGGGCAGTCGGTCTGGGATGGGGAAAGGTGCTGAGGGACAGAGCAGTCAGTCTGGGATGGGGAATGTCTGGGATGGGGAATGGTGCTGACGGGTGGGGCATTCAGTCTGGGATGGGGAATGGTGCTGACGGATGGGGCAGTCGGTCTGGGATGGGGAATGGTGCTGAGAGACAGAGCAGTCAGTCTGGGATGGGGAATGGTGCTGAGGGACGGAGCAGTCAGTCTGGGATGGTGAATGGTGCTGAGGGACAGAGCAGTCAGTCTGGGATGGGGAATGGTGCTGAGGGACAGAGCAGTCAGTCTGGGATGGGGAATGTCTGGGATGGGGAATTGTGCTGAGGGACAGAGCAGTCAGTCTGGGATGGGGAATGGTGCTGAGGGACAGAGCAGTCAGTCTGGGATGGGGAATGGTGCTGACGGACGGAGCAGTCAGTCTGGGATGGGGAATGGTGCTGACGGATGGGGCAGTCGGTCTGGGATGGGGAATGGTGCTGGGGGACAGAGCAGTCAGTCTGGGATGGGGAATGGTGCTGGGGGACAGAGCAGTCAGTCTGGGATGGGGAATGGTGCTGAGGGACGGATCAGTCAGTCTGGGATGGGGAATGGTGCTGAGGGACAGAGCATTCAGTCTGGGATGGGGAATGGTGCTGAGGGACAGAGCAGTCAGTCTGGGATGGGGAATGGTGCTGGGGGACAGAGCAGTCAGTCTGGGATGGGGAATGGTGCTGAGGGACAGAGCAGTCGGTCTGGGATGGGGAATGGTGCTGAGGGACGGAGCAGTCAGTCTGGGATGGGGAATGGTGCTGAGGGACAGAGCAGTCAGTCTGGGATGGGGAATGGTGCTGACGGACGGAGCAGTCAGTCTGGGATGGGGAATGGTGCTGAGGGACGGAGCAGTCAGTCTGGGATGGGGAATGGTGCTGGGGGACAGAGCAGTCAGTCTGGGATGGGGAATGGTGCTGAGGGACAGAGCAGTCAGTCTGGGATGGGGAATGTCTGGGATGGGGAATGGTGCTGAGGGACGGAGCAGTCAGTGTGGGATGGGGAATGGTGCTGAGGGACAGAGCAGTCAGTCTGGGATGGGGAATGTCTGGGATGGGGAATGGTGCTGAGGGACGGAGCAGTCAGTGTAGGATGGGGAATGGTGCTGAGGGACAGAGCAGTCAGTCTGGGATGGGGAATGGTGCTGGGGGACAGAGCAGTCAGTCTGGGATGGGGAATGGTGCTGAGGGACGGAGCAGTCAGTCTGGGATGGGGAATGGTGCTGAGGGACAGAGCAATCAGTCTGGGATGGGGAATGGTGCTGAGGGACAGAGCAGTCAGTCTGGGATGGGGAATGTCTGGGATGGGGAATGGTGCTGAGGGACGGAGCAGTCAGTGTGGGATGGGGAATGGTGCTGGGGGACAGAGCAGTCGGTCTGGGATGGGGAATGGTGCTGAGGGACAGAGCAGTCAGTCTGGGATGGGGAATGGTGCTGAGGGACAGAGCAGTCAGTCTGGGATGGGGAATGTCTGGGATGGGGAATGGTGCTGAGGGACGGAGCAGTCAGTGTGGGATGGGGAATGGTGCTGAGGGACAGAGCAGTCAGTCTGGGATGGGGAATGTCTGGGATGCGGAATGGTGCTGAGGGACGGAGCAGTCAGTGTAGGATGGGGAATGGTGCTGAGGGACAGAGCAGTCAGTCTGGGATGGGGAATGGTGCTGAGGGACGGAGCAGTCAGTCTGGGATGGGGAATGGTGCTGACGGATCGGGCAGTCGGTCTGGGATGGGGAATGGTGCTGAGGGACGGAGCAGTCAGTCTGGGATGGGGAATGGTGCTGAGGGACAGAGCAGTCAGTCTGGGATGGGGAATGGTGCTGAGGGACAGAGCAGTCAGTCTGGGATGGGGAATGGTGCTGAGGGACAGAGCAGTCAGTCTGGGATGGGGAATGGTGCTGAGGGACGGAGCAGTCAGTCTGGGATGGGGAATGGTGCTGACGGATGGGGCAGTCGGTCTGGGATGGGGAATGGTGCTGAGGGACAGAGCAGTCAGTCTGGGATGGGGAATGGTGCTGAGGGACAGAGCAGTCAGTCTGGGATGGGGAATGGTGCTGAGGGACAGAGCAGTCGGTCTGGGATGGGGAATGGTGCTGAGGGACAGAGCAGTCAGTCTGGGATGGGGAATGGTGCTGAGGGTCAGAGCAGTCAGTGTGGGATGGGGAATGGTGCTGAGGGACAGAGCAGTCAGTGTGGGATGGGGAATGTCTGGGATGGGGAATGGTGCTGAGGGTCAGAGCAGTCAGTGTGGGATGGGGAATGTCTGGGATGGGGAATGGTGCTGAGGGACGGAGCAGTCAGTCTGGGATGGGGAATGGCGCTGAGGGACAGAGCACTCAGTGTGGGATGGGGAATGTCTGGGATGGGGAATGGTACTGAGGGTCAGAGCAGTCAGTGTGGGATGGGGAATGTCTGGGATGGGGAATGGTGCTGAGGGTCAGAGCAGTCAGTGTGGGATGGGGAATGTCTGGGATGGGGAATTGTGCTGAGGGACGGAGCAGTCAGTCTGGGATGGGGAATGGTGCTGACGGATCGGGCAGTCGGTCTGGGATGGGGAATGGTGCTGAGGGACGGAGCAGTCAGTCTGGGATGGGGAATGGTGCTGAGGGACAGAGCAGTCGGTCTGGGATGGGGAATGGTGCTGGGGGACAGAGCAGTCAGTCTGGGATGGGGAATGGTGCTGAGGGACGGAGCAGTCAGTCTGGGATGGGGAATGGTGCTGGGGGACAGAGCAGTCGGTCTGAGATGGGGAATGGTGCTGAGGGACAGAGCAGTCAGTCTGGGAAGGGGAATGGTGCTGAGGGATGGAGCAGTCAGTCTGGGATGGGGAATGGTGCTGACGGATGGGGCAGTCAGTCTGGGATGGGGAATGGTGCTGAGGGACGGAGCAGTCAGTCTGGGATTGGGAATGGTGCTGAGGGACAGAGCAGTCAGTCTGGGATGGGGAATGGTGCTGACGGATCGGGCAGTCGGTCTGGGATGGGGAATGGGGCTGAGGGACGGAGCAGTCAGTCTGGGATGGGGAATGGTGCTGAGGGACGGAGCAGTCAATCTGGGATGGGGAATGGTGCTGAGGGACAGAGCAGTCAGTCTGGGATGGGGAATGGTGCTGAGGGACAGAGCAGTCAATCTGGGATGGGGAATGGTGCTGAGGGACGGAGCAGTCAGTCTGGGATGGGGAATGGTGCTGAGGGACAGAGCAGTCAGTCTGGGATGGGGAATGGTGCTGACGGACAGAGCAGTCAGTCTGGGATGGGGAATGGTGCTGACGGATGGGGCAGTCAGTCTGGGATGGGGAATGGTGCTGAGGGACAGAGCAGTCAGTCTGGGATGGGGAATGGTGCTGATGGACAGAGCAGTCAGTCTGGGATGGGGAATGGTGCTGAGGGACAGAGCAGTCAGTCTGGGATGGGGAATGGTGCTGAGGGACAGAGCAGTCAGTCTGGGATGGGGAATGGTGCTGAGGGACAGAGCAGTCAGTCTGGGTTGGGGAATGGTGCTGGGGGACAGAGCAGTCAGTCTGGGATGGGGAATGGTGCTGAGGGACAGAGCAGTCAGTCTGGGATGGGGAATGGTGCTGAGGGACGGAGCAGTCAGTCTGGGATGGGGAATGGTGCTGACGGATGGGGCAGTCAGTCTGGGATGGGGAATGGTGCTGAGGGAGGGGAGCAGTCAGTCTGGGATGGGGAATGGTGCTGACGGATGGGGCAGTCGGTCTGGGATGGGGAATGGTGCTGACGGATGGGGCAGTCAGTCTGGGATGGGGAATGGTGCTGACGGATGGGGCAGTCAGTCTGGGATGGGGAATGGTGCTGACGGATGGGGCAGTCAGTCTGGGATGGGGAATGGTGCTGAGGGACAGAGCAGTCAGTCTGGGATGGGGAATGCTGCTGAGGGACAGAGCAGTCAGTCTGGGATGGGGAATGGTGCTGAGGGAGGGGAGCAGTCAGTCTGGGATGGGGAATGGTGCTGGGGGACAGAGCAGTCAGTCTGGGATGGGGAATGGTGCTGAGGGAGGGGAGCAGTCAGTCTGGGATGGGGAATGGTGCTGAGGGACAGAGCAGTCAGTCTGGGATGGGGAATGGTGCTGAGGGACAGAGCAGTCAGTCTGGGATGGGGAATGGTGTTGAGGGACAGAGCAGTCAGTCTGGGATGGGGAATGGTGCTGAGGGACAGAGCAGTCAGTCTGGGAAGGGGAATGGTGTTGAGGGACAGAGCAGTCAGTCTGGGATGGGGAATGGTGCTGAGGGACAGAGCAGTCAGTCTGGGAAGGGGAATGGTGCTGAGGGACAGAGCAGTCAGTTTGGGATAGGGAATGGTGTTGAGGGACAGAGCAGTCAGTCTGGGATGGGGAATGGTGCTGAGGGACGGAGCAGTCAGTCTGGGATGGGGAATGGTGCTGAGGGACAGAGCAGTCAGTCTGGGAAGCGGAATGGTGCTGAGGGACAGAGCAGTCAGTCTGGGATGGGGAACGGTGCTGAGGGACAGAGCAGTCAGTCTGGGAAGGGGAATGGTGCTGACGGATGGGGCAGTCAGTCTGGGATGGGGAATGGTGCTGAGGGACAGAGCAGTCAGTCTGGGATGGGGAATGGTGCTGAGGGACAAGGCAGTCAGTCTGGGATGGGGAATGGTGCTGAGGGAGGGGAGCAGTCAGTCTGGGATGGGGAATGGTGCTGAGGGACAGAGCAGTCAGTCTGGGATGGGGAATGGTGCTGAGGGACAGAGCAGTCAGTCTGGGATGGGGAATGGTGCTGAGGGACGGAGCAGTCAGTCTGGGATGGGGAATGGTGCTGAGGGACAGAGCAATCAGTCTGGGATGGGGAATGGTGCTGAGGGACGGAGCAGTCAGTCTGGGAAGGGGAATGGTGCTGACGGATGGGGCAGTCGGTCTGGGATGGGGAATGGTGCTGAGGGACAGAGCAGTCGGTCTGGGATGGGGAATGGTGCTGAGGGACAGAGCAGTCGGTCTGGGATGGGGAATGGTGCTGAGGGACAGAGCAGTCGGTCTGGGATGGGGAATGGTGCTGAGGGACAGAGCAGTCGGTCTGGGATGGGGAATGGTGCTGAGGGACAGAGCAGTCAGTCTGGGATAGGGAATGGTGCTGAGGGACAGAGCAGTCAGTCTGGGATAGGGAATGGTGCTGAGGGACAGAGCAGTCAGTCTGGGATGGGGAATGGTGCTGAGGGACAGAGCAGTCAGTCTGGGATGGGGAATGGTGCTGAGGGAGGGGAGCAGTCAGTCTGGGATGGGGAATGGTGCTGATGGAGGGGAGCAGTCAGTCTGGGATGGGGAATGGTGCTGACGGATGGGGCAGTCGGTCTGGGATGGGGAATGGTGCTGACGGATGGGGCAGTCGGTCTGGGATGGGGAATGGTGCTGACGGATGGGGCAGTCAGTCTGGGATGGGGAATGGTGCTGACGGATGGGGCAGTCAGTCTGGGATGGGGAATGGTGCTGAGGGACAGAGCAGTCAGTCTGGGATGGGGAATGGTGCTGAGGGAGGGGAGCAGTCAGTCTGGGATGGGGAATGGTGCTGAGGGACAGAGCAGTCAGTCTGGGAAGGGGAATGGTGCTGAGGGACAGAGCAGTCAGTCTGGGATGGGGAACGGTGCTGAGGGACAGAGCAGTCAGTCTGGGATGGGGAATGGTGCTGAGGGACAGAGCAGTCAGTCTGGGATGGGGAATGGTGCTGAGGGAGGGGAGCAGTCAGTCTGGGATGGGGAATGGTGCTGAGGGACAGAGCAGTCAGTCTGGGAAGGGGAATGGTGCTGAGGGACAGAGCAGTCAGTCTGGGATGGGGAATGGTGCTGAGGGACAGAGCAGTCAGTCTGGGAAGGGGAATGGTGTTGAGGGACAGAGCAGTCAGTCTGGGATGGGGAATGGTGCTGAGGGACAGAGCAGTGAGTCTGGGATGGGGAATGGTGCTGAGGGACAGAGCAGTCAGTCTGGGAAGGGGAATGGTGCTGAGGGACAGAGCAGTCAGTCTGGGATGGGGAATGGTGCTGACGGATGGGGCAGTCAGTCTGGGATGGGGAAAAGTGCTGAGGGACAGAGCAGACAGTCTGGGATGGGGAATGGTGCTGAGGGAGGGGAGCAGTCAGTCTGGGATGGGGAATGGTGCTGAGGGACAGAGCAGTCAGTCTGGGATGTGGAATGGTGCTGAGGGACAGAGCAGTCAGTCTGGGATGGGGAATGGTGCTGAGGGACGGAGCAGTCAGTCTGGGATGGGGAATGGTGCTGAGGGAGGGGAGCAGTCAGTCTGGGATGGGGAATGGTGCTGAGGGACAGAGCAGTCAGTCTGGGCTGGGGAATGGTGCTGAGGGACGGAGCAGTCAGTCTGGGATGGGGAATGGTGCTGAGGGAGGGGAGCAGTCAGTCTGGGATGGGGAATGGTGCTGAGGGAGGGGAGCAGTCAGTCTGGGATGGGGAATGGTGCTGAGGGACAGAGCAGTCAGTCTGGGATGGGGAATGGTGCTGAGGGACAGAGCAGTCAGTCTGGGATGGGGAATGGTGCTGACGGATGGGGCAGTCAGTCTGGGATCGGGAATGGTGCTGAGGGACAGAGCAGTCAGTCTGGGATGGGGAATGGTGCTGGGGGGGCAGTCAGTCTGGGATGGGGAATGGTGCTGAGGGACGGAGCAGTCGGTCTGGGATGGGGAATGGTGCTGAGGGACAGAGCAGTCTGTCTGGGATGGGGAATGGTGCTGAGGGACAGAGCAGTCAGTCTGGGATGGGGAATGGTGCTGAGGGGACAGAGCAGTCAGTCTGGGATGGGGAATGGTGCTGAGGGACAGAGCAGTCAGTCTGGGATGGGGAATGGTGCTGAGGGACAGAGCAGTCAGTCTGGGATGGGGAATGGTGCTGAGGGACAGAGCAGTCAGTCTGGGATGGGGAATGGTGCTGGGGGACAGAGCAGTCAGTCTGGGATGGGGAATGGTGCTGACGGATGGGGCAGTCAGTCTGGGATGGGGAATGGTGCTGGGGGACAGAGCAGTCAGTCTGGGATGGGGAATGGTGCTGACGGATGGGGCAGTAAGTCTGGGATGGGGAATGGTGCTGAGGGATGGGGCAGTCGGTCTGGGATGGGGAATGGTGCTGAGGGACGGAGCAGTCAGTCTGGGATGGGGAATGGTGCTGAGGGACAGAGCAGTCAGTCTGGGATGGGGAATGGTGCTGAGGGACAGAGCAGTCAGTCTGGGATGGCGAATGGTGCTGACGGATGGGGCAGTCAGTCTGGGATGGGGAATGGTGCTGAGGGATGGGGCAGTCGGTCTGGGATGGGGAATGGTGCTGAGGGACGGAGCAGTCAGTCTGGGATGGGGAATGGTGCTGGGGGACAGAGCAGTCAGTCTGGGATGGGGAATGGTGCGGACGGATGGGGCAGTCAGTCTGGGATGGGGAATGGTGCTGAGGGATGGGGCAGTCGGTCTGGGATGGGGAATGGTGCTGAGGGACGGAGCAGTCAGTCTGGGATGGGGAATGGTGCTGAGGGACAGAGCAGTCAGTCTGGGATGGGGAATGGTGCTGAGGGACAGAGCAGTCAGTCTGGGATGGGGAATGGTGTTGAGGGACAGAGCAGTCAGTCTGGGATGGGGAATGGTGCTGAGGGACGGAGCAGTCAGTCTGGGATGGGGAATGGTGCTGAGGGACAGAGCAGTCAGTCTGGGATGGGGAATGGTGCTGAGGGACGGAGCAGTCAGTCTGGGATGGGGAATGGTGCTGAGGGACAGAGCAGTCAGTCTGGGATGGGGAATGGTGCTGAGGGACGGAGCAGTCAGTCTGGGAAGGGGAATGGTGCTGACGGATGGGGCAGTCGGTCTGGGATGGGGAATGGTGCTGAGGGACAGAGCAGTCGGTCTGGGATGGGGAATGGTGCTGAGGGACAGAGCAGTCGGTCTGGGATGGGGAATGGTGCTGAGGGACAGAGCAGTCGGTCTGGGATGGGGAATGGTGCTGAGGGACAGAGCAGTCGGTCTGGGATGGGGAATGGTGCTGAGGGACAGAGCAGTCAGTCTGGGATAGGGAATGGTGCTGAGGGACAGAGCAGTCAGTCTGGGATAGGGAATGGTGCTGAGGGACAGAGCAGTCAGTCTGGGATGGGGAATGGTGCTGAGGGACAGAGCAGTCAGTCTGGGATGGGGAATGGTGCTGAGGGAGGGGAGCAGTCAGTCTGGGATGGGGAATGGTGCTGATGGAGGGGAGCAGTCAGTCTGGGATGGGGAATGGTGCTGACGGATGGGGCAGTCGGTCTGGGATGGGGAATGGTGCTGACGGATGGGGCAGTCAGTCTGGGATGGGGAATGGTGCTGACGGATGGGGCAGTCAGTCTGGGATGGGGAATGGTGCTGACGGATGGGGCAGTCAGTCTGGGATGGGGAATGGTGCTGAGGGACAGAGCAGTCAGTCTGGGATGGGGAATGGTGCTGAGGGAGGGGAGCAGTCAGTCTGGGATGGGGAATGGTGCTGAGGGACAGAGCAGTCAGTCTGGGAAGGGGAATGGTGCTGAGGGACAGAGCAGTCAGTCTGGGATGGGGAACGGTGCTGAGGGACAGAGCAGTCAGTCTGGGATGGGGAATGGTGCTGAGGGACAGAGCAGTCAGTCTGGGATGGGGAATGGTGCTGAGGGAGGGGAGCAGTCAGTCTGGGATGGGGAATGGTGCTGAGGGACAGAGCAGTCAGTCTGGGAAGGGGAATGGTGCTGAGGGACAGAGCAGTCAGTCTGGGATGGGGAATGGTGCTGAGGGACAGAGCAGTCAGTCTGGGAAGGGGAATGGTGTTGAGGGACAGAGCAGTCAGTCTGGGATGGGGAATGGTGCTGAGGGACAGAGCAGTGAGTCTGGGATGGGGAATGGTGCTGAGGGACAGAGCAGTCAGTCTGGGAAGGGGAATGGTGCTGAGGGACAGAGCAGTCAGTCTGGGATGGGGAATGGTGCTGACGGATGGGGCAGTCAGTCTGGGATGGGGAATGGTGCTGAGGGACAGAGCAGACAGTCTGGGATGGGGAATGGTGCTGAGGGAGGGGAGCAGTCAGTCTGGGATGGGGAATGGTGCTGAGGGACAGAGCAGTCAGTCTGGGATGTGGAATGGTGCTGAGGGACAGAGCAGTCAGTCTGGGATGGGGAATGGTGCTGAGGGACGGAGCAGTCAGTCTGGGATGGGGAATGGTGCTGAGGGAGGGGAGCAGTCAGTCTGGGATGGGGAATGGTGCTGAGGGACAGAGCAGTCAGTCTGGGATGGGGAATGGTGCTGAGGGACGGAGCAGTCAGTCTGGGATGGGGAATGGTGCTGAGGGAGGGGAGCAGTCAGTCTGGGATGGGGAATGGTGCTGAGGGAGGGGAGCAGTCAGTCTGGGATGGGGAATGGTGCTGAGGGACAGAGCAGTCAGTCTGGGATGGGGAATGGTGCTGAGGGACAGAGCAGTCAGTCTGGGATGGGGAATGGTGCTGACGGATGGGGCAGTCAGTCTGGGATCGGGAATGGTGCTGAGGGACAGAGCAGTCAGTCTGGGATGGGGAATGGTGCTGGGGGGGCAGTCAGTCTGGGATGGGGAATGGTGCTGAGGGACGGAGCAGTCGGTCTGGGATGGGGAATGGTGCTGAGGGACAGAGCAGTCTGTCTGGGATGGGGAATGGTGCTGAGGGACAGAGCAGTCAGTCTGGGATGGGGAATGGTGCTGAGGGGACAGAGCAGTCAGTCTGGGATGGGGAATGGTGCTGAGGGACAGAGCAGTCAGTCTGGGATGGGGAATGGTGCTGAGGGACAGAGCAGTCAGTCTGGGATGGGGAATGGTGCTGAGGGACAGAGCAGTCAGTCTGGGATGGGGAATGGTGCTGGGGGACAGAGCAGTCAGTCTGGGATGGGGAATGGTGCTGACGGATGGGGCAGTCAGTCTGGGATGGGGAATGGTGCTGGGGGACAGAGCAGTCAGTCTGGGATGGGGAATGGTGCTGACGGATGGGGCAGTAAGTCTGGGATGGGGAATGGTGCTGAGGGATGGGGCAGTCGGTCTGGGATGGGGAATGGTGCTGAGGGACGGAGCAGTCAGTCTGGGATGGGGAATGGTGCTGAGGGACAGAGCAGTCAGTCTGGGATGGGGAATGGTGCTGAGGGACAGAGCAGTCAGTCTGGGATGGCGAATGGTGCTGACGGATGGGGCAGTCAGTCTGGGATGGGGAATGGTGCTGAGGGATGGGGCAGTCGGTCTGGGATGGGGAATGGTGCTGAGGGACGGAGCAGTCAGTCTGGGATGGGGAATGGTGCTGGGGGACAGAGCAGTCAGTCTGGGATGGGGAATGGTGCGGACGGATGGGGCAGTCAGTCTGGGATGGGGAATGGTGCTGAGGGATGGGGCAGTCGGTCTGGGATGGGGAATGGTGCTGAGGGACGGAGCAGTCAGTCTGGGATGGGGAATGGTGCTGAGGGACAGAGCAGTCAGTCTGGGATGGGGAATGGTGCTGAGGGACAGAGCAGTCAGTCTGGGATGGGGAATGGTGTTGAGGGACAGAGCAGTCAGTCTGGGATGGGGAATGGTGCTGAGGGACGGAGCAGTCAGTCTGGGATGGGGAATGGTGCTGAGGAACGGAGCAGTCAGTCTGGGATGGGGAATGGTGCTGAGGGACAGAGCAGTCAGTCTGGGATGGGGAATGGTGCTGAGGGACGGAGCAGTCAGTCTGGGATGGGGAATGGTGCTGAGGGACGGAGCAGTCAGTCTGGGATTGGGAATGGTGCTGAGGGAGGGGAGCAGTCAGTCTGGGATGGGGAATGGTGCTGAGGGACAGAGCAGTCAGTCTGGGATGGGGAATGGTGCTGAGGGACAGAGCAGTCAGTCTGGGATGGGGAATGGTGCTGGGGGACGGAGCAGTCAGTCTGGGATGGGGAATGGTGCTGAGGGAGGGGAGCAGTCAGTCTGGGATGGGGAATGGTGCTGAGGGAGGGGAGCAGTCAGTCTGGGATGGGGAATGGTGCTGAGGGACAGAGCAGTCAGTCTGGGATGGGGAATGGTGCTGAGGGAGGGGAGCAGTCAGTCTGGGATGGGGAATGGTGCTGAGGGACAGAGCAGTCGGTCTGGGATGGGGAATGGTGCTGAGGGACGGAGCAGTCAGTCTGGGATGGGGAATGGTGCTGAGGGACAGAGCAGTCGGTCTGGGATGGGGAATGGTGCTGACGGATGGGGCAGTCAGTCTGGGATGGGGAATGGTGCTGAGGGACAGAGCAGTCAGTCTGGGATGGGGAATGGTGCTGAGGGACAGAGCAGTCGGTCTGGGATGGGGAATGGTGCTGAGGGACGGAGCAGTCAGTCTGGGATGGGGAATGGTGCTGAGGGACAGAGCAGTCGGTCTGGGATGGGGAATGGTGCTGAGGGACAGAGCAGTCGGTCTGGGATGGGGAATGGTGCTGAGGGAGGGGAGCAGTCAGTCTGGGATGGGGAATGGTGCTGAGGGACAGAGCAGTCAGTCTGGGATGGGGAATGGTGCTGAGGGAGGGGAGCAGTCAGTCTGGGATGGGGAATGGTGCTGAGGGACAGAGCAGTCGGTCTGGGATGGGCAATGGTGCTGAGGGACAGAGCAGTCGGTCTGGGATGGGGAATGGTGCTGAGGGAGGGGAGCAGTCAGTCTGGGATGGGGAATGGTGCTGAGGGACAGAGCAGTCAGTCTGGGATGGGGAATGATGCTGAGGGAGGGGAGCAGTCAGTCTGGGATGGGGAATGGTGCTGAGGGACAGAGCAGTCAGTCTGGGATGGGGAATTGTGCTGAGGGACAGAGCAGTCGGTCTGGGATGGGGAATGGTGCTGAGGGACGGAGCAGTCAGTCTGGGATGGGGAATGGTGCTGAGGGACAGAGCAGTCAGTCTGGGATGGGGAATGGTGCTGAGGGACGGAGCAGTCAGTCTGGGATGGGGAATGGTGCTGAGGGACAGAGCAGTCGGTCTGGGATGGGGAATGGTGCTGACGGATGGGGCAGTCAGTCTGGGATGGGGAATGGTGCTGAGGGACAGAGCAGTCAGTCTGGGATGGGGAATGGTGCTGAGGGACAGAGCAGTCGGTCTGGGATGGGGAATGGTGCTGAGGGACAGAGCAGTCGGTCTGGGATGGGGAATGGTGCTGACGGATGGGGCAGTCAGTCTGGGATGGGGAATGGTGCTGAGGGACAGAGCAGTCAGTCTGGGATGGGGAATGGTGCTGACGGACAGAGCAGTCAGTCTGGGATGGGGAATGGTGCTGAGGGACAGAGCAGTCGGTCTGGGATGGGGAATGGTGCTGAGGGACGGAGCAGTCAGTCTGGGATGGGGAATGGTGCTGAGGGACAGAGCAGTCAGTCTGGGATGGGGAATGGTGCTGAGGGACGGAGCAGTCAGTCTGGGATGGGGAATGGTGCTGAGGGACAGAGCAGTCAATCTGGGATGGGGAATGTTGCTGAGGGACGGAGCAGACTGTCTGGGATGGGGAATGGTGCTGAGGGACAGAGCAGTCAGTCTGGGATGGGGAATGGTGCTGAGGGACGGAGCAGTCAATCTGGGATGGGGAATGGTGCTGAGGGACAGAGCAGTCAGTCTGGGATGGGGAATGGTGCTGAGGGACAGAGCAGTCAGTATGGGATGGGGAATGGTGCTGAGGGACGGAGCAGTCAGTCTGGGATAGGGAATGGTGCTGAGGGACGGAGCAGTCAGTCTGGGATGGGGAATGGTGCTGAGGGACAGAGCAGTCAATCTGGGATGGGGAATGGTGCTGAGGGACGGAGCAGTCAGTCTGGGATGGGGAATGGTGCTGAGGGACAGAGCAGTCGGTCTGGGATGGGGAATGGTGCTGAGGGACGGAGCAGTCGGTCTGGGATGGGGAATGGTGCTGAGGGACGGAGCAGTCAGTCTGGGATAGGGAATGGTGCTGAGGGACGGAGCAGTCAGTCTGGGATGGGGAATGGTGCTGAGGGACAGAGCAGTCAGTCTGGGATGGGGAATGGTGCTGAGGGACAGAGCAGTCAGTCTGGGATGGGGAATGGTGCTGAGGGACAGAGCAGTCAGTCTGGGATGGGGAATGGTGCTGAGGGAGGGGAGCAGTCAGTCTGGGATGGGGAATGGTGCTGAGGGAGGGGAGCAGTCAGTCTGGGATGGGGAATGGTGCTGAGAGACAGAGCAGTCAGTCTGGGATGGGGAATGGTGCTGAGGGACAGAGCAGTCGGTCTGGGATGGGGAATGGTGCTGAGGGACAGAGCAGTCGGTCTGGGATGGGGAATGGTGCTGAGGGACGGAGCAGTCAGTCTGGGATGGGGAATGGTGCTGAGGGACAGAGCAGTCAGTCTGGGATGGGGAATGGTGCTGAGGGACAGAGCAGTCAGTCGGGGATGGGGAATGGTGCTGAGGGACAGAGCAGTCAGTCTGGGATGGGGAATGGTGCTGAGGGAGGGGAGCAGTCAGTCTGGGATGGGGAATGGTGCTGAGGGACAGAGCAGTCAGTCTGGGATGGGGAATGGTGCTGAGGGACAGAGCAGTCGGTCTGGGATGGGGAATGGTGCTGAGGGACAGAGCAGTCAGTCTGGGATGGGGAATGGTGCTGGGGGACGGAGCAGTCAGTCTGGGATGGGGAATGGTGCTGAGGGACAGAGCAGTCAGTCTGGGAAGCGGAATGGTGCTGAGGGACAGAGCAGTCAGTCTGGGATGGGGAACGGTGCTGAGGGACAGAGCAGTCAGTCTGGGAAGGGGAATGGTGCTGACGGATGGGGCAGTCAGTCTGGGATGGGGAATGGTGCTGAGGGACAGAGCAGTCAGTCTGGGATGGGGAATGGTGCTGAGGGACAAGGCAGTCAGTCTGGGATGGGGAATGGTGCTGAGGGAGGGGAGCAGTCAGTCTGGGATGGGGAATGGTGCTGAGGGACAGAGCAGTCAGTCTGGGATGGGGAATGGTGCTGAGGGACAGAGCAGTCAGTCTGGGATGGGGAATGGTGCTGAGGGACGGAGCAGTCAGTCTGGGATGGGGAATGGTGCTGAGGGACAGAGCAGTCAGTCTGGGATGGGGAATGGTGCTGAGGGACGGAGCAGTCAGTCTGGGAAGGGGAATGGTGCTGACGGATGGGGCAGTCGGTCTGGGATGGGGAATGGTGCTGAGGGACAGAGCAGTCGGTCTGGGATGGGGAATGGTGCTGAGGGACAGAGCAGTCGGTCTGGGATGGGGAATGGTGCTGAGGGACAGAGCAGTCGGTCTGGGATGGGGAATGGTGCTGAGGGACAGAGCAGTCAGTCTGGGATGGGGAATGGTGCTGAGGGACAGAGCAGTCAGTCTGGGATAGGGAATGGTGCTGAGGGACAGAGCAGTCAGTCTGGGATAGGGAATGGTGCTGAGGGACAGAGCAGTCAGTCTGGGATGGGGAATGGTGCTGAGGGACAGAGCAGTCAGTCTGGGATGGGGAATGGTGCTGAGGGAGGGGAGCAGTCAGTCTGGGATGGGGAATGGTGCTGATGGAGGGGAGCAGTCAGTCTGGGATGGGGAATGGTGCTGACGGATGGGGCAGTCGGTCTGGGATGGGGAATGGTGCTGACGGATGGGGCAGTCAGTCTGGGATGGGGAATGGTGCTGACGGATGGGGCAGTCAGTCTGGGATGGGGAATGGTGCTGACGGATGGGGCAGTCAGTCTGGGATGGGGAATGGTGCTGAGGGACAGAGCAGTCAGTCTGGGATGGGGAATGGTGCTGAGGGAGGGGAGCAGTCAGTCTGGGATGGGGAATGGTGCTGAGGGACAGAGCAGTCAGTTTTGGAAGGGGAATGGTGCTGAGGGACAGAGCAGTCAGTCTGGGATGGGGAATGGTGCTGAGGGACAGAGCAGTCAGTCTGGGATGGGGAATGGTGCTGAGGGACAGAGCAGTCAGTCTGGGATGGGGAATGGTGCTGAGGGAGGGGAGCAGTCAGTCTGGGATGGGGAATGGTGCTGAGGGACAGAGCAGTCAGTCTGGGAAGGGGAATGGTGCTGAGGGACAGAGCAGTCAGTCTGGGATGGGGAATGGTGCTGAGGGACAGAGCAGTCAGTCTGGGAAGGGGAATGGTGTTGAGGGACAGAGCAGTCAGTCTGGGATGGGGAATGGTGCTGAGGGACAGAGCAGTGAGTCTGGGATGGGGAATGGTGCTGAGGGACAGAGCAGTCAGTCTGGGAAGGGGAATGGTGCTGAGGGACAGAGCAGTCAGTCTGGGATGGGGAATGGTGCTGACGGATGGGGCAGTCAGTCTGGGATGGGGAATGGTGCTGAGGGACAGAGCAGACAGTCTGGGATGGGGAATGGTGCTGAGGGAGGGGAGCAGTCAGTCTGGGATGGGGAATGGTGCTGAGGGACAGAGCAGTCAGTCTGGGATGTGGAATGGTGCTGAGGGACAGAGCAGTCAGTCTGGGATGGGGAATGGTGCTGAGGGACGGAGCAGTCAGTCTGGGATGGGGAATGGTGCTGAGGGAGGGGAGCAGTCAGTCTGGGATGGGGAATGGTGCTGAGGGACAGAGCAGTCAGTCTGGGATGGGGAATGGTGCTGAGGGACGGAGCAGTCAGTCTGGGATGGGGAATGGTGCTGAGGGAGGGGAGCAGTCAGTCTGGGATGGGGAATGGTGCTGAGGGAGGGGAGCAGTCAGTCTGGGATGGGGAATGGTGCTGAGGGACAGAGCAGTCAGTCTGGGATGGGGAATGGTGCTGAGGGACAGAGCAGTCAGTCTGGGATGGGGAATGGTGCTGACGGATGGGGCAGTCAGTCTGGGATCGGGAATGGTGCTGAGGGACAGAGCAGTCAGTCTGGGATGGGGAATGGTGCTGGGGGGGGCAGTCAGTCTGGGATGGGGAATGGTGCTGAGGGACGGAGCAGTCGGTCTGGGATGGGGAATGGTGCTGAGGGACAGAGCAGTCTGTCTGGGATGGGGAATGGTGCTGAGGGACAGAGCAGTCAGTCTGGGATGGGGAATGGTGCTGAGGGGACAGAGCAGTCAGTCTGGGATGGGGAATGGTGCTGAGGGACAGAGCAGTCAGTCTGGGATGGGTAATGGTGCTGAGGGACAGAGCAGTCAGTCTGGGATGGGGAATGGTGCTGAGGGACAGAGCAGTCAGTCTGGGATGGGGAATGGTGCTGGGGGACAGAGCAGTCAGTCTGGGATGGGGAATGGTGCTGACGGATGGGGCAGTCAGTCTGGGATGGGGAATGGTGCTGGGGGACAGAGCAGTCAGTCTGGGATGGGGAATGGTGCTGACGGATGGGGCAGTAAGTCTGGGATGGGGAATGGTGCTGAGGGATGGGGCAGTCGGTCTGGGATGGGGAATGGTGCTGAGGGACGGAGCAGTCAGTCTGGGATGGGGAATGGTGCTGAGGGACAGAGCAGTCAGTCTGGGATGGGGAATGGTGCTGAGGGACAGAGCAGTCAGTCTGGGATGGCGAATGGTGCTGAGGGACAGAGCAGTCAGTCTGGGATGGGGAATGGTGCTGAGGGAGGGGAGCAGTCAGTCTGGGATGGGGAATGGTGCTGAGGGACAGAGCAGTCAGTCTGGGATGGGGAATGGTGCTGAGGGAGGGGAGCAGTCAGTCTGGGATGGGGAATGGTGCTGAGGGACAGAGCAGTCAGTCTGGGATGGGGAATGGTGCTGAGGGACAGAGCAGTCGGTCTGGGATGGGGAATGGTGCTGAGGGACAGAGCAGTCGGTCTGGGATGGGGAATGGTGCTGAGGGACGGAGCAGTCAGTCTGGGATGGGGAATGGTGCTGAGGGACAGAGCAGTCAGTCTGGGATGGGGAATGGTGCTGAGGGACAGAGCAGTCAGTCTGGGATGGGGAATGGTGCTGAGGGACAGAGCAGTCAGTCTGGGATGGGGAATGGTGCTGAGGGAGGGGAGCAGTCAGTCTGGGATGGGGAATGGTGCTGAGGGACAGAGCAGTCAGTCTGGGATGGGGAATGGTGCTGAGGGACAGAGCAGTCGGTCTGGGATGGGGAATGGTGCTGAGGGACAGAGCAGTCAGTCTGGGATGGGGAATGGTGCTGGGGGACGGAGCAGTCAGTCTGGGATGGGGAATGGTGCTGAGGGACAGAGCAGTCAGTCTGGGAAGCGGAATGGTGCTGAGGGACAGAGCAGTCAGTCTGGGATGGGGAACGGTGCTGAGGGACAGAGCAGTCAGTCTGGGAAGGGGAATGGTGCCGACGGATGGGGCAGTCAGTCTGGGATGGGGAATGGTGCTGAGGGACAGAGCAGTCAGTCTGGGATGGGGAATGGTGCTGAGGGACAAGGCAGTCAGTCTGGGATGGGGAATGGTGCTGAGGGAGGGGAGCAGTCAGTCTGGGATGGGGAATGGTGCTGAGGGACAGAGCAGTCAGTCTGGGATGGGGAATGGTGCTGAGGGACAGAGCAGTCAGTCTGGGATGGGGAATGGTGCTGAGGGACGGAGCAGTCAGTCTGGGATGGGGAATGGTGCTGAGGGACAGAGCAGTCAGTCTGGGATGGGGAATGGTGCTGAGGGACGGAGCAGTCAGTCTGGGAAGGGGAATGGTGCTGACGGATGGGGCAGTCGGTCTGGGATGGGGAATGGTGCTGAGGGACAGAGCAGTCGGTCTGGGATGGGGAATGGTGCTGAGGGACAGAGCAGTCGGTCTGGGATGGGGAATGGTGCTGAGGGACAGAGCAGTCGGTCTGGGATGGGGAATGGTGCTGAGGGACAGAGCAGTCAGTCTGGGATGGGGAATGGTGCTGAGGGACAGAGCAGTCAGTCTGGGATAGGGAATGGTGCTGAGGGACAGAGCAGTCAGTCTGGGATAGGGAATGGTGCTGAGGGACAGAGCAGTCAGTCTGGGATGGGGAATGGTGCTGAGGGACAGAGCAGTCAGTCTGGGATGGGGAATGGTGCTGAGGGAGGGGAGCAGTCAGTCTGGGATGGGGAATGGTGCTGAAGGAGGGGAGCAGTCAGTCTGGGATGGGGAATGGTGCTGACGGATGGGGCAGTCGGTCTGGGATGGGGAATGGTGCTGACGGATGGGGCAGTCAGTCTGGGATGGGGAATGGTGCTGACGGATGGGGCAGTCAGTCTGGGATGGGGAATGGTGCTGACGGATGGGGCAGTCAGTCTGGGATGGGGAATGGTGCTGAGGGACAGAGCAGTCAGTCTGGGATGGGGAATGGTGCTGAGGGAGGGGAGCAGTCAGTCTGGGATGGGGAATGGTGCTGAGGGACAGAGCAGTCAGTCTTGGAAGGGGAATGGTGCTGAGGGACAGAGCAGTCAGTCTGGGATGGGGAATGGTGCTGAGGGACAGAGCAGTCAGTCTGGGATGGGGAATGGTGCTGAGGGACAGAGCAGTCAGTCTGGGATGGGGAATGGTGCTGAGGGAGGGGAGCAGTCAGTCTGGGATGGGGAATGGTGCTGAGGGACAGAGCAGTCAGTCTGGGAAGGGGAATGGTGCTGAGGGACAGAGCAGTCAGTCTGGGATGGGGAATGGTGCTGAGGGACAGAGCAGTCAGTCTGGGAAGGGGAATGGTGTTGAGGGACAGAGCAGTCAGTCTGGGATGGGGAATGGTGCTGAGGGACAGAGCAGTGAGTCTGGGATGGGGAATGGTGCTGAGGGACAGAGCAGTCAGTCTGGGAAGGGGAATGGTGCTGAGGGACAGAGCAGTCAGTCTGGGATGGGGAATGGTGCTGACGGATGGGGCAGTCAGTCTGGGATGGGGAATGGTGCTGAGGGACAGAGCAGACAGTCTGGGATGGGGAATGGTGCTGAGGGAGGGGAGCAGTCAGTCTGGGATGGGGAATGGTGCTGAAGGACAGAGCAGTCAGTCTGGGATGTGGAATGGTGCTGAGGGACAGAGCAGTCAGTCTGGGATGGGGAATGGTGCTGAGGGACGGAGCAGTCAGTCTGGGATGGGGAATGGTGCTGAGGGAGGGGAGCAGTCAGTCTGGGATGGGGAATGGTGCTGAGGGACAGAGCAGTCAGTCTGGGATGGGGAATGGTGCTGAGGGACGGAGCAGTCAGTCTGGGATGGGGAATGGTGCTGAGGGAGGGGAGCAGTCAGTCTGGGATGGGGAATGGTGCTGAGGGAGGGGAGCAGTCAGTCTGGGATGGGGAATGGTGCTGAGGGACAGAGCAGTCAGTCTGGGATGGGGAATGGTGCTGAGGGACAGAGCAGTCAGTCTGGGATGGGGAATGGTGCTGACGGATGGGGCAGTCAGTCTGGGATCGGGAATGGTGCTGAGGGACAGAGCAGTCAGTCTGGGATGGGGAATGGTGCTGGGGGGGGCAGTCAGTCTGGGATGGGGAATGGTGCTGAGGGACGGAGCAGTCGGTCTGGGATGGGGAATGGTGCTGAGGGACAGAGCAGTCTGTCTGGGATGGGGAATGGTGCTGAGGGACAGAGCAGTCAGTCTGGGATGGGGAATGGTGCTGAGGGGACAGAGCAGTCAGTCTGGGATGGGGAATGGTGCTGAGGGACAGAGCAGTCAGTCTGGGATGGGTAATGGTGCTGAGGGACAGAGCAGTCAGTCTGGGATGGGGAATGGTGCTGAGGGACAGAGCAGTCAGTCTGGGATGGGGAATGGTGCTGGGGGACAGAGCAGTCAGTCTGGGATGGGGAATGGTGCTGACGGATGGGGCAGTCAGTCTGGGATGGGGAATGGTGCTGGGGGACAGAGCAGTCAGTCTGGGATGGGGAATGGTGCTGACGGATGGGGCAGTAAGTCTGGGATGGGGAATGGTGCTGAGGGATGGGGCAGTCGGTCTGGGATGGGGAATGGTGCTGAGGGACGGAGCAGTCAGTCTGGGATGGGGAATGGTGCTGAGGGACAGAGCAGTCAGTCTGGGATGGGGAATGGTGCTGAGGGACAGAGCAGTCAGTCTGGGATGGCGAATGGTGCTGACGGATGGGGCAGTCAGTCTGGGATGGGGAATGGTGCTGAGGGATGGGGCAGTCGGTCTGGGATGGGGAATGGTGCTGAGGGACGGAGCAGTCAGTCTGGGATGGGGAATGGTGCTGGGGGACAGAGCAGTCAGTCTGGGATGGGGAATGGTGCTGACGGATGGGGCAGTCAGTCTGGGATGGGGAATGGTGCTGAGGGATGGGGCAGTCGGTCTGGGATGGGGAATGGTGCTGAGGGACGGAGCAGTCAGTCTGGGATGGGGAATGGTGCTGAGGGACAGAGCAGTCAGTCTGGGATGGGGAATGGTGCTGAGGGACAGAGCAGTCAGTCTGGGATGGGGAATGGTGTTGAGGGACAGAGCAGTCAGTCTGGGATGGGGAATGGTGCTGAGGGACGGAGCAGTCAGTCTGGGATGGGGAATGGTGCTGAGGGACGGAGCAGTCAGTCTGGGATGGGGAATGGTGCTGAGGGACAGAGCAGTCAGTCTGGGATGGGGAATGGTGCTGAGGGACGGAGCAGTCAGTCTGGGATGGGGAATGGTGCTGAGGGACGGAGCAGTCAGTCTGGGATTGGGAATGGTGCTGAGGGAGGGGAGCAGTCAGTCTGGGATGGGGAATGGTGCTGAGGGACAGAGCAGTCAGTCTGGGATGGGGAATGGTGCTGAGGGACAGAGCAGTCAATCTGGGATGGGGAATGGTGCTGGGGGACGGAGCAGTCAGTCTGGGATGGGGAATGGTGCTGAGGGAGGGGAGCAGTCAGTCTGGGATGGGGAATGGTGCTGAGGGAGGGGAGCAGTCAGTCTGGGATGGGGAATGGTGCTGAGGGACAGAGCAGTCAGTCTGGGATGGGGAATGGTGCTGAGGGAGGGGAGCAGTCAGTCTGGGATGGGGAATGGTGCTGAGGGACAGAGCAGTCGGTCTGGGATGGGGAATGGTGCTGAGGGACGGAGCAGTCAGTCTGGGATGGGGAATGGTGCTGAGGGACAGAGCAGTCGGTCTGGGATGGGGAATGGTGCTGACGGATGGGGCAGTCAGTCTGGGATGGGGAATGGTGCTGAGGGACAGAGCAGTCAGTCTGGGATGGGGAATGGTGCTGAGGGACAGAGCAGTCGGTCTGGGATGGGGAATGGTGCTGAGGGACGGAGCAGTCAGTCTGGGATGGGGAATGGTGCTGAGGGACAGAGCAGTCGGTCTGGGATGGGGAATGGTGCTGAGGGACAGAGCAGTCGGTCTGGGATGGGGAATGGTGCTGAGGAAGGGGAGCAGTCAGTCTGGGATGGGGAATGGTGCTGAGGGACAGAGCAGTCAGTCTGGGATGGGGAATGGTGCTGAGGGAGGGGAGCAGTCAGTCTGGGATGGGGAATGGTGCTGAGGGACAGAGCAGTCGGTCTGGGATGGGGAATGGTGCTGAGGGACAGAGCAGTCGGTCTGGGATGGGGAATGGTGCTGAGGGAGGGGAGCAGTCAGTCTGGGATGGGGAATGGTGCTGAGGGACAGAGCAGTCAGTCTGGGATGGGGAATGGTGCTGAGGGAGGGGAGCAGTCAGTCTGGGATGGGGAATGGTGCTGAGGGACAGAGCAGTCAGTCTGGGATGGGGAATGGTGCTGAGGGACAGAGCAGTCGGTCTGGGATGGGGAATGGTGCTGAGGGACGGAGCAGTCAGTCTGGGATGGGGAATGGTGCTGAGGGACAGAGCAGTCAGTCTGGGATGGGGAATGGTGCTGAGGGACGGAGCAGTCAGTCTGGGATGGGGAATGGTGCTGAGGGACAGAGCAGTCGGTCTGGGATGGGGAATGGTGCTGACGGATGGGGCAGTCAGTCTGGGATGGGGAATGGTGCTGAGGGACAGAGCAGTCAGTCTGGGATGGGGAATGGTGCTGAGGGACAGAGCAGTCGGTCTGGGATGGGGAATGGTGCTGAGGGACAGAGCAGTCGGTCGGGGATGGGGAATGGTGCTGACGGATGGGGCAGTCAGTCTGGGATGGGGAATGGTGCTGAGGGACAGAGCAGTCAGTCTGGGATGGGGAATGGTGCTGACGGACAGAGCAGTCAGTCTGGGATGGGGAATGGTGCTGAGGGACAGAGCAGTCGGTCTGGGATGGGGAATGGTGCTGAGGGACGGAGCAGTCAGTCTGGGATGGGGAATGGTGCTGAGGGACAGAGCAGTCAGTCTGGGATGGGGAATGGTGCTGAGGGACGGAGCAGTCAGTCTGAGATGGGGAATGGTGCTGAGGGACAGAGCAGTCAGTCTGGGATGGGGAATAGTGCTGAGGGACAGAGCAGTCAGTCTGGGATGGGGAATGGTGCTGAGGGACGGAGCAGTCAGTCTGGGATGGGGAATGGTGCTGAGGGACAGAGCAGTCAGTCTGGGATGGGGAATGGTGCTGGGGGACAGAGCAGTCAGTCTGGGATGGGGAATGGTGCTGAGGGACAGAGCAGTCAGTCTGGGATGGGGAATGGTGCTGACGGATGGGGCAGTCAGTCTGGGATGGGGAATGGTGCTGAGGGACAGAGCAGTCACTCTGGGATGGGGAATGGTGCTGAGGGACAGAGCAGTCGGTCTGGGATGGGGAATGGTGCTGGGGGACAGAGCAGTCAGTCTGGGATGGGGAATGGTGCTGAGGGACAGAGCAGTCAGTCTGGGATGGGGAATGGTGCTGACGGATGGGGCAGTCAGTCTGGGATGGGGAATGGTGCTGAGGGACGGAGCAGTCAGTCTGGGATGGGGAATGGTGCTGAGGGACAGAGCAGTCAGTCTGGGATGGGGAATGGTGCTGGGGGACGGAGCAGTCAGTGTAGGATGGGGAATGGTGCTGACGGACAGAGCAGTCAGTCTGGGATGGGGAATGGTGCTGAGGGACGGAGCAGTCAGTCTGGGATGGGGAATGGTGCTGAGGGACAGAGCAGTCAGTCTGGGATGGGGAATGGTGCTGAGGGACAGAGCAGTCAGTCTGGGATGGGGAATGGTGCTGACGGATGGGGCAGTCAGTCTGGGATGGGGAATGGTGCTGAGGGACAGAGCAGTCGGTCTGGGATGGGGAATGGTGCTGAGGGACGGAGCAGTCAGTCTGGGATATGGAATGGTGCTGGGGGACAGAGCAGTCAGTCTGGGATGGGGAATGGTGCTGAGGGACAGAGCAGTCAGTCTGGGATGGGGAATGGTGCTGAGGGACAGAGCAGTCAGTCTGGGATAGGGAATGGTGCTGAGAGACAGAGCAGTCAGTCTGGGATGGGGAATGGTGCTGAGGGATGGGGCAGTCGGTCTGGGATAGGGAATGGTGCTGGGGGACAGAGCAGTCAGTCTGGGATGGGGAATGGTGCTGAGGGATGGAGCAGTCAGTCTGGGATGGGGAATGGTGCTGGGGGACAGAGCAGTAGGTCTGGGATGGGGAATGGTGCTGAGGGATGGAGCAGTCAGTCTGGGATGGGGAATGGTGCTGGGGGACAGAGCAGTCAGTCTGGGATGGGGAATGGTGCTGAGGGATGGAGCAGTCAGTCTGGGATGGGGAATGGTGCTGGGGGACAGAGCAGTCAGTCTGGGATGGGGAATGGTGCTGAGGGACGGAGCAGTCAGTCTGGGATGGGGAATGGTGCTGAGGGACGGAGCAGTCAGTCTTGGATGGGGAATGGTGCTGGGGGACAGAGCAGTCAGTCTGGGATGGGGAATGGTGCTGAGGGATGGAGCAGTCAGTCTGGGATGGGGAATGGTGCTGGGTGACAGAGTAGTCAGTCTGGGATGGGGAATGGTGCTGAGGGACAGAGCAGTCAGTCTGGGATGGGGAATGGTGCTGACGGATGGGGCAGTCAGTCTGGGATGGGGAATGGTGCTGACGGATGGGGCAGTCGGTCTGGGATGGGGAATGGTGCTGAGGGACGGAGCAGTCAGTCTGGGATGGGGAATGGTGCTGAGGGACAGATCAGTCAGTCTGGGATGGGGAATGGTGCTGAGGGACGGAGCAGTCAGTCTGGGATGGGGAATGGTTCTGACGGATGGGGCAGTCAGTCTGGGATGGGGAATGGTGCTGAGGGACAGAGCAGTCAGTCTGGGATGGGGAATGGTGCTGAGGGACGGAGCAGTCAGTCTGGGATGGGGAATGGTGCTGAGGGACAGAGCAGTCAGTCTGGGATGGGGAATGGAGCTGAGGGACAGAGCAGTCAGTCTGGGATGGGGAATGGTGCTGAGGGACAGAGCAGTTAGTCTGGGATGGGAAATGGTGCTGAGGGTTGGGGCAGTCGGTCTGGGATGGGGAATGGTGCTGAGGGACGGAGCAGTCGGTCTGGGATGGGGAATGGTGCTGAGGGACGGAGCAGTCAGTCTGGGATGGGGAATGGTGCTGACGGATGGGGCAGTCAGTCTGGGATGGGGAATGGTGCTGAGGGACAGAGCAGTCAGTCTGGGAAGGGGAATGGTGCTGAGGGACGGAGCAGTCAGTCTGGGATGGGGAATGGTGCTGAGGGACGGAGCAGTCAGTCTGGGATGGGGAATGGTGCTGAGGGACGGAGCAGTCAGTCTGGGAAGGGGAATGGTGCTGAGGGACAGAGCAGTCAGTCTGGGAAGGGGAATGGTGCTGAGGGACGGAGCAGTCAGTCTGGGATGGGGAATGGTGCTGAGGGACGGAGCAGTCAGTCTGGGATGGGGAATGGTGCTGAGGGACGGAGCAGTCAGTCTGGGATGGGGAATGGTGCTGAGGGACGGAGCAGTCAGTCTGGGATGGGGAATGGTGCTGAGGGACGGAGCAGTCAGTCTGGGATGGGGAATGGTGCTGAGGGACAGAGCAGTCAGTCTGGGATGGGGAATGGTGCTGAGGGACGGAGCAGTCAGTCTGGGATGGGGAATGGTGCTGAGGGATGGAGCAGTCAGTCTGGGATGGGGAATGGTGCTGAGGGACGGAGCAGTCAGTCTGGGATGGGGAATGGTGCTGAGGGACGGAGCAGTCAGTCTGGGATGGGGAATGGTGCTGAGGGACGGAGCAGTCAGTCTGGGATGGGGAATGGTGCTGAGGGACAGAGCAGTCAGTCTGGGATGGGGAATGGTGCTGAGGGACAGAGCAGTCAGTCTGGGATGGGGAATGGTGCTGAGGGACGGAGCAGTCAGTCTGGGATGGGGAATGGTGCTGAGGGACGGAGCAGTCAGTCTGGGATGGGGAATGGTGCTGAGGGACAGAGCAGTCAGTCTGGGATGGGGAATGGTGCTGAGGGACGGAGCAGTCAGTCTGGGATGGGGAATGGTGCTGACGGATGGGGCAGTCAGTCTGGGATGGGGAATGGTGCTGAGGGACGGAGCAGTCAGTCTGGGATGGGGAATGGTGCTGACGGATGGGGCAGTCAGTCTGGGATGGGGAATGGTGCTGAGGGACGGAGCAGTCAGTCTGGGATGGGGAATGGTGCTGAGGGACAGAGCAGTCAGTCTGGGATGGGGAATGGTGCTGAGGGACAGAGCAGTCAGTCTGGGATGGGGAATGGGGCTGAGGGACAGAGCAGTCAGTCTGGGATGGGGAATGGTGCTGAGGGACGGAGCAGTCAGTCTGGGATGGGGAATGGTGCTGAGGGAGGGGAGCAGTCAGTCTGGGATGGGGAATGGTGCTGAGGGACAGAGCAGTCAGTCTGGGATGGGGAATGGTGCTGAGGGAGGGGAGCAGTCAGTCTGGGATGGGGAATGGTGCTGAGGGACAGAGCAGTCAGTCTGGGATGGGGAATGGTGCTGAGGGACGGAGCAGTCAGTCTGGGATGGGGAATGGTGCTGAGGGACAGAGCAGTCAGTCTGGGATGGGGAATGGTGCTGAGGGACGGAGCAGTCAGTCTGGGATGGGGAATGGTGCTGAGGGACAGAGCAGTCAGTCTGGGATGGGGAATGGTGCTGAGGGACGGAGCAGTCAGTCTTGGATGGGGAATGGTGCTGAGGGACGGAGCAGTCAGTCTGGGATGGGGAATGGTGCTGACGGATGGGGCAGTCAGTCTGGGATGGGGAATGGTGCTGAGGGACAGAGCAGTCAGTCTGGGATGGGGAATGGTGCTGAGGGACAGAGCAGTCAGTCTGTGATGGGGAATGGTGCTGAGGGACGGAGCAGTCAGTCTGGGATGGGGAATGGTGCTGACGGATGGGGCAGTCAGTCTGGGATGGGGAATGGTGCTGAGGGACAGAGCAGTCAATCTGGGATGGGGAATGTTGCTGAGGGACGGAGCAGTCGGTCTGGGATGGGGAATGGTGCTGAGGGACAGAGCAGTCAGTCTGGGATGGGGAATGGTGCTGAGGGACGGAGCAGTCAATCTGGGATGGGGAATGGTGCTGAGGGACAGAGCAGTCAGTCTGGGATGGGGAATGGTGCTGAGGGACAGAGCAGTCAGTATGGGATGGGGAATGGTGCTGAGGGACGGAGCAGTCAGTCTGGGATAGGGAATGGTGCTGAGGGACGGAGCAGTCAGTCTGGGATGGGGAATGGTGCTGAGGGACAGAGCAGTCAATCTGGGATGGGGAATGGTGCTGAGGGACGGAGCAGTCAGTCTGGGATGGGGAATGGTGCTGAGGGACAGAGCAGTCGGTCTGGGATGGGGAATGGTGCTGAGGGACGGAGCAGTCGGTCTGGGATGGGGAATGGTGCTGAGGGACGGAGCAGTCAGTCTGGGATAGGGAATGGTGCTGAGGGACGGAGCAGTCAGTCTGGGATGGGGAATGGTGCTGAGGGACAGAGCAGTCAGTCTGGGATGGGGAATGGTGCTGAGGGACAGAGCAGTCAGTCTGGGATGGGGAATGGTGCTGAGGGACAGAGCAGTCAGTCTGGGATGGGGAATGGTGCTGAGGGAGGGGAGCAGTCAGTCTGGGATGGGGAATGGTGCTGAGGGAGGGGAGCAGTCAGTCTGGGATGGGGAATGGTGCTGAGGGACAGAGCATTCAGTCTGGGATGGGGAATGGTGCTGAGGGACAGAGCAGTCGGTCTGGGATGGGGAATGGTGCTGAGGGACAGAGCAGTCGGTCTGGGATGGGGAATGGTGCTGAGGGACGGAGCAGTCAGTCTGGGATGGGGAATGGTGCTGAGGGACAGAGCAGTCAGTCTGGGATGGGGAATGGTGCTGAGGGACAGAGCAGTCAGTCTGGGGTGGGGAATGGTGCTGAGGGACAGAGCAGTCAGTCTGGGATGGGGAATGGTGCTGAGGGAGGGGAGCAGTCAGTCTGGGATGGGGAATGGTGCTGAGGGACAGAGCAGTCAGTCTGGGATGGGGAATGGTGCTGAGGGACAGAGCAGTCGGTCTGGGATGGGGAATGGTGCTGAGGGACAGAGCAGTCAGTCTGGGATGGGGAATGGTGCTGGGGGACAGAGCAGTCAGTCTGGGATGGGGAATGGTGCTGAGGGACAGAGCAGTCGGTCTGGGATGGGGAATGGTGCTGAGGGACGGAGCAGTCAGTCTGGGATGGGGAATGGTGCTGGGGGACAGAGCAGTCGGTCTGGGATGGGGAATGGTGCTGACGGATGGGGCAGTCGG
Source organism: Scyliorhinus torazame (assembly GCF_047496885.1). Classification (NCBI taxonomy): domain Eukaryota; kingdom Metazoa; phylum Chordata; class Chondrichthyes; order Carcharhiniformes; family Scyliorhinidae; genus Scyliorhinus; species Scyliorhinus torazame. Next base: position 29,826,127 of record NC_092722.1, read on the forward strand.
TCTGGGATGGGGAATGGTGCTGAGGGACGGAGCAGTCAGTCTGGGATGGGGAATGGTGCTGAGGGACAGAGCAGTCAGTCTGGGATAGGGAATGGTGCTGGGGGACAGAGCAGTCGGTCTGGGATGGGGAATGGTGCTGAGGGACAGAGCAGTCAGTCTGGGATGGGGAATGGTGCTGGGGGACAGAGCAGTCAGTCTGGGATGGGGAATGGTGCTGGGGGACAGAGCAGTCAGTCTGGGATGGGGAATGGTGCTGAGGGACAGAGCAGTCAGTCTGGGATAGGGAATGGTGCTGCGGGACAGAGCAGTCAGTCTGGGATGGGGAATGGTGCTGGGGGACAGAGCAGTCAGTCTGGGATGGGGAATGGTGCTGAGGGACAGAGCAGTCAGTCTGGGATGGGGAATGGTGCTGAGGGACGGAGCAGTCAGTCTGGGATGGGGAATGGTGCTGAGGGACAGAGCAGTCAGTCTGGGATGGGGAATGGTGCTGGGGGACAGAGCAGTCAGTCTGGGATGGGGAATGGTGCTGAGGGAGGGGAGCAGTCAGTCTGGGATGGGGAATGGTGCTGAGGGACAGAGCAGTCAGTCTGGGATGGGGAATGGTGCTGAGGGACAGAGCAGTCAGTCTGGGATGGGGAATGGTGCTGAGGGACAGAGCAGTCAGTCTGGGATAGGGAATGGTGCTGGGGGACAGAGCAGTCAGTCTGGGATGGGGAATGGTGCTGGGGGACAGAGCAGTCAGTCTGGGATGGGGAATGGTGCTGAGGGAGGGGAGCAGTCAGTCTGGGATGGGGAATGGTGCTGAGGGACAGAGCAGTCAGTCTGGGATGGGGAATGGTGCTGAGGGACAGAGCAGTCAGTCTGGGATGGGGAATGGTGCTGAGGGACGGAGCAGTCAGTCTGGGATGGGGAATGGTGCTGAGGGACAGAGCAGTCAGTCTGGGATGGGGAATGGTGCTGAGGGACGGAGCAGTCGGTCTGGGATGGGAAATGGTGATGAGGGACGGAGCAGTCAGTCTGGGATAGGGAATGGTGCTGAGGGACAGAGCAGTCAGTCTGGGATGGGGAATGGTGCTGAGGGACAGAGCAGTCAATCTGGGATGGGGAATGGTGCTGACGGATGGGGCAGTCGGTCTGGGATGGGGAATGGTGCTGAGGGACAGAGCAGTCAGTCTGGGATGGGGAATGGTGCTGAGGGACAGAGCAGTCAATCTGGGATAGGAAATGGTGCTGAGGGACAGAGCAGTCAATCTGGGATGGGGAATGGTGCTGAGGGACAGAGCAGTCGGTCTGGGATGGGGAATGGTGCTGAGGGACAGGGCAGTCAGTCTGGGATGGGGAATGGTGCTGAGGGACGGAGCAGTCAGTCTGGGATGGGAAATGGTGCTGAGGGACGGAGCAGTCAGTCTGGGATGGGGAATGGTGCTGAGGGATGGAGCAGTCAGTCTCGGATGGGGAATGGTGCTGACGGATGGGGCAGTCAGTCTGGGATGGGGAATGGTGCTGAGGGACGGAGCAGTCAGTCTGGGATGGGGAATGGTGCTGAGGGATGGGGCAGTCGGTCTGGGATGGGGAATGGTGCTGAGGGACAGAGCAGTCAGTCTGGGAAGGGGAATGGTGCTGAGGGACAGAGCAGTCAGTCTGGGATGGGGAATGGTGCTGAGGGACAGAGCAGTCAGTCTGGGATGGGGAATGGTGCTGAGGGACAGAGCAGTCAGTCTGGGATGGGGAATGGTGCTGGGGGATGGGGCAGTCAGTCTGGGATGGGGAATGGTGCTGAGGGATGGGGCAGTCAGTCTGGGATGGGGAATGGTGCTGAGGGACAGAGCAGTCAGTCTGGGATGGGGAATGGTGCTGACGGACGGAGCAGTCAGTCTGGGATGGGGAATGGTGCTGAGGGATGGGGCAGTCGGTCTGGGATGGGGAATGGTGCTGAGGGACAGGGCAGTCAGTCTGGGATGGGGAATGGTGCTGAGGGACAGAGCAGTCAGTCTGGGATGGGGAATGGTACTGAGGGATGGGGCAGTCAGTCTGGGATGGGGAATGGTGCTGAGGGACAGGGCAGTCAGTCTGGGATGGGGAATGGTGCTGAGGGACAGAGCAGTCAGTCTGGGATGGGGAATGGTACTGAGGGATGGGGCAGTCAGTCTGGGATGGGGAATGGTGCTGAGGGACAGAGCAGTCAGTCTGGGATGGGGAATGGTGCTGGGGGACAGAGCAGTCAGTCTGGGATGGGGAATGTTACTGAGGGATGGGGCAGTCAGTCTGGGATGGGGAATGGTGCTGAGGGACAGGGCAGTCAGTCTGGGATGGGGAATGGTGCTGAGGGACAGAGCAGTCAGTCTGGGATGGGGAATGGTACTGAGGGATGGGGCAGTCAGTCTGGGATGGGGAATGGTGCTGAGGGACAGAGCAGTCAGTCTGGGATGGGGAATGGTGCTGAGGGATGGGGCAGTCAGTCTGGGATGGGGAATGGTGCTGAGGGACAGAGCAGTCAGTCTGGGATGGGGAATGGTGCTGAGGGATGGGGCAGTCAGTCTGAGATGGGGAATGGTGCTGAGGGACAGAGCAGTCAGTCTGGGATGGGGAATGGTGCTGAGGGACAGAGCAGTCAATCTGGGATGGGGAATGGTGCTGGGGGATGGGGCAGTCAGTCTGGGATGGGGAATGGTGCTGGGGGATGGGGCAGTCAGTCTGGGATGGGGAATGGTGCTGAGGGACAGAGCAGTCAGTCTGTGATGGGGAATGGTGCTGGGGGACAGAGCAGTCAGTCTGGGATGGGGAATGGTGCTGAGGGATGGGGCAGTCAGTCTGGGATGGGGAATGGTGCTGAGGGACAGAGCAGTCAGTCTGGGATGGGGAATGGTGCTGAGGGACAGAGCAGTCAATCTGGGATGGGGAATGGTGCTGGGGGATGGGGCAGTCAGTCTGGGATGGGGAATGGTGCTGGGGGATGGGGCAGTCAGTCTGGGATGGGGAATGGTGCTGAGGGATGGGGCAGTCAGTCTGGGATGGGGAATGGTGCTGAGGGACAGAGCAGTCAGTCTGGGATGGGGAATGGTGCTGAGGGACAGGGCAATCAGTCTGGGATGGGGAATGGTGCTGACGGATGGGGCAGTCAGTCTGGGATGGGGAATGGTGCTGAGGGACAGAGCAGTCAGTCTGGAATGGGGAATGGTGCTGAGGGATGGGGCAGTCAGTCTGGGATGGGGAATGGTGCTGAGGGATGGGGCAGTCAGTCTGGGATGGGGAATGGTGCTGAGGGACGGAGCAGTCAGTCTGGGATGGGGAATGGTGCTGAGGGACGGAGCAGTCAGTCTGGGATGGGGAATGGTGCTGAGGGATGGGGCAGTCGGTCTGGGATGGGGAATGGTGCTGAGGGACAGAGCAGTCAGTCTGGGATGGGGAATGGTGCTGAGGGACGGAGCAGTCAGTCTGGGATGGGGAATGGTGCTGAGGGACAGAGCAGTCAGTCTGGGATGGGGAATGGTGCTGAGGGACAGAGCAGTCAGTCTGGGATGGGGAATGGTGCTGAGGGACGGAGCAGTCAGTCTGGGATGGGGAATGGTGCTGAGGGACAGAGCAGTCAGTGTGGGATGGGGAATGGTGCTGAGGGACGGAGCAGTCAGTCTTTGATGGGGAATGGTGCTGAGGGACAGAGCAGTCAGTCTGGGATGGGGAATGGTGCTGAGGGACGGAGCAGTCAGTCTGGGATGGGGAATGGTCCTGGGGGACAGAGCAGTCAGTCTGGGATGGGGAATGGTGCTAGGGGACAGAGCAGTCAGTCTGGGATGGGGAATGGTGCTGAGGGACAGAGCAGTCAGTCTGGGATGGGGAATGGTGCTGAGGGACGGAGCAGTCAGTCTGGGATGGGGAATGGTGCTGAGGGACGGAGCAGTCAGTCTGGGATGGGGAATGGTGTTGGGGGACGGAGCAGTCAGTCTGGGATGGGGAATGGTGCTGAGGGACGGAGCAGTCAGTCTGGGATGGGGAATGGTGTTGGGGGACGGAGCAGTCGGTCTGGGATGGGGAATGGTGCTGAGGGACAGAGCAGTCAGTCTGGGATGGGGAATGGTGCTGAGGGACAGAGCAGTCAGTCTGGGATCGGGAATGGTGCTGAGGGACAGAGCAGTCGGTCTGGAATGGGGAATGGTGCTGGGGGACAGAGCAGTCAGTCTGGGATGGGGAATGGTGCTGAGGGACGGAGCAGTCAGTCTGGGATGGGGAATAGTGTTGGGGGACGGAGCAGTCGGTCTGGGATGGGGAATGGTGCTGAGGGATGGGGCAGTCAGTCTGGGATGGGGAATGGTGCTGACGGATGGGGCAGTCGGTCTGGGATGGGGAATGGTGCTGAGGGACAGAGCAGTGAGTCTGGGATGGGGAATGGTGCTGGGGGACAGAGCAGTCAGTCTGGGATGGGGAATGGTGCTGAGGGACAGAGCAGTCAGTCTGGGATGGGGAATGGTGCTGACGGATGGGGCAGTCAGTCTGGGATGGGGAATGGTGCTGACGGATGGGGCAGTCGGTCTGGGATGGGGAATGGTGCTGACGGATGGGGCAGTCTGTCTGGGATGGGGAATGGTGCTGAGGGACAGAGCAGTCAGTCTGGGATGGGGAATGGTGCTGAGGGAGGGGAGCAGTCAGTCTGGGATGGGGAATGGTGCTGAGGGACGGAGCAGTCAGTCTGGGATGGGGAATGGTGCTGGGGGACAGAGCAGTCAGTCTGGGATGGGGAATGGTGCTGGGGGACAGAGCAGTCAGTCTGGGAAGGGGAATGGTGCTGAGGGACAGAGCAGTCAGTCTGGGATGGGGAATGGTGCTGACGGATGGGGCAGTGAGTCTGGGATGGGGAATGGTGCTGAGGGACAGAGCAGTCGGTCTGGGATGGGGAATGGTGCTGAGGGACGGAGCAGTCGGTCAGGGATGGGGAATGGTGCTGAGGGACGGAGCAGTCAGTCTGGGATGGGGAATGGTGCTGAGGGACGGAGCAGTCAGTCTGGGATGGGGAATGGTGCTGACGGATGGGGCAGTCAGTCTGGGATGGGGAATGGTGCTGAGGGACGGAGCAGTCAGTCTGGGATGGGGAATGGTGCTGAGGGACAGAGCAGTCGGTCTGGGATGGGGAATGGTGCTGAGGGACGGAGCAGTCAGTCTGGGATGGGGAATGGTGCTGACGGATGGGGCAGTCAGTCTGGGATGGGGAATGGTGCTGAGGGACGGAGCAGTCAGTCTGGGATGGGGAATGGTGCTGAGGGATGGGGCAGTCAGTCTGGGATGGGGAATGGTGCTGAGGGACAGAGCAGTCAGTCTGGGATGGGGAATGGTGCTGACGGATCGGGCAGTCGGTCTGGGATGGGGAATGGTGCTGACGGATGGGGCAGTCAGTCTGGGATGGGGAATGGTGCTGACGGATGGGGCAGTCGGTCTGGGATGGGGAATGGTGCTGACGGATGGGGCAGTCGGTCTGGGATGGGGAATGGTGCTGAGGGACGGAGCAGTCAGTCTGGGATGGGGAATGGTGCTGACGGATGGGGCGGTCGCTCTGGGATGGGGAATGGTGCTGACGGATGGGGCGGTCGCTCTGGGATGTGGAATGGTGCTGAGGGATGGGTCTGTCAGTTTGGTCTGGAAACCATGCTGAGGGAAAAGGGCACTCAGTCTGGATTGGAAGTACTGCTCTGTCACCCTAACACTCAGCGGCGAAGGAGCTACACAATTTAAGGATTTCTGTGTACTTTGGCCTGAGGGCGGGATTCTGTCGGCCAGTGCCAAAATTGGGACAGGCAATTGGGTGGAGAATCAGTCATAAGGCAAAAATCGTGGCCGATGGCAGACGTCCTCCAGAATTCCGTGCTCTGGTGCCTCAATGCCTTCCACATATCATTAGTGGGCCTGACCCGGTATGCTCCGGGGCTTCCGCGATGCTCCACCGCCGCTGGGAGGAATTACCTACAATCACTTGTGGTTTCAAAAATCAGTAAAAGGGCGTCGTGGTTGCTGAGGGAGAGAGAGGGGGTACGAAAAGTGTCCAACATCGCTATAGTGTGCTAAAAGTCCAAATATACCACATCCACTGGCTCCCCCCATCAACGATATTAATTACATCCTCGAAAAATTCCAGTTGATTTGTCAAGCATGATTTCTCTTTCGTAAATCCATGCTGACTCTGTCTGATCCTGCCATTGTTTTCTAGTGCTCTGCTATGAAATCATTGAAAATAGACTCTAGTATTTTCCTCACTACTGACGTCAGGCTGATTGGTCTATAATTCCCAGTTTTCTCTCTACCTCCCTTTTGAAATAGTGGGGTTAAATTAGCTACCCTCCAATCTGTAGGAACTGTTCCAGAGTCTATAGAATCTTGAAAGATGACCACCAATGCATCCACTATTTATTTTTTCTTTTAATTTTTAAAACATTTGTTATAAATGGGTGACAAGGTAGCACAGTGGTTAGCACTGTTGCTTCACAGTGGCAGGGTTCCAGGTTCGATTGCCGGCTTGGGTCTCTGTCTGTGCGGAGTCTGCGTGGGTTTCCTCTGAGTGCTTCAGGGCTGGATTCTCCGATTCCGAGGCTATGTCCGCAGGGTCCATCTGGTCTTACGACCAAAAAGCCGGCGGCGCCCGTGCACCAATGCTCCTCCAGTGGGGGGCCAGCAGCCGCGCCACGTAACCTGCTGATACCGCCGCAGAATGGCCGGGTCCATGGCCGCGCTTGTGCATGGCGGCGGCATGCGGCAGCAACGCTGTATAACATGGCGCCAGCCGGGTACGGACCCGGACTGCCAAAAACTGCCCCACTGTAACGCCCCCTTGCCAATCCCAGACCAACCCCCACCTGTCCCCCAGCCTCCACCGAAGCACCCCTGTCAGCGGAACGCCCCCGCCCCGACTGTCTGCAGCCGCCACGCCGAGTTCTCCGAAAGTTGTGAGGACACGCGCCTCACGCCGTACTCCTCGAGTACGCCGTTTTTGAGGCGATGAAGCATCGGAAAAACGTCGACATCCCCGATTCCGGCGTAAAAAGGGATTCTCCGGCTGATCGGCAAACGCAATTTTGGCGTCGGCGATTGGAGAATCCCGCCCCAGGTTGTGCGGTCGAGACTGGTCGATCATGACTGAGGCAAGATGCGGCTGGTCGTCGGCGGTTGCAGGCGATGAGCGGCCCGATGAGGTGCCCGAAGGGCAGGGGTCCTGAGGCGGGTAAGATGGCAGCGCCCACGGGCCGCACGTGTCCTGGGGCAGGCAAGATGGCGGCGCCCTCGGGCTGCACGTGTCCTGGGGCAGGCAAGATGGTGGTGCCCATTGGTTCTGAGGCAAACAAGATGGCGGCGCCCACGGGCCGCACGTGTTGTGAGTGGAGCAAGATGGCGGCGCCCACGGGCCGCACGTGGTCTGAGGAGAGGAAGATGGCGGCGCCCACTGGCCGCACATGGGGGGTGCCGGGACAATAGTGGCGATTGAGCGGGCCTGGCACACTGCAGCGAAATGTCCCTTCTTGCCACAGGCCTTGCGGAGCGCGCTCCGCGCCGGGCAGCGCTGCCGGGGGTGTTTTGTCTGTCCGCAAAAGTAGCACTTGGGTCCCCCGGGGTTGGTTGGCTGCCGCACGGCACAGGCCTGGGGGTGGCTGAGGGCAGTCGCTGATGGGGTCCACGATGGGGTGACGGCTGGCGGGGTCCATGATGCACAGGGGGGGTGGGCCGTGCGGTCAGGGGCATAAGCCTGTATGTTTCGTGAGGCACTATGAGCGAGAGCGCTAGTTTCTTGGTTGCCGCGAGGTCAAGCGTGGCCCCTTCTAAGAGGCGCTGGCTGATGTAGTCAGACCCTATGCCCATAACGAACGCGTCTCTCATTAGCAGGTTCGGATGTTCAGCGGCCGAAACGGCCTGGCAATCACAGTCTCCCACCAGGGCGAGCAGGGTACGCCAGAAAGCTTCCACAGACTCACCGGGAAGTTGGTGCCGCGTGGATAGGCGGTGCCTGGCGTAGATCTTGTTGGTCTGCTGAGCGTAATTCTCCTTCAGAAGCGCCATGGCGTCTGAGTAGGTAGGCGCGTCCTGGACGAAGGAAAAACGTTGGAGCTCAGCCGCGTGTACAGAATCTGGAGCTTCTGTGCTTCTGAGATTGGGTCTGGCACAGACCTGATGTATGCTTCAAAGCAAGCTAGCCAATGTTGGCGTTGTCTGCTTGAGGATGCAGCTACAGGCGATCCGGCTTGATGCGGAGGTCCAGCTCTGAAAAATCTCTGTGTAATAAATTGATGCACTATCAATTATGACGAGACGAGAGTAGAATGTAATCGAGGCTTTATTACACAGAGATGTGTGGCCTCCTACAGCAGCTTACGAAATGATTGCTGTTCGGAGAGCACACACATTTATACTCCGCCTCCTGGGCGGAGCCAGCAGGCAGGGATCTACCCCCGTACCTGTAGTACAGGGGCCTTACCGTAATACCCATATATACAATATAATACAACAGTGGTGACTACCACAATGTGTTCATCAGGCACCTAGGGGCCAGTTAGAGGCATTTGCAAACCCATCGGGTTTAATTCCATGAATGTGTAAATTATTTGTTATCACCGCCAGCGGATCCTGCAGTTGTGTGTGTTGTACCCTCAGATTAGTCACAGAGATTATACCCTCAGGCACTCCACGTGCCAAAGCTCTTTGCGTCACCAGCACAGCTGGATGATTGGATTTTTGGAGATAAGTGTTATCTGCTAAATCGATGGCTCATGAAACTAGTAATGAATTTGTGTTCAGGGGCTGAAAACAGATAAAACCCAAGTGGGGAGGTTGTGTTAATGTTACTGGACTAGTAATCCAGAGGCCCAGGCTGATTTCCTCGAGACATGGGCCCAAATCCCACCATGGCAGCTAATGGTATTTAAATTCAATTAATAAACCTGGAATTTAAAGCTACTCTGAAACCATTGTTGTAAAAACTAATTTGGTTCACTCATGTCCTGTAGGGAAGGGAATCTGCTATCCAACCTGGTCTGGCCTATATGTGACTCCAGACCCACAGCAACGTGGTTGACTCTGAACAGACCTCTGAAAGGGCCGAGCAAGCCACTCAGTTGTATCAAACTGCTATTGTCTCCCCTCCTAACAGCACCGTGGGCGTGCCCACACCACATAGGCAATGGTTCAAGAAGGTGGCTGATGGCCACCTTTTCAAGGATAATAAATGCTGGCCGAGCAGCAACACCCACATCCCTATAACGAATAACTAAATACAGCCACCAGGGACACTACTGTGTGGACGTTTTGTCTGCTGAAAATGAGGGCCGGGATTCTCCGAGCCTCAGCACCGTAAATGCGCCTGGTGCGGGGTTGGAGAATGGGGCGACGGACCCGCGACACCTTCCCGTGATTCTCCGGCGACCAGAGAATCGCCACCAGTCGCGCTGCATGGTCGACGCGGCGCCGGTCGGGGGCCGTTGAAAGAGGCCTCCAGGGCGATTCCCAACGGACGACCGGCCGAGTTCCTGCTGCCATGGTTCACCTATGCTTCCACCCGGCGGGAGCTCGGAGTCGCGGCTGCGGTGGCCGTCCTGGTGGGGGGATCCATCACCGGGGGGGGGGGGGGCCTCCACGCTCCACGACGCCAGGGGGGGGCCTACTTCTTCGACGCCGGCCCACTGTGTGGGTCCGCCATGACGTGCGGGGCAGGCACCGCAGGCGGCCGCCGTGCGCATGCACGGACCCGTGGCCGGAAGTGCAGGCCCCCTTATCGGCAGCCAGAGCTGAGTGGAGCACTCTGGGGCCCTGCAAGCCCACTTAAAAACGGAGATTCACCCCGGCCTTTCTGGAAAAACGTCCGGAGTGATTCGCACCCGTTTTCTCACAGGCGAGGGGACACAGCCCCATTATTGGAGAATCCCGCCCGAGATTCTGACGCCTGGTCTGATCTGCAATGGCTCACGTTTCCCTCATTGTGATAGCCTGCAGCACTCTCCACAACTGGGCACTGCAGGGGTGGTGAGGGACTGGCATATGAGGATCTTGTGTACCAGCAAGCATCCGATGATGACTCAAAGAGAAACATCAGGATTAAGAACAGCATGCCGTACCACATGAGGGACAGCAGAGAGAAGGTGTCAGGAATACTTGTGAGTGCCTGATAAAGAGGTGTTTCACATATGGAGGACTATCCCGACCAGCAATTATGACCAATGATCCAATGAAGAACAATGAAGGATATGAAGGATAACAAAGAGAGAAATAAGAGAAGAGAGGATCAAAGTTGAAGGTAGGCTAGCCAGTAACATTAGGAAAAAGTTTCTTTAAATACATTAAAAAAAAACGGGAGGCAAAAGTTGACATTGGGTCGCTCCAAAATGACGCTGGTAATTTTGTGATGGGAGACAAGGAAATAGCTGAGGAACTGAATAAGTACTTTGCGTCAGTCTTCACAGTAGCAGACATGAGTAATATCCCAACAATTCCGGAGAGTCAGGGGGCAGAGTTGAAGATGGGAGCCATCACAAAAGAGAAAGTGCTAGAGAAACTAAGAGGTCTAAAAATTGATAAATCCCCGGGCCCAGATGGGCTACATCCTAGAGTTCTAAAGGAGATAGCTGAAGAAATAGTGGAGGCGTTAGTTATGATCTTTCAAAAGTCACTGGAGTCAGGGAAAGTCCCAGAGGATTGGAAAATCGCTGTTGTAACCCCCCTGTTCAAGAAGGGAACAAGGAAAAAGATGGAAAATTATAGGCCAATTAGCCTAACCTCGGTTGTTGGCAAGATTCTAGAATCCATTCTTAAGGATGAGATTTCTAAATTCTTGGAAGTGCAGGGTCGGATTCGGACAAGTCAGCATGGATTTAGTAAGGGGAGGTCGTGCCTGACAAACCTGTTAGAGTTCTTTGAAGAGATAACAAGTAGGTTAGACCAAGGAGAGCCAATGGATGTTATCTATCTTGACTTCCAAAAGGCCTTTGATAAGGTGCCTCACGGGAGACTGCTGAGTAAAATAAGGGCCCATGGTATTCGAGGCAAGGTACTAACATGGATTGACGATTGGCTGTCAGGCAGAAGGCAGAGAGTTGGGATAAAAGGTTCTTTTTCGGAATGGCAACCGGTGACGAGTGGTGTCCCGCAGGGTTCAGTGTTGGGGCCACAGCTGTTCTCTTTATATATTAATGATCTAGATGACGGGACTGGGCGCATTCTGGCTAAGTTTGCCGATGATACAAAGATAGGTGGAGGGGCAGGTAGTATGGAGAAGGTGGGGAGGTTGCAGAAAGATTTAGACAGTTTAGGAGAGTGGTCCAAGAAATGGCTGATGAAATTCAACGTGGGCAAGTGCGAGGTCTTGCACTTTGGAAAAAAGAATAGAGGCATGGACTATTTTCTAAACGGTGACAAAATTCCTAATGCTGAAGTGCAAAGGGACTTGGGAGTCCTAGTCCAGGATTCTCTGAAGGTAAACTTGCAGGTTGAGTCCGTAATTAAGAAAGCAAATGCAATGTTGTCATTCATCTCAAGAAGCTTGGAATATAAAAGCAGGGATGTACTTCTGAAGCTTTATAAAGCATTAGTTAGGCCCCATTTAGAATACTGTGAGCAATTTTGGGCCCCACACCTCAGGAAGGACATACTGGCACTGGAGCGGGTCCAGCGGAGATTCACACGGATGATCCCAGGAATGGTAGGCCTAACATACGATGAACGTCTGAGGATCCTGGGATTATATTCATTGGAGTTTAGGAGGTTGAGGGGAGATCTAATAGAAACTTACAAGATAATGAATGGCTTAGATAGGGTGGATGTGGGGAAGTTGTTTCCATTAGCAGGGGAGACTAGGACCCGGGGGCACAGCCTTAGAATAAAAGGGAGTCACTTTAGAACAGAGATGAGGAGAAATTTCTTCAGCCAGAGAGTGGTGGGTCTGTGGAATTCATTGCCACAGAGGGCGGTGGAGGCCGGGACGTTGAGTGTCTTTAAGACAGAAGTTGATAAATTATTGATTTCTCAAGGAATTAAGGGCTATGGAGAGAGAGCGGGTAAATGGGGTTGAAATCAGCCATGATTGAATGGTGGAGTGGACTCGATGGGCCGAATGGCCTTACTTCCACTCCTATGTCTTATGGTCTTATGGTCTAATCTTGAATGACAAAAGACAGCCAACATTCCAAAGGATCGTATTACAAAGTTTCTTGGTGAGGAGTCTCTGGTGCCCACTGAAATCGACCAATCCCTCACTGCCCTTATCACTGTCAAATAGCCGTGAGATCCTTCACAAAGATGACTCAATCATAATAGATGGCAATCATTTAATAAAGAAGCGCAGAATAAGACCATAAGACCGTAAGACCATAAGACATAGGAGCAGAATTAGGCCACTCAGCCCATCGAGTCTGCTCCGCCACTCAATCATGGCTGATATTTTCTCATCCCCATTCTGCTGCCTTCTCCCTATAACCTCTGATCCCCTTATTAATCAAGAACCTATCTATCTCTGTCTTCAAGACACTCAGTGATTTGGCCTCCACAGCCTTCTGTGGCAAAGAGTTCCACAGATTCACCATCCACTGACTGAAGAAATTCCTCCTCATCTCTGTTTTGAAGGATCGTCCCTTTACTCTGAGCTTGCGTCCTCTGGTTCTAGTTTTTCCTACAAGTGGAAACATCCTCTCCACGTCCACTCTATCCAGGCCTCGCAGTAGCTTGTAAATTTCCATAAGATCTCCCCTCATCCTTCTAAACTCCAACAAGTACAGACCCAGAGTCCTCAAACGTTCCTCATACGACAAGTTCTTCATTCCAGCGATGATCTGTAAGTGGGTAATGGAGGGAGAGGGGGCGGCGTGGAAGAGGCTAGAGGTGGCGTCTTGTGTGGGTACGAGTCTGGGGGCGCTGGTGACGGCACCGTTGCTGCTTCCGCCGACAAGGCACACCACGAGTCCGGTGGTGGCGGCGACTCTGAAGATCTGGGGGCAGTGGAGGCGACATAGGGGCAAGGTGGGTCCTCGGTCTGGTCCCCGATATGAGAGAACCACAGGTTCGTTCCGGGTAGGATGGATGGGGGGTTTCTGAGCTGGCATCGGGCTGGGATTAAAAGAATGGGGGCCTATTCATCAATGGGACTTTTGCGAGCCTAGGGAAGCTAGAGGAGAAATTTGGGTTACCTCCCGGGAATGCTTTTAGGTACATGCAAGTGAGGGCGTTTGTGAAACGGTATGTGAGGGAATTTCCGCTGCTCCCAACACGAAGGATTCAGGACAGGGTGATTTCGGGTGTATGAGTTGGAGAAGGCAAGGTCTCGGCGATCTATCAGGAGCTGCAGGAGGCGGAGGGGGCCTCGGTGGAGGAGTTAAAGGGTAAGTGGGAGAAGGAGCTGGATGAAGATCTGTGGACTGATGCCCTGAGTAGGGTTAATTCTTCCTCTTCCTGCGCCAGGCTCAGCCTAATACAGTTCAAAGTTGTCCATCGGGCGCATATGACAGGGGCGAGGATGAGTAGGTTTTTTGGGGTGGAGGACAGGTATGTGAGGTGCTCGGGGAGCCCAGCAAATCATGCCCACATGTTCTGAGCATGCCCGGCACTGGAGGGGTTCTGGAGGGGCTTTGCGAGGACTATGTCCAAAGTGGTGAACACCCGGGTCAAGCCGAGCTGGGGGATAGCATTATTTGGGGTGTCGGATGAGCCGGGAGTGCAGGAACCGAAAGAGGCCGGTGTTCTGGCCTTTGCGTCCCTGGTAGCCCGGCGAAGGAGCCTGCTATTGTGGAGGGATGCGAAGCCCCCAAGCGTGGAAGCTTGGATTAACGATATGGCAGGGTTCATCAAGCTGGAAAGGATAAAGTTTGCCTTGCGAGGGTCTGTGCAGGGGTTCTTCAGGCGGGGGCAACCGTTCCTAGACTTTCTCGCGGAATGTTAGGTGGAGGTCAACAGCAGCAGCAACCCGGGGGGGAGGGGGGTGGGGGGGGCGTTTGGTTTTTCTGTTTTGTTTAGGTTAGAGTGGGGCGTTTTTCCTTCCTGGCGTGTTTATTTGTTAAATGGGGGTTATTGTATTTTGTTGGAAATCTCATGTATAATTTTTGCTTGTTTTGTGCTTTATTCTTTTTTTTCTGGTTGGAGTGTTTTGTTGAAAATCGTTGAAAATTTGAATAAATATATATTTTTTAAAGAAGTTCTTCATTCCAGGGATCATTCTTGTGAACCTCCTCTGGACCCTTTCCAAGGCCAGAGCATCCTTTCTTAGATACGGGGCCCAAAACTGCTCACAATACTCCAAATGGGTCTGACCAGAACCTTATACAGCCTCAAAAGTACCTAGGGGGAAGGCTATATTGGACTTGGTGCTCGGCAACGAACCAGGCCAGGTATCAGATGTCTCGGTGGGAGAGCATTTTGGTGACAGTGACCACAAACTCCTTGACCTTTACCATAGTCATGGAGAGGGATAGGAACACACAGTTTGGGAAGGTATTTAATTGGGGGGAGGGGAAATTATACTGTTATTAGACAGGAGCTGAGGAGCATAGAGTGGGAACAATTGTTCTTGGGGAAATGCACAACAGTAATGTGGGGATTGTTTAAGGAGCACTTGCTGCGAGTGCTGAATAGTTTTGTCCCACTGAGACGAGGAAGGAATGGTAAGGTGAAGGAGCCTTGGATGCCAAGAGAAGTGGAGTTTCAAGTCAAGAGGAAGAAGGAAGCTTGCGTAAGGTTGAGGAAGGACGATCTGACTCGGCTCTAGAGAGTTTCAGGTAGCCAGGAAGGAACTCAAAAATGGACTCAGGAGAGCTAGAAGGGGGCATGAAAAAGCCCTGGCGGGAAGGATTAGGGAAAACCCCAAGGCGTTCTACACTTATGTGAGAAATAAGAGGATGATCAGAGTGAGAGTAGGGCCGATCAGGGGTAGTAGAGGGAACTTGTGCCTAGAGCCTGAGGAGATGGGGGAGGCCTAAAATGAATACTTTGCTTCAGTATTCACTAGAGAGAGGGACCTTGTTGCTCATGAGAACAGTGTGAACCAGGTTAATAGACTCGAACAGGTTGATATTAAGAAGGAGGATGGGCTGGAAATTTTGAAAAGCATCAGGATAGATAAGTCCACTGGGCCTGATGGGATATACCCAAGGTTACTATGGGAAGCGAGGGAGGAGATTCCTGCCTGTTGGCGATGATCTTTGCGTCCTCACTCTCCACTGGAGTAGTAGCGGATGATTGGAGGGAGGCGAATGTTGTTCCCCTGTTCAAGAAAGGGAATAGGGAAATCCCTGGGAATTACAGACCCATCAGTCTTACATCTGTGGTGAGCAAAATATTGGAAAGGATTCTGAGAGATAGGATTTATGATTATTTAGAAAAACATAGTTTGATTAAAGGTAGTCAGCATGGCTTTGTGAGGGGCAGGTCATGCCTCACATGCCTCTACAGCTGTGACAAATCATGGGGCCACCTTAGATTTTGTTTCTGCCATTGTTCTGTAAGGTGGTGGTATTGCTGTTTCTCCATCAATACTAGTGAGAGGGAGTGGAGGGGTGGGGTGGCTGGATAAATAGTCTGAAGTCACGGTGAGTAGCTCAGAAAGATGGACATTGGCAAACATGGCAGCAGCCTCTTGGTTTACCGTAGATTTATACTGATAGCCCCTCCGCAGCATGCTGACCTTCAAATGCAGCCTCTCTATCGGCCTGATGCTCACTACTAGTAGCCCTTTAAATCACGTAAGGACAGCTACTCCCTGGTGAGTGACCACCCCTGTTGCCACTTCCTTAAATTTATTGCTGACACTCGTGCCAATTGTGTGTTAATTGACTTGCTGGCGCTTAATCACAGTGGGAATACAGGATTGGGCATGAATGAACATGCCATGAGCTTCCACCGCCATGACACCTCTGCCAATTTAGAAAGCCTGGCCAGCGAGAGAGACAAAAAATGAGCTGGGGAGGTAAATAGCAAATTTCTGTGAGCTGGAGCAGCTATTCCTTGATTAGTGTTTGTTCGCTTTTGGTTCACTTATTGTTCATTGCTTACTCACTCCTCGTCCACTCTACATTGGTTCCCCTTCCATTTTTTATTATAATTTCAAATAATTATTTTCAGTAGAAATACATTTCAGTGGATTTGTTTTTGGCACCACTGCTCCTTGCTCTGAAACAAAGCGAGAGTGTTTCTCTGTGGAGATGAATGGCACCCATTGGGTGTGGCTACAGAACTGTCTGAGGCCTTCAGCCAGTTGGTATTTTTGTGTCGTGCTTTATCTTTTGGATCAGTAATCTGATTTGATGCTCGTCTCCGTGCCAACAGCCATCCCGCACCACCCTGTCCAGATGAGATTATTGGCATGTTACCATTGAATTTGGCAATCTCTGCTCCAGTTTTTATTGTTTAGTGTGGCACGGGCTGGGTGAGACACTTATCTTAATTACCATGGAAACAGGAAGGAGTCTCTGGGCTATAACGTAACTAACAGGTTGAGACAACATCACAAACCACAAGAACCGAGCACAGAGTATTATCCTCCAAGGCTGCATGTATTTACTAAAGGGCACATATCAGACCTAAGCTGGTAACTATTTCAAAATTCTATTCCACAAAGATGAGACAGAACTGCCATGATTGTGATGAAATTTGTTGCACCTTCGATAATTTTTGGTGCAGAGTGAGTGTTGTTAAGTCAGGAAATGGTGATTAGCTTTTGGGGTGGGGGGGGGGGTGGATGGTTGGAATTCCCAGATCTGATCTTCTGGGTGTTATGGGTCAGGGTTTAGAGAACCCCAAAGTGTATCATGGAGTTCACCTGACCCACAACTTTTACTAGATTGTGGTATGGAGAGCACACGGCCCACTCTACAGGTGTGGTACAGCAGAAATGGAAAAGTATTTTTTAAAGCAAAACAATGTTTATTCTATGAACTCAAGTTAACCATTTTAAAACAAACAGTGGACATCTTAGCAACCATCAATTCAAATACAATCCCCAAAGAATACAACACTAAGTAATCCTTTAAGCTTTCCTTTTAACATCCATACGACTTAAAAACAAAACCTTTAACAGAAGCACATCAGGTTAAAGTCACTACTGAAAACATTTATAATTCTGAATTCACCAAATGATCAAGAGATAGTCTTTTGATGGCAGAGAGAAAAGTAGTACACCTGCTTGGTCTGGCTTCAGCTCCAACACTGAAAACGAAACTAAAACACACCCTGCAGCAAACAGCCTAAAACAAAAGTAAAACGCTGACAGACAGCCCAGCTCCACCCACACTCTGACATCACTGCAGTAATATGAGCGGCCAAACATTTCTTAAAGCGACATTCTCATAACACCTCCCCCCAAGAAAACAAAAAGCATCAACTTGAAGATGGTTTCATTTTTCACCTTTTCACTATCCTTTAAAGAAATGCACACAGTAAATATACTTTTTTGTTTCAAAAAACAACACACGCAAACAGGTATAATAACATAGTCCATTTTTTTTTTCTTCCTCCAACTGAAATCCTTCTCGACTGACAGTCTCTTTGAACAAGAAAGTTTCTGCATGATCCGTCCATTTCTCTACGCCTCGGCATTTCTCTTTAAAGTTAGATACTTTAGTTCAATCTGACCACAGAGTCCCTTGTAATTCTCCAACACATGAGCATTGGTTATCACAGCCTTCAGGCAGTCAAATGCCTGTTGAGACTCCGCTGCCCATTGAAATTTTCAACGTTTCTTCAGCAAGTCCATCAGTGGAGCAATCATGCTACAAAACGTTTGCACAAATGTTCGATCGGATCCACTCATGCCAAGAAATTGCATTATTTCCCTTCGTCTTGAGGGTATCGGAAACTCCTCAATAACTGTTGGTTTCACATCCCGTGTGACCATTTGACCCTATCCGATTGTATGGCCAAGGAAAGTGACTTGGGCTTTTCCAAATTCACTTTTGGCTAGGTTTATCACCAAAACCGCCTCCTGAAGTCGATCGAATAACTCCATCAGATGTTTCAACTGTTCTGTCCATGTCTGGCTGAAAATTACTAGATCATCGATGTATACCGCACAATTGGGTATTCCTGAAACAACTTTGTTAGTTAACCGTTGAGATGTGGCTGGTGTGTTTTTCATGCTAAATGGCATAACTTTGAATTGGTATATACTATCTGGAGTCACAAAAGCTGAAATCTCCTTCGCCCTTTCGGATAAAGGTACCTGCCAGTAACCTTTAAGTAAATCCAGTTTGGAAATAAAAGCTGATTGTCTCACTTTCTCAATGCAATCCTCCAAACGTGGGATAGGATAAAAGAGTCCGTTCTTGTAACTGCATTCACCTTTCCATAGACCACACACAACCGTTGGGTACCGTCTGGTTTAGGTACCATCACTATGGGTGAGCTCTATTGGCTACAACCCACTTCAATTATGCCATTTTTAAGCATACTCTCAATCTCTTTGTTAACCTGTGCCAATTTTAAAGGGTTAAGTCTATATGGATGTTGTTTGATTGGAACAGCATTTCCCACATCTACATCATGTATAGTGCCATGAGAATGTCGCTTTAAGAAATGTTTGGCTGCTCATATTACTGCAGTGATGTCAGAGTGTGGGTGGAGCTGGGCTGTCTGTCAGCTTTTTACTTTTGTTTTAGGCTGTTTGCTGCAGGGTGTGTTTTAGTTTCGTTTTCAGTGTTGGAGCTGAAGCCAGACCAAGCAGGTGTACTGCTGTTCTCTCTGCCATCAAAAGACTATCTCTTGATCATTTGGTGAATTCAGAATTATAAATGTTCTCAATAGTGAATGTAAACGTAATGTGGTTCCGTTGAAAGGTGTTTCTTCTGTCTTCTGGATGTTGCTTGGGAAGTTATTAAGGATTACTCAGTGTTGTATTCTTTGGGGGTTGTATTTGAATTGATGGTTGCTAAGATGTTCACTGTATGTTTTAAAACGTTTAACTTGAGTTCATAGAATAAACATTGTTTTGCTTTAAAAATTACTTTTCCATTTCTGCTGTACCACACCTGTCGAGTGGGTCATGTGCTCCCCATACCACAATCTATTAAAAGTTATGGGTCAGGTGAACTCCATGATACACTTTGGGGTTCTCTAAACCCTGGCCCATAACAATAGCCATTTTAGTACTTCCCAATTTATCGCCACAAACTTGCCCACGTGATATCAATAACTCTTTCAGGTCAGTTCGTTTTTCCTCTGGAAGGTAACTCCAACAATTTATCCCAATTTTTAAGAACATCCTCGTTTCCCAATTTAATTTGAGATATGTCAAATTCCAAGTCATCCGGATTTGGTTCATCACTTTGAGTTAGAATCATAAAAACATCCTCCTTTTTCTCTCCTTCCCTTTCAAAGTACCTTTTAAGCATATTCACATGACACACTCGGTGAGTTTTCCTTCTATCTGGTCTTTTTACCACATAATTCACCTCACTTAATTTCCTTTCAATCTGATAAGGTCCACAAAACCTAGCGTTTAAAGGTTCACCTACCACTGGTAACAACACTAAAACTTTATCTCCACTGGCAAAACTACGAACTTTGGATTTTTTGTCCGCTATCCGTTTCATCACATTTTGTGCAACCTTTAAATGTTGTCTAGCCAATTCACCTGCTCTATTTAATCGTTCCTTAAAATTTGACACGTAATCCAATAATGTAATTTCTGATTTCTCACTCACCAATTTTTCCTTAATCAATTTAAGTGGTCCTCTTATCTCATGACCACAAATTAGTTTAAAAGGGCTGAATTTGGTTGACTCATTAGGTGCACCCCTAATTGCATACAGTACGAATGGAATTCCTTTATCCCAATCCTCTGGATAATCTTGACAATAAGCCCTCAACATTGTCTTCAATGTCTGATGCCATCTTTCTAACGCTCCCTGCGATTCTGGATGGTACGCAGTTGATTTAAATTGTTTTATTCCTAAGCTATTCATAACTTCTTTGAATAACCTTGAGGTAAAATTTGATCCTTGATCCGATTGTATTTCTGTGGGTAGTCCATATCTCGTAAAGAATTTAAGTAACTCCTCCACAATCTTTAAAAAAAAAAATATTTTATTGAAAATTTTTGGTCAACCATCACAGTACATTGTGTATCCTTTACACAATAATATAACAGTATAAGTAACAATGACCTGTTTTATAAACAAAGAATAAATAATATATAACAAAAACGAAAACGAAAACTAAATGGCAACTGCCTTGTCTCAGATAAACACTCTCCAAAAATATGATTTAACAGTCCAATATACAATTATTTATAGCAACGACCTATACATATTATACATATATATTAACAACCCTGAGAGTCCTTCTGGTTCCTCTCCCCCCCCCCCCCCCTGGGCTGCTGCTGCTGCCTTCTTCTTTTCCATTCCCTCTATCTTTCTGTGAGGTATTCGACGAACGGTTGCCACCGCCTGGTGAACCCTTGAGCCGATCCCCTTAGGACGAACTTAATCCGTTCCAGCTTTATAAACCCTGCCATGTCATTTATCCAGGTCTCCACCCCCGGGGGGCTTGGCTTCCTTCCACATCAACAGTATCCTGCGCCGGGCTACTTGGGACGCAAAGGCCAAAACATCGGCCTCTCTCGCCTCCTGCACTCCCGGCTCTTGTGCAACCCCAAATATAGCCAACCCCCAGCTTGGTTCCACCTGGACTCCCACTACTTTTGAAAGCACCTTTGTCACCCCCACCCAGAACCCCTGTAGTGCCGGACATGACCAGAACATGTGGGTGTGATTCGCTGGGCATCTCGAGCATCTCGCACACCTATCCTCTACCCCCAAAAATTTACTGAGCCGTGCTCCAGTCATATGCGCCCTGTGTAACACCTTAAATTGAATCAGGCTTAGCCTGGCACACGAGGACGATGAGTTTACCCTACTTAGGGCATCCGCCCACAGCCCCTCCTCAATCTCCTCCCCCAGCTCTTCTTCCCATTTCCCTTTCAGCTCATCTACCATAATCTCCCCCTCGTCCCTCATTTCCCTATATATAGCTGACACCTTACCGTCCCCCACCCATGTCTTTGAGATCACTCTGTCCTGCACCTCATGCGTCGGGAGCTGCGGGAATTCCCTCACCTGTTGCCTCGCAAAAGCCCTCAGTTGCATATACCGGAATGCATTCCCTTGGGGCAACCCATATTTCTCGGTCAGCGCTCCCAGACTTGCGAACTTCCCATCCACAAACAGATCTTTCAGTTGCGTTACTCCTGCTCTTTGCCATATTCCAAATCCCCCATCCATTCTCCCCGGGGCAAACCTATGGTTATTTCTTATCGGGGACCCCACCAAGGCTCCCGTCTTTCCCCTATGCCGTCTCCACTGTCCCCAAATTTTCAAAGTCGCCACCACCACCGGGCTTGTGGTGTATTTCTTCAGTGAGAACGGCAATGGGGCCGTCCCCATAGCTTGTAGGCTAGTCCCCCTACAGGACGCCCTCTCCAATCTCTTCCACGCCACTCCCTCATCTTCCCCCATCCACTTACTCACCATTGGCGGCTCAGTAGTACTCACTGAGGCTCGGTAGTGCCAGTCCCCCCCTATCCCTTCTACGCTGTAAGAATCCCTTCCTCACTCTCGGGGTCTTCCCGGCCTACACAAAACTCATGATACTCTTTTCGATCCTTTTGAAAAAAGCCTTCGTGATCACCACCGGGAGGCACTGAAACACAAAGAGGAATCTCGGGAGGACTACCATTTTAACTGCCTGCACCCTCCCTGCCAGTGACAGGGATACCATGTCCCATCTCTTGAAGTCCTCCTCCATTTGTTCCACCAATCGCGTTAAATTTAACCTATGCAATGTACCCCAATTCTTGGCTATCTGGATCCCCAAGTAACGAAAGTCCCTCGTTACCTTCCTCAGCGGAAAGTCCTCTATTTCTCTGCTCTGCTCCCCTGGATGCACCACAAACAACTCACTTTTCCCCATGTTCAGTTTATATCCTGAGAATTCTCCAAACTCCCGAAGTGTCCGCATTATCTCTGGCATCCCCTCCGCCGGGTCCGCTACATATAACAACAAGTCATCCGCATACAGAGATACCCGGTGTTCTTCTCCTCCTCTAAGTACTCCCCTCCACTTCTTGGAACCCCTCAGTGCTATTGCCAGGGGCTCAATCACCAGTGCAAACAATAATGGGGACAGAGGGCATCCCTGCCTTGTCCCTCTATGGAGCTGAAAGTATGCAGATCCCCGTCCATTCGTGACCACACTCGCCACTGGGGCACTATACAACAGCTGCACCCATCCAACATACTCATCTCCAAAACCAAATCTCCTCAGCACCTCCCACAAATAATCCCACTCCACTCTATCAAATGCTTTCTCGGCATCCATCGCCACCACTATCTCCGCTTCCCCCTCTGGTGGGGGCACCATCATTACCCCTAGCAGCCTCCGTATATTCGTATTCAGCTGTCTCCCCTTCACAAACCCAGTTTGGTCCTCATGGACCACCCTCGGGACACAATCCTCTATCCTCATTGCCATTACCTTGGCCAGAATCTTAGCGTCTACATTTAGGAGGGAAATAGGTCTATAGGACCCGCATTGCAGCGGGTCCTTTTCCTTCTTTAGGAGAAGCGATATCGTTGCCTCAGACATAGTCGGGGGCAGCTGTCCCCTTTCCTTTGCCTCATTAAAGGTCCTCATCAGTAGCGGGGCGAGCAAGTCCACATATTTTCTGTAAAATTCAACTGGGAATCCATCTGGTCCCGGAGCCTTCCCCGCCTGCATGCTCTTAATTCCTTTCACTACTTCCTCTATTTCAATCTGTGCTCCCAGTCCCACCCTTTCCTGCTCCTCCACCTTGGGAAATTCCAGCCGGTCCAGAAAGCCCATCATTCTCTCCCTCCCATCCGGGGGTTGAGCTTCGTATAATTTTTTATAAAATGCCTTGAACACTCCATTCACTCTCTCCGCTCCCCGCTCCATCTCTCCTTCCTCATCCCTCACTCCCCCTATTTCCCTCGCTGCTCCCCTTTTCCTCAATTGGTGGGCCAGCAACCTGCTCGCCTTCTCCCCATATTCGTACTGTACACCCTGTGCCTTCCTCCACTGTGCCTCTGCAGTACCCGTTGTCAGCAAGTCAAATTCTACGTGTAACCTTTGCCTTTCCCTGTACAGTCCCTCCTCCGGTGCCTCTGCATATTGCCTGTCCACCCTCAGAAGTTCTTGCAGCAACCGCTCCCCTTCCCTACTCTCCTGCTTTCCTTTATGTGCCCTTATTGATATCAGCTCCCCTCCAACCACTGCCTTCAGCGCCTCCCAGACCACTCCCACCTGGACCTCCCCATTATCATTGAGTTCCAAGTACTTTTCAATGCACCCCCTCACCCTTAGACACACCCCCTCATCTGCCATTAGTTCCATGTCCATTCTCCAGGGTGGGCGCCCTTCTATTTCCTGCCCTATCTCCAAGTCCACCCAATGTGGAGCGTGATCCGAAATGGCTATAGCCGTATACTCCGTTCCCCTCACCTTCGGGATCAACGCCCTTCCCAAAACAAAAATGTCTATTCGCGAATAGACTTTGTGGACATAGGAGAAAAACGAAAACTCCTTACTCCTAGGTCTGCTAAATCTCCACGGGTCTACTCCTCCCATCTGCTCCATAATATCTTTAAGCACCTTGGCTGCTGCCGGCCTCCTTCCAGTCCTGGACCTCGACCTGTCCAGCCCTGGTTCCAACACCGTATTGAAATCTCCCCCCATTACCAACTTTCCCACCTCTAGGTCCGCGATGCGTCCAAGCATACGCCTCATAAAATTGGCATCATCCCAGTTCGGGGCATATACGTTTACCAAAACCACTGTCTCCCCCTGTAGTTTGCCACTCACCATCACGTATCTGCCCCCGCTATCCACCACTATAGTCTTTGCCTCAAACATTACCCGCTTCCCCACTAATATAGCCACCCCCCTGTTTTTCGCATCTAGCCCCGAATGGAACACCTGCCCCACCCAACCTTTGCGTAGTCTCACCTGGTCTATCAGTTTCAAGTGCGTTTCCTGTAACATAACCACGTCTGCCTTAAGTTTCTTAAGGTGTGCGAGTACCCGTGCCCTCTTTATCGGCCCGTTCAGCCCTCTCACGTTCCACGTGATCAGCCGGGTTGGGGGGCTTTTTACCCCCCCCCCCCGCCCCCCTTGTCGATTAGCCATCCCCTTTTTCCAGCTCCTCACCCGGTTCCCACGCAGCTGTGTCCCTCCCAGGCGGTGCCCCCCCCGCCCATCCCACCCCATACCAGCACCCCCCTCTCCCCAGCAGCAGCAGCCCAATAATTCCCCCCTCCCACCCCCCCCCCCCGCTAGATCCCCCACTAGCGTAGTTACACCCCCCATGTTGCTCCCAGAAGTCAGCAAACTCTGGCTGACCTCGGCTTCCCCCAGTGACCTCGGCTTGCACCGTGCGACGCACCCTCCTTCCTGCTTCCCTATTCCCGCCATGATTATATAGCGCGGGAACCGAGCCCGCGCTTCCCCCTTGGCCCCGCCCCCAATGGCCAACGCCCCATCTCCTCCACCTCCTTTCCTCCCCCGACAACCTCCTGTGGAAGAGAGAAAAGTTACCACATCGCAGGATTAATAACATAAAACTCCTCTTTCCCCCCTTTTTACCCCCCTCTTCGCCCCCCATACTCGCCCCACCACTTTGTTTCAAACGTTCTTTTTTTAAATTATTATTAAATAACCCGCTCATTCCAATTTTTCTTCCACGATAAAAGTCCACGCCTCATCCGCCGTCTCAAAGTAGTGGTGCCTCCCTTGATATGTGACCCACAGTCTTGCCGGTTGCAGCATTCCGAATTTTATCTTCTTTTTGTGAAGCACCGCCTTGGCCCGATTAAAGCTCGCCCTCCTTCTCGCCACCTCCGCACTCCAGTCTTGATATACGCGGATCACCGCGTTCTCCCACTTACTGCTCCGAGTTTTCTTTGCCCATCTAAGGACCATCTCTCTATCCTTAAAACGGAGGAATCTCAGCACTATGGCTCTAGGAATTTCTCCTGCTCTCGGTCCTCGCGCCATCACTCGGTATGCTCCCTCCACCTCCAGCGGACCCGCCGGGGCCTCCGCTCCCATTAACGAGTGCAGCACCGTGCTCACATATGCCCCGATGTCCGCTCCCTCCGCACCTTCAGGAAGACCAAGAATCCTTAGGTTATTCCTCCTTGCGTTGTTCTCCAGCGCCTCCAGCCTTTCCACACATCGTTTATGGTGTGCCTCATGCATCTCTGTCTTCACCACCAGGCCCTGTATGTCGTCCTCATTCTCGGCAGCCTTTGCCTTCACGACCCGAAGCTCCCGCTCCTGGGTCTTTTGCTCCTCCTTTAGCCTTTCGATCGCCTGTAATATCGGGGCCAACAGCTCCTTCTTCATTTCCTTTTTGAGTTCTTCCACGCAGCGTTTCAAGAACTCGTGTTGTTCAGGGCCCCATATTAAACTGCCACCTTCCGACGCCATCTTGGTTTTTGCGTGCCTTCCTTGCCGCTGCTCTAAAGGATCCACCGCAATCCGGCCACCTTCCTCCTTTTTTCATCCGTATCCAGGGGGGAATCCCTTCTGGTTCGCCGCACAGTACTTTTAGCCGTTAAAATTGCCGTTGGGGCTCTTATTAAGAGCCCAAAAGTCCGTTCCACCGGGAGCTGCCGAAACGTGCGACTCAGCTGGTCATCGCCGCACCCGGAAAGACCTCCACAATCTTTTTAGCTGTAATATTACGTGCTGGAATGGCCTCTGGAAACCTAGTAGACACATCCATTATCGTCAAAAAATATTGATTCCCACTTTTCGTTTTCGGAAGCGGTCATACGCAATCAATTCGGATCCTTGTAAAAGGTTCCTCAAATGCTGGAATGGGTATTAAGGGCGCTGGTTTTATC
Source organism: Scyliorhinus torazame (assembly GCF_047496885.1). Taxonomy (NCBI): domain Eukaryota; kingdom Metazoa; phylum Chordata; class Chondrichthyes; order Carcharhiniformes; family Scyliorhinidae; genus Scyliorhinus; species Scyliorhinus torazame. The sequence goes on from NC_092722.1 coordinate 29,851,986, forward strand.
ACTGCTTGAGGTTTCCCTATTACTTGACATGTGTGACATGATTGAGAAAATTTAACGACATCTTTATGCCAATAAAAATATTTTTGTATTTTAGCTTGAATTTTCCTTATTCCCAAATGACCTCCCACTGGTACCTCATGTGCAACTCGCAACACCTCCTTTCTATACCCTACCGGCAATACTACTTGATGAACTTCTGCCCACTTTTCATCCGCCTGCATATGTAAAGGTCTCCATTTTCTCATCAAGACATCACTTTTACGGTAATAACACACTGTCATACACTCAGATTCCTCTTCCGTGTATGCTTTCTGATACATCCGGTTTATTTCTACATCTTTCTGTTGCAACTCCGACAATTTTTCTTAACTAGAAATATCCGCCTCATGTTCCACCTGTTCTTGTTCTTTTTCTTTTAAAAAAAAATGTTTATTCAAAGTTTTTCCAACAAAAATTTTCAACCAAATAAACCCCCCCCCCCCGTAACAGAAAAGAAAAAGAGAAAAGAACAGAACAGAACATAAACCTATCAATCAAACATAATGCAGAACTTATACAAAGGGTTTCTCCCGCACATATTAACCCTTCCATATGCTTTTTTACAAGTACCCCATGGAAAATCCCCTCCCCCGCCCGCCCAACTACCCCCCCCCCCCGAATGAGACCCCACCCTCCCCTCCCCTCCCCCCCCCCCTCCCTCCCTGGGTTGCTGCTGCTGCTGACCGAGCTCCTAGCACTCTGCGAGATAGTCTAGGAACGGTTGCCACCGCCTGAAGAACCCCTGCGCAGACCCTCTCAAGGCAAACTTTATCCTCTCCAGCTTAATGAACCCTGCCATGTCATTTATCCAGGCTTCCACACTGACGGCTTCACGTCCTTCCACATGAGCAAGATCCTCCACCGGGCTACCAGGGACGCAAAGGCCAGAATACCGGCCTCTTTCGCCTCCTGCACTCCCGGCTCGTCCGCCACCCCAAATAATGCCAGCCCCCAACTTGGCTTGACCTGGACTTTCACCACCTTGGACATAGTCTTCGCGAAACCCCTCCAGAACCCATCCAGTGCCGGGCAGGACCAGAACATGTGGCCGTGATTTGCCGGGCTTCCCGAGCACCTCCCGCATCTGTCCTCCATCCCAAAGAACCTACTCAGCCTCGCCCCGGTCATATGCGCTCTGTGAATAACCTTAAACTGTATCAGGCTGAGCCTGGGACATGAGGAAGAGGAATTAACCCTACTCAGGGCATCAGCCCACAGACCCTCTTCAATCTCCTCCCCCAACTCCTCCTCCCACTTGCCCTTCAGCTCCTCTACCAAAGCCTCCTCCTCTTCTTTCATCTCCTGATATATCGCCGAAACCTTGCCTTCTCTGACCCATACACCCAAAATCACCCTGTCCTGAATCCCCTGTGCCGGGAGCAACGGGAATCCCCTCACCTGCCGCCTCACAAATGCCCTCACTTGCATATACCTGAACGCATTTCCCGGGGGTAACCCAAACTTCTCCTCCAGCGCCACTAGGCTCGCAAACGTCCCGTCTATAAACAGGTCCCCCATCCTTCTGATCCCTGCCCGATGCCAGCTCCGAAACCCCCCGTCCATCCTTCCTGGGACGAATCGATGGTTCTCCCGGATCGGGGACCACACCGAGGCTCCCATCTCACCCCTATGTCATCTCCACTGCCCCCAGATCTTTAGCGTTGCTGCCACCACCGGACTCGTGGTGTACCTTGTCGGCGAGAGCGGCAGCGGTGCCGTCACCAGCACCCTCAGGCTCGTTCCTTTGCAGGACACCATCTCCAACCTCTTCCATGCCGCCCCCTCTCCCTCTATTACCCACTTACGGATCATCGCCACGTTGGCTGACCAATAATAGCCACCCAGATTCGGCAACGCCAGCCCTCCCCTGTCCCTACTACGCTCCAGAAACCCCCTCCTTACCCTTGGGGTCTTGTTTGCCCACACAAAACCCATGATGCTCCTACCTACCCGCTTAAAAAAGACCTTGGTAATCATAATAGGAAGGCACTGGAACACAAAAAGAAACCGCGGGAGGACCATCATTTTAATCGACTGTACCCTGCCCGCTAGCGAGAGTGGCAACACATCCCATCTTTTGAAGTCCTCCTCCATCTGCTCCACCAGCCGCATCAAATTAAGTTTGTGCAGGGCCCCCCAGCTTCTAGCTACCTGGATCCCCAAGTACCGAAAGCTCCTTTCCGCCCTCCTCAACGGTAGGTCGTCTAAATCTCTTCCCTGGTCCCCTGGATGCACCACAAAGAGCTCACTTTTTCCTACATTGTGCTTATAGCCTGAGAAGTCCCCAAACCTCCTTAGGATCTGCATGACCTCCACCATCCCCTCCACTCGATCTGCCACATATAGCAACAGGTCGTCCGCATACAGCGACACCCGATGCTCCTCTCCCCCTCGGACCACCCCCCTCCATTTCCTGGACTCCCTTAATGCCATGGCCAAAGGCTCAATTGCTAATGCAAACAACAGGGGGACAGGGGGCACCCCTGCCTCGTCACTCGATACAGCCGAAAATACTCCGACCTCCGCTGATTCGTAGCCACACCCGCCACCGGGGCTCTATATAGGAGCTTAACCCAACTGATAAACCCCTCCCCGAACCCAAACCTCCGCAACACTTCCCAGAGATACTCCCACTCCACCCGGTCAAAGGCCTTCTCCGCGTCCATAGCTGCCACTATCTCCGCCTCTCCCTCCACCGATGGCATCATTATCACGTTTAGGAGCCGCCGCACATTGATGTTTAGCTGCCTGCCCTTTACAAATCCCATCTGGTCCTCGTGAATCACCCCCGGGACACAGTCCTCAATTCTCGTAGCCAGCACTTTTACCAGCAACTTAGCATCCACATTGAGGAGCGAAATCGGCCTATACAACCCACATTGCAGTGGGTCCTTGTCCCGCTTCAGGATCAGAGAAATCAGCGCCCCGGACATTGTCGGGGGCAGGGTCACCCCCTCCCTTGCCTCATTGAAAGTCCTCACTAGCAACGGGGCTAACAGGTCCGCATACTTCCTGTAAAACTCAACCGGGAACCCATCTGGCCCTGGGGCCTTCCCCGCCTGCATGCTCCCCAGACCTTTAACCAGCTCTTCCAACCCAATTGGCGCCCCCAAACCAGCCACCTCCTGCTCCTCCACCCTCGGGAACCTCAGTTGATCTAGAAATCGTTGCATCCCCTCTTCTCCCGCTCGGGGCTGAGATCTGTACAGCTCCTCATAAAAGTCCTTAAATGCTTCATTTACTTTCACCGCACTCCGCACCGTAGTTCCCCTGCTATCCTTGACTCCACCTATCTCCCTCGCTGCCATCCTCTTACGGAGCTGATGTGCCAGCATCCGGCTCGCCTTCTCCCCATACTCGTACGTCGCCCCCTGTGCTTTCCTCCACTGTGCCTCTGCCTTCCCTGTGGTCAACAGGTCGAATTCCGTCTGGAGACTTCGCCGCTCCCTAAGTAGTCCCTCCTCGGGGGCCTCTGCATATCTCCTGTCTACCCTTAGGAAATCCCCCACTAACCTCTCCCTTTCCCTGCCCTCTCTCTTCTCCCTATGAGCCCTCATGGAGATTAACTCTCCCCTGACCACCGCCTTCAGTGCCTCCCATACTACCCCCACCTGCACCTCCCCGTTGTCGTTGGCCTCCAAATACCTTTCAAAGCACCCCCGCACCCTCCCGCACACCTCCTCATCCGCCAGTAATCCCACATCCAGACGCCACAGCGGGCGTTGGTCCCTCTCCTCTCCTAACTCCAGCTCCACCCAGTGCGGGGCGTGGTCTGAGATGGCTATGGCCGAGTACTCCGTTCCCTCCACTTTCGGGATCAGCGCCCTACTCAAAACAAAAAAATCTAGGCTCTATGTACGTGAGAAAAAAAAGAAAATTCCTTGGCCAGTGGCCTAGCAAATCTCCACGGATCTACTCCCCCCATCTGGTCCATAAACCCCCTAAGCACATTGGCCGCAGCTGGCCTCTTCCCCGTCCTAGATCTGGAGCGATCTAATGCTGGGTCCAACACCGTGTTGAAATACCCCCCCCATTATCAAGCTTCCTGCCTCCAGATACGGAATCCGCCCCAACATGCGCTTCATAAGTCCAGCATCATCCCAGTTCGGGGAGTATACGTTTACCAATACCACCCACGCCCCCTGCAACCTACCGCTCACCATCACGTATCGACCTCCATTGTCCACTACAATATTCTTGGCCTCAAACGACACCCGCTTCCCCACCAGTATTGCCACCCCTCTGTTCTTCGCATCCAGCCCCGAATGGAATACCTGTCCTACCCATCCCTTTCCTAACCTGATGTGGTCTGCCACCTTCAAATGTGTCTCCTGAAGCATGACCACGTCTGCCTTCAGTCCCTTTAAGTGCGCGAACACTCGGGCCCTATTAACCGGCCCATTCAGGCCTCTCACATTCCAAGTTATCAGCCGGATTGGGGGGCTTGATTGGGGGGCTTCCCACACCCCCCCCTGCCGACTAGCCATCTCCTTTTCTCGGCCAGTCCCGTGCCCGCACTCTCCAGTCCCCCAGACGGGGGACCCCCGACCCGACCACCACTTCTGTTTCCAGTTCCCCATCGGCCAAAGCAGCAGCAACCCTATTAGAATTGCGGGGGGGGGCGCAATACATGCGACACCGCTCCAACACCGGTCCACCGATTTTCCGGCCACTGGAGAATTGGCGGCAATGGTGCCGGCGTGGTCTGCGCGGCGCCGGTCGGGGGTCGCTCAATGCGGCCCCCCCGGTGATTCCCAATGCTCGCCGGGCCAAATGCCCGCTGAGTTAGGCCAAGTCCCACCGGCGGCATTCACGTGTGGTCCTACCCAGCGGGACTTCGCCGTTCATGCTGTGGGGGGGGCCGTCCTGGTGTGGGGCAGTGGGGATCCAACTCCGGGGGGGTCTCCACGGTGGTCTGGCCTGCGATCGGGCCTACAGATCGGCGGGCAGGCTTATCCGGGGGGGGCTATGTTCCTCCGTCCCTGGAGGGCCCCTGGAGGGCTCCGCCATGTTGCCCGGGGACTGGCGCGGAGAAGGCAACCCATGCGGATGCGTGAGCTCTCACCGGCCGTGGCGCGCATGCACGGACCCACGCCGCCTGTGCTGACAGCCATATCAGCAGCTGGAGCTGCGTGAAGTGCTCCCGTGCCCATGCTGGCCCCCTGTGCGCCGCAGAATCGCTGATCCTAGGGCCCAGATGACCCCGTCGTAAAATGCCCAGGCGTTTACGACGGCGTCGACACTTACCACTAGGATCGGAGAATCCTGCCTGTGATTTTTCATTTGCGTACGATTCTCTGCCTGATCACAATTCTAGCTGCCGGAGGCGGAAGGCGGAGAATTCAGCCCATCGTATTATAATGTAGATAAGTCAGCACTGTGAAAAGGCATCACGATTTAAAGTGGAGATATCCAGGGTTAATATATACAGGATTAGAAAATATAGGTTGCTACAGGGTAAATCTCCCTCTACCAGCCCCATTAAATACTCCCAGCATAGGTGTGTACGGGTTAGGTACATAGTAACCTTCTCTCTACAACCATCCTATGAAACAAATCCGGGGCAGGTACAGCACGGGTTAGGTACAAAGTTAACTGTACAGGGCTACATTTGATTAATTGATTAACAATTTTGAAAGATAGTGTTATATAAATACAATTTTTTCAAACATCCACAGGTTTGATCTTTTTAGACCATCAGCTAAATAACATTGCTTATTGAAGATTAATGTTACATTTCATTAAATGTTTTGTTACTGAGGGACAGAATGAGATGAATTTGATCCTGTCTGGTCTGTTCAGTGTGGGAATACAAGGGGGGAAAGTCTTATCAAATATTTGTTAAATGGGTCGTTGGGTCAACTTCTGTAACCTGTGGTGATTGAGTCACAGCAACAGGAGTCCTTGAGCTTATCACCAATACCGGGAACCCGCAGCACTTAACAGTGTCAGGAAGATTTAGTGCTCTGACTCAAAATATTTGTGTTCTAGATGGGTTCATCAGAATACGATACATTTACAGAGGGTGAATTCTGTGCTCCAAATCTTTGAACTGTACACAGTTGAGCAAATAAAATATTATTTTTTTACCAGGGTGGCATCGACTGATGTTGGCCAAACGTCTGCTGTAGTGACGTGTGACATGTAACGTGTTTGTTAGTTATGACATTTTGGGTTCAGCAAGCCATTCAAACCCGCCATCAGAACAGCCTCCAGCACCTTAAGGACGTTTTCACCCCATTTCAACAACAACAATAAGTTGCATTTATATAGCATCTTGAATGTAGTAAAATGTCCCATGGTACTTCACAGGAGTCATGTCACAAATAAATTTGACGGGGCGGCATGTGGTGCAGTGGTTATCACTGGGACTGCGGTGCTGAGGACCCGGGTTCGAATCCCGGCTCTGGGTCACTGTCCGTGTGGAGTTTGCACATTCTCCCCATGTCTGTGTGGGTCTCACCCCCACAACCCAAAGATGTTCTGGTTAGGTGGATTGGCCACGCTAAATTACCCATTCATTGGAAAAGAAAAATAATTGGCCACTCTAAATTTATATTAAAAAAAAAATTTGATACTGATCCACAGAAGATATTATGGCAGATGACCAAATGCTTGGTGTTCAAGCTAGGTTTTAAGGAGCTGTTGCCTTTTTTTACCTGCTGTAAATATGGCATTCGATAAGGTTGCCCTTCTTTTATATGAATATGAATATGATTTGCTCTCAGAGTTGCCAGGTATCAAATGATAAGGTTCAACCGGGTATCGATCAAAGAGCCAAACAACCAGTTAGTTAGTTCAAGATCAGTGGTACTTTATTTACACACTGTGGTAAACCACTGTGTTCTGATATTAGAGGTTGTACGGTAGAACCTGCACGACAGGTTCACCTAGGCCCCTGCATGCTAGCTCCGCCCAGGAGCCGGGTTATAAATATGCGTGGCCTCCAGCTCACAGCCATTTCGTCAACTGCTGTGGGAGGCCACACATCTGATACTAATAAAGCCTCAGTTTGGATTTAACTTCGTCTCCAGTCAAATTGATCGTGCCTCATTTTATTAGTATCAGTTTCAGAAGATGGGCCTCCGGATTAAACCAGATCGCCTGCAGCTGGATCCACACGCAAGCGACGCCAGAAAAGACTTCCAGCACTGGCTAGCTTGTTTTGAACTGTATATCAATGCGGCACCGACCCCTGTTCCAGAGGCTCAGAAGATTCAAATATTGTACTCCAGACTCAGCCCCAAAGTCTTCCCGCTGATCCAGGGTGCGCCCAATTACGCTGATGCCATGACTTGACTCAGAGAAAATTATGAACAGAAGACGAACACGCTCTTCACCAGACATGCGCTCGCAACGCGTACTCAACTACCTGGTGAGTCAATCGAGGACTTCTGGAGGGCCCTGATCCCACTAGTTCGGGACTGTGACTGCCAGGACATTACAGCTAAGGAGCACTCAGATCTCCTTATGTGGATGCTTTTGTAACTGGGATTGGGTCTGATGTTATCAGGCAGCGGCTGCTAGGAGGGGCCACGCGCGACCTCGCAGAGACTAAAACACTAGCGTTTTCCATGACGGACGCTCTGCGCAATGTCCAGTCCTACGCCCCCAACCACGCGGCCCACTCCTCCTACGCTTCATGGGCCCCACAGGCAGCCGCCCCAGTGAGGCGACCCACCCAACCCGCCTGCGCTACGCGCCAGCCAGTGATCTCCGGGAGGCCCCGATGCTATTTTTGTGGCCAGCATAAACACCCCCACCAACGCTGCCCGGCCCGCGCTGCCCTGCGGGAAGAAGGGCCACTTCGCAGCGGTGTGCCAGGCCCGCTCAGCGGCCACGGTCGCCCCCACCACACCCGGTCACGGACAATGGGCGCCGCTATCTTCCTCTCCTCCCAGGCCATGTGCGACCAATGGGCGCTGCCATCTTCTCCCCCGCACAACACGTGCGTTTCATGGGTGCCGCCATCTTGCTCCACCCCCGCAACGTGCGTTCTATGGGGGCCGCCATTTTGTAATTCCCAGGATCTCTGGGCGCCGCCATCTTGTCCACCCCGCAGCACATGGGTACCAACGGCGTTTCAGGACCCCAACTCAACGGCCGCCTCACTACCCGACGATCAACCACGGCTCGCCTCCATGGCAATCGACCAGTCGCGACCACATACTCTGACCAACGCATCCACCAGCGTGAAAGTCAACGGCCATGTGACCTCCTGCCTACTGGACTTCAGGAGCACCGAGAGCTTTGTACACCCGAATACGGTAAGTCGCTGCTCCCTTAAGGTATACCCCACCAATCAAAGTATCTCCCTGGCCTCTGGATCCCATCATGTAGCGATTCGGGGGTACTGCACGGTCACGCTCACAGTCCAAGGCGTAGAGTTCCACGGCTTTCGCCTCTACGTCCTCCCTATCCTCTGCGCTGCACTTATCCTCGGCCTGGACTTCCAGTGCAATCTCAAGAGCCTGACCCTTAAATTTGGCGGACCCTTACTGTGGTGATGTGCATCAATGTACACTTCTTGGTTCCTGAAGCACAGGAACGTTGATGGCGTTCATAACCAAGAGAGACATTTTACCATGATGATTGATGGTTTTTGGACTCACATGAATGATTTGGACTTATTGTTTAATCACTGCTCCCATGACTTGTATATACCTTACCTTATCAACCTGTTCTTTGTTCAATTTTCTTAAGGTGTACAGAAAATATGAACATATAAAAAAGGGGGGATGTGGTGATGTGCATCAATGTAAATGCATGTAGGCTAGCTAGACACTAGAGGGAGCACCAGTGACATCACACACACACACTCAACCAACAGATCAGGTAGATAGGACACGACCAATGGACATTCACGATACACACGGAGGTGACACGACCACAGGGGGGCATTACACCAACTCATATATAAAGGACACCACGGACTTCCGGGTGCGGCGATGACCAGCTGAGTCGCACGTTTCGGCAGCTCCCGGTGAAACGGACTTTTGGGCTCTTGATAGGAGCCCCAACGGCAAGTTTGACGGCTAAAAACACTGTGCGGTAAACCAGAAGGGAATCCCCCCTGGATACGGATGAAAAAAGGAGGAGAAAGTGGCCGGATTGCAGTGGATCCTTTAGAACAGCGGCAAGGAAGGCAAGCAAAATCCAAGATGGCGTCGGAAGGTGGCAGTTTAACATGGGGCCCTGAACAACAAGAGTTCTTGAAATGCTGTGTGGAAGAGCTCAAAAAGGAAATGAAGAAAGAGCTGTTGGCCCCGATACTACAGGCGATTGAAGGGCTAAAGGAGGAACAAAAGACCCAGGAGCGGGAGCTTCGGGTCGTGAAGGCAAAGGCAGCCGAGAATGAGGACGACATACAGGGCCTGGTGGTGAAAACAGAGACGCATGAGGCACATCAGAAATGATGTGTGGAAAGGTTGGAGGCACTGGAGAACAACGCAAGGAGGAACAACCTGAGGATTCTTGGTCTTCCTGAAGGTGTGGAGGGAGCGGACGTCGGGGCATATGTGAGCACGATGCTGCACTCGTTAATGGGAGCGGAGGCCCCGGCGCGTCCGTTGGAGGTGGAGGGAGCATACCGAGTGATGGCGCGAGGGCCGAGAGCAGGAGAAATTCCCAGAGCCATAGTGGTGAGATTCCTCCGTTTTAAGGATAGAGAAATGGTCCTTAGATGGGCAAAGAAAACTCGGAGCAGTAAATGGGAGAACGCGGTGATCCGCGTTTATCAAGACTGGAGTGCGGAGGTGGCGAGAAGGAGGGCGAGCTTTAATCGGGCCAAGGCGGTGCTTCATAAAAAGAAGATAAAATTTGGAATGCTGCAACCGGCAAGACTGTGGGTCACATATCGAGGGAGGCACCACTACTTTGAGACGGCGGATGAAGCGTGGACTTTTATTGTGGAAGAAAAACTGGAATGAGCGGGTTATTAAAAAGAACGTTTGAACAAAGTGGTGGGGCGAATGTGGGGGGCAAAGAGGGGGGTTAAAAAGGGGGGAAAGAGGAGTTTTATGTACTAATCCTGCGATGTGGTAACTTTTCTCTCTCCCACAGGTGGTGATGGGGGGAGGAGGGGAGGTGGAGGAGATGGGGCGTTGGCCATTGGGGGCGGGGCCAAGGGAGAAGCGCGGGCTTGGTTCCCGCGCTATGATAATCATGGCGGGAATAGAGAAGCAGTAAGGAGGGGGCGTCGCACGGTGCGAGCCGAGGTCACGGGGGGAAGCCGAGGTCGGCCAGAGTTTGCTGACTTCTGGGAGCAACATGGGGGGAGTAATTACGCTAGCGGGGGATCTAGCGGGGGGGGGGAGGGGGGAATTACTGGGTTGCTGCTGCTGGGGAGAGGGGGGAGCTGGTATGGGAGAGGATGGGCGGGGGGGGCACCGCCTGGGGGAGATACAGCTGCGTGGGAACCGGGTGAGGAGCTGGAAAAAGGTGATGGCTAATCGACAAGGGGGGGGGGCGGGGTAGGAAGCCCCCCAACCCGGCTGATCACGTGGAACGTGAGAGGGCTGAACGGGCCGATAAAGAGGGCACGGGTACTTGCACACCTTAAGAAACTTAAGGCAGATGTGGTTATGTTACAGGAAACGCACCTGAAACTGATAGACCAGGTGAGGCTACGCAAAGGATGGGTGGGGCAGGTGTTCCATTCGGGGCTAGATGCGAAAAACAGGGGGGTGGCTATATTAGTGGGGAAGCGGGTAATGTTCGAGGCAAAGACTATAGTGGCGGATAACGGGGGCAGATACGTGATGGTGAGTGGCAAACTACAGGGGGAGACGGTGGTTTTGGTAAACGTATATGCCCCGAACTGGGATGATGCCAATTTTATGAGGCGGATGCTAGGACGCATTCCGGACCTAGAGATGGGAAAGCTGATAATGGGGGGAGATTTTAATACGGCGTTGGAACCAGGGCTGGATACGTCGAAGTCCAGGACTGGAAGGAGGCCGGCAGCAGCCAAGGTACTTAAAGATTTTATGGAGCAGATGGGAGGTGTAGACCCGTGGAGATTTAGCAGACCTCGGAGTAAGGAGTTCTCGTTTTTCTCCTATGTCCATAAAGTCTACTCGCGAATAGACTTCTTTGTGCTGGGTAGGGCATTGATCCCGGAGGTGAGGGGAACGGAGTATACGGCTAAAGCCATTTCGGATCACGCTCCACACTGGGTAGACTTGGAGATAGGGGAGGAAACAGGAGGGCGCCCACCCTGGAGAATGGACATGGGACTAATGGCAGATGAGGGGGTGTGTCTAAGGGTGAGGGGGTGCATTGAAAAGTACTTGGAACTCAATGATAATGGGGAGGTCCAGGTGGGAGTGGTCTGGGAGGCGTTGAAGGCGGTGGTTAGAGGGGAGCTGATATCAATAAGGGCACACAAAGGGAAGCAGGAGAGTAAGGAACGGGAGCGGTTGCTGCAAGAACTTTTGAGGGTGGACAGACAATATGCGGAAGCACCGGAGGAGGGACTGTACAGGGAAAGGCAAAGGCTACATGTAGAATTTGACTTGCTGACTACAGGCACTGCAGAGGCACAATGGAGGAAGGCACAGGGTGTACAGTACGAATATGGGGAGAAGGCGAGCAGGTTGCTGGCACACCAATTGAGGAAAAGGGGAGCAGCGAGGGAAATAGGGGGAGTGAGGGATGAGGAAGGAGAGATGGAGCGGGGAGCGGAGAGAGTGAATGGAGTGTTCAAGACATTTTATAAAAAATTATATGAAGCTCAACCCCCGGATGGGAGGGAGAGAATGATGGGCTTCTTGGATCGGCTGGAATTCCCCAAGGTGGAAGAGCAGGAAAGGGTGGGACTGGGAGCACAGATCAAGGTAGAAGAAGTGGTGAAAGGAATTAGGAGCATGCAGGCGGGAAAGGCCCCGGGACCGGATGGATTCCCAGTCGAATTCTATAGAAAATATGTGGACTTGCTCGCCCCGGTACTGACGAGGACCTTTAATGAGGCAAAGGAAAGGGGACAACTGCCCCCGACTATGTCTGAAGCAACGATATCGCTTCTCTTAAAGAAGGAAAAGGACCCGCATAGACCTATTTCCCTCCTAAATGTAGATGCCAAGATCCTGGCCAAGGTAATGGCAATGAGATTAGAGGAATGTGTCCCGGGGGTGGTCCACGAGGACCAAACTGGGTTTGTGAAGGGGAGACAGCTGAACACGAATATACGGAGGTTGTTAGGGGTAATGATGATGGCCCCACCAGAGGGGGAAACAGAGATAGTAGTGGCGATGGATGCCGAGAAAGCATTTGATAGAGTGGAGTGGGATTATTTGTGGGAGGTGTTGAGGAGATTTGGTTTTGGAGAGGGGTATGTTAGATGGGTGTAGCTGTTGTATAGGGCCCCAATGGCGAGCGTGGTCACGAATGGACGGGGATCTGCATATTTTCGGCTCCATAGAGGGACAAGGCAGGGATGCCCTCTGTCCCCATTATTGTTTGCACTGGCGATTGAGCCCCTGGCGATAGCGTTGAGGGGTTCCAAGAAGTGGAGGGGAGTACTTAGAGGAGGAGAAGAACACCGGGTATGCGGACGATTTGCTACTATACGTGGCAGACCCGGCGGAGGGGATGCCAGAAATAATGCGGATACTTGGGGAGTTTGGGGATTTTTCAGGGTATAAATTGAACATGGGGAAAAATGAGTTGTTTGTGGTGCATCCAGGGGAGCAGAGTAGAGAAATAGAGGACCTACCGTTGAGGAAGGTAACAAGGGACTTTCTTTACCTGGGGATCCAGATAGCCAAGAATTGGGGCACATTGCATAGGTTAAATTTAACGCGGTTGGTGGAACAAATGGAGGAGGATTTCAAGAGATGGGATATGGTATCCCTGTCACTGGCAGGGAGGGTGCAGGCGGTTAAGATGGTGGTCCTCCCGAGATTCCTCTTTGTGTTTCAGTGCCTCCCGGTGGTGATCACGAAGGCTTTTTTTAAAAGGATTGAAAAGAGCATCATGGGTTTTGTGTGGGCCGGGAAGACCCCGAGAGTGAGGAAGGGATTCTTACAGCGTAGCAGGGATAGGGGGGGGCTGGCACTACCGAGCCTAAGTGAGTATTATTGGGCCGCTAATATTTCAATGGTGAGTAAGTGGATGGGAGAGGAGGAGGGAGCGGCGTGGAAGAGATTAGAGAGGGCGTCCTGTAGGGGGACTAGCCTACAGGCTATGGTGACAGCCCCATTGCCGTTCTCACCGAGGAACTACACCACAAGCCCGGTGGTGGTGGCTACACTGAAGATTTGGGGACAGTGGAGACGGCATAGGGGAAAGACTGGAGCCTTGGGGGGGTCCCCGATAAGAAACAACCATAGGTTTGCCCCGGGGGGAATGGATGGGGGATATGGAATGTGGCAAAGAGCAGGAATAACGCAACTGAAAGATCTGTTTGTGGATGGGAAGTTTGCGAGTCTGGGAGCGCTGACCGAGAAATATGGGTTGCCCCAAGGGAATGCATTCAGGTATATGCAACTGAGGGCTTTTGCGAGGCAACAGGTGAGGGAATTCCCGCAGCTCCCGACACAAGAGGTGCAGGACAGAGTGATCTCAAAGACATGGGTGGGGGATGGTAAGGTGTCAGATATATATAGGGAAATGAGGGACGAAGGGGAGACTATGGTAGATGAACTAAAAGGGAAATGGGAAGAAGAGCTGGGGGAGGAGATCGAGGAGGGGCTGTGGGCAGATGCCCTAAGCAGGGTAAACTCGTCGTCCTCGTGTGCCAGGCTAAGCCTGATTCAGTTTAAGGTATTACACAGGGCACATATGACTGGAGCACGGCTCAGTAAATTTTTTGGGGTGGAGGATAGGTGTGCGAGGTGCTCGAGAAGCCCAGCGAATCATACCCATATGTTTTGGTCATGCCCGGCACTACAGGGGTTTTGGATGGGGGTGACAAAGGTGCTTTCAAAAGTAGTAGGAGTCCGGGTCGAACCAAGCTGGGGGTTGGCTATATTTGGGGTTGCACAAGAGCCGGGAGTGCAGGAGGCGAGAGAGGCCGATGTTTTGGCCTTTGCGTCCCTAGTAGCCCGGCGAGGATATTGCTAATGTGGAAAGAAGCCAAGCCCCCGGGGGTGGAGACCTGGATAAATGACATGGCGGGGTTTATAAAGCTAGAGCGGATTAAGTTCGTCCTAAGGGGGTCGGCTCAAGGGTTCACCAGGCGGTGGCAACCGTTCGTCGAATACCTCGCAGAAAGATAGACGGAATGGGAAAAAGAAGGCAGCAGCAGCAGCCCAGGATCAGGGGGGGTGGGGGGTGGGAGGGGTGGGGGGGGGGGGGGGGGGGAGGAGGAACCAGAAGGACTCTCAGGGTTGTTAATATATACTGTATAGTATGTATAGGTCGTTGCTACAGATAATTATATATTGGACTGTTAAATTATATTTTTGGAGAGTGTTACTTGTGACAAGGCAGTTGCCAATTAGGGCTAGTTTTCATTTTTGTTATTTATTATTTATTCATTTTTTGTTTATAAAATAGGTCATTGTTATTTGTGTTGTTATAATATTGTGTAAAGGATGCACAATGTACTGTGTTGGTTGACCAAAAATTTTCAATAAAATATTTATAAAGGACACCACACACATGATCTGCCTCTTTCTAGTGGAGACAGTCAGTGAGCACAGACTCAGGGTTGATTCAATATCACTCCCACCATTGGATTGCAGCAACTGGTTAGTCAGTCTGGATAGCTATAGTAGGATTAGCAGTAGTGTCGAACCCGAGTAATAGAAGTGTAAATAGTTTAATAAACGTGTTGAAGTTATCTCCACGTCTGAACCTTCCTTTGTCAAGTGCACCACAAGGAAGCCGCTTATGTTACACCTACAACATAACAAATCACTTACCACCCCTCACTGTGTGCGGCCTTGCGACCCTAAAGGTCGATCCTCCTTCCCTCTTTGCCAATCTAACTCCAGATTGCAAGCCCGTCGCCACCAGGAGCAGACGGTACAGCACCCAGGATAAGGCCTTCATCAGGTCCGAGGTCTAGCGGTTGCTTCGGGAGGGAGTCATCAAGGCCAGCAAAAGCCCCTGGAGAGCTGAAGTGGTAGTGGTTAAGTCTGGGGAGAAAAAACGAATGGTCGTGGACTACAGCCAGACCATCAACAGGTACACTCAGCTCAACGCGAACCCCCTCCCACGCATATCTGACATGGTTAATCAGATTGCACAGTACCGGGTCTTCTCAACAGTGGATCTGAAATCCGCTTACCACCAGCTCCCCATCCGTAAATCGGACCGACCAGACACCGCCTTCGAGACAGACGGCCGGCTATATCACTTCCTTAGGATCCCCTTTGGCGTCACCAATGGGGTTTCGGTCTTCCAAAGGGAGATGGACCGAATGGTCGACTGGTATGACTTGCGGGCCACGTTTCCGTATCTAGACAATGTGACCAACTGCGGCCATGATCAGCAGGACCATGACGCCAACCTCACTAAATTTCTCCGCACCGCCACTCTCCTCAACCTCACGTATAACAAGAAGTGTGTGTTCCGTACAAACCGCTTAGCCATCCTCGGCTACGTAGTCCAGAACGGAGTTCTGGGGCCTGATCCTGACCGCATGCGCCCTCTCATGGAGCTCCCCCTCCCCCACTGCCCCAAGGCCCTCAAACGCTGCCTGGGGTTCTTCTCATATTACGCGCAGTGGGTCCCAAACTATGCGGACAAGGCCCGCCCACTCATACAGTCCACTCATTTCCCCCTGACGGCCGAGGCCCAACAGGCTTTCGCCCGGATCAGAGCTGATATTGCCAAAGCTGGAATGCACGCTGTAGACGAAACACTTCCTTTCCAAGTAGAAAGCGACGCATCGGACGTCGCCCTTGCCACCACCCTCAACCAGGCAGGCAGGCCCGTGGCATTCTTTTCCCGCACCCTCCATTCATCCGAAATTCGGCACTCATCCATCGAAAAGGAGGCCCAGGCTATCGTTGAGGCTGTGCGACATTGGAGGCATTACCTGGCCGGCAGGAGATTCACTCTCCTCACTGACCAACGGTCGGTAGCCTTCATGTTCAACAACACAGCGGGGCAAGATCAAAAATGATATAATCTTGCGGTGGAGAATCGAGCTCTCCACCTACAATTAGGAGATTAAGTATCGCCCTGGCAAGCTCAACGAGCCCCCAGACACCCTATCCCGAGGTACATGTGCCAGCGCACAAGTAGACCGACTCGGGACCCTGCACGACAGCCTTTGTCACCCAGGGGTCACTCGGCCTTTGTCACCCAGGGATCACCAAGGACTGCCAGGTCTGTGCGGAGTGCAAGCCGCACTTCTACTGGCCGGACCGCGCGCACCTGGTGAAGGCCTCCCGCCCCTTTGAACGCCTCAGCGTGGATTTCAAAGGACCCCTCCCCACCTCCGATCGACACACATATTTCCTCAGTGTGATCGATGACTACTCCCGGTTTCCCTTCGCCATCCCATGCCCCAACATGACGTCTGCCACCGTCATTAAAGCCCTTAATTCTATCTTCACTCTGTTCGGCTTCCCTGCTTACATCCACAGTGACAGGGGATCCTCATTCATGAGTGATGACCTATGTCAGTTCCTGCTCAGCAGGGGTATCGCCTCCAGCAGAATGACGAGCTACAACCCCCGGGGAAACGGACAGGTAGAAAGGGAGAATGGGACGGTATGGAGGGCCGTCCAGCTGGCCCTGTGGTCCAGAAATCTCCCGGCCTCCCGCTGGCAAGACGTCCTCCCTGATGCATTACTCCCATTACTCTGCACTGTTACTAACAGTACACCGCATGAACGTCTTTTTGCCTTCCCCAGGAAGTCCACATCCGGGGTATCACTCCCAACTTGGCTCACAGCGCCGGGAACCGTGCTTCTCCGTAAACATGTGCGGCTCCACAAGGCGGATCCGTTGGTGGAAAGGGTGCACCTGCTCCACGCAAACCCACAATACACCTACGTGGCGTTCCCCGACAGCCGCCAGGATACCATCTCCCTCAGGGACCTGGCACCAGCAGGTTCCACCCCCACACCACCCCCGTCGCCCCCGGCGCCACCCTCCCATCACCCGCCGCCCCCATCACCCCCCCCTAGGACCGTCCGTCCTCCCCCTGCCCACCCCCGTTGATGAAGAGGATTTCGGCATGCTCCCGGAGTCAACTTCGACCACGACAGCACCAACATCGCCGTCACCACTTCGACAATCTCGAAGGACCATCAAGGCGCCGGACCGGCTGAACCTCTGACCGGCCCACCGGATGACCAGGAACATTTTCTTACTGCTCTGTAAATATTAAAAATTGCTAATTGTATATAGTTATCCACCACCCCTGCCGGACTCAATTTTAACAGGGGTTGAATGTGGTAAACCACTGTATTCTGATATTAGAGGTTGTATGGTAGAACCTGCACTGCAGGTTCACCTGGGGCCTCTGCATGCTAGCTCCGCCCAGGAGCCGGGTTATAAATATGCGTGGCCTCCAGCTCGCAGCCATTTCATCAGCTGCTGTGGGAGGCCACACATCTGATACTAATAAAGCCTCAGTTTGGATTCAACTTCGTCTCCAGTTAAATTGATCGTGCCTCACTCACAAGATTATCTTACACATGCAACATAAACACTACTAGTTAAACCACACCTAACAACTATGACAACCTGTACTTAACTTCAGACACCCGGCTTAGGTCAGAGGAACAGTGGCCTTTGTTCAAATCTGGATCTACTGGGTCTGGAGTAGTAACTGCTGCTCAGCTGGGCTCATCCGTCTGGTGGCGAGCGTTAAACTTGAACTTGCTTCTGGTGGTGCTGCAATTGGAGGTGGACGTTGCCAGAGTGCCAGGTCCAAAAGAGATCGAACACATGACAGTGTCTCTCTTTATCCTTGGGGCGTTTTGTGCTCTTTTGGGCGGTCCTTCGGTTTGGACCCCACTAATTGGGCAGTTCTTGATCATTGCCTTCGATCTGAGCTAATAAAGGGGCGGGTGCCTTGATGGCTGGGCGTGTCCTAAGCGATCATTGACCCTGTTGTTGATGCTTCCTGAGTCTAGGGAGTGGTGCCGAAATGTCTGGGCTTGTATCGGTTACCTGAGTATCAATCCTTTGTCTTACGGAGATGGGCCGTAAAAATGCTAATCGGTTGGTGGTTTCGATGCTGTCTGGATTCTTTGCTCACAAATATACATTCAGGCTCTGTGCCTGCCTGAATCTCACATTGTCCATATTTCCCTTTAGGCTTTGCAAACGTCCATGTTCCTTGTTGTAAGTGACCATCCCCGATGGCTCCATAGCTTGTAGTCCCAGGCCTGACCACTGCTGCTACTGGAGCTGCTGCAACTACAGAGCTGATAGCAATTCAGATTGGCCGGCATATCTCTGAGGCAAGACATCCTCCCAAAAGAGGGGCAGGAGTCCCATCTACAGCCAATTAATGCTCCCTGGAGTGTTAAGTGGCTGCATGGCAGCCGATATCAATGGGGATGAGTTTCCTGCTGATTCTTTGAGAGACAGGATGGGAAAGCCTGCATTTTGAAAAGTCCTGCACCAAAGGATGAGGTGCAAGAATAGGAAGAGACGCCATCACAGGTGATTCTCTGCCTACAACTGTATAGATAAGAATGAAACCAGGCAAGTATAATCCCACACAGCTGATTGACAATGGTAAGGCATTGGACAAGAATGGTGTAGTGTAAGAGCCCTTCCTGTTTATTTCCTTTGTTCCTGTTTCTTTAATATTATTTTATTCCATGGACTAATAATCAGAATGTGCCTTTAAGCAGAAGACTCAAAGTTGAAGCAACTTGCTTGACAGGACACTGCGTCCCCAGGTTTCGTTTTTGAAAAGGAGAAGTCAGACCCTGCATCTTAGGAACCAGGTTTGGAGGCAGCCGGATCGATTGGTTGGCTGGCAACCGGTGGGTTGGCTAGGGACAGTGTTCTGCCTCACAACAGTCAGTGATTGGTTCCTGCGTGATGTTTTCTGAAAGAACTGGGCAGAAGCGTTTAGAGCTTGGAAGTGAAAGGAACACTCTCTCTCTATCAAAAGTTTCATAACAAAAGCTGAACTTTGGAGAGACACTAACCAGAAATCATCCCAGTGGACGTCTGTCTCTGGGATCCTTGGTCCCAGGGAAGGCCCACTGATTGGCACTTAATGTGATAGGGCTTCCCAAAAAGAGGCAATGCAAGACTCTTGCACAAGACCCTCCTTGCCTACATTAAATTCCACCCTTGGGTTAGGTACCAACTGGTGGCGATATTTGAGGAAACAGCTGGTGGCTGATATTTGAGGAACTGTCCCCAGAGAGAGTCAGCAACTTCAGGTGGAGGGGACCTAATCCCCAGTGAGAATCAGTGCAGGAGAGGAAGTGGTCCGAACCCCAGTGAGAGTCAGGTGGGACTGGAAAACCTTGAGGCACCAAAATTCTACAAACCTCCAGGACCTGTTGGCCTTAATCCTGGGATTCCAAAAGAGAAAGCTTCAAAGAAAGTTAATGCACTGGCCATAATTTTCCAAAATTCCCTAGATTCAGGAATTGTCTCAGCCAATTGGGAGACAGCAAATTTAACACCTGTATTCATGAAAGCAGGGAGAGAGAAAACAAGTAGACACAGGCCACTTAGTCTGACATCAGGCATTAGTAAAATCTTGGAATCTATTATTAAGGATGCCTTAACAAAGCACTTAAAAAATCATAGCTTTATTAAAACTAATCAACATGGTTTTACAAAGGAAAATCCTCTTTGACAAATGTATTAGTTTTTTGAGGATGTAACTTTAGGTTAGATGAGGGGGAACCAGTAGATGTCATATACTTGTATTTCCAAAAGGCATTCAATAAGGTGCCATCCAAAAGAATTATATACAAGATAAGGTTTAATGGAGTTTGGAGTGACATATTAGAAATTATAAGAGGATTGGTTATTAGACAGAAATCAGAAAGTAGGGATAAATGAGGCATTTTTGTTTAAAAAAAATAAATTTAGAATACCCAATTAATTTTTTCCAAATAAGGGGCAATTTAGCGTGGCCAATCCACCTACTCTGCACATCTTTGGGTTGTGGAAGCGAAACCCACGCAAACACGGGGAGAATGTGCAAACTCTTTACGGACAGTGACCCAGAGCCGGGATTGAACCTGGGACCTCAGCACCGTGAAGCTGCAATGCTAACCACTGCGCCACCATGTTGCCCTGGAATGGGGCATTTTCAAGTTGGCAGCATGAGATTATTGGAATGGCGCAAGGATCAGTGTTGGGGTCTCAGCTATTTACAATGTATGTTAATGACTTAGAAAAAGAACAACGAGTAATGTATCTAAGCTTGTTGATGATATGAAGCTATCAAGTAAATGCAAGCTGCGAGGAGGAACACAAAGAATTTGCAAAAAGATAGAGAAGTTGAGGGTGGTCAACAAGAAGTACAATATGGGGAACTGTGAGGAAATGTACTTTTGTCGTAAGAATAGAAAAGCAAAACTTTTTAAAAAGACTTGAAACTTTAAATAATGATGTCCAGAGAGATTTGTATGTGTTCCAGAATTGAGCATACAGGCTCAGCAAGCAAATAAGAAAGAAAATGGCATGTGGGCCTTTATTGCAAAAGGACAGGAATAAAGAAGTCTTGCTACAATTGTACAAGGCTTTGGTGAGACCAAATGTAGAATGCTGTGTGCTATTTTGGTCTCTATCCAAGGAAGAATATATAAGTAGTTGTATTGGTGGCAGTACAACAAATATTCACTAGATTGGTTCCTGGAATGAGAGAGTTGTCCTATGATGAGAAGCTGAGTAAGTTGGGTCTATGGCCAGAGTTAGAAAGGTGCTGCTACAGAGGGGAAGGCAGGCAGGGGGTTTGGGTCTTCCGAACCTGATGTATTGCTACTGGGCGGCGAATGTGGAGAAGGTGCGGAGCTGGGTCAGAGGGGTTGATTTCCAGTGGGTCAAAATGAAGGAGAGTTTGTGCAGGGGGTCGGGATTGAAAGCACGAGCAACAGCGCCGCTCCCGATGGCCCCAGGGAAATACTCAGGAAGTCCGGTAATAATAGCTTCATTGAGAATTTGGAGGCAGTTTCGGCAACACTTCAGGTTGGGGGCAGGGTCAAGGGAAATGCCGATTCAGGGGAACCACAGATTTGAGCCAGGGAAGTGGGATGGAAGTTTTCGGAAATGGGAGAAGAAGGGGATTAAGACACTAAAAGATTTGTTTCTTAGAGGTCAGTTTGCAGGATTGAAGGAGCGGGAAGCGAAGTATGGGCTGGAGCAGGGGGAAATGTTTAGATACATGCAGGTTCGAGATTTTGTCAGAAAGGAGATACAGAGCTTCCCGGTGGAGCCGGCCTCCACATTGCTGGAGGAGGTGCTGACGACAGGGAGACTGGAGTGTTAGACGTTTTAGTTGCTGTGAAATGAAGAGTCTAAAGTTCTTGTTTTCATTTTCACCAAACACCATTTATTTCACTTCCACAGCCTCTGCACAAAACTCTTAACAACACACCACCTGACAGAGGCCACCTGAAGCCCCTTTACATATCAGTGTCAATTGATGGATACTTAATATAAATGAGACAACTAATTACAATGTCTCTTAACCCATTACTTAACAGTCTCCCCTTCCTTGGAGAAAAAAAATAATTAGGTGAAAACAAAATTTGAAGAAACTCAATGTTTGGACGAGAAAGAAAAAAAAAACAGTGACAGAAACAAGCACCCTTCATTAACAATATCCAAATATTTCCGTGAACTCGCCCCTCTTTTCGTAAAACAGTCTGACAGTTGATAGCTCCTGTTGACCCATTTAATTGTTGTGATTTCCCCTCTGTCCAACATCTGCTTCAAACTTGCGATGTCTATCCGTAACCTCTTTTCATTGACACTTTTTGTAGAGTGCACATTTTCCCACAGGGATTTATTGTCAATGGGACAGTCAATAGGTATATTACCCAAATTCCCTAATCCCAAAATTTCTGTCAGTATCATACTTATATAAAAAGCTATATCCACCGCCTCTACAAGGCTTACCGTCTCAGCAGCCAAAGTGCTTTTTACCACTCTCCTTATTTTCTTTGTTTCCCACACAAGTGGGCAACATTTACCATTGTTCCCCAAAAGGAAAATTATAAAACCTCCTGCGCTTGAAACCCCATCACATAAATTTGCGTAGGACGCATCACTATAAACTATGAGTTTCAAGTGCTTAAGGTCACCTAAAACCGGGAACTTCAAAACACACTGCTGCACTTTTAGTTTGGCCAACGCTTTATTTGCTCTTATTATGTCTTCCACTTTGGGATCATTCATTTTTGTACTCAACTCTAAGACATCAAAACTCACGTCCGGTCTAGTCTGTCTACCTAACCAGTTCAGTTGCCCAATTAAACTTCGCAGTTGCTCTTTTTCTATCTTTGAAACCATTGCGTCTTTTTGTGAAACTCGGCCATGACTAATTGCTATTGGGGTGATGCTTTCCAAATAAGATTGCTGACGTAAAGTTGCCCCTAACTTAGTCTGTCCAATTTCCAGTCCAATATATTTAAATGCACCGGAAGCCTGACTTCCAACCCTGAATTCTTTCCTCAAACCAGAGATTACAATAGCTTCAAAATCATTAGTCCCACCCCACAAAAAATCATTGACATGCATCATAGAAATGCCAGAAAGATTTCCTTTATAGTGCCAGTAAAGCATTGCAGGATCTGCTTTCAACTGGCAACAGCCTAACTTTAACAAAACTGACCTTACTGAAAAATACCAGACTCTAGATGCATCATTTAATCCATATACACATTTGTTCAACTTCCAGAGTACCCCTTCTGTGTTAGCTGCTTCTTTAGGAGGACGGAGAAAAATGTCTCTCTGGAGCTGATGCCCCTGCAAAAAGGCAGCTTTTATATCTATAGATTTGCATTCCCATGCCTTTGTGGCTAATAGAGCCAAGAAGATCTTTAAAATAACCTTTCCTGTTGTAGGTGAATCTACCCGTAAATCCTGATCTTCTAAGTTTTCTTCAAATCCCCTTGCCACAAGCCTGGCCTTTGCCTTATAAGTTCCATCCGGAAGAACCTTTTCCGTGCAAATCCATCTGTGGGATAGAGCTCTTTGTCCCCTATCCGGTACTTCCGTGTATACCCCAAATTCACTCTAACTATGCAATTCTTGCTGTTTAGCTTCTTTAATAACTTTGTCATCTAATTTATTTGAAGCCACCAAAATCTCACGTGTATGTGGGCTTCTACTCCTATTAGTATTCGTAGTCTGACTCATGTTCCGAGATCTTGACAAACTACATCTCCTCTCCCGCCTGGTATCTCGTTCTGTACTGCTACTGCTTGATTTTTCCCTTCTGCTGTGGGATGCCCTTTCAATAGTTCTCGACCT
Source organism: Scyliorhinus torazame (assembly GCF_047496885.1). Lineage (NCBI taxonomy): Eukaryota > Metazoa > Chordata > Chondrichthyes > Carcharhiniformes > Scyliorhinidae > Scyliorhinus > Scyliorhinus torazame. The sequence goes on from NC_092722.1 coordinate 29,875,392, forward strand.
TTTCCTGCGGACCTGTTCACTATCCGATGTACTATCTGAACTGGCACTGCGTTTCTGTGCCCTCCATTTTTGAACTTCGTTTTCCCAATCCATTGTCTTGACTCCTTCCCCTGAATGCTGTACATTCAACCAATGTTTATACTTTCCAGTGGCCTTCCCTGCTCTACTAATAACAGTTGCATCCTTCCATTGACTAGACCCTTCAGGCAAGTATGTCACTTTTGTACCAACTTTTGACACTTGCCCTTTCGGAAAAATGGCCTGTTTTAATTCACCAGAAGTGTTGTGTTCCTCCACAGAAACCCTGGCTATATCAGTTAATTGGTCCTCATAGTTCTGTAACACATGCGTACCAGATGACTCTGGTTCCTCGTCATGTCTGTCTGCTCTGTCTAAATTTGAAAATTTGTAATCTGTACCCATTATCCTTGATGAATGGACCCTAACAGTTTGATTACCATGTTGCAAAATATTTGTTTTGCCATCTATGCCTATGATCTTCCCTGGGCCTTTCCATTCATTAGAATTGTCTCTCTTATAGTATACCATGCCTCCTTGCTGAAAAACGGCATCTGATGGCCGCACGTTATGTCTTAAAGCTCTGCGAATTCTTTCAGAGACTTCTGCTTCCAAAAAAGCTTTTCTACTGCTATGTAATGCATTTAAATGTTCAGCAAAACCAGAGCTAATTGTAGTCCCCTCCCAAGCTGGAGGCTGGTCATCCAAAATGGACGGAATTTTAGGATTTCTACCAAACACTAATCGATAAGGACTATAGCCCCCAACCATCTGCAATGAATTATTTGCATGTACTGCCCATGCTAAAGCTGAAGTTTGCCTGCAATCTGGTCGATCTGCCAAAATTTTCCGAACTATGTCATCAATGACAGCATGATTTCTTTCACAGACACCATTACTAAATGGGCTTTCTGCAGCCGTATTCATTACTCTGATATTCATGTTTTCACACATATCCCTAAACTCATCATTAGCAAATTCTCCCCCATTGTCCGTAAGGAATTTTGCCGGTGGACCCATTCCTGTCCTTATCCATTTTCCCACGATTTGATCCAGAATTACTCTCTTTTCTTTACTTCGTACAATCGTTGATTGACTAAATCTGGTTGCTAAATCTACAAAATGCAAAATAAATATATTATGTGCTTTATCCCAGATCTTAAAGTCCATGGCCACAATGTCGTTAAAATCCCTGGCCAAAGGTAGGGTTACTATCAGTCGTGCTGGTGTCCTTCTGTACTTCCTACAAACTTCACAGCGGTCACTAACCCGTTCTATCAGTTTAGTATAGTCGTCATTCCTTACCCCTGCATCCTTTAATAAATTTTCAGCCTCCGAGGAGATGGATGTGCAAATTGCCTATGCAGTTTTAATACCACAAGCTTTTTATCAGCTAAAGTCCCATTTTCAACTGCCATTAACACATCCTTAACCACTCTACTTGAAAAACTATTTGTCAGTCATGGAATACAATGGTGTCCCGACTGTGTAAATTGTAAGTCCACCGTCTTTCCAAAAACTGTTGCCTTATCCTGTTCCATATCCAGTTTCATGTGTGCTTTCTTCATCGATGGTCTGCTCAGAAGCAAAGGTAGCTCACTTGATACAACATCCGTGATAATGAAATGATTCACTCCGGCAATATTGCAAGGGATCACTACTCTATTCAGCGACTTCAGAGTACTATCACCCCCAAACCTGAAACTTGTGGAACTTTCAAATTCCTTAACCTTGTTACGATTTTCAGCATTCAAAGAGTCCAGGTAACATTTTAACCAGTTAATTCCACACAAAGTAGATGTGCAGCCACTGTCCAATACAGCACAGTTGAAGGATTCTGCAACCAACACCCTCATTACCGGCATAAAACTGCTTGTCAATAGGACAATGCCTTCTTTCTGGTCATTATCTTTTTCCTCTTCTGACTCTTCCGTGTCATGTGTCGCTTCAAACACTCTATCATAACGAGTTGGACAGTTGAAAGCATAATGGTATTGAGAGTCACATCAAAAACATCGAGTTATCATGCCCCGTGCATTTCTGGGTTTTATCTTCCTATTGTAGGCTCTAACTGGGTTTCTGTCTTCATAATTTCCTTGTCTCGGTCTCCGACTATAGTCTTGAGCCCTGTTCGTAGCCATACGATTTCGCCATCCTGTTACTAGTGTATCTTCCATATTCTGCCTTATTGCAGGCTGACATATTTGGGTCATCAGAGCCATCGGAATCGAATGTTTCCCCGGAAACTTTTGTGAAGCTTTTGTCATCTGTTCGAATAAGGTATCCTTATCAGTAAACTCTTGTCAAAACCAGGAGCCTATCCATGTTGCTCACTCTAGCACAGTCAAGTAATTTAAAGGCCAACACAGACTGTGGAAATTCCAGATTGTGTTTCTGCAGCCTTTTATATAGTCTGCCAAATTCCATTATATAGTCTTCCATAGAGATATCCTCCATTTTCCGGAACTTATCAAAATCCGACCATGCTTCATACGCACTTAACAAGTCACCTTTCGTATAAATCTTATCCATATAATGTAATAAAGTCTCCAGACCTTCCTCTGGGTCTAACTCTTCCAATTCCAGCTCAGAAAGCACTTTGTTTCGGATTTTACTGCCATATGGTAGAGAAAGAGCCAATGCCATACCTTGTTTTCTCTTTCCCAAAGCAGTTACTTTAGTCCACATAACTACTGCACTTTTCCATTGGTCGTACGATTCCCTTTCAGAAAATAAGGGAGGATAGTCATATCCAGCCATCTTTATCCTGGGTTCAGCCATGTATCTTTTTTTTTTTCCTTCTCACTCACTCCTTGGTTTGATCAGGAAAAGTTGTATCTTTCAAACCTTCACATTTGCACAGCAACCATCCTCTGCTGCCACTGTTAGACGTTTTAGTTGCTGTGAAATGAAGAGTCTAAAGTTCTTGTTTTCCTTTTCACCAAACACCATTTATTTTCCCTTCCACAGCCTCTGCACAAAACTCTTAACAACACACCACCTGACAGAGGCCACCTGAAGCCCCTTTACATATCAGTGTCAATTAATGGATACTTAACATAAATGAGACAACTAATTGCAATGTATCTTAACCCATTATTTAACATGGAGATGGGGGTAGTGTCGGTGGTTTACGGAGCTATTTTGGAAGAGGAGAAGGCACCACTGGAAGGGATCAAAGCAAAGTGGGAGGAAGAGTTGGGAGAGGACATGGAGGAGGGGTTCTGGTGTGAGGTGCTCCGGAGAGTGAATGCCTCCACCTCATGCGCGAGGTTGGGGCTGATACAGCTGAAAGTGCTATACAGAGCACACCTCACGAGGGCGAGGATGAGCCGATTCTTTGAAGGAGTAGAAGATGTGTGTGAACGTTGCGGGGGGTGGGGGGGAGGTTTTTAGGGTAATTTCTAAAGTGGTGCATGTGAAACTGGACCCGGGCCTCCGGGAGGCCATATTCGTAGTGTCGGAGGCAGATCTGTAGCCTTCGCCTCGTTGATCGCCCGAAGGCGGATCCTGATAGGTTGGAGAGCAACCTCTCCACCCTGCACCCTGGCGTGGTGGGAGGACCTGTTGGAATTCTTGACTCTTGAGAAGGTTAAGTTTGAACTGAGGGGAAGGATGGAGGGGTTCTACAATTCATGGCCGTTATTCATTATGCACTTTCAAGAACTGGATAACATCGAACATTAGGTGGGGCGGGTGGGTGGGAGGGTTGGGGGGAGGGGGGCTTTGTGTGTTAATGGCGACTATGGGTGATCCCTAATTACTTTTTGTCATTTGTTTGTGTGAACATGCGGGCTAATGTTTGGGATATGGTGGGAGGATTGGATCATTGTTATTGATTTGGGGGTTGACATATTTGTTACTGATTATTGTTTATTGTTGGTGGGTGTACATTTGGGAGAAAATGCAAAAAAGGAGAATAAAAAATATTTTAAAAATAAAAAAATTGGGTCTGTATTCTCTTGAGTTTAGAAGAATGAATGGGAACCTCTTTGAAACAGTCCAGATTGTGAGGGGCTTAACAGGATAGATACAGAGATGTTGTTTCCCTTGGATGGGAATCTAGAACAAGGTGGCAAAGTTTCAGAATGAGGTCTGAGATGAGGACAAATTTCTTCACTCTTTGGCATTCTCTTCCCCAGAGGGTTGCAGATGTGCTATCATTGAATGTATTTAAGTCTGAGATAGACAGATTTTTGGGAAGGAATTTTATTTTGCTCAGGCAGGAGCTGCCCGCCCCTGAAGTGTGTGAAATCGCGTGAAAAGACATCGGGCATGCATCTTGACATCATCGTGCACTCACACGATATTTCAGTCAGCGGGCAAGCGCAAGAGTTGGCAGCATGCCTGCCAACAATCAAGCAGGCAATTTAGCCCATTAAGGGGGCCAGTTGACCACAATTTTACGTAGCCCATCTGCTTTTCTGGTTGGCAGGTCAGCCGATTGGAAAGGCAGCCTTTCTGTTTTCCTTACAACCTCGATGCAGGGCAGGATGAAATGTCAGGGCTGAAATAAAATTTTAAAAGGTCTCTGGAGACTGAGGTTTGTGCTTGAATGTGCTGCCTAGACACTCTTGACAGTGGTTTTCATTGTAATTTATTTTTTATAGGTCTGCAGCTCCCTGAGACAGCTCTGCATCAGCTGTCTCCCCCGAGGGAACGTATTAGAGGCACCAGCATGCATCCTCCGGCTTCTCCACACCTGCCCTCTCTCCGACCCTCCCCAGCAGCACACAGCATTTCCTAGCGCACATTTCATGCTGGCTTCCCGTTAATTGGCCAGCCAGCGTGAAATTGTATTCTGGGACCGTTTGTGGCCAGAAGCAAGTTTCACTCCCACTTAGGCCCACCAAGTGGTGTGTGCCTGCCGGGCAATATTCAGGCCTTGGTCTTTTTGGGAATCACAGGATATGGGGAGTGAGCAGGAAAATGGAATTGAAACCTAAAATCAGCCATGATTGAACAGACGTCATTGACTGTGTCTTCTCCTGCTCCTATTTTTTATGTTCTTAATTAATGAGGTTGAAATCACACACTCCCTGGAATAGATGGTGGTTAAGCAGTGATGTAAAATGGGTGATGGTGAATTCTCAGACCAAGTTACATTGTGTCCCAGTTTAATTTTAATTAACTTCAAAGAAAAGTGGGCTGGATTCTCCGATTTGGAGACGATATCCTGATGCCGGCGTGGGAACGGTGGCGTTTTACAACCAAAAAATTAGCGCAAAACGGTCACCGATCCTCCGTCTGGTGGGGGGCTAGCAGGCACGCAGTGTAGAGCACCCGGCTCTAGCTGCCGATACGTCCGGAGAATTGCTGGGTCTGTGGCCGCGCAGGCGCACGGCGGTGGCCTGCAGTGGCCGTGCCATGCAACGTGGCACTGGCCGCGCGCGGACCCGGCTTGCCAAAGAGTGTCCCCCCTTTGGCCAGGCTCCCGACCCCAAGACCTCCCCCCACCAGTGCCCCCAGCCCCTGCTAAAGCCCCGCCCTGCCCGCAGATCGGCTCTCCCCTGACTGTGACGGCGCTAGACTCAGTCCGCAGCTGCCACCTCGAGTTCCCGGAAAAAAATAGCACACTCGCCCCACGCCGTCGGGAACTCGGCTGGTCGGGGGTGGAGCATTGGGGGAGGGCCTCAGTTAACGCCCTGAGGCCGTCCATACGGTGTGCGGCACACTCCTAGAGTACGCCGTTTTGGAGGGGGTGAGATATCGCAAAAGCGGCACCACCCCTGATTTCAGCGCCAACGTGCATTCCCCGTCCGTTCGCGAACGCGATTTCGGCGTCGGACACCGGAGAATCCCGCCCAAGATCTCTCCCTACAGTGTATGCAAAGATTGCTAAATTGTACAATCTCCCTTCAATGTCCTCAAAATCACTGACTCTATTGCAGGTCGTGATACCATCGTAATTACACTGACTCAGCTGCAGTTACGCAGGCTCAATTAAAGAGTTCAAAATCACTAGTTATGTTTCCAGACCTTGCTTGTTTGTTGCTGATGCAATACCTGCACAAACTTGTACATGAGCACTGGCGATGTCTGCTTGTCAGCAACTTCTTGTTCAAACATCTATTTCTGCCTACACCATTTAAATCACCACAATCTCACTGATGCGTAATGTTGGTCTGAGGAAACTCAGCAGTTTCAACAGTTCAGTTCTTGTTGTTGGAAATAAAATTGTTTTCCGTTAGGATGCTTCTTGGGTGTAAAATTGACGCAGAGCAGACAAGTTTGACAGTGGGACAGGTTTCACCCGATCTGTGCCATACAGAAATAAAACTTCCCCTATACTATCACATCAAACACTACAGGGCAGGTTCAGCATTGATTAGGTACAGAGAAAATGTCCCTATAGGTGAGAGATGTAGTGCTGCCGGAGTGCATCGGAGCGCTGCTCCGGCATCTCCTGTTCAAAGGCTTTAATATTCACCATTGGATAGTAAACTTTCCTTTGTCGAACTCGGATGAACTTGTATCTGAGATCACCATTGCAGACGTCAGAGCAGCCTTCTCGAACGTCAACCCACGGAAAGCCACTGGCCCGGGTGGGGTACCCGGACGGGCACTCAGGTCTTGCGCAGATCAGCTGGTGGGGGTATTCGCAGACATCTTCAACCTCTCTTTGCAACAATCTGAGGTCCCTATCTGCTTCAAGAAGACGACCATCATCCCTGTACCAAAAAAAAGCCAAGCAGCGTTCCTTAATGACTATCGTCCAGTGGCTCTGACATCCATCATCATGAAGTGCTTCGAAAGGTTGGTCATTGCACGAATCAACTCCAGCCTCCCAAATTGCCTTGATCCACTACAGTTTGCCTACCGCTGCAATAGGTCCACAGCAGACGCCATCTCCATGGCCCTGCACTCTACCCTGGAACACCTAAATAATAAAGACATCTATGTCAGACTCCTATTTATCGACTGCAGCTCAGCCTTCAACACGATCATTCCTACGAAACTCATCTCCAAACTCCGTGGCCTTGGCCTCGGCTCCTCCCTCTGCGACTGGATCCTGAACTTTCTAACCCACAGGCCACAATCAGGAAGGATAGGCAACAACACCACCTCCACGATCATCCTCAACACTGGTGCCCCACAAGGCCGTGTCCTCAGCCCCCTACTATACTCCTTGTACACTTATGACTGTGTGGCCAAATTCCCCTCCAACTCGATTTTCAAATTTGCTGATGACACCACCGTAGTGGGTCGGATTTCAAACAATGACGAGACAGAGTTCAGGAATGAGATAGAGAATCTGGTGAACTGGTGCGACAACAATAATCTCTCCCTCAATGTCAACAAAACAAAGGAGATTGTCATCGACTTCAGGAAGCGTAGTGGAAAACATACCCCTGTCTACATCAATGGGAACGAAGTAGAAAAGGTCGAGAGCTTCAAGTTTTTAAGTGTCCAGATCACCAACAACCTGTCCTGATTCCCCCCCCCCCATGCCGACACTATAGTTAAGAAAGCCCACCAATGACTCTACTTTCTCAGAAGACTAAGGAAATTTGGCATGTCAGCTACGACCCTCACCAACCTCTACAGATGCACCATAGAAAGCATTCTTTCTGGTTGTATCACAGCTTGGTATGGAGCCTGCTCTGCCCAAAACCGCAGGAAACTACAAAAGGTCGTGAATGTTGCTCAATCCATCACACAAACCAGCCTCCCATCCACTGACTCTGTCTATAATTCCCGCTGCCTCAGAAAGGCAGCCAGCATAATTAAGGACCCCACGCACCCCGGACATACTCTCTTCCACCTTCTTCAGTCAGGAAAAAGATACCAAAGTTTGAGGTCACATACAAACCGACTCAAGAACAGCTTCGTCCCTACTGCCATCAGACTTTTGAATGGATTAAGTTGATCTTTTCTCTCCATCTTGCTATAACTGTAACATTATATTCTGCAGTCTCTCCTTCCTTCCCTATGTACGGTATGCATTGTTTGTACAGCATGCAAGAAACAATACTTTTTACTGTTGTGATGAATGGGTAATGTGCCTTTAAGATCATGCATGTAATGTCCCTTTAAGACCGGGTTTGGAACCCTGGGGGACTCTGCCTCCAGCTCCACCTCCCAGGGGCCGGATATAAGATGACGTCCTGTGGGCGGCGCTCAGTGAGCACTCATCTCTCTGGCTGGCGAAGTTCTCTGTTTATTAAAGCCTTTGTTTTACGAGTACACTCTCTCGCGCCATAATTGAGGGTATATCAACTGTATACTAATACATGTGACAATAATAAATCAAATCAAAAAAGTTGTTTGGCAATTCCATTATACCACCCATTTGCTTTTTTCTTCCACTGATCTCAGTAGAATCTGCTCCATTCATTTTCTGACTGGATTTAAATCCTTACTGCCTCCAATATTGAAGTTTCTTGTTTCCAGAAGTAACACATATGAAATGAAAATGCAAAATGAAAATTGCTTATTGTCACAAGTAGTCTTCAAATGAAGTTACTGTGAAAAGCCCCTAGTCGCCACATTCTGGCGCCTGTTCGGGGAATTGAACGGTGCTGCTGGCCTGCCTCGGTCTGCTTTAAAAGCCAGCGATTTAGCCCAGTGTGCTAAACCAGCCCCTAATACAGGGGGATTTGGCTCATTGATGGCAACAATCAGAACTGGAGGGAAATCCTCTCCCAAGCATGTGGGACTGAGTGTTTTGTGACACAGATGCGATCTGCATGGGGACCATTTTGAGTGAATTCTACCTGCTGTATTATGTGGGGAACAAGGGTATGTTTGGCCACAGGTTCCTGGAGTTTGAATTCAGGACGAACGGTAGGAACTGACTGCAACATCCGGAGCTTGAAGTGTGGCTGTGATTCTGGAAGCTGGAGAGGTTAAGAGGTGGCAGAGGGAAGGTTGGGCAAGGTCCCAGGCTTCATGCTGCTGCTGTTGAATGTCTCTGAGTCACTGTGCAGCAGCAACAATAGAAGTAACCCTCCTATTAAAAAAATACAGACCTTACAAATCCCTGCATAGAGCTTGCTCATAAACAGGCATTTTAGGGTCTTTGAAGCTCAAGGTTCCCAGTATCTGGCATCATTATCCCCAGATACTCTGCTGTGATTGCCTACTGAACACAAACTAATTCCTTGGCTGTGATGACCTGAGGATATGAACCGCAGTGCATACCCAACTTTCTACCTTGTCATGCAAGCCCAATTGGTGGGACTGGAAACGAATGTGAAATTCGCTCCCGCCTGCAATCAGCTCCCAACATCAATTTAATGCTGGCTGACCAATTGACTGCTGGCCTGTGTGAAATGTGTGCTGAGACAGGCTCAGCACTGTCATAATATACACCAGTATATCATGATGCAGACACACACACTGATGGACACACAGCAAGACCAATCAACACACACAACACCGCAGCCAATCACCAGTTAGAGCACACTAACAGACAGAGGGCATCAGAGTTCCCGTTCATTCGGGATGCAGCCTCTCAGAAGGACAGAGCTTACAGCACAGATCCTCACCATGTGCTGAGTGCATAGACTGGTTAAGACAGGCATAGGTCTTTAATTTAATGTAACATCGTGTTAACCCACAGTGAAAGTATGGTCAACAGTTTCTAACTTGATAAAATAATGTTGTACTATTTTAAGTGTTGGTGGCCCGAATGTGTTCCGCGGATCCAGAGCACCCAACACATCAAGCACTGCCGGCGGGAGTGGGAAGACGGCAGGCAATGGGACCAGTAAGGGTGTGGGCGGGAGTTTAAATGGAGCTCCCTGGAAGATGACAATCGGTGTTCAGACATATACAAAAAACAACAGGGCTCAGAGAATCAGAGAAGCCCTGCAATACAGAAGGAGACCATTCGGCCCATCAAGTGTGCACCAACCCTCTGAAAGAGCACCCTACCCAGGCCTACACCCCCACCCTATTCCTGTAACCCCACCTAACCACCCTTGGACACTAAGTGGCAATTTAGCACGGTCGATCCACCTAACCTGCCCATCTTTGGACTGTGGGAGGAAACTGGAGCACTCGGAGGAAACCCACGCAGACACGGGCAGAACATGCAAACACCACACAGACACGGGCAGAACATGCAAACACCACACAGACACGGGAGAAAGTGCAGACTCAGGAGCCTGAGGGAGCTGCTTTGAAAATGGAAACATTTGACTCATTACTTGAGTTATTGTGCTGTTAGTGTCTGCAGTGTGTCATCAGCAGCAGGAGCCCAGGTGGGATGGAAATACCCAGACCCAGTCAGCCCCCACTTTTCTGATGAGTGCCTGTGGGTTTTCCTGCAGACAGTTTGTCCTCAACGCTACATTTTGCTATCTCTTAATAGGAAGCCATCTCATACGACAAAGAAGGCCAAACAGAGGTGCCAGGTCTGGTCAGTTGCACATAGGATCTGGATGCGGTGCAAGAAAAGGTTTAATGACCTTCTATGCTCTGCCAAGGTGAGTACTGAATGCAGTTGAAACCTTGGATAGATGTCTTTGTGGGTTGTAGCAGTTGTTGATGCTCTTGAGCGCAAAATGCAGAGTGTAAAATGGCAGATAATTCTGTGGCTGGCCTGTATGTAAGGGTAGGTGCAGCAATGTGATGGGGCCAAACCTGTGTCTTTGTTGGGAAGACTGGTATTTTCTGACATTTAAAGGGGGACTATTGAAAGCACTTTTGTCCTTACAAGAGAAGAGGAATGCACAGGAGCAAGACAGTCAGGCGGTGGGGTCCCAAACCTTTATCCCTTAAGTCAGATGGAGGAGCAAGCACTGGAAATGGCCTGTGAACATCGAGTTAGGTCCACTGGTCATGGAGAGTCAGGGGCCTCGGATGAGGGCAAAGGTCCCGTGGAAAAGATTGGTGGTGGGTATGAAAGATGGAGGGCAGTGTTTGTAAGACTGGCATGTGCCAAGGGATTCCCCGTTCCTGAGACGAAGTGTTGAGGCCGGGGCAGGATTCGTGGACTTCCACGACCGCAAAACTGGCACTGCACCTGGACCAATTCAGCGACTGTTAATGGGCTAGCACCAGTGAGACACGGAACACGATCGATTCCCATGAGAAACAGTGCAGGATTCGCTGGATCTGCGATGACACTCAGGAGGCTGACAAGCTGCACCCGCACATACACATTACACTCCCCGCACACACTCACCGCAGTCAACAAGATGGCTCTGGTTGAGCTGGAGCATGCCCATACAGCTGATGGGTTGGCTGGGGCCAGAGGGCACCTAGGGGGTGGCCTGGGGGGACTAAGTTCACAGCGGGCAGTCAGCGGCATGCGCAGCTGCATGGCTGCCTTGCAGACTGCGGAAATGGTGTTCTGTGCCCGCCCACCCTGACTCTACAGCCCACCTCCTGGCCATCCCCGCTACTCCGCCGGCACTGACAGAAGCCCCCGGCAAGCGGCACGACTGTCAGCAAACTATGGCGATATTGGACACTTTTCGAACCCCCCCTCTCCCTCAGCAGCATTTTAAAAGCAAAGGTGAATCTCGCCATCGGTGGAGGCGGAGAATCACGGAGGCCCTGGAGAATACCGGATCAGGCCCGCTAATGGGGCTGGATTCTCTTTTTAAAAAATAAACTTAGAGTGCCCAATTGATTTTTTCCAAGGGAAAATTTAGTGCGGCCAATCCACCTACCCTGCACATCTTTGGGTTGTGGGGGTGAAACCCACGCAAACACGGGGAGAATGTGCAAACTCCACACGGACAGTGACCCAGAGCCGGGATCAAACTTGGGACCTCGGTGCCGTGACACAGCAATGCTAACCACTGTGCCACCGTGCTGCCATGGGGCTGGATTCTCTGCATCCTGATGCCGATATCGCGTTTGGCGACGGGGCGGAGAATCCGTTTCTCGCGCACAAAATTGGGACTCGCGGCGGTTTCGCAATTTTCTGCCCCCCGAAAATCGGCGTACTCCGCAGAGCATCCACCGCCTCAGGCCATTGCCTGAGGCCTGCCCCGCGATTCTCCGTCCTGCAGCCACCTGAGTTGGCCACTTCCCGACTTAAAATGGAGAACAGCAAAGGCTGAAGGGAAATTCAACCAACGCAGGCAAAAACTAGAAGGTGCAAGTTTACTGTGTATTAGACTCTGCAGAAACCCAGACAGCATCGATACAAGCAGCCATCTGCATAGTAATGTAGCAGCCATCTACATAGTAACGAGCGATCCCCGGGAACAATCAAAACACTTTATGGGAAACAAAGCCAAGCCAGACTCCTTGGCGCCAGCAGGAGCCAACACAAAAGAAGTTAACGGACACTTAAAGACCGCCCAATTATCAGGGAACCGCTCCAGTATTGGAGAAATCGAACCAAGCGATTGGAACAAAGTCCAATCACTTGGAACCAGGTACGGGGTCCGCCCCGAAAGGCGGGAAGCCCCTGGGGACTATAAAGCATAGCCCCCAAGTTCAAATCGTCCTTCTTGACAGGGTCACTCAGCAACGCGAAGCAACCCCTGAGAGTGAACTGTCCGGCGGCCTCCAAGAAAGTAAGTCTCAAGTCAACGCTTGCTATGAGATAGGCGCTCCTAGCTACCAGTCCATACCAGCTTTTGAATCCCGCAGACTCAGAACCCGAACGAAAGGCCATTTGTTCCCCTGACCTGGTGGGCCAGTCCGAAGCTAAGTATAGGCCTGTTAGTGATAGAAATAGCCTAGAAAGTAGAGTTTATGCATGAGTAGCGATTTACTGTGTATAATAAATGTGTATTGATTTGAATCTTACTAATTGGTGTGTTGAGTTATTGATCATTACTTGAACTTGAACCTCGTGGAGGTATCATAAAGATACCTGGCGACTCTAGAGCAAAGGTTATAAAACAGAGCCAATTGAACCAACCAAAAGTTAACAACATATTGCTGGCGAATCCGCCGGGACCCGATCTAGAAGTGGCTTAACCACTCCGGGAGAACCCAAAATTTGAATTAGAAATCCAATTGGGAACAGAAAAACCACAAGTATTCAAGCAGTTCTGAATAATCCTCATAATTTGGATGTGTGTTAATGCATGCATAACTAACAGGGCAATAAGGTAAACTGATAGATTTTTTGTTGCGACAAAACTGTCGGGACTTTGGATTCCGGAAAATAGCGAAAGCCATACCCGTAAGTACAGCACCGCCCTAATACCCCTTGTTCCAAATTTCAAGAGAAGTATTCAGATAAGAAAGATGGCAATGCAGGCAATGCAACGCCTCATGAACCCCGAAGAATTTGTGGTTGCAGCGACAGGCCGTAGAGTAGGACAGTGTCTCGTTTGGGAAGAGGAAATCAGAAAGTACCTCAAAGGGAAAGGATGGCCCCTTTGGAGCGAATTCTGTGAAAATGAGGAAACAGGTCCCGGGAGTAGAGGACATACTTGGTGGGAGAACCTGAGCGAGATTCACAAGAAGAGCTTAAGAAAAGCTCGCAAGCCAATGGCAATCGTGTCCTGTTTGGCACAATTGCGAGGCACAGAGGAGGTCGTTAGGACGCTCCAAAAAGAGATAGAAGGCATACCTCGAATGAGCAAGGTCGATGTCAGTGAGGTAGAGAAAGAGAATGTAGAATTAAGGAGGAAGTTAGCAGCAAAGGACGGAGAGGTGGATGATGCCAAGTGGGCACACCAGTCTTGTTTGGCGCACCTAAGCAGCTTCCAATCCCAGTACGAAAAGGCCTATCAGGAGACGCAATGTGCAGTCCTGGAAAGAGAGAAACCGAGAAGCAGGTAGAGGCATTGCAGAGGCAATGTAGTGATCTGAAGGCAGCGTTAAGAGCACTCCATGCTGCCACCACGGAGCAAAGACAAAGCTCATTAGACCACGCAAAGTGCCAGAAGCAGATTGCAGAACTGCAATCTCTGCTTTCAGTTCAAAAAAGATTCCAGGAAACCTTTGGATCACAGCTAGATGAGGAAGACGGCCCTGATTGGGAAGAATTGAGTGAGACAGCGCAGAGATATATTCAGGGAACATGTGCGCAGGGAAAGCCCCAGAAGAGAAAAGCGCCCCAACCCTCCACAGAGCATATAGTTCAGGCTCCAATGAACCCAGTCACCATCCACTGCACAGCCACATCGGACGATACGGAATTTCTGTACACCACCCCCTTAACAGTGACCCAATTACGGGACGCGTGCGATAAAATCAAACAATTCCTCCCACCTCAGACCCCCACCACTTCTTTGCCAGAGTAAAACAGCAGACGACCATGTACGGCCTGGATGAGCGAGAGCAGGTAAAGCTCACAGTTTTGAGTTTAGACCCTTCGGTCGTAGCAGCCCTTCCCGACCCACAGAATGTAGGAGGCGGCACCTTTGCAGAAATGCATACCACGATCCTAGACGCGATCGGGTATAACAGAGGTGACCCCGTAGATGGCCTCAATAAGTGCAGGCAAAAGAAAGCCGAGCACCCCACAGCGTTTGCTGGATGCTTGTGGATCCATTTTGCAGCAGTTTTCGGCGACTTAGACCGCGCCCATTTGTCCCCAGACAACATGGCCAAATGGACCCACACCCTTGTCTCCCATGTCACAGAAACCCAGGACAAAAAGCTTGTGCCAATTATGATCCCTCAGAGGAGGCTCACAATGAGAAATGGGTTTTAAAAAGATTGTCCCGCACCTGGGAGCAGTCTGTACAAAACAAACCCACAATTGGAAACCCGAAGAACAGCAGGAAGAGCAGGCAGACATGCATCCAGTTAGGACGCACCAGAACCCCGCATGGGTAAATGAGGGAAATAGCCCACAGCAGCCTAAATCCCAGGAATGCTACAATTGTGGGCAGTTAGGACATCATGCATGAGAATGTCAAGCCCCCCTGAAACAGCCACGGAGTCAGCCCACCAATGCCCCCCGAACCAGCAACGACACCAACAGCCCCGACCCCCCACCCAGGGAACCATACCAAAGGCAACAATGCACCAGAGAGCCTGTTCCACCTTATGTGCCCCAGGGGTCATGTTACAACTGTGGGCAGTCAGGACACTTCGCCCGAGATTGCAGGAGACCCCCACCAGCTATACTAGCCCTCAGATATGAAAGGGAACACCACCCACAGCAGCTACAAGGTCCCAACTGCCCCATGCAAACTGTGAGTGCTTACCCATGGCAGCGTTACTTCAGCAAGGCCACTTCATTTTTGTTTCGCTCCTCCTTCCTCTCTTCTTCGGTCACGCTACACTCCCTCCTGCTAGTTACACCCCAGTCCAAATGTGATTTACGATGTCCTGAATTCTGATGGAACCTGCACCATGTTTGTTGTATGTTTGTTCGTTTAATGTACATGTTAAATGTTGTTTGTGAATTTAAAAGTTTTCATGGCCCCACGACACCACTCTTTTAACGCCCACTGGCTGTTAAAGGTACAAGTTTGTCCCAGACAATAGTTCAGAGAAACTAGTCTGTCGGCATACAACAATCATAACTACTCTCCTGATTCGAAGGTAACCACGAGAGGCAGCCCCTACGACGACCACAGCATTGGTCGCCGTCCTAACCGGGGATTCCATTCAAACCTTACCCGTTGCGGCCCATACGCACCTCATTTCGGCACTTTTGGTTCAAAAAGTTTTGTTTTGTTTTCAGGCGACCCTTAGGTTGCCATCCCTGTGCTATTTACATCCTCAAACATTTGGATGGTCAATCGCACAGCCTGCGAGACGGCTCGCACAGTTTCTGTATTTTTAAGTGTGTCTTGTCCTGAATATTCGGTTTAAAAAATAATAATGAGGGAGTCACACATGGTGACAAATCATAAAGGGAGAATTGGCATTGAAGGACAGACATACTAACGTACGAGATATTAACCAAGATAGTAACAGACACTATGCTTGATCCCACAGAACCCCAGAAGCTCCAGGAAAAGAAACGAAACGGAAAGGAAGAGAAGAGAAGAGAAAGAAGACAACAATGAAGACGGCATACGTGTTTTTTGTCATAATGTGTACCCGGTTGCGCGCGAACGCGAACCCCCTGACCCCAACCCCCCCCCAGCTGTTAATGATTCACTTCCCCATAGCACCCAGAGCCCAGTAACAGGCAAAACCACACCATCATGGTGTGATAAGCTCATAACATGGTACTCCCTTTCCTACGTAGTCGAATCCCTATTAGTGTTGGCGATACTCTGCAGCACCGTGCAGACTATCCGCATGAGAAAATGGAGAAGGAGAGCCTACCGCGCTCGCACCCCGGTATACAGAATAAGACCCCCTATGTGCAGTTATCCCCAGGACCCTGAACCCCTCGATCTAAAATAAAGAACATTCATTTGCGTTCTTTTTGTGAATAAAGAAATATGTTTCATGAGCGATCCTGAGCTTAACTGCCAAGCCAGGCAAAATGTGAATAATGCTGCTATGATTTTGTTTGTATCATTAAGGAAGTTAGTATGATTGAATGTTTGAGTGAGTGTAGTTCAGTGAGGACAGTTAGAGGTACCGTTTTCTTATTTAGTAATGCATGTCCCTGTTTTGACATAGCGCCACTTAGAATGTTAGTTAAAATTTTCTTGCATAGTTATGGTCAGTGTAGAGGCCATAGAACAGTGCTAGCCGGGTCAGAGAATGAAGACAACGCAGTTATGTGATCCTTCACGCTTCGCGTTAGGATCACAAGGAGGGAGTTTAGCCACCTGAGTTGGCCACTTCCCGACTTAAAATGGAGAACCGCAAAGGCTGAAGGGAAATTCAGCCAACGCAGGCAAAAACTGGCAGGTGCAGGTTTACTGTGTATTAGACTCTGCAGAAACCCAGACAGCATCGATACAAGCAGCCATCTGCATAGTAATGTAGCAGCCATCTACATAGTAATAAGCGATCCCCGGGAACAATTGAAACATTTTAAGGTAAACAAAGCCAAGCCAAACTCCTCGGTACCAGCAGGAGCCAACACAAAAGAGGTTAACAGACACTTAAAGACCGCCCATCGATCAGGGAACAGCTCCAGTATTGGAGAAATCGAACCAAGCAATTGGAACGAAGTCCAATCACTTGAAACCAGGTACGGGGTCCGCCCCGAAAGGCGGGAAGCCCCTGGGGACTATAAAGTAAGGCCCCCCAAGTTCAAATCGTCCTTCTTGACAGGGTCACTCAGCAACGCGAACCAACCCTTGACAGTGACCTACCTAGCTGCCGCCAAAGAACGTAAGTCTCAAGTCAATGCTCGCTACGAGATAGGCGCTCCTAGCTACCAGTCCATACCAGCTTTTGAATCCCGCAGACTCAGAACCCGAACGAAAGGCCATTTGTTCCCCTGACCTGGTGGGCCAGTCCGAAGCTAAGTATAGGCCTGTTAGTGATAGAAATAGCCTAGAAAGTAGAGTTTATGCATGAGTAGCAATTTACTGTGTGTAATAAATGTGTATTGATTTGAATCTTACAAATTGGTGTGTTGAGTTATTGATCATTACTTGAACTTGAACCTCATGGTGGTATCATAAAGATACCTGGCGACTCTAGAGCAAAGGTTATAAAACAGAGCCAATTGAACCAACCAAAAGTTAGCAACAGTCCCCGACCGGCCGAATTCCCGACGGCGTGGTTCTAACATGGTCCCACCGTCCGTGATACTCGGTGGTGGCTGCGGACTCAGTCCAGGGCCACCAGTCGGGGGAGGGCCGATCGGAGGGCCAGGGGGCTTCATTCGGAGCTGGGGGCTATGTGTGCGGGCGTCCGGGGTGGGCAAGCGGCCAATGCGGGACACTATTTTGCCGGTCTAGATTGGCAGGCTGAGTTCGCCATGGAGCACGGTGCGGCCGCTGGAGGCCGCCGTCATGCGCATGCGAGGCCTGTGACCCAGAAGTGTGGGGGGCCGTATCAGCAGCTAGAGCTGTGAGCTCTATGACAATTGCCTGTGTCATGTGAGAGTACCTTTAAGAAATGGGTGTTTAAGAAAGGTACCTTTAAGAAATGTTTGCCTGCTCATATTACTGCAGTGATGTCAGAGTGTGGGTGGAGCTGTGCTCTGGTTCTGCTTTTTAGTTTCACTTTGAGAAAAGCTTGGGGGTGATTGTCATTTTGGTTTCGTTTTTCAGTTTGTTGCAGCTGAAGTCAGACAAAGCAGCTGTACTGTTGATCTCTGTCATGAAGGACTATCTCTTAATCATTTGGTGAATTCAGAATTATAAATGTTTTCAGTATTGAATGTAAACTCTGATGTGCTTCTGTTTAAAGGTTTGTTAAGTCTTTTGGGTGTAAAAGGACAGCATATGGGTTACTTAGTGTTGTATTCTTTGGGGGTTATCTTTGAATCAATGGTTGCTAAGATATTCACTGTTTGTTTTAAAAAGGTTAACTTGAGTTCATAGAATAAACATTGTTTTGCTTTAAAAAAGAACTTTTCCATTTCTGCTGTACCACACCTGTAGAGTGGGTCGTGTGCTCTCCATACCACAATCTATGAAAAGTTGTGGGTCAGGTGAACTCCATGATACACTTTGAGGTTCTCTAAACCCTGGCCCATAACACCTGCTAGCCCCCTGCAATACGGTGAATCTGTGGCCTTTTGATGCCAGTTTTCCTGGAGTAAAAGACCACAGTTTTCCCGACGGTGTGGGGACATTGTCCCAAAAATGGAGAATCCAGTCCCTGACATGCCAAGGGTGTTTACTGTATGTGCAGAGTGGAATGCATTGACACTGCTGTCAAGGCCCTGGAGAATTGCAATTTGGCGTGAAACCGCCGGCCGCCACGATTTTGGTGTCAAAACTGATTCTCCGCCCAATCGCCTTTCCAGATTCCGCCGTCAGCCTATGGAGAATCCCGCCCCTGAAATTCTCTTATTCTTGTTGCTCACCCATTCATAAGTCTTTTCTCAGCCAGATGTTGAATCTGAGAGGGCCCTCCCTTGACCTCTCAAGATGACCAGCAGCCAGATTAATCCATGTTACATCTCCCCTCTGCCCCATGCATTCGTGCAGATACAGGCACATTGGTTGGCATGTGCATGTTGGAGCAGATGGTCGCGCACTTTCGTGGAGGCATGTCAAACTCGTCTGAGTATCTGGTGGAGGCAGAGAGTCTCCCAGGGCATTGGCATTTGGAGGATTGCTGGAGACGAGGATGATGCTGAGCCCGAGGCAGATGATGAGTCTCTGGAGTCGTCCATCGGGCGGCAGATGCTGGACGTCCAGTGAGATGCACCTGACGATCTGGCAGAGATCTCTGAAGGTCTGCATGCCATGGTCTCAGTGTCGAAGGATTCACTGCCAATGTGAGAGATGGATCAGGCACCTAGCTGCCAGTCCATCAATGGTGCGCAGGGAGGTTCAAACCAACCTCATGTTGGTGGATGATCTGCTGCTCATATCTGGGGGCTCCTGTCAGGGCGCTCTTGATGATGGCAGTGGCTCCTCTGCTCCTCTGCCAGTGACCATCGCATCTGACAAGATGGCGACGACTGAGGAGTGCCCAGCCAAGTGGCATCAGAGTCAGCAGGCTGCCTCCAATCCAGCCTCCAGCTTGGGAGAAGCATCAAGGCACAGCACTCAAAAGAGGACATTTAAGCCACAATGACACATATGGGCTCTCACAGGTGATTCATTTCTCCTTGGCATGTGCGTAGTGGTGCATGTATATCCCTCTTTTTAATATTAAAATGTTTGATAATGTGCAATGGCCTTAGTGTGTTCAGCACAATTGTTAAGGAAGAGGCTTTGGAGTCATGTGTCACACAAATAATGGGCTGAAAAGTTAATTTCAGGGGTAGGAACTTGGATGAAGGGTCGCAGGAGTGTCTCATTAGCATCAATCAATAGGGTGGCATTTCCCTTACCATCACCTTGACTCCTTGCTTTGGAATCCTAACTGAAAGTCCACTGTATCCCTGGTCTCCATGCCTCCCATGAGCATCTTCACATCAGGATCTTGCTTCTCATCCTGGGCTCCTCAGGCTCCTCCTCAGAGTCTCACTTGAATTGTCCCCTGCAGGACAGCAGCACTGTCTTCATCCTCCAATGGATCCCCTCCTTGAGAAAGCAAGATTGCACAGGGTGCAGCAAACTACTACAATACGCGAGGTGCATTCAGGAGGATATTGCAGTTAACACCCCTTGAGTGGTCCATGCAGTGAAACCTCATCTTGAGTACACCTATGATCCTCTCAATTATTGCCCATGTGGAGGCATTACCTCAGTTGTAACTCTCCTCGGCTAGAGTCCTTCAGTGTGTTAGCTGTGTCATCAGCCTGTGCAATTCGTTACCACAGGAAATAGTTGAGGCCAAAACATTGAATGTTTTCAAGAAGCAGTTAGATATAGCACTTAGGTTGAAAGGGATTAAAGGATAGGGGGAAACCGGGATTAGGCTATTTAGTTGGATGATCAGCCATGATCATAATGAATGGCAGAAGCGGCTCAAAGGGCCGAATGGCCTCCTCCTGATCCTAATTTCTATGTTTCTGTTCCGTTCAATTTCACGAGGCGGCCTCGCGCGAGATTTAATGGCCTCGTTGTATCACCAAGTCAGGTGTGACGAGGCTGGCACATCACTCCCAAAATAGAGCAAAACAACCTTTACACTGTGCCATCAAACAATCCCAGGGGGGGTCAACTTGGGTTAGACACAGAGTAAAGCTCCCTCTAATAATAAAAATCATCATTAGTGTCACAAGTAGGCTTACATTAACACTGCAATGAAGTTACTGTGAAAATTCCCTGGCCGGGATTCTCCAAACCCCCGGCCAAGTTCTGACGCTGGCATGAAAAGCGACGCCAACCACTCCGGCGTCAACGGTCCTTGATAATGAGGAATGCTCCCCTTTCTAGGGGGCTAGGTCGGTGCCGGAGTGATCCGCGCAGCTCCAGCCGGCGCGGAACGGCCGGTGTGATTCCACGCATGCGCGGGGGTTCCCTTCTCCACGCCGGCCCCTGGGCAATATGGCGGAGCCCTACAGGGGCCCGGCACGGAGGAACATAGGCCCCCACGGAACCAGCCCGCTCGCTGATCGGTAGGCCCTGACCGCGGGCTAGGCCACCGTGGAAGCCCCCCCCGGGGTCGGATTCCCCCGTCCCCCCCTCCAGGGCGGCCCCCGCAGACACGCCGTTCCAGGTCACGCCGTGTGGGACCTGAGTAACCCACGCCGACGGGACTCGGCCGAACTCAGCAGGCACTCGGCCCGTCGGGGCCCGGAGAATCGCAGGAGGGGCTGCTTTCAATGGCCCCCGACCCGCGTGGTGGCGATCCTGCGGGCGCCCGAGAATCGGCGCCGGAGAATCAGTAAGCCGGCGTCGACCCGGCGCAGGGTTGGAGAATCCCGGCCAGGGCGCCACACTCTGCTGTCTGTTTGGGTACACTGAAGGAGAATTCAGAACGTCCAATTCACCTAACAAGCATGTCTTCTGGACTTGTGAGAGGAAACCTGAGCACCCAGAGGAAATCCACGCAGACATGGCAAGAACGTGAGGACTCCGCACTGACTGTGACCCATGGCGGGAATCAAACTCAGGTCCCTGGCACTGTGAAGCAACAGTGCTAACCACTGTGCTACTGTGTACTGTCTAGAATAATCTGCAGAATCAACCTCAACCCAGAATGTTCTCTATTGACTCGGGTAATATTCTTTCTATTCCAATTTTGTTGGCCTATTCGAGTGAGGTTACCAATTGTTGCCAAGCAGGCATAGTTTTGCTAAAAACTGAACTGGGAATGACTAAATTCATATCATTTTGGATCCTTACAGCCAGTTCTAGCAGGAAGAATAGATTCACTGCCTGGTCAATGGAATAATTCTGTTGAACTTAATCATCAGCTGGAGATGTGTGCACCATTGGGATAGTGCTGAAATTGACTTTGGGAGAAAATGTTGGCAGATTTAAAACTAAAGAAAGTTCCAAGTGTGTGTGTAACCTCAGATTAGATCTTTTCATGAAGCCTTTGAGCTGGATTTTATGGCGGTGGCAGAGATTCCACCAATGGGACCAAAACTGGAAGTTGGTGGGTGGAGGGATGAGCCGGCTGTGACAGTCAGCATGACTAATTAAACATGACTAATTAATCAACTGCCACTGGGAATTGCCATTCTGATTAAGGAGAGTTTCCATTCAGATGGATGGCAGCTCAGTAGCACCATTTGTAGCTGTGCCACTACAGAGGTTGCAACGGGAGAAGGTGGATGGATCAATATTCATGAAACCCCTCAGCCAGGTAAATGGGGTCCGGGGTGCGGCGCCAGTCAGTTAGGGTAGAGGAGGAGGCGGTTGCGGAGGACAGGTGATACTGTTACCGCAAGGCAGCCATTGCCACTGAGGCACGACTGTGAACGAAATGGTGGCTGTAAAGGACAGCCCCACGTGGAACCCAATGAGAGGTTGTTGGGCTTTACCTAGTGGTCTTCCCTTGTGACAGAGACTCCCCTCAGTCCGGTGTCTGTGGTGGGAAGTAACCGTTAATTGCCACTGAAGTGAACTATTACCACCTTTCCCACTGCTGGCAAGACATCATGGTGATGGGAAGATTATGACACAACACCCACTGCCTTCCCAAAACATTTTGCTGACCTTTGTGCCTTCCAGCCTGTCCCCAAATGCCTGGTAAAATCCAGCTCCATGTATTAGTGGAATCCTCCACTATCCAGGGGAGCTCCAGTTTGTCATTCGTATTCTAATGAACTGACAGACAGCAGATTAAGCCACAGAGAAACTGTTGACAACCATGTCAACTGGACCTGTGAACTTCCTGTGACAAAATACTCAGCAGGTCTGACAGCATCTGAAAATGAAATGAAATAAATGAAATCTGTGGAGAAAGAAGCAAAGAAATGGGAATTTCACCTCAGTTGGCACGGGTGGGAGAGAATGTGAAACCTGCTCCCACCTGAGATCACATTGGTAATGCAATATTATGCGGGGTGGCTAATTAAGACCTGCCTAGCGTATAACGCATCTTCCAGTTGGGTGTCTGTGCAGGTGGGGCGAGAATGCATCAGGTGCTGGCTCCAATCAGGACCCGGTGGGGTGATTTAAAAGGAGAGCAGACTGCTCCCTGAAGGTTGCCAGGAGTTCTGGGGAAGGCTGAGGTTGCAGTCTGTCTCAAGACTAATCAAAGGAATGTCGTCAGTACCAGGAGGCCATGGAAGGTAGGAGGACAGGTCGGGTGGGATAATTCCCCCACAGATGAGTGTCTTTCTGTCCTGATGCCAAGGGATGGGAGGAGAAGGCTGTCCTGCATGATGAAGAAGGCATGGATGGAGGAGGCTGCTGAGATCAGTGGGCATGATATTGTATGTCACAGCTGGATGCAGTGCCACAAAAAGTTCAATGATCTTCTGCAGTCATCAAGAGCCCCAGGTAAATGATGTAGTGCCCTCCTTCTGAAGATAAGTCAGCCACACCAGCCACAGATGACCCCGAGGCACCCAGGAAGACATTGTTCCTGCAACTGCATCATGCTGTCTCTTGCAATCAGGCCCCAGCACAGATACTCATGTCGGCGGGCATTAGGTTATTGCCTTAGTGGATAGTGCACAGTAGTGCAGGCATATCACATTTGCATCAGCAGGTGGCAGACAGGTCCCAGGCCACCGACAATGGGAGCACTGCTGGAGACCAGGACCATACTGAGACCGAAGCAGATGATGAGCCTCTGGAGATGTCCATGAGGCAGCAGATGCTTTATATCCAGTGGGATGCGCGGGGAGATCTGGCAGATATCCATGAGAGTCTGCACGTCATGGCTTCCGTCATTGAGGAATCCATGTGGAACATGAGCACTGCATTGACTTTGAGCACGAAACGCACGTTCTCCTCCATTGAGGGAGTGGCGACTCTCGTGGAGAGACTGCTTCAGGGACAGTCTCAGGGTTCTAGGAGTCATGCTTGGACCTGCTGGCCAGCACACTGGTTGTGACCTCTGGAGGGATGAGGCACCTAGTTTCTCGCTCGGTGCCCAACCATCAATGGTGAGCAGGGGCATGCTAATGGACCTCATGCTGGCAGATGAGCTGCCTGTCGAATTTGTGGGCTCCTCTCAGGGTGCTCTGAATGAGGGCAGCAACTCACTGTCCCTCTGCCAGTGACTGCTGACAATGCTGTGATATCTGAGGAGTGCCGTGGGGGCTGGATGTTCCTTCCCAGTTGGAACCAACTCAGGCACCAGTGGTCAAAGGATGCCCGCCAAGGTCATTACAGCCACCATGGCGGGGGGGGGGGGGGCACCAGGATGCAGCATCCGCACGCATAAGTGTCACAGGTGACATTATTTGCACTTATTATTTTGAGGCTTCTGTTAGGTTTGGAATATTTGTATGCTCTTTTTGTGTTAATGTGAATTCACATAAACATGTTACTCAATTCAGTGTGCTGAGTTGGCTGCGTGTTTATTACATTGCCAGATATTGCGTAGGTTGGAAAGCTGAGGGTTTTTTGTGGTGCAAGATTTCTGGGTTGGGTTTTTAAGGAAAGTTTTAATGCAATTGAGACATTGCCATTGGATTGAGTCAGCATCCATTCCTTGGATGCATATCTGAAGGTTCTCTGGGTCAATGCACCCAGCGTGTCCCTGCCCCCTGAATGTTTATATCATCTGCCTTGAAGTGCTCACACTGTGGGATCTCAGGTTCACCCTCAGACCCATCATTGGAGCCATCCACCCTGGCTTGTGGTCCTGCCTCGTGCTCCTCAGCTCCAATGGGTTCCCCCCTTGTCACTAACTTGACACAACTGTGTATGGCTGATTGTGAGATGCAGCACTAATCCCCCACTGAGCCCTGAAATGAACTGGAGATGTAGAAATTGAGGGCCACTGTGACCTGTAACGCCAACGGAATGGTGTGACCACCCACGTGGTTGGAGGCAATTTCAGGACTCTCATTTTGCAAAGGGATGTCATTGTGCCCCTGGAGAGGCAAAGTCGCCTGTGGTACTGGAGCTCAGCCATTTACAGGTAGTTGGTGTGCTGTCTGTATACTGTAGCCCCTCCTGCCTTGGACTCCTTGCTGGCTCTGCACCAACTGAGCCCATACCTCCCCTCTTACAGGTTTCTGCCTGTGCTCACCATGCCTCCTTTCTCTCTTGCCTCCTCTCTTCCACTACAGAGGAAGTCCCACCAGCAGAGTGTACTATCCCATTGGACCAGATTCTGCCTTGCAAATGTTGGAACACTGTCCTCCGAACCTCAGGAAAACCTTCCTGGAAAGTCCTGAAATGCTAAACGTCACACTTCAAACGCTAAACAATAATGATGAGACTCAAGCTAAATTCACACAGCTACAAACTGTACCACAGAGAAACTGCTACTTCTCCCACCCTTAGATGAGGAAATGCGAAAAGCATGATGGGCACCCACCAGTTTTGCTCATTAGATGAGCAAAAAATAGCATGAGTAGTGTAATCATCGCTGTCAATTGGACTTTTAATGGCCTTAATTGACCTTTTGATTTTGGGTGGGCATGCATCAGATTCATGCACTCACCTGAAAATCATGTCAATGATATCAGAAAAGGCTCCTGACGTCTTCTCGTGTGATTTTTCACACTTCTGGTTTAGGCGCATGTCTGGCCCAGACATGTAAAATTCTGGCCAATGTTTCAGTTCATCCTTTGTTTGATTAGCATCTTAGCATTGAGGCAAGGCTGTACAACATTCAATCCAACTTGCTTAAGTACGGCTAGGCAAAGAGTTTGAAGACATTGGAATGAACTTGGCACCGTCCCCTGGTGATCTACTATTTTCATTTAGTTAAAATAACCCCAGCTGAAGGTACTGGAATCTCTCCATTAAGAAGCTTGGCTCAATGTTCGATGATGTTCATTCCTGTTGCTCACATCCCTTCCCTACTTGAGTAAAGTAATTTGATAATAAACTAAACTCATCTTTGATTATTTCTCCTATGGTCTGAGAGTGTGTAGAGGCGGTTCAGCACTGCACTACCGTAGTTCATTTTATTTTAATTGGTTGATTTAGTGAGTGCACATTCCTGAGAAAGTGTATCCCCAATTCCATTGCCTTGTTGTCTCTATCTCTCATTGATTTCCCAGGACATGTCACTTCCATTTGTGAGCATGAACTAGAGTTGTCAGTGGAGGCTTGACATCATCTAACATGGTCTTACCAACAGAGGTTTACAAATGTTCCAATACTAACTTTCCCTGTAGCCTTTTTACGTAATTTCTTCCCATCCTTCATGTTCAAGGTGGGTTTTCAGATGGGATGATTGCATTTACTATCTTCAATTCACAGCACACTGTCCAATGCAGTCAGAGTCTCAGTCCCAACAAATACAAGTATCATAGAATTTACAGTGCAGAGGAGGCCATTCAGCCCATCGGGTTTGCAATGGCCCTTGGAAAGAGCATCCTACTTAAGCCCACGCTTACACCCTATCCCTGTAACCCAGTAACACCACTAAGGGCAATTTAGCCCTTATCCACCTTCTTGAGTAAAGTAATTTGATAATAAACTAAACTCATCTCTGATTATTTCTCCTATGTTCTGAGAGTGTGTAGAGGCGGTTCAGCACTGCACTACCGTAGTTCATTTTATTTTAATTGGTTGATTTAGTGATTAGATGGCCAATCCACCTAACCTGCACGTCTTTGGACTGTGGGAGGAAACCGGAGCACCCGGAGGAAACCCACGCAGACACAGGGAGAATGTGCAAACTTCGCACAGACAGTAACCCCAGCCGGGAATCGAACCTGGGACCCTGGAGCTGTGAAGCAACTGTGTTAACCACTGTGCTACCGTGCTGCCCTATGATTAAGTATTACTACTAATTAACCTGCAGATTTCTGCATTTTCAAAAAAGATGGGGATAGTCTGAGATTTACAGTGGAGCAATTGATCAGACTTACTCCAGGTGGAATGGGTTGGAGGTGAGATAGGCCTGTTGATAACGCTTGGGTTCTCATAAAATCAGAAGTCACAGCTCTGATGATTGGCCTGACTAAGGTTCCTGGTTCCACCTTTTACAGTCTTTTTCATCAATCTGTTCCTTGTTGGCTTTGAACCTTCCCATCATTTCTAAACTCATTTGTCAAAATGTTTCTTTTGGACTTCCGGTTGTGGTCATGGTGTGAGTGGTCGCACACAGGGCAGCTCCTGCTTGAAGGCGTAGAAAAGAGCTCTTTTTACCTGAAATTGGGTGCAACTTCGACGGAAAAATGTAACTGAAGGTCGGAAGAGATGTTCCCTCAGAGTGGTATGTCTGCTGGTTATCAAACCCTGTATAAGGTGAAGGACTTGGCCAAGGAGTTGGAAGAGACCTGTGGTACAGCAGCCAGTGGAAGGATGGCGGATGGGGCAGGACCAATGCAAGTAGCAAAGCCCCAGATAGCCTTCATCAAGGGAGAGTTCCACAGGCAGAGGAAGGAGATACAGGAGAATCACTCAAAGGCCATCAAAGGGGCTGTGCGTCCCTGAAGGGCTCGATGGAGAGGGTGGAGAAATGCTTGGAGGCACAGGGGCCACAGATCCGAGAGATTGAGAGGTCAATGTTGGACCACAGCGATCGAATGGTGGGATTGGAAGTGGAGGTGGGGCTCTTAGGAAACCTTTGCAAGACGTTGAGAGCAAAGATGGAGGAGCAGGAAAATAGGTCAAGAAGGCAGAATCTGCAGAGAGTGGGCCTGCCTGAAGGAGTCAAAGGTGAGAGTGCCATGAGGTACGTTTCGAGGATGCTGGCGGGGCTGGTGGTGAAGGGCATGCTGGGTGAGGCCCCAGAGGTGGACAGAGCGCGCAGGTCTCTGAGGCAGAAGCCTAGAGCAAGGGGGCCACTGCAGATGGTGATCGTGAGGATCCATAAGTTCATGGAGAAGGAGAAGATTCTGCAGTGGGCCAGGGAGAAGCGCAACTGCAAATGGGAGGGGAACAAGGTCCAAATATATCAGGACATTGGAGCTGAGCTGGCAAAACAGCGCGCCGGGTTCAACAGATGCTGTATCGACAGTGGATTAGGTTTGGGGTGCTCTACCCGGCAAAATTATGGGTGACCTATGAAGGCCGGGAATACTATTCTGAGACCCCAGAAGCGGCCAATGACTCTATCAAGGAGAAATAAACTGGAGGAGAACTGAACTGAACTATTTTGGGAGATGGAGGTGCGTAATTGAGAACATGGTTAGAATGGGAGTTGGAGGGAGTTTTTTTTTTCTTTTCCTCCGATGTGGAGGGCTTTTCTTCTTTTTGCTGTTGGGTTGACAAAGGGTAGCGGGTTGAAAAGTTTGTAGGGAGATGGCTGTCGCCACCCCTATCCTTCTGCCTGGGGCTGTGTTTATTCTTTTTGTTTGTCTTTGGGGAAGATGACCTGTGGTTCGGGATGAGTCTTTATTTGGGTGGGGGAGGGGGAGATCAGTGGGCAGCCTCCTTCACAGAACAAAGACTTGGGGGATCAGCAGGAGGAGCCTTTGGCCAGGAGTTGCCACGGTGTCAGGTAATGCTGGTGAAATGAAGCGAGGTGGGGGAGAAGGCCGAGAGAGCTGGCTGGAGGGGAGGAGTGAGAGGGTGGGGGAGGGGGGGGGGGGGTGATGAGACGACACGAGGTTGGAGAAGAAACATGGTCAGGGTGGACAAAGGGGCCATCTTGGATGGGCCAGATATGGGACAAAATTAACAGGGGTAGAGTTGAAAGGTGAGGATGGCAGATGATAGAGGGGAATGGAGACGCAAGCCTGCAGTACGCCTTATAACATGGAACATGCAAGGGCTCAATGGACCAGTGAAGAGACCTCAGGTCTTTGCGCACCTAGGGAGTTTAAAAGCAGAGGTGGTCTTTCTACAGGAGATGCACCTCCACGTGTAGGGTCAGGTTAGTCTGAGGAAGGAATGGGTGGGTCAGGTTTTCCACTCGGGGTTTGATTCAAAGTCACAGTGGCAATTTTGATGAGTAAGAAAACGGGGTTGTGAGCGTGACGGAAGTGAGGGACCCGGGCGGGAGATATGTGATGGTGAGTGGGGTATTAGAGGGGACGACGGTGGGACTGGTGAATGTATACGCACCAAATTGGGATGATGTAAGTTTTATGAGGGAGCTGCTGGCAGTGATCCAGGACTTGGCCACGCATCAGTTGATTATGGGACGAGATTTTAATTGTGTCCTAGAGCCGAGGGTAAATAGATCGAGCCCCAGGTAAATGGGTAGAATACGAATGGCAAAGGAGCTGGGCGGGTTTATGGAAAAGATGGGTATGGTGGATCCATGGCACTTCAAGATCACAGGGGGAAGTGAGTATTCTTTTTTCTCATATGTGTACAGGGTGTATTCAAGAATCGGCTTTTTTGTGGTGAACCAAGGTAATTTGGTCGGGGTGGAGGGCGCAGAGTATGCGGGGATAGTAATCTCGGACCATGCGCCCCACTGGCTGGAGATTCAGCTTAGATCGGGGCAGGAGCAGAGGCTCGATTCAGGGTTGTTGGCAGATAGAGAGTTTTGTGATAAAGTGGGTGCTGTGATTAAAGAATTTGTAGAATTGAACCAAAACAGGAAGGTGGCGGCGGCCACATTTTGGAAAGCACTAAACGTGGTGGTCTGAGGGGAGATTATCGCGTTGAATGCACATGTGGATATGGAAAGGAGGGAGGAATATGAACAGCTAATGAATGGGATAGTGGAGGTGGATAGGAAGTATTCAATGGCGCCCACCATGAAGGGACTGACGAGGAGGAATAATTTACAGGGGCAATTTGATAGGTTGATGACGTGAGGGCGGTAGGACAGCTGCATAGGGCAAGGGAGTAGAATATGGGTAGAAGCAAATCGAATGTTAACGCATCAACAATGGAGGCAGGCCGTGTCCAGGGAAATATTGAAGATACGGACTGGGGCAGGGGATGTGCTGTCGGAGTTGGGGAAGATAAACAAGCCGTTTAGAGATTACCATAAGGAGCTGTACAGGGCGGACCCGGCGGGGTGAAGAGGGGGACATGGGAAGGTTCTTAGACAAACTAGAGTTTCCACAGTTGGAGCAAGAGAAGATGCAGGCGTTAGACGTGCCCTCGGGGCTGAGGGAGGTATTGGATAGTATGAGGGGTATGAAGTCGGGGAAGGCCCCGGGGCCCGATGGTTAGCCAGCGGAACTCTTTTTTAATAAATGTTTTTATTGGCATTTTCACTTTTACAGAGTGAAACCTTTGTGTCCGATGTTTACAATTTATACAGTTTCTTATGTACATACATCTTCCTGCCTTTATCGCCCCCTCCATGTTTCTCCCTGTGGTTCCCCTGAGTTTCTTCCTCCCTTCCCCTTCTGTATCTCCTAGCATTGTGTGTTCGTGTCTGCTTTCTCCCGTCTCTCCCTCTTTCCCTCTTTCCCTTGCCGCTGTTGGCCTCGAACAGGTCTTGGAACAGGCCGATGAATGGCCCCCACGCTTTGTGGAAGCCCTCGTCCGACCCTCGGATGGTGTATTTTATCTTCTCCAGGTGGAGAAATTCTGCCAGGTCTGCCAGCCAGTCTGCATCTGTGGGTGGTGCTGCTGATCGCCAGCCGAGCAGGATTCTCTGGCGTGTGATTAGGGAAGCGACAGCAAGGGCGTCGGCCCCCTACCCCATGTGTAGTTCTGGCTGGTCCGATACCCCGCGACTGCCATGCTCGTGCACGGCTCCACCCTCACCCCCACAACCTTGGACATTGCTTCGAAGAAGGCTGTCCAGAACCCTACAAGTCTGGGGCAAACCCGAACATGTGGGTGTGGTTGCCGGGCCTCCCTGGCATCGTTCACATTTATCTTCCACTTCCGTGAAGAACCTGCTCATTCGGGTTCTGGTCAGGTGTGCTCTGTGCACCACTTTAAACTGCATGAGGCTGAGTCTTGCACAGGAGGAGGTGGAGTTGGCCCTGCACAGTGCTTCGCTCCATAGTCCACAGCCCACTTCCGACCCCAGTTCATCCCTCCATTTTCGTCTGGCTTCATCGGTAGTCTCGGCCTGTCCAGCAGCTAACTGTAGATGTTCCAGCAGTTTCCCCCCTTCCTTACTGTCCGTATTTATCAGATCCTCTAATAGTATGTTTCTTAGGAGCATGGGATATCCTACCGTTTGCTTGCGGAGAAAGTGCTTTACCTGAAGGTGCCAAAGTTCCTGTCCTGCCGGTAGTTCCAGGTCTTCCGTCAGCTCGCTCAGTGTGGCCAGTCTGTCCTCCATGTAGAAGTCCCTGACTGTCAGCATCCCCCTGTCCTGTCTCCATTTTTTAAAAGTGATGTCCAGCATGGCTGGTGGAAATTTGTGATTTCTGTAGATGGGGGTCATGGGGGACATCTTGGTTAGTCCGAAATGTTGCCTTGTCTAGTTCCATGTCTTTAGAGTGGCTACCACCACTGGGCAGGATGTGTATTTCGTCAGGGAGGGGGATGGGAGCACTGCTGTGGCAAGGGGCAGAGGGTCATTCCCTTGCAGGAAGACTCCTCAATCCGAATCCATTCCGTGGTGGGTTTACGTACCCATCCCCTCACCCTCTCTGCCCTAGCTGCCCAGTGGTAGTATTGTAGATTCGGCAGTGTCAGATCGCCCATAATTTTCCTTCTTTGCAGTGTTGATTTGAGGATTCTTGGATTCTCCCCCCCCCCCCCTACCACGCACACACACACACAAACGCCATGATCATTTTATCTATGCTGTGGAAGAAGGCCTGAGGGATGAAGATCGGTATAGATCTGAACAGGAAGAGGAACCTCTGCAGTACGTTAATTTTGATCGTCTGCACCCTCCCTGCCAGGAATAGCGGGAACGTGTCCCATCTTTGTCCTTTTTAACTTTCTCCGCTAGACTGGTCAGATTCCATTTGTGGCTCCATGTCCAGTCGTGGGCTATCTGGATCCCCAGGTAGCGGAATTTGTTTTGAGCTAGTTTGAGTTCCTTCAGCTCTGCCCCTCTCCTGTTCGGGTTCACCGGGAATTCCTCGCTCCTATCCAGGTTGAGTTTGTAGCCCAAGAAGGTTCTGAACTCTTTCAGGAGCTGCATGATTGCTCTCAGGCCTTTCTGTGGTTCCAAGACAGGTCATCCACATGGAGTGAGACACTGTGGTCTCTGCCTCTTCTTTGGATACCCTTCCATCTTTTTGCATCTCGCAGAGCAATCGCCAAGGGTTCAATTGCTAGGGAAAACAGGAGAGGGGACAATGGGCATCTCTGCCATGTGCTTCTGTGCAGCTGGGAGTATTCAGAGCTGGTGATGTTGGTCTGGATATTCGCCTTGGGGGCGTTGTACAGGCTTTTCACCCAAGAGGTGAACCCTGCTCCTAGCCCAAACCACTCCAGTACTTCAAAGAGGTAGGCCTTTTCGGCATCCAGGGAGATGATCACCTCTGGTGTTCTTTCCCCGGGGGGGGGCTCATTATTACATTCATCAGCCGCCTGATGTTCGCAGTTAGCTGCCTACGCTTGACAAAGTCTGTCTGGTCCTCTGCGAAACCATTCTCTGGCACGCAGCCCTTCAGTCTCCTGGCCAGGACTTTCACGAGTATCTTCGCATCCACATTAAGCAGCGAAATGGGTCTGTACGATCCACATTCCGTCGGGTCTTTGTCTTTTTTGGGTATCAGCTATATTGTGGCCTGTGTTAGCGTAGGAAGCAGGGTGCCCGTCGCTAGCGGGTCTGGGAACATATGCTGTCGGTGTGGAGCCAGGGCCGGCGTGAATGTTTTATGGATTCCGTTGGGAACCCGTCGAGTACCGGCATCTTCCCCTCCTGCATGGAGCTGATGCTCTCCATGATTTCTCCCAGATCTATTGGTGCTTCCAGTTCCCCCAGCCTGTTCTCTCCCACAACTGGCATGTCCAGTCCATAGAGGAACTGTTTCATCCCCACATCCCCGTTGGGGGGTTCGGAGGTGTACAGCCCTCGGTAGAAGGTCTCGAATTTCCGGTGACCTCTTTTGGTTCTGTTACCAGTCTGCCTCTGCTGTCTTTTACCTGCATTATTTCCCTCGTGAGCCAATAGGCGACCAGCCTTTCCTCCGTGCTCGTAGAAGGTCCCCTGTGTCTGGCGGAGTTGGTGTCCTGCTTCCCTGGTGAATAGCAGGTTAAAGTCCATTTGTAGTTTTTTCCTCTCTGCCAGGAGCTCTACGGTCGGGGCCTCAGAATACTTTCTGTCTACCTCCAGGTTTGAGTTGATCAGTTGCTGCCTGGCCGCCCTCTCTTCCCTGTCTCTACGAGCCTTTTAGGCTATAATTTCTCACTTGATCACAGCTTTACGGCAGCACGGTAGTACAAGTGGATAGTACTGTGGTTTCACAGCGCCAGGGTCCCAGGTTCGATTCCCCGCTGGGTCACTGACTGTGCAGAGTCTGCACGTTCTCCCCATATCTGCATGGGTTTCCTCCGAGTGCTCCAGTTTCCTCCCACAGTCCAAAGACGTACAGGTTAGGTGGATTGCCCATGATAAATTGCCCTGAGTGACCAAAATAGTTTAGGAAGGGTTATTGAGATATGGGAATAGGGTGGAAGTGAGGGCTTAAGTGGTTCGGTGGAGACTCGATGGGCCGAATGGCCTCCTTCTGCACTGTATGTTCTTTGTTCTTTCAGTGCCTCCCAGAACGTGGAAGGTGAGACTTCCCCGTTCTGGATATTAGTAATGTACTTGCCTATGGTCTGTGATGTTTTCTGGCAGAAGACCTTGTCGGCCAAGAGGTCCGTGTCCAGCCTCCATGTGGGGTGCTGGTCACGGCCCGTCTCCAACCTCACATCCATGTAGTGTGGAGCGTACTCAGGGTTAAGTATCGCGGGGTATTCCGCTCTTACTATTCCTGGAAGCACCGATTTCCCCACTGCAAATAAGTCGATCCTGGTGTATACCTTGTGGACCGGTGAGAAGAACGAGAATTCCCTCTCAACGGGGTGCAGGAACCGCCGTGGGTCCACCGCCCCCACCTGCTCCATGAATGTTCCCAGCTCCCTAGCCATGCCTGTTTTTTTCCCCGTTTTGGAGTTTGATCGATTGGTCAGTGGGTCCTGTACACAGTTAAAGTTGCCCCCCATAATCAGTCGGTGTGTGTCAATGTTGGGGATTTCTGCCATGGTCTTCTTTATAAAGTCTGTGTCGTCCCAGTTGGGTACGTACACATTTACCACAAACACCGGTGCCCCGTCCAGGACACCACTAACCATGACGTGCCGCCCCCCTTGGTCCGTAACTGTCCTTGTCTCGGTGAACCTCTGATATGCATTCAATACGCTTGAGTCCACGTGGAGTCATATCGATTCAGCTTTCATCAGATAGAACTGTACCCAGCAGCGAAGTTACAGAAGTGAAGGCTGCTGGGACGGTATTGGTTCTTATACCCCGCCTCTCAGGGCGGGGCTATGTACATTGCCAATGGTAGACCCTGCGGTCTAGCCAATGGTTATTCCTCTCTCTGATACCGCAATACCTGGTATTACCACATCCACCCCCTGTTAAAAAAGAGTCGGCGGGGTGATGGCCAGTATTACTGTCGCCTTTTCATGGTAGGACCAGGCATTGCAGGTACCATGCTATCGAGGGTTACAGAGAAAGTTCTTGCGTTGTTAATTTTCCTCATGGTGCTGCAATCAGACGATCGGGCGGCCTGGTCGTCCTACTGGAGCGTCTAAGTGTCGGCGGCGATCCTGGCGAGGGCCCCGGCAGTAGTGACTCCGGGAACGTGTGTCTTCCTCCCAGGCAGTTTCGTCACCCCTAGGCGGTGCTGTTAGGTCGAAAGATGGGCAGAAGGAAGGGGTGCCTGTATGTGGCGTCGGTTCCTGCTCGGCTTTGGGTCGGGGTTCTGGCGGCAGTACCGACCCTCCGGTCAGGTACGGAGGGGGGGGAGGGGGGGGGTGGCAGTGGCTCAGGCGCGCGTGGTGCTCCGGCGGGTGCCAGGTCCCGGAGGGAGACCATACCTTGCCGACCGTCGGGGAACGCTACGTAGGCGTACTGGGGGTTGGCATGCAGCAGGTGGACCGTGTCGACCAGCGGGTCCGACTTGTGCGCCCTCGCATGTTTCCGCAGCAGGACGGGTCCGGGTGTTGCTAGCCAGGTTGGGAGCGAGGTCCCAGAGGAGGACTTCCTGGGGGAAACAAGGAGACGTTCATGAGGTGTCTGGTTCGTGGTAGTACATAGCAGTGACCGAATGGAGTGCAGGGCCACTGGGAGGACTTCTTGCCAGCGGGAGACTGGGAGATTCCTGGATCGAAGGGCCAGCAGGACGGTCTTCCAGACCGTTCCGTTCTCCCTTTCTACCTGCCCGTTTCCCCGGGGGTTGTAGCTGGTCGTCCTGCTCGAGGCGATGCCTTTGCTAAGCAGGAACTGGCGTAGCTCGTCGCTCATAAAGGAGGACCCCCTATCACTGCGGAGTTAGCGGGTAAGTCTGGGGGTTAGGCGGGTAAACAAAGAACAAAGAACAAAGAAATGTACAGCACAGGAACAGGCCCTTCGGCCCTCCAAGCCCGTGCCGACCATACTGCCCGACTAAACTACAATCTTCTACACTTCCTGGGTCCGTATCCTTCTATTCCCATCCTATTCATATATTTGTCAAGATGCCCCTTAAATGTTCCTATCGTCCCTGCTTCCACTACCTCCTCCGGTAGTGAGTTCCAGGCACCCACTACCCTCTGCGTAAAAAACTTGCCTCGTACATCTACTCTAAACCTTGCCCCTCTCACCTTAAACCTATGCCCCCTAGTAATTGACCCCTCCACCCTGGGGAAAAGCCTCTGACTATCCACTCTGTCTATGCCCCTCATAATTTTGTATACCTCTATCAGGTCGCCCCTCAACCTCCTTCGTTCCAGTGAGAACAAACCGAGTTTATTCAATCGCACCTCATAGCTTATGCCCTCCATACCAGGCAACATTCTGGTAAATCTCTTCTGCACCCTCTCTAAAGCCTCCACATCCTTCTGGTAGTGTGGCGACCAGAATTGAACACTATACTCCAAGTGTGGCCTAACTAAGGTTCTATACAGCTGCAACATGACTTGCCAATTCTTATACTCAATGCCCCGGCCAATGAAGGCAAGCATGCCGTATGCCTTCTTGACTACCTTCTCCACCTGTGTTGCCCCTTTCAATGACCTGTGGACCTGTACTCCTAGATCTCTTTGACTTTCAATACTCTTGAGGGTTCTACCATTCACTGTATATTCCCTACCTGCATTAGCCCTTCCAAAATGCATTACCTCACATTTGTCCGGATTAAACTCCATCTGCCATCTCTCCGCCCAAGTCTCCAGACAATCTAAATCCTGCTGTATCCTCAGACAGTCCTCATCGCTATCCGCAATTCCACCAACCTTTGTGTCGTCTGCAAACTTACTAATCAGACCAGTTACATTTTCCTCCAAATCATTTATATATACTACAAAGAGCAAAGGTCCCAGCACTGATCCCTGTTGAACACCACTGGTCACAGCCCTCCAATTAGAAAAGCATCCCTCCATTGCTACCCTCTGCTTTCTATGGCCTAGCCAGTTCTGTATCCACCTTGCCAGTTCACCCCTGATCCCGCGTGACTTCACCTTTTGTACTAGTCTACCATGAGGGACCTTGTCAAAGGCCTTACTGAAGTCCATATAGACAACATCTACTGCCCTACCTGCATCAATCATCTTAGTGACCTCCTCGAAAAACTCTATCAAGTTAGTGAGACACGACCTCCCCTTCACAAAACCGTGCTGCCTCTCACTAATACGTCCATTTGCTTCCAAATGGGAGTAGATCCTGTCTCGAAGAATTCTCTCCAGTAATTTCCCTACCACTGAAGTAAGGCTCACCGGCCTGTAGTTCCCGGGATTATCCTTGCTACCCTTCTTAAACAGAGGAACAACATTGGCTATTCTCCAGTCCTCCGGGACATCCCCTGAAGACAGTGAGGATCCAAAGATTTCTGTCAAGGCCTCAGCAATTTCCTCTCCAGCCTCCTTCAATATTCTGGGGTAGATCCCATCAGGCCCTGGGGACTTATCTACCTTAATATTTTTTAAGACACCCAACACCTCGTCTTTTTGGATCACAATGTGACCCAGGCTATCTACACCCCCTTCTCCAGACTCAACATCTACCAATTCCTTCTCTTTGGTGAATACTGATGCAAAGTATTCATTTAGTACCTCGCCCATTTCCTCTGGCTCCACACATAGATTCCCTTGCCTATCCTTCAGTGGGCCAACCCTTTCCCTGGCTACCCTCTTGCTTTTTATGTACGTGTAAAAAGCCTTGGGATTTTCCTGAACCCTATTTGCCAATGACTTTTCATGACCCCTTCTAGCCCTCCTGACTCCTTGCTTAAGTTCCTTCCTACTTTCCTTATATGCCACACAGGCTTCGTCTGTTCCCAGCCTTTTAGCCCTGACAAATGCCTCCTTTTTCTTTTTGACGAGGCCTACAATATCACTCGTCATCCAAGGTTCCCGAAAATTGCCGTATTTATCTTTCTTCCTCATAGGAACATGCCTGTCCTGTATTCCTTTCAACTGACACTTGAAAGCCTCCCACATGTCAGATGTTGATTTGCCCTCAAACATCCGCCCCCAATCTATGTTCTTCAGTTCCCGCCTAATATTGTTATAATTAGCCTTCCCCCAAATTAGCACATTCATCCTCGGACCACTCTTATCCTTGTCCACCAGTACTTTAAAACTTACTGAATTGTGGTCACTGTTACCGAAATGCTCCCCTACTGAAACATCTACCACCTGGCCGGGCTCATTCCCCAATACCAGGTCCAGTACCGCCCCTTCCCTAGTTGGACTGTTTACATATTGTTTTAAGAAGCCCTCCTGGATGCTCCTTACAAACTCCGCCCCGTCTAAGCCCCTGGCACTAAGTGAGTCCCAGTCAATATTGGGGAAGTTGAAGTCTCCCATCACCACAACCCTGTTGTTTTTACTCTTTTCCAAAATCTGTCTACCTATCTGCTCCTCTATCTCCCGCTGGCTGTTGGGAGGCCTGTAGTATGCCCCCAACATTGTGACTGCACCCTTCTTATTCCTGATCTCTACCCATATAGCCTCACTGCCCTCTGAGGTGTCCTCTCGCAGTATAGCTGTGATATTCTCCCGAACAAGTAGCGCAACTCCGCCTCCCCTTTTACATCCCCCTCTATCCCGCCTGAAACATCTAAATCCTGGAACGTTTAGCTGCCAATCCTGCCCTTCCCTCAACCAGGTCTCTGTAATGGCAACAACATCATAGTTCCAAGTAGTAATCCAAGCTCTAAGTTCATCTGCCTTACCCGTAATGCTCCTTGCATTAAAACATATGCACTTCAGGCCACCAGACCCGCTGTGTTCAGCAACTTCTCCCCGTCTGCTCTGCCTCAGAGCCACACTGTCCCTATTCCCTAGTTCTCCCTCAATGCTCTCACCTTCTGACCTATTGCTCCCGTGCCCACCCCCCTGCCATACTACATAAGTCTGGGGAGCTGGCGCGGCGGGGTGCCACGCAGCCCAGGGGGGCCCGGTGCACGCGGGGGCATATGCAAGGGCGTTTTTGTACGCCACGTCCATGGACCCTGCCAGGGCCCGGGCCTCGGTGAGGCCAAGCGTCTCCATTTCGAGCAGCCTGCATCACCTCCCCGTTCCCCCCCTCCCTGCCCCTGTGACCCCCCCCCCACAGGCCAGGCGCTCCCTCTCTACCGAGAGGCGCGCCACAACCCCACTTACTGCCTGTCTTCGGTGGCTCCCCTCCCTGGACTGGCCTCGCCCTTTG
Source organism: Scyliorhinus torazame (assembly GCF_047496885.1). Taxonomy (NCBI): domain Eukaryota; kingdom Metazoa; phylum Chordata; class Chondrichthyes; order Carcharhiniformes; family Scyliorhinidae; genus Scyliorhinus; species Scyliorhinus torazame. The sequence goes on from NC_092722.1 coordinate 29,913,978, forward strand.
CCTATGCCCGGCGACTGCTTGTTTTTCTGCCTGCCCTCTCACCTGCGTTTCCCTGTCCTCGTTCTACCCTGTGACCGGCCTTTCTGATCAGAACGAGGCAGTACAGTCCCGCGCAAACATATAACATTATCTATGAGTCTTTGGTTCTGTTTCTTTCAGCAATCTTCCTCCGACCGCCTTAATCGCTGCCTCGCTTGTTCTTTATCCAGGCTGTTGGCCTGTACTAAGTCGTTTGCCTCTGCCAGAGTGTTGAAATAGTACTCCTTGCTCTGGTACGTGACCCAGAGTCTGGCTGGGAATAACATGCCAAATCACACCCCACTTTTCTAAAGCGCCGATTTTGCCTGCTTAAACTCGGCCCTATTTATCACCAGGTCTGCCCCAATGTCCTGATAGATACGAATTCCATGCCCTTCCCATGTACTCGCTTTCGTCTGTCTAGCCCACCGCAGGATCCTCTCACGGTCCTGGTGCCGGTGTAGCTTCCCTTTGATCGTTCTCAGTTGCTACCCCGCCTTGGGCCTCGGTCTGAGAGACCTGTGACCCCCTGTCGAGTTCTGGGGGTTGGGGAAGCTGTCCCACCAAACTAGATTGCCCAGCATTTTGGCGGTATCGTCTGTTCGGTCCCCGCCCTTGATGCCTTCCAGCAGGCTCACGACCCGACATTCTGCCATGGGACCTATTTTCCTGGTCCTTGACCTTCCCCTTTCAGCTCCCCTGGGCCGCCACCAACCTTTTCACCTGTGCTTTCAGAGTGATGATCCTGTCACTCTGGTCTGTTGAGGCTCTCTCTCGAGCTCTTGAATGGTCCTCTCCTGCACCTCCACTTTCTTCCCCAGTCTGTCAATCGTCCGTTGTAGGACCTTCTTTAGGAAGGTCTCCCCTCTCTTGGGCGTTCGGAGCCTCCTCACCTCGTGGGTCCGCCAGTTCATCTGCTCATTGTTCGTGGCCCTTTCCGCCTCTTCTGCCCTCTCTTCGGCCTCTTGAGCTCCCATTCGCTGGCATTTTTTCCCCCGTTGTTCTTTTTCTTCCGTTGGGGTTGTTTTGTTATTGGTCTTTCGGGCACAAAGTCGTCTAAAAGTGTCTTTTTTGGTTCATGTTAGGAGGAGAGCCACCTGATGTGCATCTGCTCAGCACATCACCATCACCAGAAGTCATCCAGCGGAATTCTATAAGGAGTTAGCGACGGACCTGGCACCACATCTCTTGGGGCGTTTACTGAGGCGTTGGAGAAGGGGGAGCTGCCAGAGACGATGACAGGCAGGCAACGATCACATTTATACCAAAAAAGGGCATGGATCCGTTAGAATGTGCGTCGTAAAGGCCCAATACGGATGTGAAAGTGCTGGCTCAGCTGGTGGTGGGATGGATGGAAGGTTGTGTCCTGGGGGTGGTTGCGGAGGACCAAACAGGCTTCGTAATGGGCAGGCAGCTTTCTAGTAATATAAGGCAGCTGTTAAACGTGATCATGACCCCGTCGAGAGTTCAGGTGCCGGAGGTAGTGGTGTCCGTGGACGGGGAGAAGGCATTCAACCATGTGGAGTGTCTGAGGTCCTGGGAAAGTTCGGGTTTGGGCCAAGGTTTGTGGCATGGGTGCACCTGTTATATGTGGCACCGATGGCGAGTGTGCAGACCAATGACATGGGCTCACAGAACTTTGAACTGCACAGGGGAACTAGGCAGGTGTGTCACCGCTGCTGTTTGCGCTAGCTACAGAGGCTCTGGCAATGGCTCCTGGCGGTCGGCAGAGTGGCAAGGGATTACGAGGGGACGAAGGGAACATCGGGTGTCACTATATGCTGATGACCTACTATTGTATGCTTTGGACCCGCTGGAGAACATAGAGAGGATCATGGGCCTGTTGGGGAAGTTTGGGGCGTTCTCAGGAGAAAAGCTTGAGGGCTATGGTGACTGCGGCATTGCCAATGGCACCAAGGAAATACTCAGAGAGCCCTGTAGTGTAGTCCACCATGACAGTCTGGAACCAGCTCAGGAGGCACTTTAGGACAGAGGGGATGTCGGTGTTAACGCCGTTGTGTGAAAGCCACGGTTTTGAGCCGGGGGGTTAGATGACATGTATAGGAAATGGAGAGAAGTAGGCCTGGTTAAAGTGAGGGATCTGTAGCTGGAAGAAGGGTTTGCCAGTATAGAGGAGCTGAAGGAGAGGGTAGAGCCCCCGAGAGGAACTGAGTTTAGGTACCTGCAGGTAAGGGACTTCGCGCGGAAGGTTTGGAAAGAGTTCCCCAGGTTGCCGAGGTACACCCTGTTGGAGCGACTGCTGCTTCCAGATGTGGAAGGGGAAGGCAGAATCGAAGACATATATTGGTGGCTGGGAGAGCAGGAAGGTGAGCAGGTGGTGACAATCAAGGAGAAGTGGGAGGGGGAGCTGGGAGGGGAGATAAACTGGGGAGTATGGAATGAGGTGCTATGAAGCGTAAATGTAACCTCCTCGTGCGCAAGGATGAATCTGATACAGGTTAAGGTGGTACACAGGGTACAGATGACTTGGGCAAGAATGAGGGAGTTCTTCCAGGGAATGGCAAACAAGTGTGAGAAGTGTGGGCGGGGACCAGCGAATCATGTTCATATGTTCTGGGGCTGTGAAAAGTTGGGGAAATTTTAGGCGGGAGTGTTCGCGATGCAAATAAGGATAGTAGGGGTGGAGTTTGAGCCAGACCGTTAGGTGGCGATATTCAGGGTATTGGAGAAGCCGGAGCTGATGGAGGGGAGGAAGGCTGACATTGTGGCCTTCGCCTCTCTGACTGCCCGGTGAAGAATCCTGTTGGAGTGGATGTCGGCAACGCCGCCAGGGATGGCGGCCTGGCTGGGGGACTTGTATGACTTTCTTCGGCTGGAAAAGATTAAGTACGAATTAAGGAGTTCAGCGGAGAGCTTTGAGGCAAGGTGGGGGATGTTCGTGGCTGTGTTTGAGGAGCTGTTCGTTGTGGGGGTTGGGGGAAAGGGAGGAGGGGGTGAAAAAGGGGGAAATTCATACAAACTGTACAGTTGTGTGTTGGGGAGTTTATTCCCCAAATTGTTTATGTTTTATACCTTTTATATTTGTTTGGAATAAAATATATTCAAAATGTTTCTTTTGAGCTTATTTAACAAATGGGAAGAAAGACCCATGACAAGAAACATAGTCTTACAATTTGAACTAGACCATTTAGCGTCAAAATCAGGAAGTACTTTTTCAGGTGATGGGTATGGAGGTCTCTCCCTGCTATCGGCCACCCCACGTCACAAAGACTGGTTGTTCGGTCAAGTGGAGCTTCCAACTTTGAGATCAATAGATTTTTGTTTGTTGAGGGTATCGAGAGACATTTATTACAGGTAGGTAAATGGGGTTAAGATACAGATCAGCCATCATCTAATTGAATACCATAACCTTCTCAGGTGGCTCACTCTGAGGGGTTGGGAACATTCGTAATGTCCAGCTCCAGCATTTGATGCCAGATTCGTACAGAAGGTAAGTTAATAATCAGATCAGGGATGCCTCACAATACAGTGGCCTCACAATACAACCTGCTAGGTTTAGTGAACACGCTGATCCCAGATTTTATCCCACTTAAAAACTCCTTGATGAAAATACATTGTCCCTTTAATAAACTATAGCTTTAAAATATTACAGTAAAAGATAAACACTTCAGCTGAGGCCACTTGACTTGCCAAATGGAAATAGCTGCTTTTGGAGAAGGTACTTGGGATATTTATTGCAGGTCAGCATGCGGGCTTATTGCCAAGTGTTACAGTTGTGAAGTTGGTCAGATGATATTTTAGGATTATTGATTTATAAGATTATTATAGTTTGGGACTATGGTTTTAAAGGTAGGGCAGATGAAAGGGCTCTTGTGACCTGTGCTGGAGTCTGCCTGACTTCAAGCCTGGGTGGTTTAATTGTTAGAGATCAAAGGGACTTGGGTTGTTTTATTGAGGGGTTGGTGCTTGGCGACAGTGGCCGGGATTCTCTGCTCCCCACAGCTAACATTGGGAATCATGATTGGACGGAGAATCCTGCTTTGGTCAAGAAATGGGATTAGTGCGGATGACGACCCATCCCGAGGCACCACAGCTTCCCTGCCAGCTACAGCGGGCTTGCAGCCCAGCCAGGAGCGAACATGCAAATAGCTGCCTTGCATGAATTTCAATATCATTAATGGCTGGAAGCCTGAATCCCTTTTATGCTCCAACCCTCACAGCAGGAACTCCACTGGGCGGGCTTTGGTGTAAGTATTTACAAACGCTGTCCTGGCGCGATGGACCCGAGGGGGGTCAAGGAGGTAAGCCCATTGCTCCCATGCCTCCCTGTCACTGTCAGGCTGTAGAGGGAAGATCCCTGAAGTGTTCTGGGGTTTGGGTAGGCTTGGGCTGTTGGTAAGGGTTGAACCTGTGGACCAACCCCCTGGATGGGGGTCCAATGTCTAGCCTTCCCCTTCTAACCCTGGGAAACCTGCAAGAGAGTGCTATAATCTTGTCTGGGACGATGGCAACAATGTCAAATGGGTTATTTTAAAATAGGATGGACACCTTATTGTTCCTGATTCACAAGGCATAGATTACGAGGACTTTAAGCTTCAATACACAAATGACCATATCTCGGGCAACCCTTTGTTCAAATTCTTCACCTTGGCCTGATCTGTTTAAACACTGAAGTGGCCTTCTCACTCTGAACTCTGCTGCCTGACAGGTGCAGAGCAGATCAGACAGTCCATTGAAGAATCCTGTCAAAAGGACTTTCCTTTTCCTCACACCTACTCCCTCAGCCCAATGATTGTAAAACAGCTGCTTTTTGAAGTGTCGGAGCCTTCCTAGAAAGCGTACAGCACTTTAAAAGCCTACAATCCTCTGGGATACTTTCAGATGGTAAGCATTCATTCAATTTCAGTCAGTACCTTTAACTAGCCTTTGATTGACAGCTTTATGGCTTCAACACAGGTGCCAGAAGGTTTGTTTATTTATCTTTCCCTTCAGGCTTGAATGCGTCAGAAGTACCCCCTCATTGATTCAAACCTCAAAGTTTATAAACATTCTTGTTATTATTGACAACTCTTCACCACATCAAAGCAGTAAAGTGATATCACTTCCTCTTTTGTAACTGCAGAAAGCACTTAGCATTGTTGATGTGGTGCAGAGTTTCAATTCCAACTGTTTCTATTGTGCTTAAAGAGGGTTACAGAGTGAAAAGTAAATAAAAATAACAGTGGTTGCTTAGCAACTGGGGCCTTTGAAGGAAGGCTTTAAAATTTTAGATTTTAGCTGAACTTGTTTGTAGCTAGAGACAGGACACTGGGGAGTGAACATCTCTGAACTCTGCCAGAAGAAAGACTGGACAGGACAAGGGAGCTGCAAAGAGACAGGCTCCCCAAAGAACTAGATACAGTCCAGATAACCAGAGAATTGGGTCAGTTGTAGTAACTAGATTTAAAGTGGGAAAGCAGACTTCAAAGGTAAATCAAAAGTTTGATGCCATTAGAATAGAGTCCGGAAATCGATAGTTAAAGCAATTGTAAACAGTTTGTACAACAGTCAAGACAAAGAAACCCTTAAAGGGAAGTGGTAAAACATGGATACTGGATTTGTTGTTGAAAGTGGAGTGGAAGCTTTGATTAAAAGAGTCATTTGGAAAACTTGGACTGGATTTCAGAATGCAAACCACTAATCAAATCATTATTGTGAAAGTCATTTGGAGACTCTCATGTGACAATCATCTGGAGGTAATTCTGAAGAGAAATTCACAGACATTCAGTTAGGGTTCAGAATGGACAGTGTATTTGATCACAGCCATCTTGTGTGTTTAAAGGAACGTTTTGTTCTGAGACCGTTGTACCTTAAGATATACTTTGTAATCCAAGTTAATCTTAAAATCTGTGTATATTTTTCAAGATATGGCGGGAGTAAGGAATATTTTATCATAATCCAATCTATTCATATTTAATAAATGTTTTTTTCCTTGTTGTTGATTAGCAGTCCTGTCAATCTCTTCCTTCACGTTTTATTTTTAAAAGTTAAAAATATGGGGGAGGCGTTTCTGTCCCGCCGCACCCATTTTCTGGTGTGACGTGCTCTTGCCGGCAGCGGGATCCTCCATCCCGGCAGCCGGTCAATGGGGTTTCCCACTGTGGGCACCCCCACGCCGTCGGGAAATCCGCGGGCAAGAGTGAGCTGCCTGCGAAGCTGAGGATCCCGCTGATGGAGAATGCAGCCCAATGCCTTTTGAGCCAGGATTCCATCCTGGAATCTTCCCATCCAGTTATACCATCAACTGGAATTGTAGCAGAACTTGCTGTGCATAAATTAGCTGACACATTTTCTACGTCACAACAGTGACAACACTTCAAAAGCACTTCATTTTTTGTGAAGTGCTGTGGGATGTTCTGAGGTCATGAAAGGTGCTGTATAAATGCAATTCAACTCATAGTTGATATACTTATTGAGACACCGCTTGATCCCAGTTAGCAATCTATTTAATTTCAATCTACCAGCGGAGCCATCCTCCATCTGTAGTGTGCAATAGTCACCGATGTCGACTATAGATTCAAACCTCGCCCCATCCTTAGACATAAACCAACACTCACAATGACTGGCCCTATTTCTCTAGGTTATGGGGTCTGACCCTGGATCTGGAACAAGGAAAGTGATGGAATCCAACATAAATGAATGCAAGAATCATGGTTCCAATCATGGAGCTATATTATTATTAGTCACAAAGGCCACTCCTAATGGAGAACTAGGCTCCTGGGAATGTGAGAAAAAACCTGCACAGTTCAATTATTACATTCCCATGAACAGCCATTCAGAGCCCAAGACTTGGCTGAATTCAGTCTTACTCTGATGGTATTGAGGGAGGGAAAGCTTGAGGGTCATTGGAGGGAAATCCGGGGCTGAAAGCAGCCCTGCAAGAGATATGGAGGTGGGAGGAGTGACGGGGATTGACATCTTTAATATATGGAACTGAAAGTTATTCTGGCTATGTATTCAGGTTAAGTCACTCACCTTCTTGGCTGAGCCAGCAGACAGTTCCTCATTCTGTTTTCCCCTTGTGCAATGATGCAGACTGCTGCAGGGTAAACATATCATTTTATTTTTACAAACATTTTATTAAGGCATTTCTGGTTTTATAACAGGAAAAGATACAAATACAAACGTAAGCAGAGTTCAATGCATAACACATCCCTCCATCTCCCACTATTCCCGCCAAATCTAAACCTAACTCCCCCTTACCCCCTAATTCCCCCTTACCCCCTAACTCTCCCACCCCCCTTATTGAGTCTGCTGACATTTTAGTTTTCTCCGAAGTAGTCGATAAACGGCTGCCACCTCCAAATGAACCCTAATGTTGATCTTCTCAGGGCGAGCTTAATTTTCTCAAGTCTGAGAAGTCCAGCCATGTCACTAACCCATTCTCCTGATTTTGGGGACTTTGAGTCCCTCCACACGGCGCCACCCTCGATTTTAGTACCTTGGACAAGTCATCCGCAAATCCCTGACAGAATCCCCTAAGCTTCAGGCAGGCCCAAAACATGTGGACATGGTTTGCGGGCCTTCCTGCACACCTCACACACCTGTCCAATTACCTGCTCGTCCAGGCCACCGTCAAGTGTGCCCGGTGAACCACCTTGAATTGTATCAATCTGAGCCTGGCACATGATGAGGACATGTTGACTCTGCTCAGAGCATCCTCCCATAGGCCCGCCTCTTCCTCCCCTCCCAGCTCATCTTCCCATTTACGTTTTATCTCACCTATCTGGGTTTCCCCCCACTCTATAAGTTCTTTATAGGTTTCCGATACCTTCCCTTCCCCCACCCCCGTTCTAGAAACTACCTTGTCCTGAGTCGCCTGTGGCGGTAGAAGCGGAAAGGTCAAAACCTACCTTCGCACAAAATCCCTCACCTGTAGATACCAAAACCCATTCCCTCCCGGCAATTCAAACCCCTCCTCCAAATCCTCCAAGCAGGGACAGCTCCCATCAATAAATAGATCCCCCAGCCTCTCGATCCCTGCTCTCTGCCATCTTCGGAACCCCCCCCATCCATCCTCTCCGGGACAAACCGGTGATTACCACATATTGAAGCCCATATCAACGCTCCCTCCACTCCCATATGCTTCCGCCACTGCCCCCAAGCTCTCAGGGCCGCCACTATCACCGGGCTTGTGGAGTACCGGGCCGGCGAGAACGGCAGAGGAGCCGTTAATAATGACCCCAACCTTGTAACCTTACATGACGCCGCCTCCACCTGCTCCCACACCGACCCCTCCCCCACTACCCACTTTCTAATCATGGCTATATTTGCCGTCCAGTAGTAGTTCCTAAAGTTCGGCAGTGCCAGCCCTCCCCCACTCAGCTCAGCTCCAACTATACTTTCTTTACTCGCGGGGTTTTACCCACCCACACAAACCCTGATATCACCCTATTCACCTGCTTAAAAAAGGCCTTTGGCATAAAAATAGGGAGGCATTGGAAAACAAACAGAAATCTCGGGAGACCGTCATTTTTACGGTCTGTACCCTCCCCGCCAGTGACAACGGGAGCATGTCCCACCCTCCCCACCAGTGACAACGGGAGCATGTCCCACCTCCCCGCCAGTGACAACGGGAGCATGTCCCACCTCCCCGCCAGTGACAACGGGAGCATGTCCCACCTCCCCGCCAGTGACAACGGGAGCATGTTCCACCTCCCCGCCAGTGACAACGGGAGCATGTCCCACCTCCCCGCCAGTGACAACGGGAGCATGTCCCACCTCCCCGCCAGTGACAACGGGAGCATGTCCCACCTCCCCGCCAGTGACAACGGGAGCATGTCCCACCTCCCCGCCAGTGACAACGGGAGCATGTCCCACCTCCCCGCCAGTGACAACGGGAGCATGTCCCACCTCCCCGCCAGTGACAACGGGAGCATGTCCCACCTCCCCGCCAGTGACAACGGGAGCATGTCCCACCTCCCCGCCAGTGACAACGGGAGCATGTCCCACCTCCCCGCCAGTGACAACGGGAGCATGTCCCACCTCCCCGCCAGTGACAACGGGAGCATGTCCCACCTCCCTGCCAGTGACAACGGGAGCATGTCCCACCTCCCCGCCAGTGACAACGGGAGCATGTCCCACCTCCGAAAGTCCTCCTTCATTTGTTCAACTAACCGGGCCAGATTTAATTTATGTAGCTGCTCCCATCTCCGTGCCACCTGAATATCCAAGTATCGAAAACTCCCTCCCACCACTTTAAACGGCAACTCCCTCAGTCTCCTCTCATGCCCCCTCTCCTGGATCACAAAAACCTCCCTTTTACCCATATTCAATTTGTACCCCGAGAACCGGCCAAATTCCCCTAAGATCCGCATAATCTCCCCCATCCCCCTTAGCGAGTCAGAAAAATATAGCAGTAGGTCGTCCGCATACAACGAGACTCTGTGCCCCCTCCACCCCCACCCCCAGACTAGCCCCTTCCAGTCCTTTGATGCTCTCAGAGCCATCGTCAATGGCTCTACAGCCAAGGCAAAAAGCAGTGGGGAGAGGAGACACCCCTGCCCTGTCCCCCGGTGCAGTCTAAAGTAGCCCGAACTCACCCGGTTGGTCCGCACACTCGCCACCGCCGCCTGGTACAGCAACCAAACTCAGTCAATAAAGCCCTGCCCAAACCGTCCCAGGACCTCCAACAAATAATTCCATTCCACCCGGTCAAACACCTTCTCCGCGTTCATAGCAACCAACACCTCTGCATCCGCCTTCCCCCCACCCCCCACCTCGGAGGGCATCATGATTACATTCAGGAGCCTTCTAACATTGGCCTTTAGCTGCCTGCCTTCAACAAACCATGTCTGGTCTTCCTCTATCACCCCCGGAACACAGTCCTCTATCCTTGAGGCCAGAATTTTGGCCAGCATCGACATTCAGTAGAGAGATTGGTCTGTATGACCCACATTGCTCTGGGTCCTTCTCCTGCTTCCGGCTCAATGAGACCGAAGCCTGCGACATTGTTGGGGGAAGAACACCTCGCTCCCTTGTCTCATTAAATGCCCTCACCAGCAGCGGGCCCAGCATTCCAGAAAACTTCTTCTAAAGTTCCACTGGGTAGCCGTCCGGTCCCAGGGCTTAGCCCGACTGCATGGCCTCCAAACCCTCTACTTCTTCTACAATCCCAATTGGGACTCCCAACCCCTCCACCAACCCTTCCTCCACCTTCGGAAACTGCAACCCTTCCAAAAATGCCTCATCCCCTCCACCCCGGCTGGGGGCTCCGACTCATACAGCCGACTGTAAAACTCCTTGAACACCCCATTCACCCCTGCTGGGTCCAAGACCGTGTTCCCCCCTCTGTCCTTCACTCTTCCTATCTCCCTGGCTGGCTCCTTTTTCCTTGGCTGGTGTGCTAGCATCCTACTGCCCGCCTCTCCCTACTCATATATCGCTCCTCTAGTCTTCCTCAACTGCCCCACCACCTTCCATGTGGATATCAGACCAAACTCCATCTGTAGCTTCTGCCGCTCCTTCAACAGTCCATCCTCCGGGGCTTCAGAACACCTTCTGTCCACCTGGAGTATCTCCCTAACCAGCCTATCCATCTCTGCCTGCTCCACCTTCTCCCTATGAGCCCGTATCAAAATGAGCTCCCCCTGTCATGATATTCAAAACTACATCATAACACATACATAATGACAGACAGACCAACAGACCAATTAGCACACATAACACGACAGCCAATCACAGACAAGAGCAGACACAGTATAAGACAAGAAACACCACACCTCCTGGCCAGTCCATCTGGAGACAGCACAGGGCCAGGACCCCCATTATCAAGACACTCACACAGTCACCACGTGCTGAGTACCAAGTCAGATGTGTAAATAGTTAGTTGGAATAAAACTGCGTTGTACCAATCGCAACCGTGTTGGTTCGTCTGTACCTCAGAGCATCCAACACCTCATGGTACCAGTGAGTGAATCGATACCGACCGGCAAATCTGCCATCCTGAGCCATGGACACCCGCAACAAACCGCAGCCGTTGCAAGTCACTGGGAACCTGGGCACAAATTGGAAGCTCTTCAAGCAGCGATTCGAACTGTTCATGCAAGCCAATGAAAAACAGTGCGCCTCGGACAAAACAAAGATTGCCATGCTCCTCACTACCGCAGGTCAGCACGCCATCGATGTATACAACTCCTTGGTGTTTGCGGAAGGCGAGAACAAATCTAAGTATGACACGGTCCTCCTCAAGCTCGACAAGCACTTCAATGTTGAGGTCAATGAAAGCTTTGAGAGGTATGTCTTTCAGCAGCGCCTGTAAGGTAAGGATGAGCTCTTTCAGTCCTTCCTGACGCACCTCCGCATACTCGCGCAGTCCTGCGGTTACGACACCACCTCAGAGTCCATGATCCGGGACCAGATCATTTTTGGCGTTGCCTCCAGTGGCCTACGCCAGCAGCTTCTAAAAATTAAAGGCCTGACCTTAGCATCTGCAGTTGAAGCCTGTGTCCTGCATGAAAATGCGACCAGCCGCTATGCCCAATTTCAGGCGACCGAATCGGCACGGAGGGGGTCCCACGCGATCGAATCGGCAAGCCAGGCTGCCCACGAGGCCGAACGCATCCAGGCAATCGAGTTTCTCCCGGCCCGCGGCCCGGACGAGGGCGGCCGTTTTGCGCACTTTTTGAGGCAGGGTTCCTGCGCCACTTAAAGACCGCCTCAAGCAGCAGCTGCAGGATCTCCAGGACCAAGGGGTCCTATCCAGGGTCACGGAGCCCACGCCATGGGTCAGCTCCATGGTGTGTGTCAAGAAGCCCTCTGGCGAGCTCCGCATCTGTATAGACCCCAAAGACCTCAATAATAATATTAGGAGGGAACATTATCCCATACCCAAACGGGAAGAGATCACCAGTGAAATGGCCCAGGCGAAGATATTCACGAAACTGGATGCTTCTAAAGGATTTTGGCAGATCCAACTGGACCCATCCAGCCGAAAGCTACGTACCTTCAACACCCCTTTCGGCAGATTCTGCTACAACCGGATGCCATTTGGCATCATCTCGGCAACCGAGGTCTTCCATAGAATCATGGAGCAGATGATGGAAGGCATCGAAGGGGTGCGCGTATATGTGGACGATGTCATCATCTGGTCCACCACACCGCAGGAGCACATACATCGTCTCCAACGCGTTTTTGCCCGCATACGGGAAAACGGCCTGCGCCTCAACCGAGCCAAGTGCTCCTTTGGCCAGACCGAGTTGAAGTTCCTGGGGGACCATATCTCCCGGTCAGGGGTCCGTCCGGATGCAGACAAGGTGAGCGCCATCACAGCCATGCCGCAGCCGGCCGACAAGAAGGCTGTCCTACGCTTCCTTGGCATGGTCAACTTCCCAACCTTGCCTCACACACAACGACTCTGCGCCACCTCGTCAGAAAATCCACAGAGTTCCAGTGGCAACACACACACCAGCTGGAATGGGAGGAGCTCAAACGCAAACTCACTACGGCACCAGAGTTGGTGTTTTTTGACACGTCTCGTGCCACCAAAATCTCAACTGATGCCAGTCAATCCGGCATTGGAGCAGTGCTCCTGCAGAGGGATGACACGGCATCATGGGCCCCGGTTGCCTATGCATCACGGGCCATGACCCCCACAGAGCAGCGCTACGCGCAAATCGAAAAAGAATGCCTGGGCTTGCTAACCGGTTTAGACAAGTTCCACGATTACGTCTATGGTCTTCCACGGTTCACGGTCAAAACTGACCACCGCCCCCTGGTCAGCATAATAAACAAGGACCTGAACGAGATGACCCCTCACCTCCAGCGCATCCTACTTAAACTCAGGAGGTACGACTTCCAACTGGTCTACACTCCAGGGAAGGACCTCATCGTGGCGGATGCCCTATCCAGAGCAGTGAGCACGCCGCCAGATGCGGAGGGGTTCGTATGTCAGGTCGAGGCACAGGTGGCTTTGACAGCGGCAAATCTGCCGGCTGACGACTCCAGTCTGGCCCGTATCCGCCGAGAGACTGCGGCCGACCCCCTTCTGCAGCGAGTGATGCGCCACATGACGGGAGGATGGCTCAAAGGGCAGTGCCCGCAGTTCTATAATGTACGAGACGACCTAGCCATCATTGATGGTGTCCTTCTGAAGCTGGACCGGATTGTGATTCCGCACAGCACGCGCCAGCTGGTTCTCGATCAACTACACGAAGGCCACTTGGGGGTCGAGAAGTGCAGACGGAGGGCCCGAGAGGCGGTATACTGGCCGGCCATCAGTGAAGATATTGCCAACGTGGTGCTCAACTGTACAACCTGCCAAAGGTTTCAGCCGACGCAACCTCCTGAGACGCTTCTGCCCCATGAGCTGGTGACGTCCCCCTGGGCGAAGATGGGTGTCGACCTATTTCACACGCTCGGCATGGACTATGTCATCATAGTTGACTACTTCTCAAACTACCCAGAAGTCATACGCCTGCACGATTTGATGTCGTCTGCTGTCATCAGGGCCTGCAAAGACACCTTTGCTCGCCACGGCATTCCGATGACTGTCATGTCGGACAATGGGCCCTGTTTTGCCAGCCATGAATGGTCATCCTTTGCTGCTTCGCATGGCTTCACACACGTGACGTCCAGCCCTCTGCATCCCCAGTTCAATGGAAAGGCGGAGAAGGGCGTTCACATTGCCAAGTGGCTCCTCTGCAAGGCTGCTACTGCCGGGTCGGACTTCTACCTCGCCCTGCTGTCTTATCGCTCGGCCCCACTAGCCACTGGTCTCTCACCAGCACAGCTGCTGATGGGTCGCGCCCTCAGAACCACTGTGCCTTCCATCCTGGCACCAACAATAGACCATGCTCCGGCACTGCATAGGATGCAACTGTAGCCCGATCGCCAGAAGAGATCGTACGACATATGGGCAACTGATCTTCCCTCCCTGGCCCCTGGAGACAACGTCCGCATCCACCTACCAGACGGTGGCTGGTCAGCACCTGCCGAAGTTCTCCGATGCGTGGCTCCCCGCTCGTTCCTGGTACGCATGCCGGATGGATCCGTGCGTAGGCGCAATCGCCGAGCCCTTCGCCTACTTCCACGCTCACAACGGGACCCTACACGGACGCCGTGTCCTCCACTGGTTTCTGATAGCGACTTCGTGGAGCTGCCATATACCATGCCCCTTCTGTCGCCGCCCGTGGCCAGGCTCGCACCTCAGCCGGTGGTTCTCGACCCACCCTTGAGGCGGTCAACCCGAATTCGTCGCCTACCTACTAGACTGGACTTATGAGACTGTTCACACGTCAAACTTTAGCATCTACTGTTTTGCAACATGTCACTGTTTTATCGTTCCAGGCCTTGTTTGATCGGTCCAAATTTCAACCTTGTTCTTCTTTTGTTATGGTACAACCTCGTTAGCATGTCACACCTGACATCGCCCCTTGTATATAGTTAAGCCCCATGTACATGATGTAAATATTACGCACACACCTTTAGCTGCACTCAGGACACATTTATATTTATAACCACGTAGGCACATAATCTTGTAAAAAAGGGGGGATGTCATGATATTCAAACATACATCATAACACATACATAATGATAGACAGACCAACAGACCAATTAGCACACATAACACGACAGCCAATCACAGACAAGAGCAGACACAGTATAAGACAAGAAACGCCACACCTCCTGGCCAGTCCATCTGGAGACAGAAGATGTGCAAGTCAGTTAGTTGGAATAAAACTGCGTTGTACCAATCGCAACCGTGTTGGTTCATCTGTACCTCAGAGCACCCAACACCTCACATCCTAATCACTGCCTTCAGCGCTTCCCATACCGTTGATGCCGAAACTTCCCCCGTATCATTTATCTCCAAATAACTCTGGATGGCCTCCCTCACCCGCCCACACACCTCCTCATCTGCTAGCAGGCCGACATCCAATCTCCATTGCGGGCGCTGGCCCCCCTCCTTGCTCACCGTAGATCCATCCTGTGTGGGGCATGGTCCGACACAACAATCGCCGAATACTCGGCACCCACCACCCACGTCAGCAAAGCCCTGTTGAAAATAAAAACATCAACCAAAGAGTACACTTTTTGAACATGGGAGAAAAAAGAAAACGCCTTCGCTCTTGGCTGCCCGAACCTCCATGGATCTACCGCCCCCATCTGTTCCATAAACCCTTTTCGTCCCTGCGCCGCGGCTGGCACCCTCCCTATCCTCAAACTCGACTGATCCGACCGTATTAAAGCCCCGCCCCATGATCAACCTATGTGAGTCCAGGTCCGGAGGTCCGGGGTCTTCCCCGACACCCACCTCATAAACTCCACGTCGTCCCAATTTTGTACGTAAATATTCACTAATACTACCGGCATCCCCTCCAGCTTCCTACTCACCATTACGTACCTACCCCCTGAGTCCGCCACTATATTCCCTTCCTCAAACGATATCCGCTTATTGATCAAGATCGCAACCCCCCTAGTTTTAGAGTCTAGCCCTGAATGAAATACCTGCCCCACCCACCCCTTCCTCAGCCTAGTCTGATCCACTACCCTCAGGTGTGTCCCCTGTAGCATTGCCACGTCCGCCTTCAGCCTCTTCAAATGTGCAAATACGCGAGCCCTCTTGACCGGCCCATCAGCCCTCTCATGTTCCACGTGACAAGCCCCAACCCCTACCCCCACCCCCCCGCTGATCAACCATCACCCTTCTTAGGCCAGCCTCCAGCTCGCGCCCGTTCCTCCTCCGGCCCGCCCTCAGGCACTCATCGTCATCGACCTCCAATTTGTCTCCCAGAGCCTGTGCCTCCCCTGTCAGCAGAACAAATCCCCCCCCCCCCCCACCCCCCCCCCCCCGCCCCAACCCCTTCCTGCCACCCTACCAACAAAACAACAATCCCAACCCCCCATACCAAACTGGTCATCTGCTCAACCCCCACTGCGCTTCCGTGAGCTAGCCCGCTGAGCTAGCCTGGTAGCCCCCGCCCATGACGCCAAGCATCCTGCTCCTCACTGATCTCCCTCCCCCCGCTCAAACATACATATGCAAAAGATTACAGTCCCCAACAAACGCAAAGAAGAAAATTCCACCCACCATGCCCCCGCAAGAACAAAGTTAACTCGCATACAAAGCTGAGCAACGGCCCAAAAATTGGTACAAAAACACTACATATACAGCCCAAAAAGAAAAGAAATTTAGCAGCATTGACACAGAATTATTCACCCCCAAGTTCAATGTCCTCCATCACCTGCCAGTCCCTGGTCCGTAACAATGTTCATCACCTCATCCGGCGATCCAAAATAAAGCTCTTGACCCTCATAAGTGACCCACAGACGAGCTGGGTACAACATGCCGAACTTCACCCCCTTCTTGAAGAGGAGTTTTGACTTTGTTGAAACTCGCCCTTCTTTTAGCCAGTTGTACACCTGGTAAGTCCTGGTAAATGTGCAGCTCGTTATCTTCCCATTTATAGCTCCTCATCTGCCGGGCCCACCTCAAGATCTGTTCCTTATCCAGGAACCGGTGCATACCACCATCGCCCTCGGCGGCTCATTTATCCGCTGCTTCCTCGCAAGCGCTCTGTGTGCCCTGTCCACTTCCAAGGGGCGAGTAAACGCACCTTCCCCCAGCAGCTTCTCGAACATACGTGCCACATATGCCCCTGCGTCCAGTCCTTCAATGCCCTCCAGGAGGCCAACGATCCTCAGGCTCTGCCTACATGACCTGTTCTACAGATCCTCTACCTTCTCCTGCAGCCTTTGCCTGTGGTCCCTCATCAGCTCCATCTCCGCTGCCATCGCGGTTAGCTGGTCCTCGTGCTCAGCCACCGTCTCATCCATTTTCTGGATCGCCTGTCCCTGGGCTTCCAATCGTTGCTCCACCCGATCAATCCCCGTCTTAATCGGGTCCAGGTACTCTTGTCTTTGCTTAGCAAAGCTCTCCTGAAGAAATTCCACCAGCTGCTCCATTGACCACTGGACCGGCAATCCCAGTCCCTGAGCCTCCGCCATGTTTTCCTGTGCTGCAGACTCCACTCCCTTCTTTGCCCAACAAACTCTCCTTTGCAGACCACTTCTGATCCACAAATCCATAAACTGGTGGGGGATTCTTCTCCTCTACCTCACCAGTCTCCTATTTTACCGATAAAATCCCCCATATGTCGGGGGTAAAGGTCCCATAGGTCCACCACGTGTGGGAGCTACCAAATAAGCGACCTCTCACTCCATGGCCACCACCAGAAGTCAGGTAAACATATCTTAAAGAGGTAACCTCAAAGCAGCATTAGACATTTGATTTGTTCATGGAAAGGGACCAACACCTGTTTGCAGCATGGGTACAGAACATCGCCTTGGTCTTCTTTATAAACTCCGTGTCGTCCCAATTGGGAGCGTCTATGTTCACCAGGACTCCCTGTGCCCCGTCAAGGGAACCGCTGACCATGACATACCACGCCCCTGGGTTCGTAACCATCTTTGTCGCCGTGAACATCGTCCTCTTTTTTTAAAAACATTTTATGGAGGTATTTCTTTGGCATTGTAACAGCAACAAAATCAACAATGTACATAACAAGGAAAATATTAACATAGTGCAAATACCGCCTCCCTCTCCCACAGGTCCCACCATTACTTACCCTCCTAATTTACGCTAGCCTAACCCCCTCCCCCTCCCCCCCCCCCTTCTGCTGAAGCTTAATTCTCTGCGAAGAAGTCGACGAATGGTTGCCACCTCTGGGCGAACCCTAACAGAGACCCTCTGATGGCGAACTTAATTTTCTCCAGGCAGAGAAAGCTAGCCATGTCAGATAACCAGGTCCCCGATTTCAGGGGCTTCGAGTCCCTCCATGCTAGTAATATCCGCCTCTGGGCTACCAGGGAAGCAAAGGCCCGAACATCCGCCTCTTTCTCCTCCTGGATTCCCGGATCCTGCGATACCCCAAAAATTGCCACCTCTGGACTCATTGCCACCCTCGTAATTAATACCTTGGACATGGGGTCGGCAAAGCCCTGCCAAAATCCCCTCAGTTTTGGACATGCCCAGAACATGTGGACATGGTTCGCTGGTCCTCCCGCACATTTTCCACACCTGTCCTCAACCCCAAAGAATCTGCTCATCCGGGCCACTGTCATGTGAGCCGGGTGAACGACCTTAAATTGGATCAGGCTGAGCCTGGCGCAAGTTGCAGTCGCGTTGACCCTACTCAATCTATCCTGAATCCCCCTTAGTGGCAGGAATGGGAAGATTGATACCTGTCTACACAGAAAGTCCCGTATCTGCAGATATCGAAGTTCATTCCCCTCGCCAATGCAAACTTCTCCTCCAGCGCCCTCATATTCGGAAAGCTCCCCTCTATAAACAAGTCCCCCATCCTCTCAATCCCCGATCTCCGCCAAATTCGGAACCCCCCCGTCCATCCTCCCCGGGGCAAACTGGTGATTATCGCAGATTGGGGACCATACCGATGCTCCCTCTGCTCCCACATGTCTCCTCCACTGCCCCCAGATTCTCAAGGCCGCCACCAACACTGGACTGATGGAGTATCGTACCGGCGGGAACGGCAGAGGCGTTGTTACCAACGCCCCCAGACTTGTGCCCTTGCAAGAAGTCGCCTCCATGCGCACCCACGCCGGCTCACCCCCCCACCAGCCACCTCCTCACATGGCTATATTAGCCACCCAGTAATAATTGCTGAAATTTGGCAGCGCCAGCCCTCCATCCCCCCAACTCCACTCGAGCATTGCCTTCTTCACCCGCGGGGACTTGCCCCCCCACACAAAGCCCGCAATAGCTTTATTGATCCGCCTAAAAAAGGACCGCGGGATGAAGATGGGGAGGCATTGGAAAACGAATAGGAATCTCGGGAGGACCATCATTTTTACCGATTGGTCTCTGCCCGCTAGAGACAAAGGGAGCTCATCCCATCTCCGGAAATCCTCCTTCATCTGATCCACCAGCCGGGCCAAGTTCAATTTATGTAGCCTGTCCCAATCCCTCGCCACTTGGATACCCAGGTACCTAAAACTGTCCCCTACCACTCTGAACGGCAGTTCCCCCAGTTGCCTTTCCTGACCTCT
The DNA here is from genome assembly GCF_047496885.1 of Scyliorhinus torazame. Classification (NCBI taxonomy): domain Eukaryota; kingdom Metazoa; phylum Chordata; class Chondrichthyes; order Carcharhiniformes; family Scyliorhinidae; genus Scyliorhinus; species Scyliorhinus torazame. Next base: position 29,933,004 of record NC_092722.1, read on the forward strand.
CGACTGGACCACAAACATCTTGCTCTTCCCCATATTGAGCTTATATCCCGAAAACCGGCCGAATTCCCCTAAAATTCCCATAATTTCTTCCATCCCCTCCATTGGGTCTGAGACATACAAAAGTAGGTCATCCACATACAACGAGACCCTGTGCTCTACGTGCCCCCCCCCCCCCCCCCCCCCCCCCGGACCAGCCCCTTCCAGCCCCTTGTGGCCCTCAGAGCAATTGCCAGCGGCTCTATCGCCAGCGCAAACAGCAGTGGGGCGAGGGAGCAACCCTGTCTCGTCCCCCGGTGCAGTCTGAAATATTCCGAAGTCGTCCTGTTTGTCCGTACACTTGCAACCGGAGCCCGGTACAGCAACCTAACCCAGTCAATAAAGCCCCTCCCAAAACCGAACCGCTCCAGCATCTCCCATAAATAATCCCACTCAACCCGGTCAAAAGCTTTCTCCGCATCCATCGCAACCACTACCTCCTCCTCCCTACCTTCCAGGGGCATCATGATCACATTTAACAGCCTTCTTACATTGGCCACCAGTTGCCTACCCTTAACGAACCCCGTCTGGTCCTCCACATTAACGTCCGGTACACAGCCCTCAATCCTGGAGGACAAAATTTTGGCCAGAAGTTTGGCATCTACGTTCAACAGGGAAATCGGCCTGTAAGACCCACATAGCTTCGGGTCCTTGTCCTGTTTCAGGATGAGCGAGATCATGGCCTGTGACATCGTCTGGGGCAGAACCCCTCTTTCCCTAGTCTCATTAAAAACCTTAATCAGCACCAGCCCCAATATTCCGGAGAACATTTTATAGAACTCGACTGGGTATCCGTCCGGTCCCGGGGCCTTAACCGACTGCATGGCCTTCAAACCCCCCACTATCTCCTCCAGCCCGATCAGGACCCCCAGCCCCTCTACTAGCTCCCCATCTACCTTCGGGAAAGTCAGCCCCTCCAGGAAGTGCCTCGTCCCCTCCGGCCCAGCAGGGGGTTCCGACATATACAACCTGCTATAAAAGTCCCGAAAAGCCTTGTTAACCCCCTGCCGGGTCCCCAACCACGTTCCCATCCCCGTCAATAACTTTCCCTATTTCTCTAGCTGCCTCCCTCTTTCTGAGCTGCTGTGCAAGCATCCTGCTGGCCTTCTCACTGTGCTCGTAAATCGTCCCCTTCACCTTTCTGAGCTGCTCCACTGCCCTCCCTGTGGTTAACAAGCCAAATTCCACCTGTAGCCTCCGGCGTTCCCTTAAAAGTTCTGCCTCTGGAGCCTCTGCATACCTCCTATCAACTCGTAAAATCTCCTTTACCAGTCAGTCCGTCTCTGCCCTATCCGTCCTGTCCCTGTGAGCCCGGATCAAAATCAGCTCTCCTCTCACCACTGCCTTCTGCGCTTCCCAGACCACCGCTGCTGAGCCCTCCCCCATATCATTTACCTGCAGGTAATTCAGCATGCACTTCCTCAGCCTCTCGCACACCGCTTCGTCCGCCAACAGCCCCACATCCAACCTCCACTGCGGGCGCCCCCCCCCCCATTTGCTCCATGAACCCTTTCAGCATGACCGGTCCAGGCCGGGATCAATAACTGTATTAAAATCCCCTCCCATGATCAGCTTGCGTGAGTCCAGGTCCGGGATCTTCCCTAGCACCCTCTTTATAAAATCCCCGTCATCCCAATTTGGCGCATATACATTGACCAGCACTACCTTCATCCCATGCAGCTTGCCACTTACCATGATATATCGACTTCCCATATCCGAGACTATTCTTCCCACCTCAAATGCCACCTGCCTGTTAACCAGGATCACAACCCCTCTAGTCTTTGTGTCCAGCCCCGAGTGAAAAACCTGACTGACCCAGCCTTTCCTCAGCCTGACATGGTCCACTACTCTAAGGTGCGTCTCCTGCAACATTACCACGTCCGCCTTCAGTCCTCTCAGGTGCGCAAACACACGTGCCCTCTTTACTGGCTCATTTACCCCCCCGAGCATTCCAGGTGATCAGCCTCGTTGGGGGGCAAAGTGCCCCCCCCCCCCCCCCGCCGATCAGCCATTCTCTTGCTTGGGCCCGCCTCCAGCCCCTGCACCGCACCTCCTCCGGCCTGCCCCACACCGGCATCCACCCCCGACCTCCTCAGTGTCCCTCCACCGCAGTCCTGAACATCGTCCTCTTATTTATCAAAATGGCTATCCCCTGGTCCTTGTCCCAGAGCAGGAATGGTTGGTCTGTCCTACCCAGCCCTTCCTTACCTGGAGTCGGTCCTTCTTTCTCAGGTGCGCCTCTAGGAGGAAGACTATGTCGGCTTTCATATTTTTCAGATGGGCAAAGACTGTGGATCTTTTCACTGGGCAGGTGAATCCCTTAACATTCCAGATAACTATCCTGATGGGGGGGTTTGTCCCACTGCTCCTGTGGGATCAACTATACTTACCTGGTGGATGACCCCCTGCATTCCTGTCTTTCTCTCATACTCTAAATTCTCCCTCTTTTTTTTTCTAATCGTTCTTTATTGTTTTTTTAAAAAATATGTTTATTATGAATTTTTTAACAAAATTTTCAACCATACAAACAACCCCCCCCCCCCCCGTAACAAAAAATAAAGAAAGCTCGCATAGCAAGACATGAATATGACAAGTCAATATGATACAGAACTTTGTACATTGGATTCCTCCCGTACATATCAGTTTTCCGGATCATTCATGTATTTTCTTGCTCAGATGCCCCCCAGATAAAAAACCTTCCCCCTCCCTCCCCCCTCCCCCCCCCAAGAAAGATATCCCCCCCTCCACCCCCCCCTTCCCCCCCCGGGTTGCTGCTGCTGCTGTCCGACCTTCATCTAATGCTCCGCGAGATAGTCTAGGAACGGTTGCCACCGCCCGTAGAACCCCTGCGCAGACCCTATCAAGGCAAACTTTATCCTCTCCAACTTGATAAACCCTGCCATATCATTTATCCAGGCTTCCACACTGGGGGGCTTCGCCTCTTTCCACATTAACAAGATCCTTCGCCGGGCTACCAGGGACGCAAAGGCCAGAATGCCGGCCTCTTTCGCCTCCTGCACTTGGCTTGACCTGGACTTTCACCACCTTAGATACAGTCCTCGCAACTCCCCTCCAGAACCCATCCAGTGCCGGGCACGACCAAACCATATGGGCATCGTCGGGCTTCCTGAGCACCTCCCACATCTATCCTCCACTCCAAAGAACCTACTCAGCCTCACCCCTGTCATATGCGCTCAGTGAACAACCTTAAATTGTATCAGGCTAAGCCTGGCACACACGGAAGAGGAATTAACCCTACTTAGGGCATCAGCCCATGGACCCTCCTCAATCTTCTCCCCCAGCTCCTCTTCCCATTTAGCCTTCAGCTCCTCTACCAAAGCCTCCCCCTCTTCTTTCATCTCCTGGTATATCGGCGACACCTTGCCCTCTCCGACCCATACGCCCGAAATCACGCTGTCTTGAATCCCCTGTGCCGGGAGCAGCGGGAATTCCCTCACCTGCCGCCTCACAAACGCCCTCACTTGCATGTACCTGAAAGCGTTTCCCGGGGGTAGCCCAAACTTCTCCTCCAGCGCCCCTAAGCTCGCAAACGTCCCATCAATGAACAGTTCCCCCATTCTTCTAATCCCTGCCCGATGCCAGCTCTGAAACCCTCCGTCCATCCTTCCTGGGACAAACCGATGGTTATCTCTGATCGGGGACCACACCGAGGCTCCCATCGCACCCCTGTGCTGTCTCCACTGCCTCCAGATCTTTAGCGTTGCCGCCACCACCGGGCTCGTGGTGTACCTTGATGGCGAGAGCCGTCACCAGCGCCTCCAGGCTCGTTCCTTTGCAGGACTATCTCTACTACGCTCCAGGAACCCCCTCCTTATCCTCGGGGTCTTACTCGCCCACACAAAGCCCATAATGCTCCTGCCTACCCTCTTAAAAAAGGCCTTGGTGATCACAATTGGAAGGCATTGGAATACAAAAAGAAACCTCGGGAGGACCACCATTTTAATCGACTGTACCCTGCCCGCTAGCGAGAGTGGCAGCATGTCCCACCGTTTAAAGTCCTCCTCCATCTGCTCCACCAGCCTCGTCAAGTTAAGTTTGTGCAGAGCCCCCCAGCTCCTAGCTGCCTGGATCCCCAAGTATCGAAAGCTCCTATCCGCCCTCCTTAACGGTAGGTTGTCTATCCCTCTTCCCTGATCCCCCGGATGCACCACAAAGAGCTCACTCTTCCCTACATTGAGCTTGTAGCCCGAGAAGTCCCCAAACTCTCTTAGGATCTGCATGACCTCCACCATCCCCTCCACTGGGTCCGTCACATACAGCAACAGGTCGTCTGCATACAGCGACACTCGATGCTCCTCTCCCCTCGGACCACCCCCCTCCATTTCCCAGACTCCCTTAATGCCACGGCCAAAGGTTCAATTGCTAGTGCAAACAACAAGGGGGACAGGGTGCACCCCTGCCTTGTCCCTCGATACAGCTGAAAATAGTCTGACCTCCGCCGATTCGTAACCACACTCGCCACCGGGGCTCTATATAGAAGCTTAACCCAACTGATAAACCCCTCTCCAAACCCAAACCTCCGCAACACTTCCCAGAGATATTCCCACTCTACTCGGTCAAAGGCCTTCTGTGATGAACGGTTACTGCCTTATCATCATGTAAGGTGATGTCCCCTTTAAGACCGGGCTTGGAACCCTGGGGGCTCTGCCTCTGGCTCCGCCCATCTGGGAGCCATACATAAAGGGCTGCCTCATGGTCTGTAACAGTCAGCTCTCGTCTCTAGCTCTAGCATAGTTATTAGTCTAATAAAGCCTTCTTTACAGTTTAATCTCTAACGTCATTATTGAGGGTACCTCAATTTATTAGACTAAACTAGATTCAGGATGGACGCAGGCCTAAAACCAGAGAAGGTCAATCTGGAAGCACGAACGCTGGAGGCGAAGGAAATTTTTAAATACTGGCTGTGGTGCTTCGAGGCCCACCTGGACTCCGCAGAGACTCCCATCCTGGGGCCACGCAAGCTGCGTCTACTCCACGCCCGGGTGAGTCACAGAATCTCCGCCACGCTCGAAAAGACGACGACTTATGAGGAAGCGATCGAGTTGCTCCGCAAGCGGTTTGTCAAACCCATCAATGAGGTGCACGCCCGACATCTGCTCTCTACCTGCCGGCAGCGCTCGGGGGAATCGCTCGACGAGTTTGTTGAAAAACTCACCGCGCTTGCCAGGGACTGTGGCCATCAGGATGTGACAGGGGAAGTCCATATGAACCTGCACATCAGGGACGCTTTCGTGTCCGGCATCCGCTCGACCTACATCCGGCAGCGGCTGCTCGAAAACGGGGCAAACGACCTCCAGGACACGCTAACGCTCGCCTCCTCGTTGGAGGTGGCCCGACATAACTTGGGTATGTACCCCGCGAACTCTGCCAGCCCCCCCACCGGACTTCCTCAGACTCAACCGTATTACAGGCCTGCGCCACACGGCAACCTGCTCACCATGGGGGCACACCTTGCTACTTCTGCGGGCAGGGCCAGCACCCACGCCCACGCTGCCCAGCCCGCTCCGCGGTCTGCAGTGACTGCGGGAAGATAGGGCACTTTGCGAGGGTCTACCTGGCCAGACCCAGGGGCCAGAAAAACAAAGAACAGCCGGCCCGAAAATCAGACTCTCGGGCCCGCAGGCCTCGCAATGCTGCTGCGCACCGACCCGACACGCCCTCTTCTGACGCGTCATCAGCATCGTGTGAATCATGGGAGCGGCCATCTTGTCGGCGGCCACCTTCTCAACCCGGCACACGCAGCCGGCGGCGGTGGCCATTTTACGAGTCCGACTCGGCTGACGACTCCGACTTCCCGCAACTGGGTGCGATCACGCTCGATCAAACTCGGCCAAAACATCAGCAGAACTCCATGATGCAGGTCCAGGTCAACGGGCACGACACTGCATGCCTCTTCGACTCCGGGAGCACGGAGAGCTTTATCCACCCTGAAATGGTAAGGCGTTGCTCCCTACGCACCCATCCCGCATCCCAAACCATAGCCCTCGCATCTGGGTCCCACTCCGTACAAATCACGGGGTACTGTATTGTGGATCTCTCGATCCAGGGCGTCAAATACACCCGTTTCAAATTTTATATCCTCCCTCACCTCTGTGCCCCCCTGCTGCTCGGACTGGATTTCCAGTGCAGCCACCGAAGCCTGACACTGAAGTTCGGCGGACCCTTGCCCCCCCTCACGGTGTGTTGCCTTGCGACACTGAAAGTCGCACCCCCCTCGCTATTCGGGAACCTCACTCCTGACTGTAAGCCCGTCGCCACCAGGAGCCGGCGCTACAGTGCCCAAGATATGGCTTTTATCAAGTCAGAGGTCCAGCGTTTACTGGGAGAGGGGGTCATCGAGGCTAGCAACAGCCCTTGGAGAGCGCAAGTGGTGGTAGTCCGGTCCGGGGAGAAGAAACGGATGGTCGTTGATTATAGCCAGACCATAAACCGATTCACGCAGCTTGATGCGTACCCCCTTCCTCGCATCGCGGAAATGGTAAATCGGATCGCCCAATACCGAGTCTTTTCCACGGTCGACCTCAAATCCGCCTACCACCAGCTCCCCATCCGACCAAAAGACCGCCCCTATACTGCCTTCGAAGCAGCCGGCCGGCTCTTCCACTTCCTCAGGGTCCCCTTTGGTGTCACAAATGGGGTCTCCGCCTTTCAAAGGGCGCATTCTCCTTCTCCGCGTCCATAGCTGCCACTATCTCCGCCTCTCCCTCCACCGATGGCATCATTATCACGTTTAGGAGCCTTCGCACATTGGTATTTAGCTGCCTACCCTTTACAAATCCCGTCTGGTCCTCGTGAATCACCCCCGGGACACAATCCTCAATCCTCGTAGCCAACATTTTTGCCAGCAACTTAGCATCAAAATTGAGGAGCGAGATCGGCCTATACGACCCGCATTGCAGTGGGTCTTTATCCCGCTTCAGGATCAAAGAGATCGTCGCCTCCGACATTGTCGGGGGCAGGGTCCCCCCCTCCCTTGCTTCATTGAAGGTCCTTATCAGCAACGGGGCTAACAGGTCTACATACTTCCTATAGAACTCCACCGGGAACCCATCCGGTCCCGGGGCCTTCCCTGCCTGCATGCTCCCCAGTCCTTTAACCAGCTCCTCCACCCCAATTGGCGCCCCCAAACCAGCCACCTCCTGCTCCTCCACCCTCGGGAACCTCAGTTGGTCCAAGAATCGTCGCATCCCCTCTTTTCCCCCTGGGGGCTGGGACCCATACAGCTCCTCGTAAAAGGCCTTGAATGCCTCATTCACTTTCACCGCACTCCGCACCGTAGTTCCCCTGCCATCCTTGTCTCCACCTATTTCCCTCGCTGCCATCCTCTTACGGAACTGATGTGCCAGCATCCGGCTCACCTTCTCCCCATATTCATACATCGCCCCCTGTGCCGTCCTCCACTGTGCCTCTGCCTTCCCCGTGGTCAACAGGTCGAACTCCGTCTGGAGACTTCGTCTCTCCCTGGGTAGTCCCTCATCAGGGGCCTCTGCATATCTCCTGTCCACTCTTAAAATCTCCCCCACTAACCTCTCCCTTTCCCTGCCCTCTCTCTTCTCCCTGTGAGCCCTGATGGAGATTAACTCTCCCCTGACCACCGCCTTCAGCGCCTCCCATACTACTCCCACCTGCACCTCCCCGTTGTCGTTGGCCTCCAGGTACCTTTTGATGCACCCCCGCACCCTCCCACACACTTCCTCGTCTGCCAGCAGTCCCACATCCAACCGCCACAGCGGGCGTTGGTCCCTCTCCTCCCCCAGCTCTAGTTCCACCCAGTGCGGGGCATGGTCTGAAATGGCTATGGCTGAATACTCCGTTCCCTCCACTTTCGGGATCAATGCCCTGCCCAGAACAAAAAAATCTATCCGGGAGTAGGCCTTATGTACATGGGAGAAAAAAGAAAATTCTCTGGCCAAAGGGCTGGCAAATCTCCACGGATCTACTCCCCCCATCTGGTCCATAAACCCCCTGAGCAGCTTGGCCGCAGCCGGCCTCTTCCCCGTCCTAGATCTGGAACGATCTAATGCTGGGTCCAACACCGTGTTGAAAACCCCACCCATTATCAAGCTTCCTACCTCCAAGTCCGGAATACGCCCCAACATCCGTTTCATGAATCCGGCATCGTCCCAGTTCGGGGCGTATACATTTACCAATACCACCCCCGTCCCCTGCAACCTCCCACTCACCATCACGTATCGGCCTCCATTGTCCGCTACTATGTTCTTGGCCTCAAGCGACACCCGCTCTCCCCACCAGTATTGCCACCCCTCTATTCTTCGCATCCAGCCCCGAATGGAACACCTGTCCTACCCATCCCTTCCTTAACCTGACCTGATCTGCCACCTTCAGATGTGTCTCCTGAAGCATGACCACGTCTGCCTTCAGTCCCTTTAGGTGCGCGAACACTCAGGCCCTCTTAACCGGCCCGTTTAGGCCTCTCACATTCCATGTGATCAGCCGGATTGGGGGGCTTACCCCCCCCCCCCCCCCCCCCCCCCCCCCGCCGACTAGCCATCTCCTATCTTCGGCCAGTCCCGTGCCCGCGTCTCCCACACCCTGCAGTCCCCCAGACGGGGAACCCCCCCCCCCGACCACCTCTTCCATTTTCAGTTCCCCCTCGGCCAGTGCAGCAGCAACCCTGTTATCCCCCCCTCCCCGCTAGATCCGAATCTAGCTCTTTTGCTCCCCCATAATACGTCCGTAAGTCAGCTGACTCCTGCTGACCCCGGCTTCCCCCGCCTTCCCGTTGATCCCCCCCGTGTGGGAATCCCTCCTCCTCCTTACGTTCCTCCACCCCCCCCTCCCTAACGCGGGAAAAAGCCCGCGCTTTCCTGAGCCAGCCCCGCCCCCGTGCCGCAGCTCCTATTGCGGCCGTATCCCAATTCCCCCAGCCCCGAGTCTCACCTCCCTCCAGCACCGACGCCCACATTCCCCACTGTCTCATCAAAAAAAAACCTCTTCCCCCATCTCCTTCCATCATCCCACCCGTGAAACATTCTTTACCCATATTTACAACCCTGTATACAGTCAACATCTCCCCCACAACCACAGTCCCTCAGTTCGAGTCCAATTTTTCTGTTTGGATAAAGGTCCAAACCTCTTCTGGCGTTTCGAAATAGTGGTGTCGGTCCTGATAAGTGACCCACAGTCGCACAGGCTGCAGCATTCCGAATCTCACCCTTTTTTTATGCAGCACCGCCTTGGCCCGGTTGAAGCCAGCTCTCCTCTTTGCCACCTCCGCGCTCCAGTCCTGGTAGACTCGGATCACCGCATTCTCCCATCTACTGCTCCGCTCCTTCTTGGCCCATCTCAGGACACTCCCTTTGTCCACGAAGCGATGGAACCTCGCCACTATCGCCCTTGGCGGCTCGCCAGCCTTGGGTCTCCCCGCCTGGACCCGGTGAGCCCCTTCCAGCTCCAGGGGGCTCGGAGAGGCCTCCGCACCCATCAGCGAATGGAGCATCGTGCTCACATACGCCCTGGCATCAGCCCCCTCCACTCCTTCGGGGAGACCCAGAATCCGGAGATTCTTCCTCCTCGACCCGTTCTCCAGGACCTCGAATCTCTCGGCCCACCTCTTGTGCACCGCCTCATGCGCCTCCATCTTTACCGCCAGGCCCAGGATCATGTCCTCATTCTCGTTGGTTTTATCCCCCACCTCATGGAGCTCCACCGCCTGGGCCTTCTGGGTCTCCTTCAGCCCTTCGATCGCCAACAGCATTGGTGCCAGCACCTCCTTTTTAAGCTCCTCCACGCAGTTCCTGAGGAACTCCTGCTGGTCCGGCCCCCATGCTGCTCGATCTCTGTCCTCCACCATCTTGTTTTTTCCCCCTCGTTTCTGCCACTGCTCCAAAGCCTCTTTTTGCGCTGCTCCACTGCTAATCCCCGCCATACGATGGAAGGGGGACCTTACTTCACCTTCCCACATGGGATTCGATCAAAAAAGTTCAGTTGGGGCTCCTCCGGAGAGCCCAAAAGTCCGTTATAGCAGGAGCTGCCGAAATGTGCGGCTTAGCTCCGCATCGCCGCAACCGGAAGTCCTTTGTTGGTTTTTAAACATTGACCAATCTTCTGACCTACCATTAATCTGTGCAGAATTGTAAACTTTTTCTTTCAATTTGATACCAGCTTTAACTAACTCCCTTAATGCAGCACAGATGGTACATCCATCTTCTGGAGTTTTTCTTTCTCACTGGAACGTACTTTTGCTGAGTGTTATGAAGTATCTTCTTAAATGTGTACCTGAGCATCTCTACTGGTCTTACTCTTTAACATATTTTCCCAGTTACATAGATACATAGAACATACAGTGCAGAAGGAGGCCATTCGGCCCATCCAGTCTGCACCGACCCACTTAAGCCCTCACTTCCACCCTATCCCCATAACACAATAACCCCATCTAACCTTTTTTTTGGGACACTAAGGGCAATTTATCATGGCCAATCCACCTAACCTGCACGTCTTTGGACTGTGGGAGGAAACCGGAGCACCCGGAGGAAACCCACGCAGACACGGTAAGAACGTGCAGACTCTGCACAGACAGTGACCCAGCGGGGAATCGAACCTGGGACCCTGGCGCTGTAAAGCCACAGTGCTAACCACGTGTGCTACTGTGCTGACCAGTTCATGGGTGGAATTCTCTGATAATGGGGCTATGCCCCCACGTCCGTGAGAAAACGGGCGCGAATCACTCTGGACTTTCCTGGAGAAAGTCCAGATCGATTCTCCGTTTAGAAGGGGGCTTGCAGGCCCCCGGAGTACTCCACGCAGCTCTGGCTGCCGATATGAGGCCCTGCACCACCGGCCGCAGGACCGCGCCTGTGGCTGTGGCCCCGCGCAACATGGTGGACTCACACAGCAAGCTGGCCCCAACAATATAGGCCCCCAGATCGCGCGCGCCCACCGATCGGTGGCCTCCAATCGGAACCCTGGCCGCCCTGGAGGCCTCCCCTGGTGACGGATCCCCCCGCCCCCGCTAGGGCGGCCGCGAACCATGAGGGAACCACGCTGGCAGGAACTCGGCCAGCTGCCAGCTGAGATTCGCCGCAGGAGCCTCGTTCAACAGCCCCCGACCGGCGCCGTGTCCACGGAGAATCGCGGGAAGGCGTCGGACCTGATCGCGGGTCTGATGCCTCATTCTCCGCTCCCGCACCGAGCGCGATTTAGGTGTGGTGGCTCGGAGAATCCCACCGTATATTTTTGTAACTGCCTTTAATTACGTTTAAATCACTGGTCTTAGATGCACTCTTCTCACCCTCATAGCCCATCGAGTCTGCACCGGCCCTTGGAAAGAGCATCCTACTTAACCCATGCCTCCACCCTATTCCTGCAACCCAGTAAACCCACCTAACCTTTTGGACACTAAGAGGCAATTTAGAATTGCCAATCCACCAAACCTGCACATGTTTGGCCTATTGGAGGAAACCAGAGCACCTGGTGGAAGCCCACGTAGACATAGGGAGAAAGTGCAAACTCCACACAGAAAGTCACCCGAGATGGAATTGAACCCGGGACCCTGGAGCTGTAAGGGAGCAGTGCTATCCACTGTGCTGGTGACACAGTGATGGGGGGAGGTTGCCCCTCCGATATCGAAGGTTGGGGTGTTGCCCATGTCTGCGGGGTGTCGTGATGTCCATGGGTGAAGGGTAACGGGGACTCTCAACTACACTTCTTTTAAAAAAAAAAAAATTTAGAGTACCCAAATCATTTTTTCCAATCAAGGGGCAATTTAATGTGGCCAATCCACCTAGCCTGCACATCTTTGGATTGTGGGGCTGAAGCCCACGCAAACACGGGCATAACATGCAAACACCACATGGACAGTGACCCAGAGCCAGGATCGAACCTGGGACCTTGGCGCCGCGAGGCAGCAGGGCTAACCCACTGCGCCACCGTGCTGACCCTCTCAACTACATTTCTGAGATCTGAGCACCCTTTAAATATGGCACTCCAATATCCGAGGAGCCGGTCTTGCAGGCGACTTTAGTTCCCCATTGCAGAAAAAACTTCACAGGGCTCGACGTGATCTGGAACATCCAGATAACCACATTTAAGAGAATGGCAGATTGAAGGGACCAACCCCCCCACCCCAATAACCCTACAGCCCTATGCCCAGAAACTCCAAGATCTAAGCGTGGAAGATGGTATCATACTGTGGGGAGCTTGCGTGGTCATCCCACCGCAGGGCCAGGTGTCCCTCCTGAAGAATCTACACAGTAGTCACCCAGGCGCCTCAAAGACGAAGGTGCTGGCTTGGAGCTACGTCTGGTGGCCTGGCATTGATGGAGACATAGAGCACGTTGTAAGCAGTGGCCTGGCGTGTCAGGAGCACCAAAAGCCAGGACGCCCATGGGTCAGACTGCACGCCGATTTCGCAGGGCCTTTTGTGGGGTCCATGTTCCTCATTATCGTGGACGCCCATTTGAAATGGCTTGACATTTATAAAATAGCCTTGGCGCTGTCAAGGGCCACCATCGTGACGAGCTAATAGTTTGCCACATTCGCTAAACGGAACGGCATCTAGCGCATCAGAACTGCCCCGTACCATCCTACATTTAACTGCCTGGTGGAAGGGCAGTTCTGATGTTCAAAAGGGGCATAAAGAAACAGATGCCGGCCCCATAGACACGCGACTGGCATGATTATGTTTAATTACCGGTCGACGCTGCACATGACTTTCCTGCACCTGGATGGGGAAGTGTATGTGCAGTAAGAAGCACAGAAACAGCACCATGACCATTGGATGCCACGGTGAAAGTTTCAATCATGGGACACAGTCGACGCTGGCAACTTTGGAGACGGGCTTTCTGGCTCCCCACGATAGACGATGCTCAACTGACGACATTGATGCCTCCATCAAGCAAAGAACTGCCCCGCAACCAGGAAACCTAACCAGCCATGACCCATTGACTGGACCATCAGGAGGACGATGACTCCAGCTCAGATATGGACACAGAGGCATCACAAAGATGTTGTGTCCGGGGCCAATGTTCTGGTGACGGCTCTCCAAAGGTCGGCCAGAAAAAGGCGATTGACCAACCTGTATACACCACCGACCCAGATCTACTGCAGGCAGAAGCTCCGCCTTCGGCAAATCAGCACAGCAGGCCCCTGCTGATGGGGGACTGCAGAGGGGGAACCTTCGGACTTTGGAGGGACGAGTGTCATAACCACTAAAGGTCCAGCGGGAAACCATTATCGATTTCCCCATGGGGCTCATGGAATATGAGCTTCCCAGGTAGGGGTCAGAGGCCACCCTGTTGGGGCTTGTAAGAACCAAGCATAAAAGCCGGCCCTAGCATGGACCAGGATGTCGGTTGTCCCAACGAGGACTATGATTGTAGATAGTTACTGCCTTTGGTAGGTTATTGTTAATACTGCTGGCTTCCTTGGTCATTAAAGTGTTCCAATTTCTGGATTTCAGGTTTGGAATCAAGAATCTGCATTGGAATTGTGTAAGTAGTCGTTTTCATTAGTTGGAGTAGTGCAGCCATTAACCACAATTTTTTGAGGGCCATGAGGAATCCAGCACGAGTTTGGGCTGGTTTAGCACAGGGTTAAATCGCTGGCTTTTAAAGCACACCAAGGCAGGCCAGCAGCACGGTTCAATTCCCGTACCAGCCTCCCCGAACAGGTGCCGGAATGTGGCGACTAGGGGCTTTTCACAGTAACTTCATTTGAAGCCTACTTGTGACAATAAGCGATTTTCATTTCATTTCATTTTGTAGAGTCAAACAGAAAGTAACTTTATTTACAACATTATGTGCAAAGTACCAGCAGTCCACTACTGGTTCCCTCTCTAGCAAGTACCACACCGGCCAACTCTATTTATACAGTGTGGTAGTCACCACTGTTGTATTATATTGTATATACTGCGCTGCATACGAGGGTATTACGGTAAGGCCCTTGTACGGGGGTAGATCCCTGCCTGCTGGCTCTGCCCAGTAGGCGAAGTATAAATGTGTGTGCTCTCCGAACGGCAGCCATTTCGGCAGCAGCTGTAGGAGGCCAAACATCTCTGTGTAATAAAGCCTCGATTACTCTCTACTCTCGTCTCATCGTAATTGATAGTGCATCAATTTATTACACAGAGATTTTACAAAGGTGGATCTCCACATCAAGCCGGATCGCCTGCAGGTGCATCCTCAAGTAGACAACGCCAAAAAGGACTTTGCACATTGGCTAGTTTGCTTTGAAGCATACATCGGATCTGCGACAGACCCAATCCCAGAAGCACAGAAGCTCCAGATTCTGTACACACGACTGAGCTCCGATGTCTTTCCCCTCATCCAGGACGCACCTACCTATGCAGAGGCCATGGCGCTACTGAAGGAGAACTACGCTCAGCAGACCAACAAGGTCTACGCCAGGCACCTCCTGTCCATGTGGCACCAACTACCCGGTGAGTCTGTGGAAGATTTCTGGTGTGCCCTGCTCGCCCTGGTGAGAGACTGTGATTGCCAGGCCGTTTCGGCCGCTGAACATTCTAACCTGCTAATGAGAGACGCGTTCATTACGGGCATAGGGTTGGACTACATCTGCCAGCGCCTCTTAGAAGGGGCTACGCCTGACCTCGCGGCGACCAAGAAACTAGCGCTCTCGCTCACAGTCGCCTCACGCAACGTACAGGCGTATGCCCCCGACTGCACGGCCCACCCCTCCTGGGCATCGCGGACCCCACGAGCGGCCACCCCATTGTGAACCCCATCAGCGACCACCCGCAGCCAAACCCATGCATGCTCCGCGTGGCAGCCAACCAACCCCGGGGGACCCAAGTGCTACTTCTGCGGACAGACAAAACACCCCCGGCAGTGCTGCCCGGCGCGGAGCGCGCCCTGCAAGGCCTGCGGCAAGAAAGGACATATCATTACAGTGTGCCAGGCCCGCTCAATCGCCGCTATTGTCCCTGCAACCCCGCGTGCGGCCAGTGGGCGCTGCCATCTTCCTCGCCTCAGATCACGTGCGGCCCGTGGGTGCCGCCATCTTGCTCCCCTCACAACATGTGCGGCCCGTGGCGCCGCCATCTTGCTTGCCTCACAACCAATGGGCAGAGCCATCTTGCCTGCCCCAGGACTCGTGCAGCCCAAGAGCGCCACCATCTTGCCTGCCTCAGGACACATGCGGCCCGTGGACGCCGCCATCTTCCCCGCCTCAGGACCCCTGCCCGTTGGGCACCTCATTGGGCCGCTCATCGCCTGCAACCGCCGACGACCAGCCACGTCTCGCCTCCGTCACAATCGACCAGTCCCGACCGCACAACCTCGCGACCGCGTCGACAAAGGTGAAGGTCGACAGGCATGAGATATCTTGCCTTCTGGACTCCAGGAGCATTGATAGCTTCATCCACCCCAGTACGGTAAGGCGGTGCTCCCTCGCGGTACACCCCATTAACCAAAGAATCTCCCTGGCCTCTGGATCCCACTCCGTGGCAATCCGGGGGTACTGCATCGCCACCCTCACCATCCAGGGTGTAGAGTTTAGCGGCTTCTAGCTCTATGTCCTCCCCAACCTCTGCGCTGCCTTGCTACTCGGCCTGGACTTCCAGTGCAACCTCCAGAGCCTAACCCTGAAATTTGGCGGGCCCCTACCACCCCTTACTGTATGCGGCCTCACGACCTTTAAGGTCGACCCGCCTTCTGTGTTTGCAAACCTCACCCCGGATTGCAAACCCGTCGCCACCAGGAGCAGGCAGTACAGTGCCCAGGACAGGACCTTCATCAAATCTGAGGTCCAGCGGCTGCTGCGGGAAGGTATCATCAAGGCCAGCAACAGCCCCTGGAGAGCCCAAGTAGTAGTGGTGAAAACGGGAGAGAAAAACAGGATGGTCGTTGACTACAGTCAGACCATCAATCGGTACACGCAGCTCAACGCGTACCCCCTCCCACGGATATATGATATGGTCAATCAGATTGCACAGTACCGGGCCTTCTCGACAGTGGACCTGAAATCTGCCTACCACCAACTCCCCATTCGCAAGGCAGAGCACCCATATCCCGCGTTTGAAGCGGACGGCCACCTTTACCATTTCCTTAGGGTTGACCGGTACGGACTGCGGGCCACTTTCCCGTACCTGGATAACGTCACCATCTGCAGCCACGTCCAGCAGGACCACGACGCTAACCTTTCCAAATTTCTCCACACCGCCAAACTCCTCAATCTAACCGACAACAAGGAGAAGTGTGTGTTCAGCACGAACTCTATTTTATTGACAACTCAACTGTAATAACATACTGTAAGCTTGGGTACGTGCATTACCAGCTTATCTGTGGACCCTGTCCTATCACTATCTAGATGAGGCACTCAGCACATGGTGAATGTCTGAGAGGCAGGCTGTGAGCTCTGTGCTCTAAGCTGGCTGCTGCTAGAATGAGCGGGAACTCTGGTGTCCCCTGTCTTTATAGTGCGTGTGCTCTCACTGGTGATTGGCTGTGATGTTGTGTATGCTGGTTGGTCCCACTGTATGTCCATCAGTGTGTCAGTGTGTGTGTGATTGCACCATGATATGCTGATGTATATCATGACACCATCCTCGGCTATGTGGTTCAGAACGGAGTTCTAGGGCCTGACCCCGATCGCATGTGCCCCCTCATGGATCTCCCCCTTCCCCAAGGCCCTCAAACGATGCCTGGGGTTCTTTTCGTACTACGCCCAGTGGGTCCCTAACTATGCGGATAAGGCCCGCCCACTCATGCACTCCACCGGTTTCCCACTGATGGCCGAGGCTCACCAGGCCTTCAACCGTATCAAGGCCGACATCGCCAAGGCCGCAATGCACGCGGTCGACGAGACGCTCCTCTTCCAAGTTGAGAGCGATGCATCAGACGTCGCTCTGGCCGCCACCCTCAACCAGGCAGACAGGCCCGTGGCATTCTTTTCCCGCACCCTCCATGCCTCCGAAATTCGGCACTCCTCCGTCGAAAAGGAGGCCCAAGCTATCGTTGAAGCTGTGTGGCACTGGAGGCATTACCTGGCCGGCAGGAGATTCACTCTCCTCACAGACCAACGGTCGGTTGCCTTCATGTTGAACAACATACAGCGGGGTAAGATCAAAAATGATAAGATCTTGTGGTGGAGGATCCAGCTCTCCACCTTTAATTACGAGATTTTGTATCGCCCCGGTAAGCTCAACGAGCCCCCCGATGCCCTGTCCCGCGGTACATGTGCCAGTGCACAGGTGGACCGACTCCGGACCCTGCACGACGATCTGTCACCCAGGGGTCACCCGCTTTTATCACTTCATTAAGACCCGCAATCTGCCCTACTCCATCGAGGAAGTCACGGCTGTCACCAGAGACTGCCAGGTCTGCGCGGAGTGTAAATCGCACCTCTACCGGCCAGACCGTGCGCGCCTGCTAAACGCCTCAGCATGGACTTCAAAGGGCCCCTCCCCTCCACCGACCGCAACACGTATTTTCTTAATGTGGTCGACGAATATTCCAGATTCCCCTTTGCCATCCCATGTCCCGATATGACGTCTGCCACCGTCATCAAAGCCCTCAACACCATTTTCGCTCTGTTCGGTTTCCCCGCCTACGTCCACAGTGACCGGGGATCCTCATTTATGAGCGATGAGCTGTGCCAGTACCTGCTCAACAGGGGCATTGCCCCGAGCAGGACGACCAGATACAACCCCCGGGGAAACGGGCAGGTGGAGCGGGAGACTGGGACGATCTGGAAGGCCGTCCAGCTGGCCCTAGGGTCCAGAAATCTCCCGGCCTCCCGCTGGCAGGAGGTCCATCCCGACGCACTTCACTCCATTCGGCCGCTCCTGTGCACGGCGACTAACGAAACCCCCCATGAACGTCTCTTTGCCTTCCCCAGGAAGTCTACCTCCGGGGTTTCGCTCCCAACGTGGCTGGCAGCTCCAGGACCCGTTCTCCTCCGCAAGCACATGTGGCTCCAAAAGGCGGACCTGTTGGTTGAGAGGGTACAGCTACTCCATGCAAACCCGCAGTACGTCTATGTAGCGTACCCCGACGGCTGCCAAGAATGAAATGAAAATCGCTTATTGTCACAAGTAGGCTTCAAATGAAGTTACGGTGAAAAGCCCCTAGTCGCCACATTCCGGCACCTGTTCGGGGATGCTGGTACGGGAATTGAACTGTGCTGCTGGCCTGCCTTAGTCTGCTTTCAAAGCCAGCGATTTAGCCCTGTGCTAAACCAACCCCTCGACACAGTCTCCCTCAGGGATCTGGCACCAGCTGGGTCCCCACACCACCACCCCCCCCCCTCTGCCCCGGCGCAACCCTCCCTTCCCCCAGTGCACCCCACCACAGCCCCCGCTCCAGGACAATCCGTTCTCCCCTTGGTCCCACCCGGGAATGAAGAGGATGTCGACACACTCCCGGAATCACCGACGACCGAGCCGACGCCTGACTCGCCACCAGCACTGCGGCGCTCTCAACGACGGATCAAGGCGCCTGACCGTCTCAATTTGTAACCTTCTCTGAAATTTTAATGACAACCTGTATGTAAATAGTTTTCCACCACCCCCGCTGGACTCATTTTTAACAGGGGGTGAATGTGGTAGTCACCACTGTTGTATTATATTGTATATATTGCACTGCATACGAGGGTATTACGATAAGGCTACAGGTACAGGGGTAGATCCCTGCCTGCTGGCTCCGCAGAGTATAAATGTGTGTGCTCTCCGAACGGCAGCCATTTCGGCAGCAGCTGTAGGAGGCCACACATCTCTGTGTAATAAAGCCTTGATTACTCTCTACTCTCGTCTCATCGTAATTGATAGTGCATCATACAGCTGCACTGCTAATGATTGCCCTGCACCCCCCCACCCCCCCGGCCCCCCACCCACTTCATTGGCAGAGCACACATTCCCCAAGGACCATGGGGTAACTAATTGTCCCCAGCCGATTGGATCTGAGCAGGTTATAACACACAGGAAGAGTCATTTGCATTTTAATGATGCATGCCATCAGGGCCAGGAGACTTGTCTAACTTTAATCTCATTCGCTTGCCTAATACCACCTCCTTAGTGATAGTGATCGTTTCTAGGTCCTCACCTGCCATAGCCTCCTTGCCATGAATTTTGGTCTTGCCCTTCCATATCTTTGTAACCTCATCAGCCCTATCCCACCTGATACCTTTTCGCTCCTCCAATTTTCATCTCATCACCAGTGACGACCATGCGTTCAGCTGCTTCGGTCCGTCCTAAAGTCATTCTGGCTCTCATTTAAATTGCCCTTTCAAACCCACCTCTTTAACCAAAAGGTCTAAGGTCTCATCGTGGCTCGGTGTCAAACTTTTGTTTGATAATCACTTGTATGAAGCACCTTGGGATGTTGTACAATAAATTGCTGTTCTGTTGTTACTGTTACTGTTTCTTCACCGGTCAGTTGGAAAGGTCGTAGCCACACCTCTGAACTACATGTCCTTTGAATGCAAAGGTAAAGCCTTAATCAAAACTCAGACATTACACACTAATTGAGACTCAGATTGCATTTCTGTAAATTGGTTATCCACAAGCCAACACTGAGTGCAGTGCTGGGCACTTTATTCCTGCCTTAACTGATAAGAGATCCAACTAACTGCGATAATGGCCACATTGTGGGAAAAGCATTTCCTGTCCAATATTTACAAAGATTTATTGTCCCCTTTGCAATCTTCCAATCAATCATAAGAGAAGTCATGGCAGACCTTTCACCAGCCTCTCTCCTACACATCCTTCAAGTTCAGCGTTTTGGTCTCACTGAGTGTAGCTCCATATCCCTGCTTCAGCCTGAGTGCTTAACAAAGCAGTTAAACAAAACCAGCACAGTGGGCCCAACCACTATCAGAGAATGGTTATAGTTTCAAGGTTGCTGCACTGTCAGTATCTCTCTGAACACAAGCAAATGCAGGGCTTTTGTTCACACACTCAAATGTATACACACCCACAAGTGCACACACATACCTGTACAAACTGGTACACAAGCATAGGTACTTGGCCATACAAATACATGCTCACAGGTACAAGCGCACTCAGATTATATGCACACAAACAAGTACACATGCACCCAGGTACACACTCACAGGTAAATGCTCACAGGCACAAGCACATACAGATACACACACAGGTAAACATATACAGCTACAGGCCCACATGTGCAAGCACATACATGAGTACACATACACAGTTACACACACATGCAAGTACACACTCAGGTAAATGCCTACATAGGTACAAGCTCACAGAAGAACATTCACACACAGGTACAGAAAATAAAGGCATATACTCACATATAGTACAAACACACATTGACACACGCATACTTACAGGTATAAGCACACACTGGTATAGGCACATATGAGCAGACATAAGTGCAGATCATACTGTTAAACATGCCCATGTACAGGCAAACACAGATACACAGTTGTACAGGTATACACACACACAGATATATACAGGTGCACATGCTCGCACATGCAAGTACAGTCACACACAGATACATGCACCACAGTTAGACGGTCACACTAGTACACACTCATACTGGTATATACCAACAGGTTAAGGTACATAATGTTATAAGTTGCTGGAGTCAAATTGGAAGGTGAATGGGGGATTTCTCATTGGGATGAGTTGGCAGGCTCTGGCCAGATTGATGTGGGGGGAGGATGAGGTACCTTCAGGGGTTGTTGATACCATGGTGGAAAGGCCTCCGTTGAGTACAATGCACCAGAACAGAAGGGACCCCACACCCAGCCCATAACAAGATTGACAGGCCTCACCACACAGCGTGGCTCTCTCCTGGTCACTGGGAAAATACCTGCAGTAACGGGAAGAGTCCCTTCAAACGCCATTAATTGGTCACTTAAGGAACTCAATTGGCCTATGGATGGGAGGGCTGCCAAACACTTCCCCGCCATTGGTAAAATACCAGTGTTGGGGTATGTAATCGGCACAGCATCCCCACCAGGTCATCCTGCTCCTGGGGTGAGAGGTTTGGATGAGCATAAAATTCCACCTGGAGAAATTAAGAGAGGGAAGATTAAGAATTGCGGATGGACCATGTGAAGGCAGGAGAAGAGCAGTAATTGGAAGATAAATCTTAGATTTTCCAGTTTAAGGCGAGGTCAGGAATCGGTACCAATACAGTCAACAATGTACCAGGAAAAAAAGTGAAGGTGAGGATCTAAGTAGGACCGGAACAAAGAATGTTTCACATACCCAACAAAAATCAAAAGTGGTGAGGACCCACGTACCCATAGCAAGACCTTTTCACTAGGAGGATGTGAGTGGAGTTGAAGGAGTTATTGTTCATTGTGAGAACAAATTCAGCAAAGAATGGTGGTGAATAGGCACTGATTGAGTCTTTGTTCAAAGAAGAAACAGAGAAGTCTTTACATAGATTACATAGAATTTACAGTGCAGAAGGAGGCCATTCGGCCCATCGAGTCCGCACTGGCCCTTGGAAAGAGCACCCCAAGCAAGCCCACATCTCCACCCCATCCCTGTGACCCAGCAACTCCACCCAATCATTTTATGGACATTAAGGGCAATTTAAAATGGCCAATCCACCTAACCTGCACATCTTTGGACTGTGGGAGGAAACCAGAGTACCCGGAGGAAACCCACGCAGACACGGGGAGAACGTGCAGACTCCGCACAGACAGCGACCCAAGCCAGGAATCGAACCTGGGACCCTGGCATTGTGAAGCAACATTGCTAACCACTGTGCTACCGTGCCGCCCCAATGTTCGACCATTCTGATGGAGGATGGAGGTGTAGAGAGATTGGATGTCCGGGGTGTATAGGAGATGACTTCAGCCAGGAAAGTGGAAACTGTTGAAGTGACAACATTAGCAGAGTCCTGATGTAGGTGGGAAGAGATTGACATGGGGAGGAAAAAAATAAAGTTGAAATAGAAATAATTCAGTTCAGTGGAACAGGAACAGGCTGAAATGATGGCTCTACTAGAATCTTTTGGAGGGGGTTTTGGGAAGGAGGAATATATCTACTCTGTCATCAAGCCATTTGTCTTTGAAGGCGTCTCATTGTTCAATTACGATTTTACCTGTCAATTTGTAATTCAATTTCTCTCAGGTCAAGCCCCTTTTCAACATACTGAAGTTAACTCTTCTCTAGTTAAGCAATATTATTCTTGATTGTACCTTTTCCTTTTTAATAAAGATTCAATTGCACAACTGTGTCAACAAAGGCTCTAAAGTTCAGTAGATTGAAATCTTTTTAAGCAGGCTGAACAAATGGTTGACCTGTCAATCAAAGAGGTTAGTAATTTGGTGAGCCAGATGGTCTTCTGTTCAATCCACTTCAAAGATTTCAATGTATTCAGCTTTGTTATTCTATCTCCATTTGTGCAATGGAGTCCAATCATGAATGCTTGACTGAGTTCAAAACCCACCAATGGATTCAGCTAAGTGGAGGTCCTTTATATAGCTGTGAATGGAACTTTGAGCTTTGTCTGATGCTGTGTTATGGGCCAGGGTTTAGAGAACCCCAAAGTGTATCTTGGAGTTCACCTGACCCACAACTTTTAATAGATTGTGGTATGGGGAGCACACGTGTGGTGCAGCAGAAATGGAAAAGTATTTTTTTAAGCAAAACAATGTTTATTCTATGAACTCAAGTTCACCTTTTTAAAACATACAGTGAACAATTTAGCGGCCATTAATTCAAATACAACCCCCCAAAAATACAACACTAAGTAATCCGTAAGCTGTCCTTTTAACATCCAGAAGACTTAAGAAACACCTTTTAACTGAAGCACATTAGGTTTACATTCACTACTGAGAACATTTATAATTCTGAATTCGCCAAATGATTAAGAGATAGTCTTTTGATGGCAGAGAGAACAGCAGTACACCTGCTTGGTCTGGCTTGAGCTCCAACACTAAAAACGAAACTAAAACACACCCTGCAGCCTGCTCAAAAACGAAAGTAAAAAGGTGACAGACAGCCCAGCTCCACCCACTCTCTGACATCACTGCAGTAGTAAACACCCATTTCTTAAAGGTACTCTCACTACAGATATTTATATACAGACCCATTTATAAACACCCATTTCTTAAAGGTACTCTCACATGACAGCTGAGAGAACTATGTTTATTTGAAGTGGTTTTTAAATGCCTGTTTGGTTATTTTGTTTTAAGAATACTTTATAGGAATATTGAGGGGAGTTTGAATGGCTGTTTGTATATTTTGTTATGATCATAGATGGAGTTGTAGAATGGCTCCCCTCTTTTTCCATTCCTCATATCCGTTGGATCTTGCGAGACATTTCGAACGTCGCAAATCCTGCGAGAGGCCTCTGACAAGATTCAACGGTCTCACCCTAACACCAGTCGGTCACGACGAGGCCGCTGAATCGTGGCCTATATTAAAGTACCAAGTAGTGATGTGTGTGTAGATCACCAACTTTAATCGCCATGCTATGTGCATCTATGCATACTCACTCCAAATAATTAGTCTTCCTCACATTTACCCCATTTGATCCCTCTTTCTGAATTATTCTCTATCTTTGTACTATTTGCCTCTCTCAATGCGCTTTGCACCTTGTTTCTTCTTGCTAATGTTTCATCATGGTGCCCATCCCTTCATATCATGGTGTTTAGAATAGCAATTTGTGGGTCTCACAATGCCAGGGTCCCAGGTTCAATTCCCTCTTGGGTGATTGTCTATGTGGAGTTTGCATTTTCTCCCCGTGTCTGCGTGGTTTCCTCCAGGTGCTCCGGTTTCCTCCCACAGTCCAAAGATGTGCAGGTTAGGTGGAATGGCCATGATAAATTCCCTTTTAATGTCCAACGTTAGATGGGGTTATGGGGGTGTTGGCTTGGTGGGGTGCTCTTTCAGAGGGTCAGTGTAGACTCGATGGGCCGAATGGCCTCCTTCTGCACTGTAGGGATTCTACTCTATGATTCTATGAGAGGGGAATCCGGTAGTCAATGTATAAAGGGTGTGCTGGTTCACTGTGAGCTAGACCTGTGAGATAGTCCAAACTCATCAATAGCTTAGTGACTTCATATAAGGTACAGTGCCAGACACACTTGCAGACCCTCATTCATTAAATGCTGACTAGGTCAATCCGAGTGAATCCTTTTTTTGGAATTATTGGGTGCTTTCAAGAGATTCAGAATAACATCAGTCTGGTGGCGATTAAATCGACTTTGTGATTCTGTATAATAAATATCTACAGGCGAGAATTGGCAAACAAAAAGTTAATTGATTTGTCTTTACCCAGTGATGCAGCCTGTGAGTTAGAAACGTGTTACAGGCCATGTAGAATCTAATTTTAGTCTGGAATTTGAGTCAGATGGAACGGAAACCACAGTTCAATCAACACTGTTTCTGTGAATGCACCACTCCTCAATACTCTAGGTTTGGGTTGGGGGGGTGAGTGAACGGGTCCAGGTGAACATATAAAATCCACTAACAATTAATCACAGCATTATTTAATGATTTACTACAGGGCAAAATATTTTCAGATCAAGTACACATATTCATAAAGCAGAATTTTCCAAGTCTTTTAGCCCCCGCCTCTCTTGAAGGTGCTGATTCTCGCTGGGGTTCAGGTTCACCCAGAGAAGGTGCTGATTCTCGCTGGGGTTCAGGTTCCCCCAGAGAAGGTGCTGGTTCTCGCTGGGGTTCAGGTTCCCCCAGAGAAGGTGCTGATTCTCGCTGGGGTTCAGGTTCCCCCAGAGAAGGTGTTGATTATCGCTGGGGTCCAGGTTCCCCCAGAGAAAATGCTGATTCTCGCTGGGGTCCAGGATCCCCCAGAGAAAATGCTGATTCTCGCTGGGGTTCAGGTTCCCCCAGAGAAGGTGCTGATTATCGCTGGGGTTCAGATTCCCCCAGAGAAGGTGCTGATTCTCGCTGGGGTTCAGGTTCCCCCAGGGAAGGTGCTGATTCTCGTTGGGGTTCAGGTTCCCCCAGAGAAGGTGCTGATTCTCGCTGGGGTTCGGGTTCCCCCAGAGAAGGTGCTGATTCTCGCTGGGGTTCAGGTTCCCCCAGAGAAGGTGTTGATTATCGCTGGGGTCCAGGTTCCCCCAGAGAAAATGCTGATTCTCGCTGGGGTTCAGGTTCCCCCAGAGAAGGTGCTGATTCTCGCTGGGGTTCAGGTTCCCCCAGGGAAGGTGCTGATTCTCGTTGGGGTTCAGGTTCCCCCAGAGAAGGTGCTGATTCTCGCTGGGGTTCGGGTTCCCCCAGAGAAGGTGCTGATTCTCGCTGGGGTTCAGGTTCCCCCAGAGAAGGTGTTGATTATCGCTGGGGTCCAGGTTCCCCCAGAGAAAATGCTGATTCTCGCTGGGGTTCAGGTTCCCCCAGAGAAGGTGCTGATTCTCGCTGGGGTTCAGGTTCCCCCAGAGAAAATGCTGATTCTCGTTGGGGTTCAGGTTCCCCCAGAGAAGGTGCTGATTCTCGCTGGGGTTCGGGTTCCCCCAGAGAAGGTGCTGATTCTCGCTGGGGTTCAGGTTCCCCCAGAGAAGGTGTTGATTATCGCTGGGGTCCAGGTTCCCCCAGAGAAAATGCTGATTCTCGCTGGGGTTCAGGTTCCCCCAGAGAAGGTGCTGATTCTCGCTGGGGTTCAGGTTCCCCCAGAGAAAATGCTGATTCTCGCTGGGGTTCAGGTTCCCCCAGAGAATATGCTGATTCTCGCTGGGGTTCAGGTTCCCCCAGAGAATATGCTGATTCTCGCTGGGGTTCCGGTTCCCCCAGAGAATATGCTGATTCTCGCTGGGGTTCAGGTTCCCTCAGAGAAAATGCTGATTCTCGCTGGGGTTCAGGTTCCCCCAGAGAAGGTGCTGATTCTCGCTGGGGTTCAGATTCCCCCAGAGAAGGTGCTGATTCTCGCTGGGGTTCAGTTTCTTCCAGAGAAGATGCTGATTCTCGCTGGGGTTCAGATTCCCCCAGAGGAGGTGCTGATTCTCGCTGGGGTTGTTTCTTCCAGAGAAGATGCTGATTCTCGCTGGGGTTCAGATTCCCCCAGAGAAGGTGCTGATTCTCGCTGGGGTTCAGGTTCCCCCAGAGAAGATGCTGATTCTCGCTGGGGTTCAGATTCCCCCAGAGAAGATGCTGATTCTCACTGGAGTTCAGGTCCCCACCTGTCTTGAAGATGCTGTCTCTCAATGAGATGAAGCAAACAATGGAGCAACTGAGATGTGATCATTGGCTCACAAATTCATAGCTATAAGCGAGATCGGCCATTTGATCCATCTTAGCTCATTCATCCCAGTTTCGTTATCTGACTTCTATTTTTTTCTAAAATAATTTAAATATTTTGTCTCCATATTCTGTCCAGAAATCTACTCCTTGAATATTAACTGTCAGCCTTGTTGATTGATAAGTAGGGGTGTTGGTGGTAGGTGGTAGGGGAAGTGAGGAGATTATCTGTTTATGGGGACTGTAAGTCTTTGAAATAAGCCTGGAAAATCCTGCACTCATGGGGACAATGAACAAATGTGAGGTTTTGCAGCTCTCTTGAGCTGTTAAACGTTGCGGTATACATTTGTCAGATACGTGCATTAGACAGTGTCTCTAATGTTGTATCTACTAATTCTCTCTATAATCCTCTCTCGAATATGTACAGGAAGAGTTTACATCCACATCAGGTATACAGAAACTCTCCCTGAGTCGGTTTCTGAGCAGATTAGTTTTGAAACCTCAAGGACTTAAGTTTAGGTTTCTGAGCACATCAGGACAAAAAAAACAGTAGAAATTTGAGTGCGATTTAAAAACAAATTAAACAGGATGAGTCCTGTAAACCCGGAGAAGTGAGCAGAATGAGTTGTCTTTTCCAATGGTGCCAAAACAAGCAGCGGTGATTGAAACAATTTGCACATGGGGCAATACTTGAAATATGCTTGAAAGTCAATGTATAATTTTTAGCAAGTCTGACTGCTCTTGGACCCTGAGGGGATTTAAGGAGGTGGTCCTCCAGCATGAAAAGTAGGCCTGGTTACTGGAAATTCGGAAGTGTGGGCTGGTTTTAATAGAATTATGAAAGAGGCTTAAAGGTAGAGCTGGTGAGTGTTTTATGAGTAAGAAAGACTGCAATGAGATTAAAAATAAAACTGTCTCCACACAGAGTGCCAGTGGCACATTCCAGTGCATGACTTCATTTCCTGCATGTCAGGGTTTATTATGCCTGACTCTGTGTTGCCTAGTAACTTAGTCTGGGGGCAGTATGGATAGAGTCCCACCCTATTTCACCTACTTTTCACAGAACTCACTCAGATTCAGCTTCGGCACCGTAACAGCGGCTGTGGTTTATAACGAGCCCTTAGCTCTACTCAAATTCTCTTAAAAGGACAAGAAATTTTGAAGGGTAATTATTAACACTGCCCACTCACTTAAGTTTTCTCCATTCAGTTTCCTTCTCAATTCCTTCTCCTCTCCTGAAAATGACTCTCACGCGTAGAATTCCAAGAGCACCTGTGGTCTCTGGTACCCCCCAAACAAGTGGCCATTCTCCATGCATGAAATTAGATACAGAATAGTGGCAGGCTATTTGACTGTGGGTAGCATCACGGTACTACGCAGCAAAATTCCGTTCTCACCCATTATTTGTAGAAGTTTTGTGCACAGTCCAACAAATATCATAGGATGGTGATTACTATCCTGGTAGATTTTGCCCTCCATTACCCAAGGGAACTGAGGCCAACTAAAGCCCAGACTGCTTCCGTGGCAGAGATCAGCTAACTCATCACAGACTAGGAGTCAATACTGGGGGTTTATGGATTACTACTGGTGCATTAAATGCCAGAGGTTCAGTAATAACATACTACCAGCAAAATGTTTCTGAACCATGTGAAAAAAAACAGTATTCAGCTTTACCAGTGGAGAGCTATAAAGGAAAGATGAAGGGGGATGTTTCTGGAAGGAAATCTCAATCAATAGATGAGGCTGTCAATCATGGGTGGGAATCTCAAGTGGTAGTGGGAATCTTGATTAAAGAAGGAAATCCTGATCTTTGATGGAAAACTCAATCGCGTATGGGAATTTGAATCAGCAGATGGGAATTTCAATCAATGGGTTGAAATTTCAATTATCAAGGGAATCCTGGATGACTAATTTTCCCACTTAGATTTAGGTTTAAGTGTCAGCAGATGGAATGACACATCTTAGTCAAACCTGATCCTATCCTCATTTGACCTCCATGCTCATTAACTTTCCAGCAGGGATTACTTGGCATGACCAGGAGAAGGTAACTGTAATGAGATAGCTTGGGATCCCAAGGTTAATTGTAACATCTTTACTGCTATTTCAATTGAGATTGGCTTCCTATGCACAGGTCAGTGATGGAGCCTGAGACCTTCCTGCTCTGCTTGAATCAGTACCACAACAGGAAGTGCTTTTACCCGGTAAGCCGCCAATCTGGAAGTGATTTGTGCGGCGATGTGCTTCTCATCAAATTGAGCAATTGATTAATGATAGAGGACACAATTTAATGGGGAAAAAATATATAATCCTGTTCTGGGCGCAAATAGCTATCAAACAGGACTCTTTTTTTTTGGCCTGGATGAGGAACGCCCCACCGAGGCCACACTTACCTTTTTTAAAAATGTCGCCCTGACCTCTCAACCTCCAACTGTGGCTTCCAACTTACTTGTTAGGGGTCCTCGAGACCCCCCTCACCCCACCTCATAAGAACAGGGTAACCCCTGGCAACCTGGTACTGCCAGCCTGGAACCCTGGCAGTGTCCCTTCCAGCCTGACAGTGTCACCCGGGTGCCCTGACAGTGCCAGGGTGCCACCACCAGGGTAGTCAGCTGGCAGTGCAAAGGTGCCAGACTGACACTGCCAGGGTACCAGCCTGTCCTGAGCCCAACCAACCAGGGACCTCCGATGGCTTGGGAAACCCCCAGGTGCTATTACACCTGGTCCACATCTGGTTGTGTGGACCAGTGCTAAACGGCACCATGGCGAGGTCTCCCAGGCACGGGCGTTACTTCCCGGGCCTTGGGAGAATCCGGCGCAGACATATTTAAGTGACAGTTGGTAAATCTGTATCCCGCCCTCACTATTGAATGTAAATCTGTATCCCGCCCTCCTATTGTACATGATCCCAATGGACTAAAAGCCTTCCCATGCATTCCAATTGTGCAGAATCCCAATGGTCCCAATTAATTCCCAATAACTCCTGTATCAAAACATCCCAATGGACCTATTGCTATTGACTCCAATTATACAATGGATGAAAATTCTTACCATTCACTGCCATTGCATTGAATCTTACTGGAGCAAACCCCTTACAATTCACTCCCATTATACATAAAGCCAAGATATTAAAATATGTCTCAGGACCTGATGTCTTTTTCATGCGTAGAACACGTCTGAATCAACTATAGGCCAGTCTGAGATTACAGACTCTCCCCCTCTAAAAAGGTCTAATGCAATGGCACGCTGGCTAGCACTGCTGCCTCACAGCACAAGTGACCTAGTTTCGATTCCGACCTTGGGTGACTATCTGTATGGAGTTTGTACGTTCTCCCCGGGTCCACATAGATTTCCTCCGGGTGCTCTGAGTTCCTCCCACAGTCCAAAGATGTGCAAGTTAGGCGGATTGGCAATGCTAAATTTCTCTTTAATGTACAAAAGATTTGGTGGGGATAGGTCGGAGGGAGGGGTGGGCCTAGATAGAGTGGTCCTTTCGAAGGTCGGTGTCAACTCGATGGGCTGAATAGCCTCTTTCTACACTGTATGGATTCTATGGTTCCAAGGCACAGGTTCTTCCTTGTCAGTGATGCCATGGAGAAGAATAAGAACATGCAAAATGGCAGATCTCTGTTGGAGGCCAATTGATAACTTGACTGAATTGTTTGGGTGCTATGGGTTTAACAGTGGATGATCCACAACTGGTCTCAATACTTTGGGCGAAAGAGAGGTTAATTAGCTAGGGTCCTGGCTCCTAACCACTGACTTCTGCCTGAAAGTAAATAATGTAGGAGTCAGATGAAGGCAAGATAGGGTTTATGCTGGGCGGCACGGTAGCACAGTGGTTAGCACTGTTGCTTCACAGCGCCAGGGACCTGGGTTTGATTCCCGGCTTGGGTCACTGTCTGTGCGGAGTCTGCACATTCTCCCCGTGTCTGCGTGGGTTTCCTCCGGGCGCTCCGGTTTCTTCCCACAAGTCCCAAAAGATGTGCCTGTTAGGTGAATTGGACATTCTGAATTCTCCCTCCGTGTACCCGAACAGGTGCCAGAGTGTGGAGACTAGGGGATTTTCACAGTAACCTCAATGCAGTGTTAAGGTAAGCCTACTTGTGACACTAATAAAGATGATTATTATTTGATAGCTACCAGAGCTGAATATTCTGCTGACGCTGTATATGCTCGCATGTTAATTCTGGTGACTTGGCTGCTGGCAGTCTACAGACCCACAGTGTATCCAATCTCCTGCTCTTCTCCAAATGCTGATTCTTTGGTCTGGCTCCACTCACATTGCTGGTACCTCAGTCAAGTCACTGTTCAAAATCAGTCCTAGTTAAGCAGTTTGTGGCCAAAAATGTATAAACTTAAACAAAAACGTTGCTGGAAGCATTTCTATAAACAGTATGAAATTGAGGATATCATGCAGCCAACACAAAAATAAATAGAAGTAAAAGAAGAATTGTGACTACAGTACTGGAAATGTGTAATAAAAACAGAAAGTGCCGGAATGTTCTCTCTGAGGATTTCAACAATCATTAATCGTTCCCTTATGGTGTGAGAGCCAATGAATTCCAAAGTTAGGATCATGCTTACCCAGTTATGTAAAGAGTTGGGACATGACAATTGAACCATTGACTTCAGGTAGTTCTTCATGACCAGTAATGGGGATTGGGCCTTCACAGAGGAAACAAGGGTAATGTGTAAACTCTGATCTATAGTGAGGAGAACAGGTTAATTCAATTGGTGAAATATGCCTGAAGTGTTAAAGCTACTTGCAGATCTCCGATGGCATTGCTTCAGGTTTGTATGGTTTGAAATATGTTTTGGCTGTTTAGCTGATACAGTAGGACAATGTTTAATGGCATCTATTCCTTTTAGACTGTTGCTCAGGCAGGAAAGTTGTCTGAATAGGCACATCCTGGAGGCTAATTGGTTTCAAAAGTTTCCCTTTTTTTGAATATTTTGATTGGCATTTTCAATTTATACAAAGTAACACATTACGTTCAATATTTACAGCAGCTGTGGTTCTTATATACATATTACCAATCTTGGTGTTTCCTCCCCCCTTCCTCTTCTCCCTGCCCCCCCACCCCCTCCGCCCCTCCCTGGCCCTTCCTTGGCATCCCCCTCTTTCGTTCAGGGTGTTCTGTCCCCTAGCTCCTATTTTCCCCTTCCCCCCCCATTCCTTTATGTTTCCTGTTGCCGGCCTTGTGGGTTTGACTTCAGGCGTTCAATTGTTAGTGCAAACAGGAGCGGGGACAGTGGGCATCCCTGCTGAGTGCCTCTGTGCAGCTGGAAGTATTCAGAGCTGTTGGTGTTTATTTGAATGCTCGTCTTGGGAGCATTGTACAGGATTTTTGCCCAGGAGGTGAATCCTGTCCCTAGCCCAAACCACTCCAGTACTTTGAGGAGGTGCTTCCATTCGACTCTGTCGAAGGCCTTGGGCTGGATTCTTCGATTTGCAGACTAAGTGTTGATGCCGGCGTGTAAACAGTGGTGTTTTACCCAGAAAAAAAGGCGCAAAAGCTGCACCGATCCTCAGTCTGGTGGGGGGCTAGCAGCTGTGTAGCGCAAAGCCCCCGGCATTACCTACGGATGGGGCCGGAGAATTGCGGGGTCCGTGGCCGCGCAGGAACTCGGCCCCTCGGAGGTGGAGCATCGGGGGAGGGCCTCAGGTGACATCCTGCGGCCGTCCATATGGCGTGCGGCGTACTCTTTGAGCATGCCGTTTTCGAGGGGGTGGGGCATCGCAAAAGTGGCGCCGCCCCCGATTTCAGCGCAAACGGGGATTCTCCGGCCGATCACTGAATGCGATTTCGCTTTACTGTGTCCAGAGAGACGATCACCTCTGGTGTTCTCTCCCCGGGGGGGTCACTCTTACATTCATCAGCCACCTGGGGCGAAATTCTCCCCCAACGGCGGGATGCCCGCCGACTGGCGCCAAAGCCGGCGCAAATCAGACGGGCATCGCGCCGGCAAAAAGGTGCGGAAGTCTCCGCATCTTTGGCGGCCTAGCCCCAACATTGAGGGGCTAGGCCGACGCCGGAGGGATTTCCGCCCCGCCAGCTGGCGGAAATGGCGTTTGTTGCCCCGCCAGCTGGCGCGGAAATGCGGCGCATGCGCGGGAGCGTCAGCGGCCGCTGTCAGTTTCCCCGCGCATGCGCGGAAGCGTCAGCGGCCGCCGAAAGTTTCCCGCGCATGCGCAGTGGGGAGAGTCTCTTCCGCCTCCGCCATGGTGGAGGCCGTAGCGGAGGCGGAAGGGAAAGAGTGCCCCCACGGCACAGGTGGGCCCCGATCGCGGGCCAGGCCACCGTGGGGGCACCCCCCGGGGTCAGATCGCCCCGCGCCCCCCCCCAGGACCCCGGAGCCCGCCCACGCTGCCTGGTCCCGCCGGTAAATACCAGGTTTGATTTACGTCGGCGGGACAGGCAGTTTCTGGGCGGGACTTCGGCCCATCCGGGCCGGAGAATCCAGCGGGGGGTCCCGCCAACCGGCGCGGCTGGATTCCCGCCCCCGCCCAATCTCCGGGAGCGGAGACTTCGGCGGGGGCGGGGGCGGGATTCACGGCGGCCAACGGCCATTCTCCGACCCGGCGGGGGGTCGGAGAATGACGCCCCTGATGTTCGCTGTAAGCTGCCTACGCTTGACAAAGCCCATCTGGTCCTCTGCGACCACCTGTGGTATGCAGTTCTCCAGCTTTTTGGCCAGGACCTTTGCGAGTATCTTTGCATCTACATTCAGCAGTGAAATGGGTCTGTACAATCCGCATTCCGTCAGGTCTTTGTCTTTTTTGGGTGTCATCGATATCGTGGCCTTTGTTAGCGTAGGAAGCAGGGTGCGCCTCACCAGCGAGTCTGCGAACATGTCCCTTAAATGTGGGTCCAGGGCCAGCGCAGATTCTTTATAGAAATCGGCCGGGAACCCTTCGGGTCCCGGCGCCTCACCCGCCTGCATGGAGCTGATGCTCTCCATGATTTCTTCCAGACCTATTGGTGCTTCCAGTTCCCCCAGCCTGTCCTCCCCCACAACTGGCATTTCCAGTCCATCGAGGAACTGTTTCATCCCCACAACCCCATTGGGGGGTTCGGAGGTGTACAGCCCTCGGTAGAAGGTCTCGAATTTCTGGTGACCTCTTTTGGTTCCGTTACCAGTCTGCCTCTGCTGTCTTTTACCTGCGTTACCTCCCTCGTGGCTGCCTGCTTTTTCAGCTGGTGAGCCAGTAGGCGGCCAGGTTTTTCTCCATGCTCGTAGAAGGTCCCCTGTGTCTGGCGGAGTTGGTGTACTGCTTTCCTAGTGGATAACAGGTTAAAGTCTATTTATAGCCTTTTTCTCTCCGCTAAGAGCTTTATGGTCGGGGCCTCAAAGTACTTTCTGTCGACCTCCAGGATGAAGTCAATCAGTTGTTGCCTGGCCGCCCTCTCTTCCCTGTCTCTGCTATAATTTCCTCCCTGATCACGGCCTTTAGTGCCTCCGAGAACGTGGAAGATGAGACTTCCCCGTTCCGGTTGTTAGTCACGGAGTCGCCTGTGGCCTGTGATGTGTTCTGGCAGAAGACCTTGTCGGCCAGGAGGTCCATGTCCAGCCTCCATGAGGTGCTCTGGGCACACGGCCTGTCTCCAACCTCACATCCATGTGTGGAGCGTGGTCGGAGATAACTATCACGGAGTATTCAGCTCCTACTATTCCTAGAAGCACCGATTTCCCCACCGCAAAGAAGTCAATTCTGGTGTATACCTTGTGGACCAGTGAGAAGAACGAGAATTCCCTCTCACCAGGGTGCAGGAACCTCCATAGGCCCACAGCCCCCATCTGTTCCATGAATGTTCGCAGTTCTCTAGCCAGGCCTGTCTTTTCCCCATTCTGGGGTTTGATCGGTCGGTCAGTGGGCCCTGCATACAGTTAAAGTCGCCCCCATGATCAGTCGGTGTGTGTCAATGTCGGGGATTTCCGCCATGGTGTTCTTTGTCGTCCCAGTTGGGTACGTACACATTTACCAGTACCACCGATGCCCAGTCTAGGACACGGTTGACCATGACGTACCGTCTCCCTTGGTCCGTAACCGTCCTGGTCTCCGTAAACCTCATGCTCTTACTAATCAGTGTGGCTATAACCCTAGCCCTCGTCCCTTAGCATGAATGGTACGTCTGTCCCACCCAGCACTTTCTTACCAGCAGTCTGTCCTTCTCCCTCAGGTGTGTCTCCTGCAGGAAGATTATGTCAGCTTTCAGGCTTCTTAAGTGGGTGGAGACACTGAATTTTTTCACCGGACCGTTAAGTCCCTTACATTCCAGGTGACTATCCTTGTTGGAGCTTCGAGAATGTGGTAGTTGTGGTAGTATGCATTAGGGGTCATGTGGGACTGTGAAGCCGTGATGTCTTTGGCTGACAGATCCCGGGTCCTGGTTGGCTGTTGATCTCTGCCCGGCCCGCGCAGCGATTTGCAAGAGCTGCGGAAAAAAGGGCCATTTCGCGGCTGTGTGCCGGTCCCGGGGGGTCGCTGCTGTCCCCTTAGAGGAAGGAGTCCTGCGCGTTTCAAACGCTCCCCAACCCCCCCAGCGCCCCATGTGCGACCCGCAGGCGCAGCCATTTTGGGTCCCGGCCACCGCTGTCCCCGGAGAAGAAGGAGTCCTGCGCGTTTCAAACGCTCCTCAACCCCCCAGCGCCCCATGTGCGACCCGCAGGCGCAGCCATTTTGGGTCCCGGCCACCACGAGGGGAGGAGGGGCGCCGCCATCTTGGGATCCCCCAGCCCTGTGCGACGCATGGGGGCGGCCATTTTGTCCACCCCCGCCGCCATCTTGGGACCCCCCAGCCATGTGCGATGCATGGGGGTGGCCATTTTGTTCACCCCCGCTGCCATCTTGGACGGCAACAATGGACCCCAGCATCGACGGCTCCACGGGGTTCGAGGAAGACGCTGAAGCACTACGACCACGTCTGGCCTCAATGACGCTGGACCAAGCACGGCCCCGGACGCTCCAGACGACGACAACGACGGTGCTGATCAACGGGCACGAGACACCATACCTGGTCGACTCCGGGAGCACAGAAAGCTTCATCCACCCCGACACGGTAAGACGCTGTTTTTTGACCATCCGTCCCAGTGTGCAAAAGATTTCCCTAGCTGCAGGATCCCACTCCGTACAGATCAAAGGCTTCTGCATAGTGACCCTAACGGTGCAAGGGAGGGAGTTTAAGAACTACAGGCTCTACGTCCTTCCCCAACTCTGGCGCCCACATTACTGGGATTAGACTTCCAGTGCAATCTGCAGAGCCTAACTTTCCAATTCGGCGGCCCAATACCCCCACTCACTATCTGCGGCCTCGCAACCCTCAAGGTTGAGCCCCCATCCTTGTTTGCAAACCTCACCCCGGATTGCAAACCCGTCGCCACTAGGAGCAGACGGTACAGCGCCCAGGACCGGACATTCATTCGGTCCGAAGTCCAGCGGCTACTGAAGGAAGGCATAATCCAGGCCAGCAATAGTCCCTGGAGAGCACAGTTGGTAGTAGTAAAGACAGGGGAGAAGCAAAGTATGGTCATAGACTATAGCCAGACCATCAACAGGTACACACAGCTAGATGCGTACCCTCTCCCCCGCATATCCGACATGGTCAATCGGATTGCCCAATATAAGGTCTTCTCCACCGTGGACCTCAAGTCCGCCTACCATCAGCTCCCCATCCGCCCAAGTGACCGCAAGTACACAGCCTTCGAGGCAGACGGGCGATTATACCACTTCCTAAGGGTCCCATTTGGCGTCACAAGCGGGGTCTCGGTCTTTCAACGAGAGATGGACCGAATGGTTGATCAACACGGGTTGCAGGCCACGTTCCCGTATCTCAACAACGTAACCATCTGCGGCCACGATCAGCAGGACCACGACGCCAACCTCCAAAAATTCCTCCAGACCGCTAAAGCCTTGAACCTCACATACAACGAGGACAAGTGCGTTTTTAGCACAAACTGGCTAGCCATCTTGGGATATGTAGTGCGCAATGGGATAATAGGCCCCGACCCCGAACGTATGCGCCCCCTCATGGAATTTCCCCTCCCTCACTGCTCCAAAGCCCTAAAACGCTGCCTGGGGTTCTTTTCATATTACGCCCAGTGGGTCCCCCAGTACGCAGACAAGGCCCGCCCCCTAATACAGACCACGACCTTCCCCCTGTCGACAGAGGCTTGCCAGGCCTTCAGCCGCATCAAAGCGGATATCGCAAAGGCCACGATGCGCGCCATCGACGAGTCCCTCCCCTTCCAGGTCGAGAGCGACGCCTCCGATGTAGCTCTAGCGGCCACCCTTAACCAAGCGGGCAGACCCGTGGCCTTTTTCTCCCGAACCCTCCACGCCTCAGAAATCCGCCACTCCTCAGTGGAAAAGGAAGCCCAAGCTTCTAGTGGAAGTTGTGCGACATTGGAGGCATTACCTGGCCGGTAGGAGATTCACTCTCCTCACTGACCAGCGGTCAGTAGCCTTCATGTTCGATAATGCACAGCGGGGCAAAATTAAAAATGACAAGATCTTAAGGTGGAGGATCGAGCTCTCCACCTTCAACTATGAGATCTTGTACCGTCCCGGAAAGCTGAACGAGCCGTCCGATGCACTATCCCGCGGCACATGTGCCAACGCACAAATTAACCGTCTCCAAACCCTCCACGAGGACCTCTGCCACCCGGGGGTCACTCGGTTCTACCATTTTATAAAGTCCCGCAACCTCCCCTACTCCGTGGAGGAGGTCCGTACAGTCACAAGGAACTGCCACATCTGCGCAGAGTGCAAACCGCATTTTTTCAGGCCGGATAGTGTGCACCTGATCAAGGCCTCCCGTCCCTTTGAACGCCTCAGTCTGGATTTCAAAGGGCCCCTCCCCTCCACCGACCGCAACACATACTTCCTGAACGTGGTGGACGAGTACTCCCGTTTCCCCTTCGCCATCCCCTGCCCTGACATGACAGCGGCCACAGTCATTAAAGCCCTTAACACCATATTCACACTGTTCGGTTGCCCCGCATACGTCCATAGCGACAGGGGGGTCCTCCTTCATGAGTGACGAGCTGCGGCAGTTCCTGCTCAGCAAGGGTATAGCCTCGAGCAGGACGACCAGCTACAACCCCCGGGGGAACGGGCAAGTAGAGAGGGAGAACGGCACGGTCTGGAAGACCGTCCTACTGGCCCTACGGTCCAGGGATCTCCCAGTTTCACGGTGGCAGGAGGTCCTCCCGGACGCCCTCCACTCCATCCGGTCGCTGCTGTGTACCACCACTAACCAAACGCCTCATGAGCGCCTCCTTGTTTTCCCCAGGAAGTCCTCCTCTGGAACGTCGCTGCCGACCTGGCTGGCGGCCCCAGGACCCATCTTGCTCCGGAAACATGTGCGGGCGCACAAGTCGGACCCGTTGGTCGAGAGGGTTCACCTCCTCCACAAGAACCCGCAGTACGCCTACGTGGAGTACCCCGACGGCCGACAGGACACGGTCTCCCTGCGAGATCTGGCGCCCGCCGGCAACACGCACACCCCTCGACACCAATCACCCCCTCCCTACCACCGGCGCACCCCGCGACCGCCCCCTTCCCGGGAGGATCGGTCCTCCTCCCAGGTCCGACCAGAAGTGAAGCTGAAGCAGAAACTGTAAAGCTCCCGGAGACGACAACACTGGAACAAGCACCACCACCACCGGGGCTGAGGCGATCGACAAGGACGACCAGACCGCCCGACCGACTCGTGGCATCGGTGTAACACTAGAATGTTGTGGACTTTAACGAGAATTTTTTTTCTCTTTTCCCTCTTACGAATACTGTAAATAGTTCAAAACAAAAAACCCTGTACATAGCCAAGTGTAGGGCACTGTGATGACATGCAAAAGTTTTTTTCCTCCCAGGACCAGCCTTGTAAACCCCTAACACCATGCGAAGCACCACCCCGCCGGGTTCATTTTTAACAAGGGGTGAATGTGGTAGTATGCATTAGGGGTCATGTAGGACTGTGAAGCCGTGATGTCATTGGCTGACAGATCCCGGGTCCTGGTTGGCTGTTGATCTCTAG
Source organism: Scyliorhinus torazame (assembly GCF_047496885.1). Classification (NCBI taxonomy): domain Eukaryota; kingdom Metazoa; phylum Chordata; class Chondrichthyes; order Carcharhiniformes; family Scyliorhinidae; genus Scyliorhinus; species Scyliorhinus torazame. The sequence continues at coordinate 29,971,206 of NC_092722.1, forward strand.
CTCCGCCCTGAAGGCGGAGTATAAGAACCAGGAGTTCTCCCCCGCAGGCCAGTCTGTTGCTGAACTGCGGGGAACAAGTCACGCTTAATAAAGCCTCATCGACTTCATCTCTATTCGTCTCTCGTGAGTCTTTGTGCGCTACAGTAGTCACCGCTGTTTGTATAATACGTATATGAGAGGTAATACGGTAAGGCTCCTGTACTACAGGTACGGGGGTAGATCCCTGCCCAGTAGGCGGAGTATAAATGTGTGTGCTCAATGAGCTGCAGCCATTTCGGCAGCAGCTGCAGGAGGCAACACATCTCTGCGTAACAAAGCCTCAATTACTCTCTCCTCTCGTCTCGTCATAATTGATAGTGCATCAATTTATTAAGCCGAGATTTTACAGCGAAGGACCTACGCGTCAAGCCAGATCGCCTGCAGCTGCACCCTCAAGCAGACAACGCCACGTCGGCCTTCGACCACTGGCTAGCTTGCTTTGAAGCCTACATTGGAGCAGCGACAGAACAACCCTCAGAAGCACAGAAACTCCAGATCCTGTACACACGGTTGAGCTCCGATATTTTTCTCCTTATCCAGGATGCACCCAACTACACTGAGGCCATGGCGCTTCTGAAAGAGAACAACATCCGGCCGATCAACAAACTCCTGTCCACGCGGCAACAACTCCCCGATGAGTCATTGGACGGTTTCAGGTGTGCCCTGCACGCCCTGGTGAGGAACTGCGATTGCCAGGCAGTATCAGCCGTTGAACATACTAACTCCTAATCAGGGACGCTTTCGTTACGGGATTGGGTTGGCGTACATCCGCCAGCGCCTCTTAGAAGGGGATACGCTCGACCTCGCGGCGACAAAGAAACTCGCGACCTCACTAACGGTAGCCTCCCATAATGTACAAGCGTACGCCCCCGACCGCACGGCGCCCCCCCTCATAGACATCGTGGGCCCCACCAGCGGCCGCCCCCAGCCAACCCAAAGCCTGCGCCACGCGGCAGCTAGCAAACCCCGGGGGGCCCCAAGTGCTATTTCTGCGGGCAGCCAAAGAACCCCTGGCAGCGCTGCCGGGCGAGGAGTGCAATCTGCAAGACCTGTGGGAAGAAGGGGCATTTCGCTGCGGTGTGCCAGGCCCGGTCGATCGCCGCTGTATCCAGGCCCATTGTTCCTGCACCCTCCACGTGCGACCCATGGGCGCCGCCACCTTCGTCCCCGCAGCCCACGTGCGGCCCGTGGGCGCCGCCATCTTCCTCTCAGCAGAACACGTGCGGCCTGTAGGCGCCGCCGTCTTTACCCCATCAGACCTTGTGTGGTCCATGGGCGCTGCCATCTTTAACGCCGCCCGCCACGTGCGCACCGTGGGCGCCGCCATCTTCCCCGCCATTTTGGACGGCGCCTCAGGACCCCTGCTCGTCGGGCACCTCATCTGGCCTCTCATCGCCCACAATCGCCGCCAACCAGCCCGGGGCCCACCAACACTAGCCGCAGCTCGCCTCCATCACGCCCGACCAGTCCCGGCCACACAACCTCGCAACTGCGACAACGACGGTGAAAGTCGATGGCCACAAGACATCTTGCCTTCTCGACTCCGGGAGCACGAAGAGCTTCATCCACCCGCTATGGTAAGGCGCTGTTCTCTCGCGGTACACCCCGTTACCCAAAGAATTTCCCTGGCCTCCGGATCCCACTCTGTGGAGATCTGGGGGTACTGCATCGCCACCCTCACCGTCCAGGGCATAGAGTTCAGCAACTTCCGGCTCTACGTCCTCCCCAACCTCTGCGCTGCCTTGCTACTCGGCCTGGACTTCCAGTGCAACCTCCAAAGTCTAACTCTAAAATTCGGCAGACCCCTACCACCCCTCACCGTATGCGGCCTCACGACCTTTAAGGTCGACCCACCCTCCCTGTTTACAAACCTCACCCCGGATTGCAAGCCCGTCGCCACCAGGAGCAGACGGTACAGTGCCCAGGACAGGACCTTCATCAGGTCGGAGGTCCAGCGGCTACTGCGGGAAGGCATCATTGAGACCAGCAACAGTCCCTGGAGAGCCCAAGTGGTAGTTGTAAAGACTGGTGAGAAACACAGGATGATCATTGACTACAGTCAGACCATCAATCGGTACACGCAGCTCAACGCGTACCCCCTCCCACGCATATCCGATATGGTCAATCAGATTGCACAGTACCGGGTCTTCTCTACAGTGGACCTGAAATCTGCCTACGACCAGCTCCCCATCCGAAAGGTGGACCGCCAATACACTGCGTTCGAAGCGGACGGCCGCCTTTATCATTTCCTTAGGGTTCCCTTCGGCGTCACTAATGGGGTCTTGGTCTTCCAACGGGAGATGGACCGAATGGTTGACCGATACGGACTGCGGGCCACCTTCCCGTACCTCGATAACGTCACCATCTGCGGCCACGACCAGCAGGACCACGACGCTAACCTTTTCAAATTTCTCCACACCGCCAAACTCCTGAACCTCACGTATAACAAGGAGAAGTGCATGTTCAGCACCAGCCGCTTAGCCATCCTCGGCTATGTTGTGCAAAATGGAGTTCTACGGCCTGACCCCGATCGCACGCGCCCCCCGCCATGGAACTCCCCCTCCCCCACTACCCCAAGGCCCTCAAACGATGCCTGGGGGTCTTCTCATACTACGCCCAGTGGGTCCCTGGTCTATCTTTGCGGACAAGGCCCGCTCACTCATCCACTCCAGTTTTCCCACTGATGGCTAAGGCCCACCAGGCCTTCAACCGTATCAAGGCCGACATCGCCAAGGCCGTGATGCATGCGGTCGATGAGACCCTCCCCTTTCAAGTCGAGAGCGATGCATCAGGCGTCGCTCTGGCTGCCACCCTCAACCAGGCAGACAGACCCGTGGCATTCTTTTCCCGCACCCTCCATGCCTCCGAAATTCGGCACTCCTCTGTCAAAAAAGTGGTCCAAGCCATCGTTGAAGCTGTGTGGCATTGGAGGCATTACCTGGCTGGCAGGAGATTCACTCTCCTCACTGACCAACGGTCGGTAGCCTTCATGTTCAATAATACGCAGCAGGGCAAGATCAAAAATGATAAAATCTTGAGGTGGAGGATTGAGCTCTCCACCTACAATTACGAGATTTTGTATCGCCCCGGTAAGCTCAACGAGCCCTCCGATGCCCTATCCCGAGGTACATGTGCCAGCGCACAAGTGGACCGACTCCGGGTCCTACACGATGGTCTCTGTCACCCAGGGGTTACCCGGTTCTTTCACTTCATAAAGGCCCGCAACCTGCCCTACTCCATTGCGGAAGTCAGGATGGTCACCAAAGACTGCCAGGTCTGCGCGGAGTGCAAACCGCACTTCTACCGGCCAGACCGAGCGCACCTGGTGAAGGCCTTCCGTCCCTTTGAAAGCCTCAGCATGGATTTCAAAGGGCCCCTCCCCTCCTCCGACCGAAACACGTACTTCCTGAACGTGGTCGATGAATACTCCAGATTCCCCTTCGCCATCCCATGCCCTCAATAGCATCTTCACTCTGTTCGGTTTCCCCGCTTATGTCCACAGCGACCGGGGATCCTCCTTTATGAGTGATGAGCTGTGTCAGTTCCTGCTCAGCAAGGGCATTGCCTCGAGCAGGACGGCCAGCTACAACCCTAGGGGAAACGGGCAGGTGGAGAGGGAGAATGGGACGGTCTGGAAAGCTGTCCTGCTGGCCCTATGGTCTAAAAATCTCCCGGTCTTCCGCTGGCAGGAAGTCCTCCCCGACGCCCTCCACTCCATCCAATCGCTACTTTGCACTGCGACTAATGAACGTCTCCTTGCCTTCCCTAGGAAGTCCACATCCGGGAAGTTCGCTCCCAACGTGGCTGGCAGCCCCAGGACCCGTCCTCCTCCGCAAGCATGTGCGGCTCCACAAGGCGGACCCGTTGTCGAAAGGGTACAACTGCTACATGCGAACCTGCAGTATGCCTACGTGGCGTACCCCAACGGCCGCCAGGACACAGTCTCCCTCAGGGACCTGGCACCAGCTGGTTCCCCATCCCCCCTCCAATTGCCCCGGCGCCACCCACCCTCCCACCAGCGCCCAGGACGATCCGTCCTCCAATTGATTCCACCCAGGGATGAGGATGAGGACTACATGCTCCCGGAGTCACAGGCGACCAAGCCGGCGCCTGCATCACCACCGGGACTGCGGCACTCACAATGGAGGATCAAGGCACCCGACCGGCTAAATTTGTGAACTTTCACCAAACTGTACTCTTTAAAAATGCTTACATACCAGGTAAATAGTTTTTGAAAATGCTGACATACCATGTAAATAGTTTTTCACCACCCCGCTGGACTCCTTTTTAACAGGGGGTGGAATGTGGTAGTCACCACTGTTTGTATAATATGTATATATGGGTATTACGGTAAGGGTCCTGTACTACAGGTACGGGGTTAGATCCCTGCCTGCTGGCTCCACCCAGTAGGCGGAGTATAAATGTGTGTGCTCACCGAGCTGCAGCCATTTCGGCAGCAGCTGCAGGAGGCAACACATCTCTGCTTAATAAAGCCTCGATTGCTCTCTACTCTCCTCTCGTTGTAATTGATAGTACATCAGGGATCAACCATACTTACCTGATGGATGTGCCCCTGCACTCTGGGGTTTCTCTTTGTTTAAGGACCCTCCAAAGTGGCTGCTTGCAGCGCCATGTTCTTTCCTCAGCCTGCTCCCTGGCTGCCAAAGCCAATCCGATTGCCAACTCTTTTTCTCCGTTTTGTGCTCGCTGTGTTCTGTGCTCCCCCCTGCCCCCTTCTCCCCACATCACCCCCACCCTGCCCCTCCTGTGTACCCCCTCCCTGCCGCAGTGTCTTGCCCACCGCCCCCGGCCAGGCACTCCCTCTCCGCCGTGAGATGCGCCCCGGCCCCCCTTACTGCCTGTCTTCCCGTGCTAGCCCTCCCTGCTAGTATAGTAGCTCCCCTCCCAGGGCTGATCTAGCCTTTTGCCTGTGTTCTCTGACTGCCTGTTTTCCCCTCTCTGCCCCCTCACCTGCTTTCCCTGTCCTCGCTCTCTCCTGTACTCAGTCTTTCTGTTCAGAACGAGGCAGTACAGTCCCGCACAAACACATAGTCAAGACTATCAGTCCCTGGTTCTGACTCTTTTCAGCGATCCTCCTCCGACACGCCTTCATCGCTGCCGTATTTGTTCTCTGTCCATGCCGTTAGTCCGTACAAAATCATTTGCTTCTGTCAGGGTATTGAAGTAATGTTCTTTGCTCTGGTACATGACCCAGAGTCTGGCCGGGAATAACACGCTGAATCACACCCCACTCCTGTGGTGCCCCGACTTTGCCTTGTTAAACTCGGCCCTTTGCCACATCTGCCCCAATGCCCTGGTTGACCCGATTCTGGGCTGGATTCTCTGATTCTGGGGCTATGTCCCCACACTGGCGTGGGAGCAATGGCGTTTTATGCGAGATAAAATGGCGTAAAAAAGTCACCAATTTCCCATTTTGCTGGGGGCTAGCAGGAAGGCAGCGTAGAGCACCCGGCTCTAGCTGCCAATGCGGCCTGGAGAATTGCCAGGTCCGTGGCCGCGCATGAGCTTGGCGACGCCGGCCTGCAGCGCCCACTCGCGGACCTGGCCTGCAAAATAATCCCCCCTTCAGCCTGCTCTCGTGTCCCGGACCTCCCCCCACAGTGCCCACGGTCCCTGAAGAAGTCCCCCTCTGCCTGTGGATCACTCCCCCGATTGTGCCGGCGCTGGACTGAGTCCGCAGCCGCCACACCGAGCCCCCGACGGATGGGACCACGCGTGTCCCACGCCGTTGGGAACTCGGCCGGTTGGGAGCGGAGCATCAGGGGGCGGGCCTCAGGCAATGACTTGAAGCCGTCAATACGTGGTGCGGCGTACTCGGCGGGGCATCGCGATAGTGGAGCCGCCCCTGATTTGGTCGGGAACTTTGATTCTCCTGCCGATTGCCGAATGCAATTTAGGCATCGGCGAGCGGAGAATCCAGCCCCTCTGTGCCCTTCCCACGAGCTCACTTTTGTTTGCCTGGCCCACCGCAGGATCCTTTCCTGATCCTGGTATTTGTCAGCTTTGCTATAATCGGTCTCGGCTGCTCCCCTGCTTTGGGCTTCGGTCTGAGCGACCTGTGTGCCCTCTTGAGTTCTGGGGGGTTGGGGAAACTGTCCCTTCATATTAGGTTGCCAGGAGACGTGTGCCAACAGGGACCCTTGTCGCAAGGCAGGAGTCACAGCAGGCCGCCTTCAATCCTGCTGTGCTGTGTGGGGAACCACCTAGGCGTAGTGTTAAGGCCAGAAAGTTAGACAACAGTTAGGTTGGCACCGGTGCAGGGCAGGGCACAGTTTAGTTATAGGGGCTGGGGCAGACTGCATATATTCCTTCAGAATAAACACCTGTTAACACTATTAAAACCTGCCTCAGTGCTCTGCCTGATGGGTGTGGGGGTGGGCTGGTCCGGGCCAGCCTTGGGGAGGGGACCCAGTGCAGGCCCTGTGGGAGGACCGTGCTGCTCCCCACCCACCCACCATGCCCTGACCGCCCCCAGCACTCCCACCCCAGGGATTCGACGGGGCTGTGTTATGGACTGGCCAGTTCGCATACTGCGATCACCCAGCTGGAAGGTACTACTGTGGGCATGAGTCAGATGTTGTCATACGATGTGGAGCACCAGAGTTCATTGCAGAACGGATTGTCATCATCCACCGCTGTCACTACCAACCCAGGGCCCCCAGCACGTAGCGCCGCAGGTATGTATGATGGAGGGGTGTGCAAACTGGCGGTTTGGCAGTGTGGGAATTTGGGGGGTGTGGGTCTGGGATGTGGTGTCTGTGCCCATGGCCAGCATCCCCCCTCCACCCCCTCCCTCCTAGTCAGTGAACCTGGAGGTGATCAGAGGTCCCATGCGCTGGCCCTGGTGATAATATCGTGCGGCCTCCCCTGCCTGTTGGGCCCCATGTCCTGCTCATCGTCTCCCTCCCCTGCATCCTCCTTGTCGGACGAGGCTTGCCCTTCCTCCTCCTCCTCCTCCTCCAGCACACCGCCCCTCTACTGTGCGATGGTGTGGGGGATGCAGCAGGCCACCACCTTGCGGGCGACCCTCACAGCATCATACTGGAGGGCCCTTTCGGAACGATCCAGGCACCTGAAGCACATCTCCATGATGCTGAAGCACCGCTCGATCACACTCCTGGTCGCTGTATGGGTGTCATTGTAGCGGGCCTCCGCACCGGTCTGTGGCCTCCCGATAGATGTCATCAGTCACGGCCGCAGCGGGTAACTCCTGTCGCCCAGGAGCCAACCAGCCAACCCCTCAGCCGGCGAGGGGGGTGCCCCTAGAACATGTCAGGAATCACCGAGTATGAGGGTGGCATGTGTGCAGTGGTTAGCACTGGGACTGCGGCGCTGAGGACCTGGGTTCGAATCCCAGCCCTGGGGTCACTGTCCGTGTGGAGTTTGCACATTCTCCCCATGTCTGTGCGGGTTCCATCTCCACAACCCAAAGATGTGCAGATTAGGTGGATTGGCCATGCTAAATTGCCCCTTAATTGCAGAAAAAAATAAGTTGGGTATTCTAAATTTTCTTTAAAAAAAAAAGAAAAGGAATCACTGTGTATGCCAGGGTGAAGGAGTCGTGCACACTGCCCAGGTATCGGGCACAGAGGTGCACGATGTGCAGCTGATGGTCACAGACCTACTGGACATTCATTGAGTGGTACCCACTTTGGTTAGTGCAGAGCGGCCTGTTATCCGCAGGTGCCCGTAGGGCGGCATGCATCCCATCTATCGTCCCCTGTACCCGGGGCAGCTCGGTGATGGCAGCGAGCCCCGCTGCCCGGGCATCCTGGTGGGCTCGGTCCACATAGAAATGGATGTATTGAAGCGCCTGGACATATAGGGCCTCCGTGACGGCGCGGATGCACCTGTGCCCCGAGGTCTGTGAGATCCCGGACAGGTCCCCACTCGGCAACTCGAAGGACCCCGTCACATAGGGGTTCTGAGCGACCATCACCTTACCGGTCACCGAGAGCGGGTGTCTTCCCCCATACCCCCGCGGTGCCAGGTGTGCCATAATCTGGCGCATATGTCACACTGTCTCTCTGCTCAGCCGGAGTTTCCAATGGCAAGTTCGGTCCAGCAAGTCCTCGAATGACAGGCGGTGCCGGTACACACGAGGCCTCATGCGGCACCTCCTTGGCACCTCCACGGCCTGTTGGGTGGCCGGCTCTCGATCCTGGGTGGGTGCCTCCTGTTCCTCTGGGGAAGGCTTCGCTGCTGTAGCTTCCTCCTCCTCGAGCTGCTCCAGCTCGTACAGCCGCAGGGCATCCCCCAGGGCTGCGGCAACTAGCACGAAGGCCACCATTGCTGATATAATTCCAAACTCCATTGTCTGCAGGCGCTGAAAGGCCGACATATTAGCATGGTGCGTACCCCAGTGCCTAACTAGGTCCACCGTGTTACATGGTTGTCCCCATTTGGCACTGTGGGCTCCACCCCCGCATGTCCTCCCCCCTCCCCCCCCCCCCCCCCCGCAATCCCCGCACCCGTGGCCCGATCATTGGTCAGAACCGTGCGGGCCTCTGACCCTGGCGCCCATCCCTGATGCCAGGGATACTGTTGGCTGGCACTGCCCCCGCCAGGGGTAGGCACTGCGGCCCTCATTTGTGCTACTGTGGGTGTAGCCCTTGGTAGGCCGCTGGCAGGTAGCGGGCGGGTGAGATGTGGAGGGTGGTGTGCGGGGGTTCATTTGGTCAGTGTCACTGCAGAACCAGGGTGGGTGGTCAGTGGAGTGCGCAACATGATGGCTGCCTTGCAGGCGTGGTAATTGTCCTGATATTCAAACATACATCATAACACATACATAATGATATGCTGCACATTTAAAAGGGCAATGTCCTGCAAAAACACGACAATGCCTACGCTGTGGCAAGATGGGCCACTACGCTGCCTACTGTCGAGCGGCTCAACCTATTGATCTTCCACATCTCCGACAACCTCGCAGGAACGTGCGGACCATTCAGCCTCCACATCATGACATCCAAACCGACGACACAGATGACCAAGACGCCTTCCGGGTTGCGGTCATTGATGGGAACCGGGTCAACACCATCAATCCGGACGATGAATGGCGTGCCACCCTAACGGTCAACCCGAAGTCGTCGCCCACCGACTAGACTGGACTTATGAGACTGTTCACACGTCAAACTTTTGCAACCACTGTTTTATAACATGTCACTGTTTTATCATTCCAGGCTTCGTTTGATCGTTCCAAATTTCCACGTTGTTCTTCTTTTGTTATGGTACAACCTCGTTAGCATGTCACACCTGACATCGCCCCTTGTATATAGTTAAGTCCCATGTACATGATGTAAATATTACGCACACACACACACCTTTAGCTGCACTCAGGACACATTTATATTTATAACCACGTAGGCACATAATCTTGTAAAAAAAGGGGGTATGTCATGATATTCAAACGTACATCATAACACATACATAATGATAGACAGACCAACGGACCAATTAGCACACAGAACACGACAACCAATCACAGACAAGAGCAGACACAGTATAAAACAAGAAACACAACATTTCCTGGGCAGTCCATCTGGAGACGGCACGGGGCCAGGACATCATAGCAAGACACTCACACAGTCACAACGTGCTGAGTACCAAGTCTGATATATAAATAGTTTAATGAAATAAAACTGCGTTGTACCAATCGCAACCTTGTTGGTTCGTCTGTACCTCAGAGCACCCAACACTTCATGATACCAGGAGTGAATCGATACCTACCGGCCAATCTGCCATCCTGAGACATGGACACCCTCAACAAACCGCAGGCATTGCAAGTCGCTGGGAACCTGGGCACAAATTGGAAGCTCTTCAAGCAGCGCTTCGAACTCTTCATGCAAGCCAATGAAAAACAGGGCGCCTCGGACGAAACAAAGATTGCCATGCTCCTCACTACCGCAGGTCAGCACGCCATCGATGTATACAACTCCTTGGTGTTCGCGGAAGGCGAGAACAAAGCTAAGTATGACACGGTCCTCCTCAAGCTCGACAAGCACTTCAACGTTGAGGTCAACGAAAGCTTTGAGAGGTATATCTTTCAGCAGCGCCTGCAAGGTAAGGATGAGCTCTTTCAGTCCTTCCTGACGCACCTCCGCATACCTGCGCAGTCCTGCGGTTACGACACCACCTCAGAGTCCATGATCCGGGACCAGATCGTTTTTGGCGTTGCCTCCAGTGGCCTATGCCAGCAGCTTCTAAAAATAAAAGGCCTGACCTTAGCATCTGCAGTTGAAGCCTGTGTCCTGCATGAGAATGCGACTAGCCGTTATGCCCAATTTCAGGCGACCAAATTGGCACAGAGGGGGTCCCACGCGATCGAATCGGCAAGCCAGGCCACCCACGAGGCCGAACGCGTCCAGGCAATCGAGTTTCTCCCGGCCTGCGGCCCGGACGAGGGCGGCCGTTTCGCGCGCTTTTTAAGGCCTCCCGCGTTTGTGCGCGGCAAAACCTACGGCAACACTGAGGGACGTGCTGCGCAGGCGCGCCCGACGCAAGACCGAACTGCGCATGCGCAGTGGCGTAACGAACGCCATGACGTCATCACGTGCGACAACTGTGGAGCTGCACATTTAAAAGGGCAATGTCCTGCAAAAACACGACAATGCCTACGCTGTGGCAAGATGGGCCACTACGCTGCCTATTGTCGAGCGGCTCAACCTATTGATCTTCCACATCTCCGACAACCTCGCAGGAACGTGCGGACCATTCAGCCTCCACATCATGACATCCAAACCGACGACACAGATGACCAAGACGCCTTCCGGGTTGCGGTCATTGATGGGAACCGGGTCAACACCATCAATCCGGACGATGAATGGCGTGCCACCCTAACGGTCAACCCGAAGTCGTCGCCCACCGACTAGACTGGACTTATGAGACTGTTCACACGTCAAACTTTTGCAACCACTGTTTTATAACATGTCACTGTTTTATCGTTCCAGGCTTCGTTTGATCGTTCCAAATTTCCACGTTGTTCTTCTTTTGTTATGGTACAACCTCGTTAGCATGTCACACCTGACATCGCCCCTTGTATATAGTTAAGCCCCATGTACATGATGTAAATATTACGCACACACACACACCTTTAGCTGCACTCAGGACACATTTATATTTATAACCACGTAGGCACATAATCTTGTAAAAAAAAGGGGGGATGTCATGATATTCAAACGTACATCATAACACATACATAATGATAGACAGACCAACGGACCAATTAGCACACAGAACACGACAACCAATCGCAGACACAGTATAAAACAAGAAACACAACACTTCCTGGGCAGTCCATCTGGAGACGGCACAGGGCCAGGACCTCATAGCAAGACACTCACACAGTCACAACGTGCTGAGTACCAAGTCTGATGTATAATTAGTTTAATGAAATAAAACTGCGTTGTACCAATCGCAACCGTGTTGGTTCGTCTGTACCTCAGAGCACCCAACACTTCAGTAATGACGGTCCGTGCCTAGGCAATGCCCCATTCCCGTGGGGGGGTCACCCCAGCCACTCTGTCTGTTCCCCCCGTTCCCCCCCTTCCCCAACTCTGGCAGGACGCCCCCCCCCCCACCCCAGCCAGCACGGCCAATGTCTGGCCTGGCAGCCTGCAGTCGCACCACTCCAGGTCCTACCTCCTCTCTCTCTCCTTCATTAACCATGACACCGGTTTCACGATTTTTAAAAGCACGAGTGGACTGCGCCGTCGGGAACTTGGCCCATCGGAGGAGGAGAATCATGGAGGCCCTGGAGAATAGCGGGCGGGGTCCGCTAATAATATGCAAATGATACGCAAACAATGTTTACTGTGCTTTCTGGAACGCATTGACGCTGCTGTCGTGGTGCTGGAGAATTGTGATTTGGCGTCAAACCGACACCTGCCGCGATTTAATAATAATAATCACTTATTGTCACAAGTAGGCTTCAATGAAGTTACTGTGAAAAGCCCCAGTCGCCACATTCCGGCGCCTGTTCGGGGAGGCTGGTGCGGGAATTGAACCCGCGCTGTGCCTTGTTCTGCATTACAAGCCAGCTATTTCGCCTTTCCCGATTTCGGCGTCGGCTAATGGAGAATCCCACCCATGGTTATTCAACTTGACTAGCTTTGAATAAGGGATCTAAATGGAGAACGTGCAGCCGAGGCTGCACACTGCCCCATTTTTCATAATGGGGAGCTCCACTCGCTGGAACTCCACGTTGTAGCGAGAGATAGGGACGCCATTGTTAAATGGTGTCCCAATGTCCAAGGCCCCGAAAAAATCCCAGACCACCCCCCAGCCCAAACGCATCATGGGAGGGTCCCGGCCCCCCCCCCCCCACACCCCAAGCCAGGCAACCCTGGCCCAATCACACGTGTGCAAAAAATGCCAGCTTGGCACCTTGGCAGAGCCACCTGGGCACCTTGGCAATGCTAGGCTGACACCCAGATGGCACTGCCAGTGTACACAGATGGCACCAGCAGTGGCAGGCACCACCCTGCCCAGAGGGCATGTAGCTGGGTGCCTCCAATCCCCTTGTAGACCCCACAAGTGCCACTCCATCTGGGCCCCGTTTGTGGGGACCAGTACCAAACAGCGTTCGCCCCAAGCCCCCAAGGCAAAGGGATTGAATCCCAAAGCCTCCGCTACTTTGGGAATCTGTACATTAGAGTAAGGCCTCGCTCTAATATGCAGATTTGCCAAAATCTGATCCTGCCCATTGAAGACGGAATTCCCCATTCCCCTTGCAACGTCTTGAGAGACATGGCCAGCCGGGTAGATTCTGGGAGCGGGGTCTCCTGGCTTTCAATGGCCATATTGTGCAGCGTGGCCCGAAGATCGCGCCCTCTTCTTTTCTGCTTACCCCAGGAGTTAACTGCTGGAGGATGCCGTGCATGAAGCTGCACCGTTCGACTGATAGGAGTGGGCAAGGTGACCTTTTGTTACCATTGACTTTAATATAACAAAACTGTAAGTTTCTGAAAGATGAAACTTGGTCAACATTCCAGGAGGAGTCACTTTATTGATCTCCTTCACAATGTAGGTGTGTTGGATTAAGGAAAGACCCACATCATGTGCGACATGAGGAAATAAAGAATTGCAATCCAAAATTAGCCTTTCCTCAGTGACTCAGCAGGGTTGATACTCGGGGGCGGAGGCAGTGCATTGGCAGTGATGGAATCCCAGCCGCGTGTTTCCCGATGGAGCGCTGTTCACTGCCGGCGGGCTTCTCTGTTCCTGCCACTTGTCAATGGGATTTCCCATTGTAGCCACCTCATGCTGCTGGGAATCCTGCGGGCGGGGGTGCGCTGTCAGCAGGAACAGAGAATCTGGAAGGCGGTGAAATCCGGCCAATCTCTTGCTGGACAAGAAAATAATAAAAATGGAGAAAGAAAACACCCTTCATGATTTGAAATGAAAATCGCTTATTGTCACAAGTAGGCTTCAATGAAGTTACTGTAAAAAGCCTCTTTTCTATAAAGTATTGGTGATAAGAGTGGCAGGTGAGTGGCAGGACACCAGCTGCAAGTGCAATCTGCTGATAGCAAACTCCAGGGCAGAGATAGCATCAGATAATTTTATAACACCTCAGTTTGGCTAAGACAAACAGCACGGGTTTATTTATGAACTGATAATTACATATGCTCAAAATATTCCAGGCAATAAAAAGAGTTAATCATTACCAAACACATACCTGTAATCAGTGCTGTGATCCCTGCAACGCTGGGTTGATACTTGTCTCTTCCTGCTGTATAGTAGGAACTGAGATACAGTTCAAACCGGTACCCTCTGTGTGGAAACACCAGATACCACTTTTGCACAAAGCTGTGGCATATTACATTCTATTTAACTAAATTGTTTTTGTTTCGTTTGTCCCTGTAATTTTTATCCCCTACTCTCATGAAGGTGTTGATTCTCACTGGGGTTCAGCTCCTCTCCTCTCCTGAAGGTGCTGATTCTCACTGGGGTTCAGCTCCCCAACTCTGCTGAAGGTGCTGACTCTCACTGGGGTTCAGCTCCCCCTCCTCTCCTGAAGGTGCTGACTCTCACTGGGGTTCAGCTCCCCAACTCTGCTGAAGGTGCTGACGCTCACTGGGGTTCAGCTCCCCCTCCTCTCCCTGAAGGTGCTGACTCTCACTGGGGTTCAGCTCCCCAACTCTGCTGAAGGTGCTGACGCTCACTGGGGTTCAGCTCCCCCTCCTCTCCTGAAGGTGCTGGCTCTCACTGGGGTGCAGCTCCCCAACTCTGCTGAAGGTGCTGACTCTCACTGGGGTTCAGCTCCCCCTCCTCTCCCTGAAGGTGCTGACTCTCACTGGGGTTCAGCTCCCATCCTCTCCTGAAGGTGCTGACTCACTGGGGTTCAGCTCCCCCATCGCTCCTGAAGGTGCTGACTCTCACTGGGGTTTAGCTCCCCCTCCTCTCCCTGAAGGTGCTGACTCTCACTGGGGTTCAGCTTCCCCACCTCTCCTGAAGGTGCTGAATCTCACTGGGGTTCAGCTCCCCCTCCCCTCCTGAAGGTGCTGACTCTCACTGGGGTTCAGCTCCCCCTCCTCTCCTGAAGGTGCTGACTCTCACTGGGGTTCAGCTCCCCCTCCTCTCCTGAAGGTGCTGACTCTCACTGGGGTTCAGCTCCCCTTCCTCTCCTGAAGGTGCTGACTCTCACTGGGGTTCAGCTCCCCTTCCTCTCCGGACGGTGCTGACTCTCACTGGGGTTCAGCTCCACCTCCTCTCCTGAAGGTGCTTGTCGTAATATACACCAGTATTTCATGGTGCAGACACACACTGATGGACACACAGTGGGACCAATCAATATACACAACACCGCAGCCAATCACCAGTGAGAGCACACGCACTATAAAGACAGGGGGCATTAGAGTTCCCGCTCATTCGAGTAGCAGCTAGCTAGGAGCACAGAGCTCACAGCCTGCAACACAGACAGTCACCATGTGCTGAATGCATCAACTGGTTAGAACAAGGCAAAGTTAAAGCTAGTATCATATTTGCCCACAGTTCAAGTATATTTAAATAGTTAACCTTTTAATAAAATAGTGTTGCACTACTTCAAGTGTTGGTGACCCGTATTTGACCCAGAATACCCAACACATCAGTGCTGACCTTCACTGGGGTTCAGCTCCCCTCCTCTCCTGAAAGTGTTGATTCTCACTGGTGTTGATGGCTAATTGCAGATCACTCTGTCTCTCCAGATAACCTTGCACAAACAGACAGAAAATCTATACTGAACATGCACCATAGCATGGACTGAATTTACCAGCAGCGATATCTGGGGAGGCAAAGTAAGATCTGTCTACCATTTCAGGACTGATTAGGTGAGGTGAGGGGACAGTAGGGAGTTTAGGAATGGTAGTGTGGTTGACTGTTTAGACTGCATAGTATCTGACATTGATCCATTGACAAGTCACAAGGTGCTTTTTTAATTCACAGCGCCTTTGATGAGTTCTTGCTCGGTGAGTCAAAGTGCTGACATTTAAAAATGAACAAGTTCCCTCTAGCCAACAGTGCTAAATTTACAATCCATTCATCAGTTTTATCCTTTGCCCAATTCTCATGGCCCACCTTTTGCTCCTAACCTCCCTTTCTGTCCTCCTTTCCTCTCATATACCCTTCCCTCCTGTCTTCACCACTGCTTTCCCCGCACTAGTCTGCTCCTCACCTCTCACCTTTTACCATCCTGGTAGCACATATCTAACGCAAACTGGCTGAATTCTATCGGTAAACGGATTCTCCTTGATCACTTCTTGTTGCTGGGTAACAGAGAGCACTGCCTCTTTTATAAAAGCTGTGTGTTCTTTAGGGTTTTGGTGATTTGCAGCCCCCATTCCACACTGACTCCCTCCCTCTCATTGTCCCAGGACAGCCTAACGATTTAGAATTTGCCTTTATTACTGGAATATAGCATGCAGCCTGAACTGAGCAAAGAAAGAGGATGGAATAATTGATGGTCTGGGATCATGGCGAAGTTCCACTCAGCCCCTTCTGTGCCAGATTTCTGTTCAAAGGCAGAATCAATGCTGAATGGTGCAGCTGAACAGCCTGAGTCTTTGTCTCAGACAGCTGTAGGCTGGCACTCTGGGCCCATCATTATGGACACAGATCGCAGGGGCGGCTGCTCTTACAGGAAACCTGCATAGAACAAGCTAATTATTTTAGTGCTTCCTAAATTCCATTGGATCCTGCGAGATGTGGTCGATGCTGAACTATTTAAAAAAGATATATTTTATTCAGACAAAATTTTTCATTATACACAAACAACAGTATAACAACCGCCCAATCCCCCCAAACACCCTCTCCTCTTACCCATTTATGAGAAAAAAAACTAACTTTAAACAAAATATAGAGACAAACTATCCCCCTCCACAACAGCTGATGATAACCAGCTCCCTGAAAAAGGAGATGAAAGGCTGCCACCTTGAATACAACCCTTCCACCGACCCCCTCATGGTATATTTGATCTTCTTCTGGTCCAAAATTTTTATCAGGTCCTCCAACCGTGCCATGGCCTTGGACTGCACCGGGGACCTCCACCCAAGCAGAACTTGCCTCCGGGCAATTAGCGAGATGAAGGCTAGGCCTGTGCCCTCATCCCCGTTTGTAGCACTGGTGAGTCCGAAACTCCAAAAATGGCCACCAACGGGCACGGCTCCAGCTGAATGTGCAAAATCCCTGACACTGTCTCAAAAAAGGAGATCCAGAAACTAATAAGCTTGGAGCAAGACCAAATCTTCTGTGTGTAGTTCACTGGGCCCCTAGAGCACCGCTCACACCCATCCTCCACCCCCGGGAAGAACCCACTCATGTGCGTCCTGCTCAGGTGCGCCCTGTGCACCACCTTGAATTGGATCAGGTTTAACGTCGCACATGAGGAGGTGAAGTTGACTCAGTGAAGAACGTCACTCAAAGACTAAGCAGAACTCACCCTCCCACTTCCTCTTTACCTCCTCCAACGACACCTGCTCTGTCACCAACATCTGCCCATAGACCTGCAAAATCCTACCCTCCCCTAGCTTGGCCAAGGACAGGGGTCTGTCCATAAGCGAACACCAAGGGAAATGAAGGGAGTGCATTGTGTAAAAGATTGTGCACCTGAAAGTACCCAAATACATTCCCTCTCGCGAGCTGGAACTTCTCTAACAACTTGTCCAGACCGGCGAATCTGCCTCCCAGAAACATGTCCCTAAATCTCTCCATCCTCTTCCTCTCCCTGGGAGTGCCCTGGCCACTGAGGCCACCAGCTACCCACCCCCTGGGTTGCATGTGCCGGACTGTCTAAAACGGTCGTTTTCTGTTGCCCCAAACCCCCCACTCCATGAGGAGGCCCCCCATAACCACCGGGAGCAGGAGAAAACTGGAGGGGGAACTGCCGGACCTGCGGCTCCTCACCGCGGCTGAGTGGAGGGCCTTGGATGAGGTTGGTGGTCCAGATGAAAGAGAGGTCGCCAAGGTAGAAGTGAAGGGTGGGTCTGTAATTGCCTGGTTTATCTCTCTCACCCTCCTTGAAAAGTTGAACCACATTAACTGTCTCCAGCCCTCTGGTACCTCCCCTGTGGCTAGAGAGGAATAAAAATTTGGGTCAGCGCTCCTGTAATTTCCTTCCTTGCCTCCCACAACAGCCTAAGATACAACTCATCTGGACCTGGGATTTGTCCATTTTTAAGCCCTCCAAAACCTCCGATACTCCTCATTCCCTATGTCAAACTGCTTAAGAACCTCACAGTCCATCTGATCGAATTCTGCACCCACATCCTCCTTCTCCAAAGTGCAGACAGATGTGAAGTACTCATTTAACACTCTACCAATGTCATCCGTCTTGACATGCAGATTACCCCTTTGGTTCTCAATGGGTCTTACACTTTCCCTGGTTATCCTCTTCTCCTTGATATACTTATGGAATATCTTGGAATTTCCCCTAGCTTTACCCGCCAGTTCTTTTTCATATCTCCTCTTTGCTCTCCTGATTGCTTTCCTGAGTTCCATCCTGCACTTTCTATACTCCACTAGGGCCTCTGAAGGTTTGCTCCCTTTGTACCAGGTAAAAGCCTTTCTTTTCCTGCCTATCCAGTCCTGAATATTCCTAGACATCCAGGTTTCTCTCGACTTGTTGCTCCTACATTTCACCCGAAAGGGAACATGTTGGACCTGTACTCTTGCCAATTCCATTTTGAACACCCCTCACTGTTCTGCTGTAGATATACTCAGATGTAGCTGTTCCCAGTCTACTTTGGCCAGATCCTGCCTTATTTTAATAAAATCAGCCTTCTCCCAATTTTTGCAGACCTTCTTTTTCCTTTTCTATGGCAAATTTGAAACATACAGTGTTGTAATTGCCATCATGAAAATGCTCCCCCACTGTTACCTCGAAAACCTGTCTGGCTTTGTTCCCTAGAACTAGGTCCAACACTGTGCCATCGCTTGCTGGACTTTTGACATGTTGATATAAAAAGCTCTCTTGAATGCAATTCAAGAAATCTGCTCACTGAGTCCCTTCACAATGTGACTATCCCAATTAATGTTGGGGAAGTTGAAATCCCCTAATATAATTCCTCAGTTATTGTTTTTACACACTTCAGTGAATTGTCTACATATCTGCTCCTCCATTGCCCGCTGACTATTTGGTGGTCCATAATACTTGTCACCTCACCTCTAAATCACTCTTGTCAAGGGTGCAATCCCCAACAGTGTTCTCAGCTCTCCTGGAGGATGTGGAGGATATATGTGTACCCTTATTGTCTCCTTAGAAGGTAAACACATTGTTGCAGTGGGGTAGTAGCTTCTCATGACAGCTCGTGCTTGGGCTGTGACGCTTAAGATGGCCTGAATGTAAAGGCAGTGAAGACTAATCAAGAAAAAATGGATTCAAGAGAGAACCCTCCAGGACTCAAAGGTTCCCAACCCCTTGAAAGGAAGACAACAAACTGAAATTCTCCCTCTCATCCTCTTCTATATTGCATACTGGGAAATGTGAAAGCACTAGCTTGACAAAATGAAGCATTTTTTCTTCTATGAAGAACTTTGCAGCTGTATCATTCACTGCTGCTGTGATGGCAAGAGAAGCATTCAATACCTGAGTAAGTAATGAATCTGGAAGGCAAAAAGAAGAACACAAAACACCCTGAAGACACTGCTAGAGATAAGGAAAGGACTTCCCTACTACTTATAGGGTAGGAATTTTGCTTTCTATCGGTAGTGGTATCACTATCACACTTGCTTCAGCATGAGGCTGCTCCACTGTAGACAATGATATCTCAGTCAGTTGCAGCTGGTTCACTAAAGTCCTTTTGGGGAATGACATCTGCTGTCCTTATCTGGTCTACATGTGACTTCAGATCCAGAATATGGTTGACTCTTGAATACCCTCTCAAATGGCCTACCTAGTTCAAGGGACAATTAGGGATGGGCAATAATTGCTGGCTCAGCCAGTGCCCACCACATCCCATGAATGAATCAGAAAAAGAATTGGATTGCACCACTTTGAACAAAGGGATAAACCTCAGGAGGTTCCGACACAGTCCTCTGGTCTGCAGGCGTGCTTGAAAGTTCAACATCAAAATCGGGGTTTGTACTACAAGAGTCTCAGTAGTAATGGGAAAGACAGTTAGTGACAGTACTTCTTCAGATAGTTGCTTTGTAGCCAACTCTTTTATCTCTTACTGTGGCCATTTGCTTACATGCAATACATTATTTATGCACTCCTGTGCTGCAATATGTTCACTTTCTTTTGTTGCATCATTCCTAATGTGTACATCCCTCTCTGTGGCTTGATAGTGCTGTATGACTGCTAATAGCTGGGTTTGTAGTTCAACCTTCTCTTTTAAGTAGTTAGACTTCTCCAACACATGCTTCATTTCAATACTTTCAAGCTCCATTTGATGCTCAAAGTGCTCTTTAGCTGTAGAAGTTCTGGGGCGCGATTCTCCGACCCCCCACCGGGTCGGAGAATCGCCGGGGGCCGGCGTGAAACCCGCCCCCGCCGTGTCACGAATTCTCCGCCACCGGAGATTCGGTGGGGGCGGGAATCGCGCCGCGCCGGTCGGTGGAAATCGCGCCAGTCGGCGGGCCCACCCCCAGCGATTCTCTGGTCCGTAATGGGCCGAAGTCCCGCCGCTGTCAACCCACGCCAGCCGGCGTGGATTGAACCACCTATCGAACAGCGGGACAAGGCGGCGCGGGCGGGCTCCGGGGTCCTGGGGGGGGGGGGGCGATCTGGCCCCGGGGCGGGGGGGGCACAATGGTGGCCTGGCTCGCGATTGGGGCCCACCGATCCGCGGGCGGGCCTGTGCCGTGGGGGCACTCTTTTCCTTCCGCCTTCGCCATGGTCTTCACTATGGCGGAGGCGGAAGAGACCCCCTCCACTGCCCATGCGCGGGGATGGTGTGAGCGGCTGCTGACGCTCCCGCACATGCGTCACACGGCAAAGTCATTTCCGCACCAGCTGGCGGGGCGCCAAAGGTCTTTCCCGTCAGCCGGCGGGGCGGAAATCAATCCGGCGCGGGCCTAGCCCCTCAAGGTGAGGGCTCGGTCCCTCAAGATACGGAGAATTCCGCACCTTTGGGGCGGCGCAATGCCGGACATATTCGCGCCATTTTTGGCGCCAGTCGGCAGACATTGCACCGATTGCGGAGAATCCCACCCCTGTAGTTTGGTCCTCTGCTTCTTTACTGAAAAAACCTTCAGTGCTTCAATGGCTTGCTGATGAGATCCAAGTGTGGACTCCATTTGTACGGATTATTAACCTTTGAACTTTTACGATTGGTTTAATCCAATTTGGAGTTAAGCATTTCATTCTCCCTGGATAGCATTTTGCTGACTGCTTACAATTGTTGTTGAACATCATTGGTGGGCTCTGTGGAATAAGTAAACAAATTGACCTCTTTATTATCTTTTTTAACAGAGGGATAATTCTTCTCAAAAGAAACAACAAGGGAGTTCACGATCATTGGTAGTAGAGTCAAAGAATGTAAGTAAGGATCAGGACCTCTTCCTTCAACAGTGTTTCTGTGGTGGCTTCATTCTCTTGCACTCTTTCCTTCTCTGATCCTTGGAGGTGAATAGAGGGTGATTGCAGTGTCATTTTATTGAGCCATGAAACACCGTCAGATAACACTGAGACACCTGCTCCTGTGTCGAGCTTGAATTTGGTCATTAACATCAATGTCAGCATTCCAATTCCCAGTTTTTATTTTGCTTTATTTCTCCTATGAAGATGATTTCTTGCTTGTCAAAGTCTTAAAGTTCTTGAATGGAGGTTCCCTTGACAGACATCTCGGGTGGGATTCTCCGATCCCCCGCTGGGTCGGAGAATCACCGGGAGCTGGCGTGAATCCCGCCCCAGCCGGTTGCCGAATTCTCCAGCACCGGATATTCAACGGGGGTGGGAATCGCGCCTCGCCGGTTGGCGGGCCCCCCCCCCGGCGATTCTCTGGCCCGCGATGGGTCGAAGTCCCGCTGCTGGAATGCCTGTCCCTCCGACGTGGATTAAACCACCTTTTGAACAGCAGGACAAGGCGGCGCGGGCGGGCTCCGGGGTCCTGGGGGGGGGGGGGGGGGCGATCTGGTCCGGGGGGTGTCCCCACGGTGGCCTGGCCCGCGATTGGGGCCCACCGATCCGCGGACGGGCCTGTGCCGTGGGGGCACTCTTTTCCTTCCGCCTTCGCCATGGTCTCCACTATGGCGGAGGCGGAAGAGACCCCCTCCACTGCGCATGCGCGGGGATGCTGTGAGCGGTCGCTGACGCTCCCGTGCATGCACCGCACGGCAAAGTCATTTCCGCGCCAGCTGACGGGGCACCAAAGGCCTTTCCCGCCAGCTGGCGGGGCGGAAATCAGTCCGGCGTGGGCCTAGCCCCTCAAGGTGAGGGCTCGGCCCCTCAAAATGCGGAGAATTCTGCATCTTTGGGGCGGCGCAATGCCGGACTGATTTGCGCCGTTTTTGGCGCCGGTCGGCGGACATCGCGCCGATTGCAGAGAATCCCGCCCCTGAATCTGTTTTGTACACAGATTTCCTGGAACGGCAGATCACACTAAAATGGCATAACTTGCCACAACCATGACACTGCACAATTCAGAGGGAGCATTCTTCCCACATGTAAACCTTCTTCCTGCCACAGCAGGGACATTGTAAAATGGTGGTTGGTGCCTTTTTAGGCCGTTTTCCTGGTTGCTGCCAGGTTACAACCCACAAATTGAAAGAGTTTGTCAGGCTGTTTTTGGGAAATCCCTGGGTGGGATAATAGATAGAGGACAGTAAGAGGGAAGGGCACATCTATTATGAATAGACACAATTAAACACTTTGTTGCACCACCAGTCCGAAGTGCCTTTAACCACTGTGTCACGGGTGTGAAGGATTGGCTGGGGCTGTGTTATAACCTGCCTGAATACTACTGGCTGGGGACTATTGGGTATCCCGAGTATGAACTCCCCCAATGAGAGCGGCGGATAAATCATGAGCAGTTTGCACCTGTATAAATAGAGCTGGCCAGTGTGGTACCAGCTAGAGGAGTGAAGCAGTGGTGAAGTACTACTACTGCTGTATATATGTAAATAATTATAAATAAAGTTATTTCTTTTCTTACTAAGAACTCGTGCTGGATTCTTCATGGCCCTCACAAAAGGCTGGGTGTTGTGCGGTGGCTGGGTGACCCAGAGAGGTGCAGGTAGGGTGCAGAGTGTCCGTGACACATGAACGTCCCACAAGGAGCACCGGCCATGATAAAATTGCCCCGAAGTGCCCAGGGATGTGCAGGTTAGGTGGGGTGATTGCAATAGGGTGGGGGTGGGCCTAGGTAGGGTGTTCTTTCAGAGGGTTGGTGCAGAACCGATAGGCCGAATGGTCTCCTTCTGCACTTTAAGGATTCTAGGATTCTATGATATTATGTAAATGTCAATTAAGAGGACATTTAAGGTCATTAATGACCCAAGTGACTGCCATAATATGGAGTTTATGCAATAATACACCTTCAGACTCAACTGTGTGGTTCCCATTTTTTTTTAAAGGAAAACTTATTCGGGTGGATTTAATAGCTTAAGTTGAGCCCTGAGTCTCAGATCAGCAGTTTGTAGATCTGTAACTGCTGGGACTGTTTATACATTTTAAAATCGTACGAGTTAGAGATCTTTACCTGGCTGCTGAGCACTTTTGTTCCTGGCCATTTCCCAGGGCTACAAAATATCTAAAAGATGAGGGGCGTCATTCTCCGACCCCCCCGCCGGGTCGGAGAATGGCCGTTGGCCGCCGTGAATCCCGCCCCCGCCGATGTCTCCGCTCCCGGAGATTGGGCGGGGGCGGGAATCCGGCCGCGCCGGTTGGCGGGACCCCCCGCTGGATTCTCCGGCCCGGATGGGCCGAAGTCCCGCCCAGGAATTGCCTGTCCCGCCGACGTAAATCAAACCTGGTATTTACCGGCGGGACCAGGCGGCGTGGGCGGGCTCCGGGGTCCTGGGGGGGGGGGGGGCGCGGGGCGATCTGACCCCGGGGGGTGCCCCCACGGTGGCCTGGCCCGCGATCGGGGCCCACCGACCCGCAGGCGGGCCTGTGCCGTGGGGGCACTCTTTCCCTTCCGCCTCCGCCACGGCCTCCACCATGGCGGAGGCGGAAGAGACTCTCCCCACTGCGCATGCGCGGGAAACTGACAGCGGCCGCTGACGCTCCCGCGCATGCGCTGGGAAACTGACAGCGGCCGCTGACGCTCCCGCGCATGCGCCGCATTTCCGCGCCAGCTGGCGGGGCAACAAACGCCATTTCCGCCAGCTGGCGGGGTGGAAATCCCTCCGGCGTCGGCCTAGCCCCTCAATGTTGGGGCTAGGCCGCCAAAGATGCGGAGACTTCCGCACCTTTTTGCCGGCGCGATGCCCGTCTGATTGGCGCCGGCTTTGGCGCCAGTCGGCGGGCATCCCGCCGTTGGGGGAGAATTTCACCCGAGAACTGCTATCTCGGTGGGACACACAACCGCCTGCGAGGAAGAGAGAAGGATTTCAGGAGGAGGTCAGTGAGAGCTCACTATCTGCACAATCATTTGCCCATATGAACGAAGTGAGTTATGTCAACACATGAACAATTTCCCAACATAAAAACACAAACTCCTGCCCTGTATCAATAATATAAAGCTTTCCTCTACCTCCAGATACAAGTATCAGTCACAGCACAGTATTAAAACATCAGCATGAGGGTCTTTGAGATGTGGGTTTATTTATAATGTGGAGATGCCGGCGTTGGACTGGGGTGAGCACAGTACGAAGTCTTACAACACCAGGTTAAAGTCCAACAGGTTTGTTTCGATGTCACTAGCTTTTGGAGCGCTGCTCCTTCCTCAGGTGAATGAAGAGGTATGTTCCAGAAACATATATAGAGACAAATTCAAAGATGCCAAACAATGCTTGGAATGCGACCATTAGCAGGTGATTAAATCTTTACAGATCCAGAGATGGGGTAACTCCAGGTTAGAGAGGTGTGAATTGTGTCAAGCCAGGACAGTTGGTAGGATTTTGCAGGCCAGATGGTGGGGGATGAATGTAATGTGACATGAATCCCAAGTCCCGGTTGAGGCCGCACTCATGTGTGCGGAACTTGGCTATAAATTTCTGCTCGGCGATTCTGCGTTGTCGCGCGTCCTGAAGGCCGCCTTGGAGAACACTTACCCGGAGATCAGAGGCTGAATGCCCTTGACTGCTGAAGTGTTCCCCAACTGGAAGGGAACATTCCTGCCTGGTGATTGTCACGCGATGTCCGTTCATTCGTTGTCGCAGCGTCTGCGTGGTCTCGCCAATGTACCAGGAGTAGGTTTATTTATAAACATGGAAGGAATATTAGCAAACACAACAATAAACAACTTTACCATGTGTCCCTCTTGATGATTACTATGGAGTTTTTTTTAACCTTTATGGGTGCACTTACTGTTGCACTGAAGAGAGGCAAGCGATCTGTCATCTCCCTTGCCCGGGGTGACCTCGATGTGTATCCTCTGTGCAGCTGCAGTCTTGGAGTGGCCCTGCCTCTCTAGAAGACTCCTGCTGAGAGACAGGAGAATCTTCAGTTGCCGCAGCATTGCACAAGGACCATGTCAATGGTGGAAGGAGAGAGAAAATGCCCCCCCCTCTTCAGTAGTGCCCTGAGAGGTGCTTCTAGATGGTGGCAGCGGCTGCTCATCCTCCACTATAAGGACATCTGAAACTCCTAGCCAACCAGTGACATTCCAGAAGCTTGGTCTGTACCCATGCTCCTAATTCCCCTGTTGACCTGACTCTGGGTCCCTGAGCTCAGAATCAGCGCGGTGATCTGCAGATCAGAGTGCATATCGACAATCCTGTCTGCAACGTGCCCGGTTTACCCCTCCAGGACAGCTGTCAGTCTGCCCAAGAAGGAAGCTTGGTGCTCCAAAAAGTAGATGATCACAGTACACATGGCCTGGATGGACACCTCCACAGTCCAGGCCAGAGCATGCAATCGCTCTGGTGTATCCGCCAAATCTCCACAGACATTGCGCTAGACATTCAGTATCTGCTGCCGTACGGACAACTCCAGAGACTCATCATCCAACTCAAAGTCGGTCTCTGAATCACCCAGACACTCCACTGACTGCCTGAGGCTAGCTCCACCACGCTATCTGGCAGTTGCAAGTGCGAATGTAACGTGCCCCCACTAGACTGGGCATGTCCCCGATCCAATGTGATAATCCCAACCAAGGTGCCAGTATCTGTGATGGTGCTTGGTGCAGAGAGAGGGTGTGATGTTGCATCCTCCCAGGATTCTTCACCCTCCTCAGAGGTGACTAGTGGCTTCTGAAGGAGGGTAAGCTGAAGACGCTTCTGCTGTGACAAAGAGACATAAGTAAGGCGTTAATGGGCATCACAGACCTTGGCACATCAGCACTATGGGAATACACTCTGTTACCTTACTCATGTCCAATATGAAATGCTCTGAATACAATACGCACTTGAACAATGATCTGAAGCTTCTGATGGTGAAGCTCGTCAGGGTTTCAATGTCTGAACTAAATTAACAAGCTTCATTGAATCATGCTGACCCTCCATTAACCTTCTACTTGCTCTGTCCCCTGGCACAAGGTTTCATAAACTGAGGCCTTTCATAGAATCCCTACAGTGCAGAAGGAGGCCATTTGGTCCATCGGGTCCGCATCAACCCTCCAAAAGAGGGGTCCTCTCCACCTCCCACCCGCCCTATCCCCATAGCCTATCCTGCATATTTCTGGACACCAAGGAGCAATTTAGCCTGGCCAATCCACCTAACTTGCACATCTTTGGACTGTGGGAAGAAACCAGAGCACCCGGAGGAAACGCACGCAGACATGGGGAGAATGTGCAAACTCCACACAGACTGTCACCCAAGGTCGGAATTGAACCCGGGTCCCTGGCACTGTGAGGCAGCAGTGCTAACCACTCACCATGGCCGTCCTCATGAGCTCATTGAGCCATTTCTGGCATTGGGACCATGTTCTCCTGATGAGCCCAACAACACTGACCTCCTCGGCCATCTCCTCTCAGGTAGCACGTGTGTGTTTTGGCTTCCTCCTCTTCCAAAGGGCAGGCATAAGCTGCTCACATTGGTCGGAGATTGCACCTCACTGCCAACTGATCCCCTTAAGCAGACAATTACTGCTTGCAGGCTCCCAGGGTGAGCTGTGGAGGGTAGTGGCCCCCGTTCAAAAGAACTTGGTGTCTGATCAAGGGACCTGGCAACATGAAGGGGGGCCCATTAAGAGCCATCCACTGCCTTTGCTGACAACCCTCTACCCGTCCCACCATCATCCACCTATACCTGGGTCTCTTGATCTAAGGCCTCAGGTGGCTTTTCACAGTAACTTCATTGCAGTGTTAATGTAAGCCCACTTGTGACAATAAAATATTATTGTTATTTTATGCAGTACTGGTAGCAACTACAACCTCCCTAGTTGAACTGCTGAGTGTAGAAGAACTGCCAGTCTGGAGGGATGTGTGCCTGGTGTGGTCGCTGAGGATCAAACAGGTTTTGTAGAGGGCAGGCAGCTCTCTAGTAACATCAGGTTATGTGGTTATGACTCTGTCAGGGGGGCAGGTGCCAGACGTTATTGTTTCTTTGGATGCAGCAAAGCCTTTTGATTGGGTGGAGTGGAGGTATTTATTTGAAATCTTGGTCGGTTTAGGGTTGTCCCGAACTTTGTGGCTTGGGTGCGTCTGTTGTATGTAGTCCCGGTGCAAGTGTACGTACAAATGAGATGAGCTCAAGAGTTTTGGACTGCACAGGGAAACGAGACAGGGGTGTCCACTGTTGCCGTGGTTCATGTTGGAGATTGAGCCCTTGGCGTTGGCCCTTTGGGGGTCAGTGGTGTGGCAGGGGATTGTGAGGAGCAAGGAGCACTGGGTGTCGTTGTGCTGGGTGTAGTTGTTTGAGTCAGACCCGCTGGAGAGTATGGGTAGGATCATGGGAATATTGAAGAGGTTTGGGGCCTTCTCTGGGTATAAGTTAAATGTTGGGAAGAGTGAGGTATTTCCGGTAAATGCAGTGGGGCGGGGGGGCCAACTTGGGGTTGTTGCCGTTCAAGGTAGTTAGGGAAAGGTTCAGATATTTGGGGATGCCGGTGACGAGGGAATGGACTACAATGCACAGGTGGAATTTGACAGTGTTGGTGGAGGAGATTGGGGGGATTTTAAGAGATGGGATACATTACACCTGACATTTTGGCAGGGATGGTGCAGGCGGTAAAGATGAATGTGTTGCCAAGGTTCTTGTTTGTTTTCCAGACCCTCACAATCTTTTGACTGACAGAGGCAGAGACAGAAAGGGGGGGATGGCGCTCCTGAAACTGTTGCACTATTACTGGGCGGCGAATGTGGAGAAGGTGAGGCGATGTTGGGAATGGGGGGGGGGGGGTCCGGCCTGAGGGCTATGGTGACTGCTCCGCTGCCACTACTCCTAGACTTTTTCTCATGACAGAGGTCACATGATTATGGCAAGCCAGGTAGGACACTTAATCACGATTGCAGTTCAGATCCCAAATAGTGGGCGGGATTCTCCACTCCCACGCCGAAGTTGCCGCACCGTCGTGAACGCCGTCGAGGTTCACAACGGCGCGGAACGGCCCCGGTCCTAACCGATTCAGGCCCTGACAATGGGCCCGTATCGGGGCCACGTCATCTACACGCACCAGGCCTTGTCGCCCGCGTAAAAGCGGCGCCGCATAGATGACGCGGCCGGCGCCACATAACGGACGTCATCCGCGCATGCGTGGTTTCCATCCTCTCTAAGTCCGCCCTGCAAGAAGATGGGGGACGGATCTTGCGGGGCTGCGGAAGGAAGGAGGTCCTCCTTCAGAGAGGACGGCCCGGCGATCGGTGGGCACCGATCGCGGGCCACCCCACATTCCAGGTGAAGCCCGGTGCAGGATCCCCCCTCGCCCCCCCACAGGCCACCCCCCCAGCGTTCATGCACCGCTCACGACTGCAGCGACCAGGTGTGGACGGCGCCGGGGGGAACCCGCCGTTTTGGCCTGGCCGCTCGGCCCATCCGGGCCTCAGAATAGCAGGGTTGCCAGAGAATCACCACTTTGGGTGTCTCCGGCGATTCTCCGGCCTGCGGCCCGTGAAACTCGACCGGGCCGTTCCCGCCGCTTGGGAGCATCGCGGGCGGGCGTCGGACCGGAGTCCCCGGAAATTTTGGCGGCACAGGCGATTCTGCCAACCGGCGTGGGAGTGGAGAATCACGCCCAGTGTGTAGGTTACATTAAGATTGAGTGGGCCCTTTATCAGTGGACCACAAGACAGCTGAAGTTCTTATCAAGATGTAAACAGCCCTTGAGCTGAAACTTATTGTGAGCCTGACTTTGACTTGGGGAATGTTTGTGGGATCAGGAACGTCATGCAATGGGCATGAATGAGAAGTATTTTGGCATGTGATTTTATCTTTAGATCAGGATTAGACTCCAACAGAGCAGATGTTTACATGGATTTGATTGATGGTTCCTGATGAGCAAGAGTTTTAGTAACTGGTATTCAAAGTGCCTCGGCTACTCTTCAAACCACTGCCCATATTTGGGAACAGTACGAAGTCTTACAACACCAGGTTAAAGTCCAACAGGTTTGTTTCAATGTCACTAGCTTTCGGAGCGCTGCTCCTTCCTCAGGTGAATGAAGAAATCTGTTCCAGAAACACATATATAGACAAATTCAAAGATGCCAAACAATGCTTGGAATGCGAGCATTAGCAGGTGATTAAATCTTTACAGATCCAGAGATGGGGTAACCCCAGGTTAAAGAGGTGTGAATTGTACCAAGCCAGGACAGTTGGTAGGATTTCGCAGGCCAGATGGTGGGGGATGAATGTAATGCGACATGAATCCCAGGTCCCGGTTGAGGCCGCACTCATGTGTGCGGAACTTGGCTATAAGTTTCTGCTCGGCGATTCTGCGTTGTCGCGGGTCCTGAAGGCCGCCTTGGAGAACGCTTACCCGGAGATCAGAGGCTGAATGCCCTTGACTGCTGAAGTGTTCCCCGACTGGAAGGGAACATTCCTGCCTGGTGATTGTTGCGCGATGTCCGTTCATTCGTTGTCGCAGCGTCTGCGTGGTCTCGCCAATGTACCACGCTTCAGGACATCCTTTCCTGCAGTGTATGAGGTAGACAACGTTGGCCGAGTTGCACGAGTATGTACCGCGTACCTGGTGGGTGGCGTTCTCCAAGGCGACCTTCAGGACCCGCGACAACGCAGAATTGCCGAGCAGAAACTTATAGCCAAGTTCCGCACACATGAGTGCGGCCTCAACCGGGACCTGGGATTCATGTCGCATTACATTCATCCCCCACCATCTGGCCTGCGAAATCCTACCAACTGTCCTGGCTTGGTACAATTCACACCTCTTTAACCTGGGGTTACCCCATCTCTGGATCTGTAAAGGTTTAATCACCTGCTAACGCTCGCATTCCAAGCATTGTTTGGCATCTTTGAATTTGTCTATATATGTGTTTCTGGAACAGATTTCTTCATTCACCTGAGGAAGGTGCAGCGCTCCGAAAGCTAGTGACATCGAAACAAACCTGTTGGACTTTAACCTGGTGTTGTAAGACTTCGTACTGTGCTCACCCCAGTCCAACGCCGGCATCTCCACATCATGGCTACCAACGACACCGCAAACTGCCGGCTCAAAGTGGAGAGGATCTCCAGGAAGATCGCGCATATAGACACTGACATTAAGTTTCTACAAAGATGCAAGAAAGCAGACAAGATCCCGAAAGGGCTACAGATCACAAACCCACTCAAGTCGACCTACAACACAGACTTCGCTGAGAGACTCTGCCGTCGCACCTCTCTCACACTCCTCAACCACCTCGTACACCAGCTCTACAGCAGACGACGCAACCTGGAAACCAAGATAGAGGTCATATTCTCAACTTGCGCTCAGGATGCAGCAGACCAGCTGCGGAACACCGCCAAACAGATGAGACAACAATACTATGCCACCTATATGCATACCAAGAACAAAAAGCTTGAGAAACTTGGCATCACCACCGGCAGCAACCAAGCCACCCCCGGTGTCACAGTAGAAAACAATACAGGGAAATCTATTGTCAACTTGTCAGACTACACCCTTCAACCAGATGAAATCGAAGTCCTCAGCAGAGGGCTCAATTTCTGCACCACCACCAAAATGGACCCCATCAGTCTCGCGGCAGACACGGAGGAATTCATCAGGCGAATGAGGCTCCGGGAATTCTTCCACAGACCCCAAGAGGCCAACAGCGAACCCAAGCAGACTACCAATGAACCGGAACAGCAGACCGAGAGATCTGCGGTGCGGCAACCGAAGAAGAAAGAGTCGAATTGGACCCCTCCGGAAGGCCGCTGCCTTAGACTCGACATGTATGCTCAAGCCGTCAGGAGTCGCGTCAATGCCAGATTCATCAGTCGCATTCACAAGACAGCCCCGAACGTCACCCAAGCACAACGCAATGCCATCCGCGTTCTCAAGACCAACCACAGCATCGTCATCAAACCAGCAGACAAAGGGGGGGCCACTGTCGTACTGAACAGAACGGACTACTGCAAAGAAGTATACCGACAACTGAACAACCAAGAACACTACAGACAGTTACCCGCAGATCCGACCAAGGAACACATCCGCCAACTTAACAGACTGATCAAGACCTTGGATCCAGATCTTCAGAGCACCCTACGTGCTCTCATCCCACGTACTCCCCGCATTGGAGATCTCTACTGCCTCCCGAAAATACATAAGGCCAACACACCAGGCCGCCCTATCGTTTCAGGCAATGGGACCCTGTGTGAGAACCTCTCTGGCTACATCGAGGGCATCTTGAAACCCATCGTACAAGGTACACCCAGCTTCTGTCGCGACACAACGGACTTCCTACAGAAACTCAGCACCCATGGACCAGTTGAACCAGGAACATTCCTCGTCACAATGGACGTCTCGGCACTCTACACCAGCATCCCCCATGACGACGGCATTGCTGCAACAGCCTCAGTACTCAACACCGACAACTGCCAATCTCCAGACGCAATTCTGCAACTCATCCGCTTCATTCTGGATCACAACGTCTTCACCTTCGACAACAAGTTCTTCATCCAGACGCACGGAACAGCCATGGGGACCAAATTCGCACCCCAATACGCCAACATCTTCATGCACAAGTTTGAACAGGACCTACTCACCGCACAGGACCTTCAACCGATGTTATACACCAGATACATCGATGACATTTTTTTCCTTTGGACCCACGGCGAAGAATCACTGAAACGACTACACGATGACATTAATAAGTTCCATCCAACCATCAGACTCACCATGGACTACTCTCCAAAATCAGTTGCATTCTTGGACACACTCGTCTCCATCAAGGACGGTCACCTCAGCACTTCGCTTTACCGCAAACCTACGGATAACCTCATGATGCTCCACTTCTCCAGCTTCCACCCTAAACACATTAAAGAAGCCATCCCCTATGGACAAGCGCTCCGTATACACAGGATCTGCTCAGACGAGGAGGAGCATAACAGACATCTACAGACGTTGAAAGATGCCCTCGTATGAACGGGATATGGCACTCGACTCATCGATCGACAGTTCCAACGCGCCACAGCGAAAAACCGGACCGACCTCCTCAGAAGACAAACATGGGACACAACCGACAGAATACCCTTCGTCGTCCAGTACTTCCCCGGAGCGGAGAAACTACGTCATCTTCTTCACAGCCTTCAACACGTCATTGATGACGATGAACATCTTGCCAAGGTCATCCCCACACCCCCACTACTTGCCTTCAAACAACCGCGCAACCTCAAACGAACCATTGTTTGCAGCAAACTACCCAGTCTTCAGAACAGTGACCACGACACCACACAACCCTGTCATGGCAATATCTGCAAGACGTGCCAGATCATCGACATGGATACCACTATTACACGTGAGAACACCACCCACCAGGTACGTGGTACATACTCGTGCAAC
Source organism: Scyliorhinus torazame (assembly GCF_047496885.1). NCBI lineage: Eukaryota > Metazoa > Chordata > Chondrichthyes > Carcharhiniformes > Scyliorhinidae > Scyliorhinus > Scyliorhinus torazame. The sequence goes on from NC_092722.1 coordinate 30,003,716, forward strand.
TCGGCCGACGTTGTCTACCTCATACGCTGCAGGAAAGGATGTCCCGAAGCGTGGTACATTGGCGAGACCATGCAGACGCTGCGACAACGAATGAACGGACATCGCGCAACAATCACCAGGCAGGAATGTTCCCTTCCAGTCGGGGAACACTTCAGCAGTCAAGGGCATTCAGCCTCTGATCTCCGGGTAAGCGTTCTCCAAGGCGGCCTTCAGGACCCGCGACAACGCAGAATCGCCGAGCAGAAACTTATAGCCAAGTTCCGCACACATGATTGCGGCCTCAACCGGGACCTGGGATTCATGTCGCATTACATTCATCCCCCACCATCTGGCCTGCGAAATCCTACCAACTGTCCTGGCTTGGTACAATTCACACCTCTTTAACCTGGGGTTACCCCATCTCTGGATCTGTAAAGATTTAATCACCTGCTAATGCTCGCATTCCAAGCATTGTTTGGCATCTTTGAATTTGTCTATATATGTGTTTCTGGAACAGATTTCTTCATTCACCTGAGGAAGGAGCAGCGCTCCGAAAGCTAGTGACATCGAAACAAACCTGTTGGACTTTAACCTGGTGTTGTAAGACTTCGTACTGTGCTCACCCCAGTCCAACGCCGGCATCTCCACATCATATTTGGGAAGTAAGCTTTGGCAGCAAGATCCATCAGTAAGCAAGGTCAGCAGTTGTTTCCCTTGGTCTCATCCCTTTGTTTCTCTAACCTCCTTCAGCCCATCACCTTATAAGATCTCCGAGTTCCTCCAATTCTGCCTCTTACACATTTGTCATGTCCTTTGCTCCTCTGTTCGTAGCCGTGCCTTCAGCTGTCTCAGCCTCAAGTTCCAAAGCTCCCTCCCCAAACCATTCTACCTGTCTTTTCACCTTTAAGATGTTCCTTAAAACCTATCTCTTTGACCAAGCTTTTATTCACCTGTCCAAATGTCTCCTTCTTTGGCTCAGTACAGATTATTGGGTGGAATTTCCCAAAAAATGCCAGAGTCATTTTCAGAGAGAAAATCGGTGTGATTCTCGATGACCCCAGAGGCGCTATCTGGATCACGATCCTTAACCACTTCGAAAAAAAAATTCCCCACATGAAAAATTTCCCCACCTGAGGCACAAAGTGTCTTATTTGCTACCCCTGGAGGTCATTTGAGCACTTCAATTAAGAGGATGCTGCATTTAAATGGCTGCACTGCACTCACTCTCATTCAAGATAGGAGGATGGCAGCGAGAAGACCATTCCAGATTTTCAGATGAGGTCCTGACTCGATGGCTGGATGCCATGGAGGAGAGGTGGGCCACAATGTACCCATGGTTTGGGCAGGAGGCCCTCCAGCAAGGTCACTAATCTCACCTGGAAAACGGTGGCTGGCTGGTAAGTGCCAGCAGCATGACCATGAGGACAGGGGTTCAATGCAGAAAAAGCTGAATAACCTCCTCCGATCTACCAGGGTAAGTGTCCCCTGTCTCCCCTTGGAATTTGGCCCTTCCATCAACCCCTGGAATATCAGCTTGAACCCATAGGCCACCATTTTGCAGGTTTCCAGCACCCGATCTCCCAGCATCATCCTCAAATCCCCCACCACAACACATCAGAACCCCTCCCTGCTTAATAATAATAATAATAATTTTTATTATTGTCACAAGTAGGCCTACATTAACACTGCAATGAAGTTACTGTGAAAAGCCCCTAGTCGCCACACCCTGTTCGGGTGCACAGAGGGAGAATTCCGAATTCCAATTCACCAAACAGCACCTCTTTCGGGACTTGGGGAGGAAACCCACAGCTTAAGCACACATGCCAGTTGTCCTCAACCTCTAACCCACCAAGGGTGTTGTTAACAATATCCCTTTTATGTCCCTGCAGGAGAAGGCATCCCACAACCAGAAAGGGAGAGAGAAAAGGCGGATGGAAGAATACTCAAACAAAGTATTCTGACTCCTTTTAAAGAGAGGTCCAGGGAGCTCACAAGGGAGGACCAAGAGTGGGCCTGCATAGACATGGAGCTTGGCCTGCACTAGAAAAGTGAGGAGCCACTGCACCTTCACCTTCACCAGCCTCAAGTGAGGTGTTTGTTGTCCGAACCCTTGACCGGGCTATGAAGTAAAACCATGTACCTGGTCTTGCAGGAACATCAATCAAAGAGCCTGGCCCGTCAACAAGCAGTGTCCATCCCCAGAGGAGATCTCCAAGATGGACACGGATGACATGTCACAACTATTAACTGCACCATCCACCATGTCAGGGACAGGCACCTCAGTGGGCAAACTTAGCAGACAGCTTCTGGTCATCTTCTGCTGAGTACTACACTGCTTCTGATGCACATCAGGTGGAGATAGCAGGGTTCCAGGGATCAGACAGTCAGAGATCTGCTGGATCCCAGGACTCAACAGTGCCCCAGCAGGTGCGGTGCCCCTGTACATATTCAACCCTCAGCTGCTGGAGATGCAAAGGCAGAACCGGGGAAAGTAGGAGGGGTTGACAGAGACATTCCGGTGACTGCAAGGTTGAATGGAGGAGCCCCAAAGCCTTTGTTTGCAGGGGATGTTGCCGGCGTTGCATGGCACAGGGGTGGCAGCCGCAGTGGAAAGTCTGGGGCAAGACATCAAAGCCATGACTGGTGAATTTCAAAGCATGGCTCAGTCCCGGAAGGCCATTTCTGAAGGCTTTGAGACCATGGTGCAGACACTGGCAGGCCTCCAGTACTGGCAGCACTAGATGATATTGAGGCTTCTGGTGCTCACTCCAGCTGTCCCTCTGTCTCATGAAGTAGCTCTGAGGCCCATGAGAACCCAGAGGGAGGAGGAAGCTCTGGAGAACAGCACACAATCTTTCCAGACCCTGAGAGTGACCAGCCCTTCTGAATCCCCCCTTCCTGATAGGAACGCTTCTCGGGGGCAGCGGGCAGAGTAGGGTGACATGTCAATATGAGTGCCACCTGAAACTTGACCAGGGCCCTCCAGATCCAGGCCCTCCAGAGGACATCCGCCAAAGACAACTCAGGTGACAGGCTTTGAAGCAGCAAGCCGCTTCCACTTTTGTTGTGCTTCCTGGGAATACATCTAGACTTAGTGGGAGGGCTGACAAGATGAAGGAGTTTTAGGGGCATAAAGTGGGCATGGGTGAAGTTAGGTACTGATAGTTGTGGGTCACAATTTGTGGACGGCACGGTGCCACAGTGGTTAGCACTGCTGCCTCACAGCTCCAGGGACCTGGGTTCAATTCTGGCCACAGGTGAGTGGCTGTGTGGAGTTTGCACTATCTCCTCATGTCTGCGTGAGTTTCCTCCGGGTGCTCCGGTTTCTTCCCACAGTCCAAAGATGTGCAGGTTAGGTGGATTGGTCATGCTAAATTGCCCTTAGTGTCCAAAAGGTTAGGTGGGGTTACTGGGTTACCCTGATAGGGTGGAGGCATGTGCTTAAGTAGGGTGCTCTTTCCAAGGGCCGGTTCAGACTCGATGGGCCGAATGGCCTCCTTCTGCACTGTAAATTCTATGATTTTAAAATCATTTGTCACAATCGTACTTGTCACATTTTCAGCAGTCTGATTCACCGTTCTATCACAGATCGGGTGAACTGCGAGCCTCGGTATCAAGCCTCCGCACAGGCGTCATCAGCCAAGACCTCAGCAGGCATCCCTTATCTCCAACCAGCATCCCTGCAGCCTGGGGTGATCCTCAAATATCACTGGGGCTTGAGACTGCCCAAGGATGAAACTATCATACATGCTCCCTATGTGCATGATCTTCATTTGATGGTCTGAGGGACTGGAACCCCTTTCTGTTAATATACAGGACTCCCCGAGGCCACGGGGCAGGTAGAGTCACATGAGTGGCATCGATGGTCCCCTGCACCTGTGGCAGACCAGCGATGGAAACAAATCCCGCAACCCTCTTGTTCTGATGGGCCTGGTCCAAGTCGAAATTGATGTAGTCAGAAGCCCTCGCATAGAGTTCATACATGACATCATGGATCCATTTGTGGGAGGGAGATTACGAGATGCCATAAAGGTTACCTGTTGAGCCCTGGGACAATCCAGTGGTGTAAACGCTGAGGGCTGCCGTGGCCCCCATGACCACAGGGAGCAGGTGCACTCATTCTCTTCATGGCGCCAGGTTTGAAAGGATGTTGCACAGGTGCTGCACTCTCTCCCTTGTGAGGCAGAGTGTCCGGTGGCACATGTTGTCCAACAGGTCCATGAAGGATACCAGGGGCGAAATTCTCCGGAAACGGCGCGATGTCCGCCGACTGGCGCCCAAAATGGCGCAAATCAGACAGGCATCGCGCCGCCCCAAAGGTGCGGAATGCTCCGCATCTTTGGGGGCCGAGCCCCAACATTGAGGGGCTAGGTCGGCGCCAGACGAATTTCCGCCCCGCCAGCTGGCGGAAAAGGCCTTTGGTGCCCCGCCAGCTGGCGCGGAAATGACATCTCCGGGCGGCGCATGCGCAGGAGCGTCAGTGGCCGCTGACGGCATTCCCGCGCCTGCGCAGTGGAGGGAGTCTCTTCCGCCTCCGCCATGTTGGAGACCGTGGTGCAGGCGGAAGGGAAAGAGTGCCCCCACGGCACAGGGCCGCCCGCGGATCGGTGGACCCCGATCGTGGACCAGGCCACCATGGGGGCACCCCCCGGGGCCAGATCGCCCCGCGCCACCCCAGGACCCTGGAGCCCGCCCGCGCCGCCTTGTCCCTCCGGTAAGGTAGGTGGTTTAATTTACGCCGGCGGGACAGGCATTTTAGCGGCGGGACTTCGGCCCATCCAGGCCGGAGAATCGAGCGGGGGGGCCCGCCAACCGGCGCGGCGTGATTCCCGCCCCCGCCGAATCTCTGGTGCCGGAGACTTCGGCAACCGGCGGGGGCGGGATTCGCGCCAGCCCCTGGCGATTCACCGACCCCGCGGGGGGTCGGAGAATCTCGCCCCGGGTCCTGTAAACCCTCAGTCTCCTTCGTCTTCGAGCCCCCTGTTGGGCCTACGCTACAGCTGGCCCTTGTGCCTGTCCAGTACCCCCTGGGCTCCTGGCGCTGGGTTCTCCTTGACAAGGTCTCTCGTAGCTGCTGGAGCGTGCGCTCCTCCACCGCAATTATTAGCAGAATCGCCAGCTCCATTGGTTCCAGCCCGAGATCTCTCAGAACTCTGCGAGGGATGAGAGAGAGAGACAATCAGGATTGTGTTCCAGCCGGTTGCCTTCAGACCCTCCCAACACTCCTTGTACTCATGGTCCTGGAAGCTGTAATTCCTTCACCTGCAGCCACCGCTCACTAACATGTCTCTTGCCCTTCCAACTTCATCGCTTGGCTGGTCCCGGTCAATGCCCTCATCCCTTCAAAGTTGCCGGTAGCCTCCTGTCTTGTTGCTCCCTCCTTTAATATCTGCAACACAGGGGGTTCAGACAGGCTGTTTAAATGGTCAACCATCCCTCATGGGCCGGTCAACTGGATGCCTATGTATACATTGAGGGCTATTGTTTCCTCTATGGCAAGCGCTGGCTTCCGGCTATTATACAAACACATTCCCTCTCGATCCCCTGCTTCCACCCTTTAATCCTTGACACATGAGTTTTCATCCCACCCATGACGTTGAGAATGTGGACAGCTGACATTGTTAAGGCTCAACTCATGATTACCAATTAGTTTGACGAGCATGACTCTCAGGAATGTTAGAGGACACAATTACTCAATGTAGCCGAGATAGGCTACACAAATAGGCACAATTCATAATCAGGCTGTGTCATTCCGAGAACTCTTTGCTATCATGCCTTTACACAAGACCCCTGGGCAGTCACTGCAGTATCTCTAAATGCTTACTCACCGGCCTGCCTTCCCACCCCCGTCCCCTCAGGGTCTCATCCAACCAGCCCCTTTTGCTGCCCTCCTTCAGTCTCATCAAACCCTTCCCCCATCTCAGGAGTCACACACACACAAGACATCCCATACCCCATACCACTAACAGCTGTAAACTGAGCATTAATTTTCACTTCCTTGACTACACGTCTCATTCAGGGCTGTGCACAGTTACTAAAACAGATAGGCAGCATCATTCAGGGCTGTGAACACTTTCGAAAACAGACAGGTTGAAGGCTTCAGGACATCACACACCAGCCTCAAACCCCATCTCGGAGGAGGTGCCTCTCACCCCCCTCTCACCCCCAAACACCCTTGAACCGGCCCCCCCTTACAGCAGCCCAGAGGATACTGTCCCTGTGTACACCATGGAACAATGTGGAGAGGGGTTCTCACCATCCCCCTCCCTCTCGGAAGTCATGGAGCCTGGCTCCCATTTTTAAAAAGCAGTAGTGACTCGTGCATGTGTGATATCACGCTGGTGGATGGAAGATTCAATGAGGTCTGAAGATTTGACTATAAGCTTGCTGATGATATTGCATTGGATTTAAAGTAAGTCAAATCAGGTTCTCGCCCTTTCTGGGCGTGAACCTGATCGTGTCATCGGGGAGAACCCGGGAACATCACGTCCCGCAATCTCTTAAGCGCAAATCCCATTTTTGGCCTCTTGCAACATTTTGCACCCATTACAGGATTTGCGCCTGCGGCTAACGGACCCACAGTATCGAGAACATTGGCTGATTACACTCCTATGAATTTCCTGAGGATGTTTTACTATGTTAATGGTGCAAGCTGTTGCTATTAAACCTGTTCATACGGATGCCTGATGCTGACTGGTGCATTCATTTTGTTGAAGTCAGCAATATACTTTTTGTGAATACCAGAGGCAGTGGGTTAAGGCCCTTAAGTGGGCAGAGACAGAAGGCAGCAGGTCCCCAACTGTCATGCTCTCTCCTGATTAAATGCCACCTCGCCACTAAACATGCATCAAGGGAGGGCATTAAATTCCACCTCTCTTTCTCCTCCTACATCCTCACCAACATATAAATGATGTGGAGATGCCGGCGTTGGACTGGGGTGAGCACAGTAAGAAGTTTTACAACACCAGGTTAAAGTCCAACAGGTTTGTTTCGATGTCACTAGCTTTTGGAGCGCTGCTCCGAAAGCTAGTGACATCGAAACAAACCTGTTGGACTTTAACCTGGTGTTGTAAAACTTCTTACTGTAACATATAAATGGGCAGTGTTCTACATATTATTTCCCTAGAACATAGGAATTAACAGCAGAAGTTGGCAATTCAACCCTTCGAGGCTACTCTGCCATTTAATCAGATCATGGCTGATCTCTTCCTGGTCTCAGATCCACCTCCTTGCCTGTTCCTCATATCGCTTTAACCCATTTTAAAATCAGAAATACAACTATCTCCTTCTTGAAACCATTTAATGATTCAGTCTCCATTGCACTATGGGGCAGCGAGTTCCACAAATTCACCACGCTCTGCGAGAAGTAGTTCCTCCTCATTTCAGTTTTAAATCTACCGCCTCTCAACCTATATCTGTGACCCATCATTCTAGATTGCCCCACAAGGGGGAACATTTTTACTTTATCAATCCGTCTTAGTATTTTATGTACCTCAATCAGATCCCCTCTCATTCTTCTAAACTCCAGTAAGCATGAGCCCAAACTGTTCAATCTCTCCTCATAAGTTAATCTTTTAATCCTGGAATCAACCTGGTGAACCTCCTCTGAACTTCCTCCAATGCCACCGCATCCTTCCTCAAATAAGGAGACCAAAACTGGACACAATATTCCACATGTGGTCTCACCAACGCCTTATACAATTACAACACTTCTCTACTTTTATACACCAGTCCTTTTGTAATAAACGCTGAAATTTAATTTGCCTTTTTATTACATGCTACACCTACATACTGACTTTCTATGATTCATGAACAAAGACACCCAGATCCCTCTGCCCAGATGCATTTTGAATTTGCTTTCCATTTAGATTATAATTTCCCATCTATTTTTTCGGCCAAAATGAATAACCTCGTACTTATCCACATTAAACTCCATCTACCAAATTTTGGCCTATTCTCCTAGCCTATCTATATCCATCTGTAAATTCTTATCTCCTCTTCACAGCCTGCTTTCCCACCTATTTTAGCATCATCCACAAATTTTGATATGTTACTCCCTGCCCCTGCTTGCAGATCATTTATATAGATTGTAAACAGTTGAGGTCTGAAGACTGACCCCTGCGGCACCCCACTAGTTACAGTTCATCAGCCAGAGAAGGACCCATTTATCCCGACCCTCTGCTTTCTGTTAGTCAGCCAATCCTCAATCCAATCAAGTACTCTACCCCCAATCCGCTGCGATGTCACTTTCTGGATCAATCTCTTATGCGGCACCTTGTCAAACGCCTTCTGGAAATCTAGATGCACCACATCCACAGGTTCCCCATTATCCAGCTTCCTCAAAGAACTCAAGCAAGTTTGTCAAGCATGACTTAACCTTCATAAAATCATGCTGACAACGGTGAATTGAGCTTTGCCTTTCCAAATGTTCAGTTATCTCCTCCTTAATGACTGATTCCAGTAACTTCCCCACCAAGCTAACGGGTCTATAGTTTCCTACTTTGTGCCACTCTCTCCTTTTGATTAGGGGTGTCACATTAGCGTGTTTCCAATCCACTGAGACCTTTCCAAAATCCAGGGAATTTTGAAATATCATAACCATAACTATCTCTGTTGTCACCTCCTTTAATACCTTGGGGCAGTGTTTTTCAAACTTTCTTTCCCGGGATCCACTTTTACCAACTGGTGGACCTTCGGGACGCATGCCGGCCAACATTCGCGAGCCATGCCGGTCGACCTTAGCGACCCATTCCAGCCAACCTTCGCAACACACCATTATTGCTTTCATTTAATACGGCACGTGAGCCTGCTTGGTCCTCACAATTTCCGTTGCTTCATCATTCAATGTTACACGGTGGCGCAGTGGTTAGCACCTCTTCCTACGGCCCTGAGGACCCGGGCTCAATCCCGGCCCCGGGTCACTGTCTGTGTGGAGTTTGCACATTCTCCCTGTGCCTACATGGGTCTCACCCCCACAACCCAAAGATGTGCAGGTTAGGTGGATTGGCCAGGCTAAATTGCCCCTTAATTGGAAAAAAACCCCTCTAAATTTGTATGAAAAAAAGTTACATTTCTGCTAAGGACTTCAGCTGATGATTTCTGTTCTCGCTGCATCCTTTGAAAAAAATCAAAAGGTTTGTCCTCGAACTCGCCTTTGAAGATTTGAGGGTTTTAGACTTTCATTTGCCAGTTCTTCCCTGCATATAACACACATGGACTTTGCATCCTGATTTGCATTGGCTTGGTTAAAGCCATGCCTCAAGAAATCATCCATATACTGCTTTGTTCCCAATTTCAGTTTCTTCTTAATTGTTTGTCTACCAGAAGCCTTGGAGCTCTGCATGCAGCTCACACCAGTACTGCTTTGTCCTGCAATGGACTCTCCTGAAAAGCTCTCTCCAGAGAAGATCTCTCCAGCAGATTCAATTGTGAGATCCTGGCCTGTTTGTGTCTCTGGCCCTCTCTTTCTTACTATAAAATACTCAATTTTCAGTGCTTCACACAGTCCTGTTGCTTGCTTGCACGGACGTACAGGGTGCGTGGCGTCAGTGTACATGCTGGGCACGTAATTTTCTCTGCCACTGCCTTGGCGGAAAGATTCCCTCGTTCATCTTTAAAGGTGGTCCCGGCCGGTATTCTTTTTTTCACTTTGAAACTTTATTTCCAACACCTGGGGCGGGATTCTCCGACCCCCCGCCGGGTCAGAGAATCGCCAGGGGGGGCGGCGTGAATCCTGCCCCGCCGCTCCGACGCTGGCTGCTGAATTCTCTGGTGATTTTTTTTGGCGGCGGCGGGGATCACGTCGCGCCGGTCGCGGGCCGTTGGTAGTGGCCCCCCCGGCAATTTTCCGGGCCCTAATGGGCCGAGCGGCAGCCCGTTTTCGACCTGTCCCGCCGACGTGAAATACACAAGGTCCATACCACCGATCTGCGGGTGGGCCTGTGCCGTGGGGCACTCATTCCCTCCGCGCCGGCCTCTGTAAAGCTCCGCCATGGCCGGCGCGGAGAAGAAACCCCTGTGCATGCGCAGGGATCACACCAGCGGTGCTGCGCATGCGCCAGAACACGCTGGCGCTCCCGCGCATGTGCCAACTCGCGCCAGCCAGCGGAGGCCCTTCGGCGCCGGTTGGCGCAGTGCCAACCACTCCAGCGCCTGCCTAGCCCCCAGAAGTGTGGAGGATTCCACAACTTCCGGGCGGCCCGACGCTGGAGTGGTTCACACTATTCTTTGCCTCTGGTACAGCCCGCCCGCCAGTTGGGGGAGAAGCCCGCCCCTGATTTTTACAAGTTTATGAGTTTTTACATCTGAGAATTAAAACAATTTCAGTTGAACATGCGTATCTCTTCATTTATACACAAACTTTGTTTAAAATATAATCCAATTTCTTTAGAAATTGAAACAAGTGTACAAAAAAGTACAATCGCGTTTTTACTTTACAAACGGGGGGTGGGACTCTCTGATCCTGAGGCTAAGTGTTGATGCCGTCACGTTTTACGACAGCGTCAACAGGTCTCCAGGAGCAGCGATCCTGCGCCCTGCAGAGGCGAGCACAGCACTGAAGCGACTGATGCAGCTGCAGCTGCCGATACCGGCATCAAACGGGCGCCGTGGGTCTGCACATGCGCGCTGTGGCCGGTGCAAACTCCCCCCCCTCCCCGGGTTGCGCAGTCTTCCAAGAAGCCTTTCTCTGACCCTCGGGTGGCGTACTTAATCTTCTCCAGGTGGAGAAATTCCAAAAGATCAGCGAGCGAGTCTGCAGCTGTAGGTGGTGCTGCCGATCGCCAGCCTAGCATGATTCTCCGGTGTGCGATTAGGGAAGCGAAAGCAAGAGCGTTGGCCCTCTTCCCCATGTGTAACTCTGGCTGCTCCGATACCCCGAAGATTGCCACTATTGGGCATGGCTTCACCCTCACCCCCACAACCTTGGACATTGCCTTGGAGAAGGCTGTCCAGAACCCAGCAAGCTTGGGGCAAGCCCAAAACATGTGGGTGTGGTTGGCCGGGCCCCTCTGGCACCGCTCATATTTGTCCTCCACCTCCGGGAAGAACCTGCTCATTCAGGTTCTGGTCAGGTGCGCTCTGCGCACAACTTTGAGCTGCATTAGGCTTAGCCTTGCGCAAGAGGAGGTGGAGTTCACCCTGCTCAGTGCTTCGCTCCAGAGACCCCATCCTACCTCTGTCCCCAGTTCGTCCTCCCATTTTTGTCTGATCTCGTCCAGTGGAATCTGGGCTCTGTCCAGTAGCTGTCCGTATATTTTCCTACATAGCCCCCCCTTCTTGTTGCTTGTGCCTATCAGGTCCTCTAGTAGTGTGCTTTCTGGGGCCCCAGGGTACCCCACTGTCTCTTTGCGGAGGAAGTGTTTTATTTGGAGGTGTCTCATTTCCTGTCCTTTTGCTAGCCTCCACTTCCTCGTCAGTTCGTCTAGTGTCGCCAGTCTGTGCCCTACGTAGAAGTCCCCGACCGTCAATGTGCCCCCGTTCCGCCTCCATCTTTTGAAGGTGGTATCTAGCATGGCTGGGAGGAATCTGTGATTGCCGCAGGTGGGGGCCATGGGTGACATTTTGGTTATCCAGAAGTGTTGTCCGAGCTGGGTCCATGTTCTCAGCGTGGCCGCTACCACTGGGCTTGTTGTGTAATTTGTTGAGGAGGATGGGAGTGCTGCTGTAGCCAGGGCCCGGAGGGTCGTTCCTTTACAGGATGCCTCCTCCATTTGTACCCAATCTCCTCACTCTTTCTGCCGTTGCTGCCCAGTAGCAGTATTGTAGGTTTGGTAAGGCCAAGCCCCCTTTGATTTTCCTTCTTTGCAGTGTCTGTTTTGGGATTCTCGGGTTCTTACCCCCCCCACACACAAACGCCATGATTAGACTGTCTACGTTTTGGAAAAAGGCCTTGGGGATGAAGATCGGAATGGATCTAAACAGGAAGAGGAACCTTAGCAGTACGTTCATCTTGATCGTCTGCACTCTCCCCGCCAGGGAGCGTGGGAGTGAGCCCCACCTTTGAAGGTGTCTTCTTACTTCCTCGACCAGGCTGGTCAGGTTACACTTGTGGATCTGTGTCCAGTCTCTGGCTATCTGGATCCCCAGGTAGCGGAATCTGTTCTGGGCTGTTTTGAACGGGAGCCCCTCCAGCTCTCTCCCTCCCCCGTTTGGGTTCACTGGGAATGCCTTGCTTTTGCCAGGGTTAAGTTTGTAGCCCGAGAAGGTTCCAGTATTTGCAGTATTGCCTTCAGTCCCTCCTGTGGCTTCGAGACATAGAGGAGCAGGTCATTTGCATAGAGTGAGACTCTGTGCTCTCTGTCTCCTCTCCGGATTCCCTTCCAGCTGTTGGCATCCCGCAGGGCTATCACCAGGGGTTCAATGGCTAGCGCGAACAAGAGTGGGGACAGGGGGCAGCCCTGTCTTCCTCTCTGCAGCTGGAAGTATTTAGAGCTGGTGGTGTTAGTTCGGGCGCTCGCTTTGGGAGTGTTGTACAAGAGCCTCACCCATGCGGTGAACCCCGCTCCTAACCCAAACCGTTCCAGTACCTCGAGGAGGTATTTCCATTCAACTCTGTCGAAGGCCTTTTCTGCGTCCGGGGAGACAATCACCTCTGGTGTTCTCTCCCCAGAGGGGGTCATTATTACGTTCAGCAGCCGCCTGATGTTTGCTATGAGCTGCCTACCCTTGACAAAGCCAGTTTGGTCATCTGCGACCACCTCTGGTACACAGCCCTCCAGCCTTTTGGCCAGGACCTTTGCAAGTATTTTCGCATCCACGTTCAGCAGTGGAATGGGTCTGTATGATCCACATTCCGTGAGGTCTTTATCTTTTTTGGGTATCAGTGAAATTGTGGCCTGCGCTAACGTTGAGGGCAGGGTGCCCCTTGCCAGTGAGTCCGCGAACATGTCCCTTAGGTGTGGGGCCAGGACTGGTGCAAATTTTTTGTAGAAGTCCGCCGGGAACCCATCGGGTCCCAGTGCCTTCCCCGCCTGCATGGAGCTGATGCTCTCCATGATTTCTCCCAGGTCTATTGGTGCTTCCAGCTCCGCCCATCTGTCTACCCCTACAACTGGTAGTTTCAGTCCGTCTAGGAACAGTTTCGTCCCCGTTGGGGGCCTCGGAGGTGTACAGTCCCCGGTAGAAGGTCTCAAATGCCCGATTGACCTCCTTTGGTTCTGTTACCGGTCTGCCTCTGCTATCCTTTACCTGCGCTATTTCCCTTGTGGCTGCCTGCTTTCTCAGCTGGTGAGCCAATAGGCGGCCAGCCTTGTCTCCGTGTTCGTAGAAGGTCCCCCATGTCTGATGGAGTTGGTACACTGCTTTCCTAGTGGATAGCAGGTTAAAGTCCATTTGCAGCTTTTTCCTCTCCGCCAGCAGCCCTACGGTCGGGGCCTCGGAGTATTTTCTGTTGACTTCCAGGATGGAGTCCACCAGTTGTTGCCTGGCCACTCTCTCTGCCTTATCTCTGCTTGCCTTATAGGCTACGATCTCTCCTCTAATCACGGCCTTCAGTGCCTCCCAGAATGTGGAGGGTGAGACCTCCCCGTTTTGGTTGTTACTCACGTAGTCGCCTATGGCCCGCGATGGTTTCTGACAGAAGGCCTTGTCGGCCAGGAGGTCCGTGTCCAGCCTCCATGTGGGGCGCTGGGCACAGCCTGTCTCCAACCTCACCTCCATATAGTGTGGTGCGTGGTCAGAGATAACGATCCCATGATCCCTGGAAGCACCAATTTCCCCACTGCAAAGAAGTCGATACGGGTGTATACCTTGTGTACTTGTGAGAAGTATGACAATTCCTTCTCTCCTGGGTGCAGGAACCTCCATGGGTCCACCGCCCCCATCTGCTCCATAAATGCTCCTAGTTCCCTAGCCATGCCAGTCTTTTTCCCTGCTCTGGGGTTTGATCGGTCAGTCAGTGGGTCCCGTACACAGTTGAAGTCGCCCTCCATGATCAGTTGGTGTGTGTCAAGGTCGGGGATTTCTGCCATGGTCTTCTTTATGAATTCTGTGTCGTCCCAGTTGGGAGCGTACACATTTACCAGTACGACCGGTGCCCCTTCCAGGACACCGCTGACCATGACGTAACTTCCCCCTGGGTCCGTAACTGTCTTGGTTTCCAGGTCACCGCTCTCACCATGAGGTCGGGACCCAGGGCTCCGGGGTTTCCTTTGTCCAGGGGGCACCCACCATGGCCGCCAGCTGTGTGTACGCCACGTGGCTGCGCCCCTGCACTCCATGGTCTCCCTTCGTCCTGAAGCCCTCCCGAGTGGCTGTTTGCAGCACCGTCTTGGTTCCTCGCCCTGCCGAGGCCTGTATTCGTGCTGCTGATCTACCTCACCCTTCCCTTTGCTTCTCTTTTGTTCTGCGCTCTCCCCCCGACTCCTCCCCCACCCCTTAGTCCCTGTTCCTCTGTCCCCCCCCTGTGTTCTTTGCCCCCTTCTGCCCTCCCCCCCTTCTCTTTGTGCCAGGCGCTCCCTCTCCCCTGAGAAGCGCGCCGCGGCCCTCCTTTCTTCCTGCCCTCCCGTGTTAGCCCTCCTCGCTAGCACGGTGACCCCTCTCCCAGCACTTGCCCTGTTCTGGTCCTGTTTTACCTTCCTTTTGCTAGCCCTTGTCTCGCCCTTCTGTCCGCCTTTTTCACCCTCATTCACCTTGCTTCGCTCCCCCCCGTTGCATTGAGAGGTGGAACGAGCCCGGGAACGAGTTAGCACAGTCCCGCACAGTGCACCAAACATGTGTGTACAGTTCGTGATCGTATTGTCTCTGTTTGCGGTCTGCCCGCTGCTCTTTGTTCCGATTCTTCCTTTCTTTTCCATCCCTGTCACTTTCATGATGGCCGTTGTGGCTGTCCCTCCCCCAGTTTGTTCGCTCTAACAAACTCCTCCGCTGCCGCTGGGGTGTTAAAAAACAGCTCCTTCCCCTCAAATGTTACCCAGTGTTTGGCCGGGAATAACATGCCAAATTTCACATTACTTTTGTAGAGTGCTGATTTGGCCCTGTTGAATTCAGCCCTTCTCTTGGCCAGGTCCGCCCCAATGTCCTGGTACACCCTTATGGTCTTCCTTTCCCACGTGCTCACTTTCGTCTGCTGGGCCCACTTTAGGATTTTTTCCCTGTCTTGGAACCTGTGCAGCTTCACGATAATCGCCCTGGGCTGCTCCCTGGCTTTGGGGCTGGGTCGGAGCGACCTGTGCGCCCTGTCGATTTCTGGGGGGTTTGGAAACTTCTCCCTTCCCACTAGCTTGCCCAGCATTTGGGTGACGTAGCCTGTTGGATCTCTGCCCTCCATCCCCTCTGGCAGACCCACTATTTTAACATTCTGCCGTCTGGACCTATTTTCCTGGTCCTCCACTTTCCCTCTTAGGCTCCCCTGGGTCGTTACCAGCCTTTTCACCTCGGTTTCCTGAGTTACCATCCTGTCGCTCTGGTCCGAGGCAGCCCACTCCAACTCCTGAATAGTTTTCTCCTGCACCTCCACCTTCCTTTCCAGGCCGTTGATGGATCGCTGCATTTTTTCTGTTGTCTCCGCCAGCATCTCCTTCATCATTGTGTGGAGCTCCATCCTGAGTGCCTCCCTCATGGCGTTTATCTCTGTTTTTATCTCCTCCTTTATGGCATTTATTTCTGTTTTCAGCACGCTTCTCCATTCCTCCCCCTGTGCGAGGGGGGGAGGGGGGCGCCGCGTCCTGTTCCTGCTCAGCTGCTCGGCTCGCCAGCTTTTCCGCTTCCTGATTCGCTTGAACCTCCGCCTCGCCCCGTGGGGACGTCTGCCTGCGCGGCCGCAGCTCCTGCTTTTTTCCTTCGCCTTCGCTGCTGTTCCTTCTTACATCTCGCCGTCCCCTCAATTTATTATTTGGAGGCATATTTCTGTCTGTGCCTTCCCTTTAAAAACGATTTTTTAAATAAAAAGGGATTTTTTTTTGTGAAAGTATTTTTTCCCCTTTTAAAAAGTTTTTCTTTTTAAAAAAAAATTTGGAGGAGAGGAACAAGGAAGGTTGAATTTAAAAATTCTTATTTTGTCCTTGTGACCCTCTCCATGCTCCGACTTTCAGGCCGTTTCTGAGCGATCGCCACTCCTCCTCCGCGTGCAGCTCACCGGGACCAGTCTCTCTCTTTTTTCCCTCTCCCTCTCCAGCTCTGTGGATCGGAGCTTTGGCGCCTGGGCAGGGCCGAATTCGCAGGGCCTAAGGAATTTTTTTTTGTTGAAAATTCCCCGGGAAACCCCCCCCAAAAAAGCCGTGATTTCATGGCTGTGCGGGAGCGTCTTTGCTGCGGCCGCTCCGTTCGCGATCATGTCACAATATTTCTGACTGGTTCCATTGAATTGCACTATCCAAACGTCAAAGTCATTCCCTTCTCCATTCGTAGCAAAAGCACTTATTTCCTGATTTCCAGAGGGCAGCGACACAAAGTGATGACTGTGTAGGTTTCTTCCAGTGTTGACACGTGTCAGCCTTATTGACTGGCTTTGTTTGATCGGCATCCCTCACTGACAAACCTGGCCTGGCTTCCCTCTCACTGTCCATTAGCTGCATCCACCCCAGTCACAGACTGCTGACCACTTCCCGGCCAATACTTCACCTCGTGGGAGTGCAAGTAGACGTTGTGCTGGCCATTGAACAGCATAACCACGGAGCTGCCGGTCGCATACTGCGAATTGGTGGCGGGGGATGAGCCAAAGAGTGCTCAGAAGCTGAGCACCAGAGCAGAGCCCCAAGTTGGGGCCACCACTGTTAGTATCGCGTGCCCACGTGGATGCCCTACAGCCCTGTCCCCATCCCTGCGCGCGCGCAGTGACCAGCACACAGCTCTGCCTCACACCGGGACTTCTACACAGTTAGGGACTTATACACAGGCAACAGGCTGACAACATTAGAGGAATTAACTGAGAAGTTCCAGCTGACAGGGGGAAACAAGCTAAGATATACGCAGGTGATGCACTATCAATTATGACGAGACGAGAGTAGAATGTAATCGAGGCTTTATTACACAGAGATGTGTGGCCTCCTACAGCAGCTTATGAAATGGCTGCTGTTCGGAGAGCACACATATTTATACTCCGCCTCCTGGGCGGAGCCAGCAAGCAGGGATCTACCCCCGTACCTGTAGTACAGGGGCCTTACCGTAATACCCATATATACAATATAATACAACAGTGGTGACTACCACAGCAAGTTAAAAATTTCGTACGGAGGAAAACAAGGACATACCCCCATGACCACTGCAACATTCGCTGTCAGAGGACCTACTGGATGCCGGCATCTTAGGGACGGGGAACTGCTGCAACCTGTATGGGCAAATACTGGAAAGGGCACACTCATCACTGGAGGAGACAGGGGAAAAATGGGAGGAAGACCTAGGGTTTGAAATAGGGTGGAGACTCTGGGGCTAAGCACTGCACGGGGTCAATTCCACGTACACATGCCAAGGCTAAGCCTAATGCAGCTGAAAGTGGTATAGAGCTCACTCAACCAGAACCCGAATGAGCAGGTTCATCCCGGAGGTGGAGGACAATGCGAACGGTGCCAAGGAGATCGGGCCAACCACACCCACATGTTTTGGTCTTGCCCCAGACCAGTCGGGTACTGGACAGCCTTCTTTGAGGCAATGTCCGAGGTGGTGGGGATGTGGGTGGAGCCATGCTCGAGAGTTGCAGCCATCGGGGTATCAGAACAGCCATAGGGAGGAGGGCCAACGGTCTTGCCTTTGCCTCCCTAATCATCCACCAGAGAAACTTGCTCAGCTGGCGATCAGCAGCACCACCCATAGCTGCAGACGGGCTGCCCAACCTGTCGGAATTTCTCCAGATGAAGAAAATTAAATTCGCCATCCGGGGGTCGGAATAGGGCTTCCACAAAACGTGGGAACCATTCACCCAGTTGTTCCAAGACCTGTTTGTGGCCAACAGGTAATAGGCCAGAGGAAGGGAGGGGGGAAACCACAGTAAAACAACAAACACAAACAAAAAGAGAGGCAGGGGGGGAAATAAAGAGGCGTGGAGCCCAACCATGCCCAACACATAACAAAAAACATGTCGTCATGCAGGATAAAAGACCCGACGAGGGGACAGGGCATGCCAAACGACTAGAAGGGGAGGGGGGGTCAGGAAGAAAGCGGGGGGGATGAGGGAAGCAGGGGATCCAACTAAAACTAAGTGCCTATTGGAAAGCGAAAAACAATAAATTGTAACCGATGTAAATAACGAAAGACAACCAATGTATATATTTTTTGGTGTATGTTCACGCTCATCTCTGCTCTGTATAGTATGAAAAATCCTTAATAAAAACATTTAAAAAAAAACTCTTTGCATCCCCAACGATCAGTGGATGAGATATGTCCTCACAAAAAACATCCTATTTGACACTATTTGAAGGTTGCAATGGAGAAAGAGTTTCCTTATTATTTCTGGAATAATTCTGTGTGCCAGATCAGAAGAGAAAATGTAGTCAGGTTTATACATTGATGGTCAATATTATCTCTTACTGACTTGGAAGCATCAATGTTGAAGAAGTCATTTGATTATTTTGTTTAATAATAATAATCTTTATTAGTGTCATAAGTAGGCTTACATAAACACTGCAATGAAGTTACTGTGAAAAGCCCCTAGTCGCCACACTACGGCGCCTGTTCGGGTACACTGAGGGAGAATTCAGAATGTCCAAGTCACCTAACAAGCACGTCTTTCGGGACTTGAGGGAGGAAATGGGAGCACCCGGAGGAAACCCACGCAGACATGGGGAGAACGTGCAGACCCTGCACAGTGACCCAAGCCGGGAATCAAACCTGGGATCCTGGCGCTGTGAAGCAAGTGTGCTAATGTGCTGCCCATATTCTTCATTGTTGAGAAAACCAAAAAGGCAAACTTCTATAATGCAGGGAAATGGCAGGTGGAAAACAGTAAGAGAGACAAGGAAGTAGTGATGTGAGTGATAGATAGTTGGGATTTTAAAGATGGAGGATAGAAGAAAAGAGAAAAAATAGGAAAGAGAAATAAGTTTCATTGTTTGTAACCCTGAGGTCAGGAATGGAGTCATGAGTCTTCATTTCAACACAGTGAAGTAATAGAGCTTGTCGGATAGAATATTTAGAGCTGAGAACAAGGGAAAAAGGAACATTTAAAGCAGTGCCAACTGTAGAGACCGGCAAGAAATACTTTGATGAAATAGAGGGTGCAGACTTGAGTGAGCGAGATCACCTACATATCAGGTGACAAGGTTTAACTGCCTCGGAGAGCGGTCTCCCCAGACATGGAGGCGTGAGTGAGGTGTTAAAAGGTTTAGACAGACATAGCTGTGGTGGGAAGCAGGAAGAGAAATCAAGGATCCCAGTGCTTCTCCAGTTTCCAGGCCCCTTATTCCTAGCCCAACACCACCCACCCCCCCAAACTCCACTTCAACTCTCCCCCTTAATCATACATGATTCAAGATTCACAATCAGTTCACCAAACAATCAGAGAAAGGGCCTAGAAAAATGAAAACGCCCATCGTTGGAATCATCCAATATGTATGCAGCATGGGTCATTAATATTAAAAGCAGCAATGCTATAATCCAATGTTAGTTTGTGTGCATCTTTTGGTGATCCCACTGTGACTATTAAACAAACCAGGAAGTACTAATTTTACTTTACTAGCATTGTGCAACATTATTAATTTGACAGGAAAATATCCCATAAACCAGCACTGGGCTAAATCACTGGTTTTTAAAGCAGACCAAGGCAAGCCAGCAGCACGGTTCAATTCCCATACCAGCCTCCCCGAACAGGCATCGGAATGTGGCGACTAGGGGCTTTTCACAGTAACTTCATTTGAAGCCTACTTGTGACACTAAGTGATTTTCATTAGATATTTATAACAGTGTGCTGACGATAATGCCGATTTCAGTGACAGCCTCAGCCTTCATTAACATGTTTTTCACATTGCACCAGTGGACACATGACAGTAAAAGCATATTTGGGGGAAAGATAAACTGCACAAGGGACGGAATTATCCGATCGCGAGATTCACTTTTCCCGCTGGGAGTGCACCCCCGCCAACAGATTTTGTGGCAGCATGGGGTGGTTTCAATGGGAACTCCTATTGACCAGCGGTGGGAAGATACAGTCCCGCCGCCAGCGAATGGTGCACCGCCAAGAAACATGTGGCTGGGAACCCCGAAAAACCAGCCAAAGGTTTTTTCCATTCTGTAGAAGCAGGATAAGGCTTTCTTCTGTCTGGGTGTATTATTCAATGTAATTATTTTATACAGGGGGTGTAATTGAATTCTATTTTATCAGTAATCTCATGGGATAGAAAGATCAAATTATTTCTGAGCAACAAAGTAAAATAATTGAGCAACATAGGACTTCACTGTCAGTGAGAAGCCCTCAGGCGTCTCTGAGCACTGCAATATTTAAGCGACTGAATGGTTCACAAATGTATCCGTGTTTTCTTGATCAGCAAGTTTGAAGACTTTGCTAATTACTGCTTCTCACTAGAAGCAGTAATTTCAATATCTACAGTGTAACACAACTTTATCACGATATTTTAATCCCTCAAAAACTCAGAAGTACCACCAAGATGGAGTGGTAAAATAGACAAAAGGACAAGATTGAAGTCAATGCAGTAGATTCTCGAGAATGGGGTGGAGGAGAATAGGTATGGGCGGTGTGTGTGTGTGTGTGTGGGGGGGGGGTGGGGGGTGGGGGGGGGGGGGGGGGTGAACCATGTGCATATGTTTTGGGCGTGTCCGAGGTTGAGGAGGTTTTGGAAGGGGTTTTTGGATGTAATGTCCAGAATTCTGGGCGTAGGGGTGGCTTCGAGTCCAGAGGTGGCGATATTTGGAGTGTTAGAAAATCCGCGAATTCAGATGGGGACAGGGGCTGAGGTCTTGGCCTTTGCCTCCCTGATAGCCCGGAGATGGATTTTTTTTGAGTTGCCGGGTCTCGGAGCCACCAAAGGCGAGGGTATGGGTGAGTAAACTGGCAGAATCTTTGCACCTGGAAAAGGTTAAGTTCGCCATACATCTGCTGATACGGCCGAAGAATTACCGGGTCTGTGGCTGCGCATGCGCACGGTGGCAACTGTGCCGTGCAACATGGCGTCGGCTGCGCGTGGGCATGGCCTGCAAAATAGTGCACCTCTTTCGCCAGGCTCACCACGCCGGACAATCCCCATTAGTGCCCCCAGCCCCTGCCAAAGATCCCCATGCCCGCGGATCGGCTCTCCCCCGACTGTGGTGCGTTGGACTCAGTCCGCAGCCGCCATGCCGAGTTCCCCCCAAAAATAGCATGAGTGACCCACGCCGTCGGGAACTCGGCCAGTCGGGGGCGGAGCATTGGGGGAGGGGCTCAGGTAACGTCCTGAGGCCGTCCAAATGGTGTGTGCATACTCCTAGAGTATGCTGTTTTGGAGGGGGCGGAGCATCACAAAAGCGGCGCCCCCCCGCCCCCCCCCCGATTTCGGCGCCAATGTGGATTCTCCGGCCGATCGCCAAACGCGATTTCGGCATCGGTGAGCGGAGAATCCTGCACTCTAAATTTGTAAGGCAAAAATAAAAGAGAATTAGGTGCAGTGTAAAACATGTTACTGATTCACTATAAGACAGTTCACTATAATATTGGTTTTGTCTTTCTTTCATTATATCTACATGCAGTAGGCAGAGTGATGAAATTGGATGCCCAATGCTGATTCTCAAAAATTAATTAATCACAGAACAATCAACTGACGTTAGGGAAGTGGCTACAAAGAAATCATTACATTGACAAAAGTAATTCAACTCTGTGGCTAACCTCCTCCCAAACCCCTCTAATCTCCCACCAATCATGTCCTCCAACCTCCCCATCAATGATCCCTCCAACCTCACCCCAAAATCCCATTCCAATCTCCACATCAACTTCCTCGAACTCACCTTCCAATCTTCCCCCCAGTGTCGCCCCAACACCTTGCTCATACACACACACTCCAACTAAAAAGCGCCCTGGAGGTTGGACACAGCAGCACAGCAGCTTGTGAAATTGACCTGACACTGACAGGTTGTTTATTAAAAGATTGGCGGCAGGATTCTCCATTTCTGAGACAGAATTTGTGGACTTCCATGACAGCAAAACTGCCACCACACCTGGACCGATTCCGCTACTGTTAAGAGTCTAGCACTGGTGCCATGTGGGACACAATCGATTCCAAGGAGAAACAGTGCCGGATTCGCCAGTTTTGCGATGGACACTCAGGAGGATGATAAGCTGCAGCCGCATATATACACTTCACTCCCCACACACACCATCCCAGCCAACAAAATGGTAGCAAAGAGAGCAGTTCCATGCTTCACCGACGCCGAGCTGGAGACCCTCCTGGATGAGAGATGGATGACCCTGTACCCCGGCCCAGGAAGGAGACTGCTAGTTGCTGGCGTTCGTCGTCGCTTTGAGCAGGTAGCAGAGGCGGTCACGCCACCAGCAATACCATCCGGGTCGGCCAGCAGTGTCAGAAGAAACTGCACAACCTCCTCAGGGCGGCTAGGGTGAGTGGGCAGCACTATGCCCCTGGTACTAACCAATGACCCACACATCCGTAACCCTTACCCCCCAGCCAGAAGGGCGGTCGAACCCCCACACTGCCCCACATGCCGGTAACCAACATCATCCTCAACACCACCCTCACCCCCAACACCACCCTCACCCCCAACACCACCCGGCCTGCGGTCAAATCATGCGTTTTGTTGTGTGTCTTGCAGGACCTCTTATGGATGGGTCGGGTCCATCAGGCACTCTCCGTCCCCCAATCAGTGCCACAGCCGGAGTCCCCCCCCGTGAGCCGAGCAGCGACGAGGGGGTCAGCTTGGATACCAGCCCTATGCCCGAGACTCAGGACAGAGGATGTCAGTGATTTCCCGTCGCAGCTGTCTCCAACACCCTCCAACATCCCAGAGACACTCACCTCGGTTGGTCATGTTAGTGAAGAGGCTCCTGAGACATTATCTGGTGCTCACCACACAGTTGACCCAATAGAGTAGGTGGAGGTAGGGACACCCGAGGGGGTGGTCGGAGGGCATACCGACCCAAGGAACTAGCTGCTGTCCAGACAGGTCTCGAGCTTCTGGAACAAACAGTCCCATCTATAGTGCAGATGCAGTCGCATTTCCTGAGCCAAGGACTACATGAGGGGTTGTTGGTGAGCATCTAGTACCTGCAGGTGCAATTGGAGTAGTCCAACCGTGTGCAGCAGCAGGGGGTGGTGTGACCATGCATGCCACACAGATCAATACCAGAAGGTGGTTGCACAGTCGCAGCGTGATGTGGCGCAGTCACAGATGGAGATGGCCCACTCCCTGTGCTCCATGCCGCGAGTGTGCAGACCCTGGTTGAGACCAGAACGACTCTCCAGGACTGGCAGTGCCAGGTGGCGGGTGAGCCTCAGGGGATAGCTCCACGCACTCCTGCACCATGTAGTAGCCCAGGAGCCATTGAGCACCCCGAGGGAGGAGGAGCTGATTGGGCCCGTGCTGGCAACTCCTGCAGGGGAGGTGCCGGACCACCGCAGCACCTCACTCCCCCCCCCCCCCCCCAACCCCTCATTCCTGTCCCTTGAGCATCTGGTGGGCAGCAGGCAGAACAGGATGGCATCACACCACCCGGGACACCTGGGCAGCAGTTGGATCTATCCAGGCCTGGTCACCCCAGAAGACGCTCGCCAACGGGGACCCAGGTCGCAGGGCAGGAATCACAGCAGGCCACCTCCACTCCTGCTGGGGAACCACGTAGACATAGCGTTAGAGCCCGTAAGGCCAGAAAGTTAAACACTAGTTAAGTTGGCATGGGTGCAGGGCACAGTTTAGTTATAGGGGCTATGGCACAAATCTGTAAAGATTTGTTTACATTAAAAACCTGTTGCCACATTACCACCTGCTTCGTTGCTCTGTCGGATGGGTGTGAGAGGCGGGCTGGTCTGGGCTGGCCAGGGATGGTCTGGGGGGAAATGGACAGACTCTGAGGGTGGCCCGGGCTCCCCACCCTCTTCCGAAAGTCTCCACCACCGCCACCCAAGGATCCGATGGGACTGTGTGATGGAATGGCCAGCTCGCATGCAGGGATCATCCAGGTGGACAGTGGAATGTGCTACCTTGGGCAGGAGTCAGACGTTGTCAAACGATGTGGAGCACTGGAGCTCATCGCAGAGCAGTTGTCATCATCCTCCATCCCATCGACCAGACCAGCTGTTACTGCCAACCCAGGGCCCGCACCCCTTGTCTTGTCTTCATGAAAGGGATGCTGCTTGTATGCTATTTAAAACTGTATTTTAGATATGTATGTATCACGGAGGGAGAGAGTTGCAGGCGGGGTGTGGAGTGAGAGTGTGTGGGGATGGTAGTGGGAGGGTGGGATGCTCAGGCCACCCACAGTGTTTGCCCATTCCTCCCTCCAGACCAGCCCACCCTTCACACCCATCAGACAGAGCACCGGGGTAGGTTGTAATGGTGGCAACAGGTGTTTAATGTGAACGGTTGCTCGGGCCAGTGTGTATGTGTGTGTGTGTGTGTGCACCCCCGCCCCGCCGGGTCGGTGAACCTGGATGCGATCAGAGCGTCCCGTGCGCGTTGGCCCTGGCGCACAAGTCGTGCGGCCTCCAGTGCCTGCCTGGGCCCCATGTCCTGCACATCCTCCCCCACATCCTCCTCGTCAGACGAGGCCTGACGTTCCTCCTCCTCAATCATCACATTGCCCCTCTGCTGAGAGATGTTGTGGAGGACACAGCAGGCTGCCACAATGTGGGCGACCCACTCAGCTTCATCCTGGAGAGCCCCTCCAGAGAGGTCCAGGCACATGAACCGCATCTACAGGAGGCTGAAGCATTGCTCGATCACGTTTCAGGGCCTCCATGTAGGTCTGTGGTCTCCGGAGGTATCATCAGCCACGACCACAATGGATAACCCCTGTTACCCAGGAGCCAACCCTCCAGTCAGGGGGGGGTGAATGTCTCCAACATGTCAGGAATCGTTGAATGTGCCAGGATGAAGGCGTTGTGCACACTGCCCAGGTACAGGGTGCGGACGTGTATGATGCGCAGCTGATGGTCACATATCAGCTACATGTTCATCGAGTGGAACCCCTTTTGGTTTGTGTACAGCGGCCTGTCATCTGCAGGAGCTCGAAGGAGGACATGGAACTTGTGGATCACCCCCTGGACCTGGGGCCTCCCGGCGATGGCAGCAAACTCTGCTGCCCAAGCATCCTGGCAGGCTCAGTCCACATGTGACGGCAAGGATGCACCTGTGAACCAAGGTCTGAGACATCTAGGACAGGTCCCTACTCGGCGCCTGGTAGGACCCCATTGTGTTAAAGTTCCGGGTAACTGTCACCTTGACGGCCATCAGGCCCGGGTGCCCTCCCCCATACCCCAGCAGTGCCAGGTGTGCCATAATCTGGCAGATATGTCGCACTGTCTCTCTGCTCAGCCGGTGTCTTCGGGGGCATGCTCAGTCCAGCTGGTCCTTGAATGATTGGCAGTGCCGGTATACACGAGGCCTCAATGGGCACCTCCTTGTCACCTCCTCCTCCTCGGCCTGTTGGTTGGTCGGCTCTCCAACCTGGGCAGCTGCCACCTGTCCATCTGCAGCACATGCTGCTGCTGCACGCTCCGCTGCTGCCTGCTCCTCTGCTGCGCGCTCTGGTGCTCCAGCAACCCCCTCCTTCTTGAGCAGCGCCCGCTCATACCACAGGGCTGTAGGAAGGCCACCATTGCTGGTTGAACTCCAATATCCATTGTCTGCAGAGGGTGAAAGGTCGACATCTACTTCCCTGCCCTACCAGGTCCAACCGGCTACACGGTGGCCCCAGTGGCACCGAGGACTCTGCCCTGTGGTAGTATGCATTAGGGGTCATGTGGGACTGTGAAGCCGTGATGTCATTGGCTGACAGATCCCGGGTCCTGGTTGGCTGTTGATCTCTAACTCCGCCCTGAAGGCGGAGTATAAGAACCAGGAATTCTCCCCGCAGATCCAGTCTGTTGCTGAACTGCGGGGAACGAGTCACGCTTAATAAAGCCTCATCGACTTCACCTCTATTCGTCTCTCGGGAGTCTTTGTGCGCTACAATTTATTAAGCGTGCTTAAAGGACTATGGAGCTCAGGATCGTCCCGGAATGCCTGAGGATCAGCCCCCACGCAGTGAACTCAGCAGCAGTTTTTAAACACTGGCAGACTTGTTTCGAAGCCTACCTCCGAACGGCCCCCGGCCGGGTCACAGAAGACCAGAAACTACAGGTCCTGCATTCGAGGGTAAGCCCGGAAATTTACCCTCTCACAGAAGACGCAGAGGATTTCCAGACGGCGTTCGCAGCACTAAAGAGCATCTATGTTCGCCCAGTGAACCAGATCTACGCACGCTACCAACTTGCATCGAGACGGCAAAGTCCCGGAGAATCGCTCGACGAATTCTACGCCGCGCTGCAAATTTTGGGACGGGCCTGCAGCTGCCCGCCGGTAAACGCGATTGAACACACGGACATGTTAATTCGCGATGCGTTTGTGGCTGGTATTAACTCTCCCCAAATCCGCCAAAGACTTTTAGAAAAAGAGTCGCTAGGACTCTCAGAGGCACGGGCCCTTGCAGCCTCACTAGATGTGGCCACGCGAAACGCCCGCGCGTACGGCCCCGACCGCGCGGCAGCCCCTTGGGCTCCGTGGACCCCCGTTGCGACAAACCCCCCCCCCCCCACAGGCTTGCGCCTGTCGTCCCGGGGGAGCCCGCTGCTATTTCTGCAGCCAGGCGAAACACCCCCGGCAGCGCTGCCCGGCCCGCGCAGCGATTTGCAAGAGCTGCGGGAAAAAGGGCCATTTCGCGGCTGTGTGCCGGTCCCGGGAGGTCACCGCTGTCCCCGGAGAAGAAGGAGTCCTGTGCGTTCCAAACGCTCCCCAACCCCCCCAGCACCCCATGTGCGACCCGCAGGCGCCGCCATTTTGGGTCCCGGCCACCACGAGGGGAGGAGGAGCGCCGCCATCTTGGGACCCCCCAGCCCTGCGCGACGCATGGGGGCGGCCATTTTGTCCACCCCCGCCGCCATCTTGTGACCCCCAGCCATGTGCGATGCATGGGGGTGGCCATTTTGTTCACCCCCGCCGCCATCTTGGATGGCAACAATGGACCCCAGCATCGACGGCTCCACGGGGTTCGAGGAAGACGCTGAAGCACTACGACCACGTCTGGCCTCAATGACGCTGGACCAAGCACGGCCCCGGACGCTCCAGACGACGACAACAACGGTGCTGATCAACGGACACGAGACACCATGCCTGGTCAACTCCGGGAGCACAGAAAGCTTCATCCACCCCGACACGGTAAGACGCTGTTTTTTGACCATCCGTCCCAGTGCGCAAAAGATTTCCCTAGCTGCAGGATCCCACTCCGTACAGATCAAAGGCTTCTGCATAGTGACCCTAACTGTGCAAGGGAGGGAGTTTAAAAACTACAGGCTCTACGTCCTTCCCCAACTCTGCGCGCCCACATTACTGGGATTAGACTTCCAGTGCAATCTGCAGAGCCTAACTTTCCAATTCGGCGGCCCAATACCCCCACTCACTATCTGCGGCCTCGCAACCCTCAAGGTTGAGCCCCCATCTTTGTTTGCAAACCTCACCCCGGATTGCAAACCCGTCGCCACTCGGAGCAGACGGTACAGCGCCCAGGACCGGACATTTATTCGGTCCGAAGTCCAGCGGCTACTGAAGGAAGGCATAATCCAGGCCAGCAATAGCCCCTGGAGAGCACAGGTGGTAGTAGTAAAGACAGGGGAGAAGCAAAGGATGGTCATAGACTATAGCCAGACCATCAACAGGTACACACAGCTAGATGCGTACCCTCTCCCCCGCATATCCGACATGGTCAATCGGATTGCCCAATATAAGGTCTTCTCCACCGTGGACCTCAAGTCCGCCTACCATCAGCTCCCCATCCGTCCAAGTGACCGCAAGTACACAGCCTTCGAGGCAGACGGGCGATTATACCACTTCCTAAGGGTCCCATTTGGCGTCACAAACGGGGTCTCGGTCTTCCAACGGGAGATGGACCGAATGGTTGATCAACACGGGTTGCAGGCCACGTTCCCGTATCTCGACAACGTAACCATCTGCGGCCACGATCAGCAGGACCACGACGCCAATCTCCAAAAATTCCTCCAGACCGCTAAAGCCTTGAACCTCACATACAACGAGGCCAAGTGCGTTTTTAGCACAAACCGGCTAGCCATCTTGGGATATGTAGTGCGCAATGGGATAATAGGCCCCGACCCCGAACGTATGCGCCCCCTCATGGAATTTCCCCTCCCTCACTGCTCCAAAGCCCTAAAACGCTGCCTGGGGTTCTTTTCATATTACGCCCAGTGGGTCCCCCAGTACGCAGACAAGGCCCGCCCCCTAATACAGACCACGACCTTCCCTCTGTCGACAGAGGCTTGCCAGGCCTTCAGCCGCATCAAAGCGGATATCGCACAGGCCACGATGCGCGCCATCGACGAGTCCCTCCCCTTCCAGGTCGAGAGCGACGCCTCCGATGTAGCTCTAGCGGCCACCCTTAACCAAGCGGGCAGACCCGTGGCCTTTTTCTCCCGAACCCTCCACGCCTCAGAAATCCGCCACTCCTCAGTGGAAAAGGAAGCCCAAGCCATAGTGGAAGCTGTGCGACATTGGAGGCATTACCTGGCCGGCAGGAGATTCACTCTCCTCACTGACCAACGGTCGGTAGCTTTCATGTTCGATAATGCACAGCGGGGCGAAATTAAAAATGACAAGATCTTAAGGTGGAGGATCGAGCTCTCCACCTTCAACTATGAGATCGTGTACCGTCCCTGAAAGCTGAACGAGCCGTCCGATGCCCTATCCCGCGGCACATGAGCCAACGCACAAATTAACCGTCTCCAAACCCTCCACGAGGACCTCTGCCACACGGGGGTCACTCGGTTCTACCATTTTATAAAGTCCCGCAACCTTCCCTACTCCGTGGAGGAGGTCCGTACAGTCACAAGGAACTGCCACATCTGCGCAG
Source organism: Scyliorhinus torazame (assembly GCF_047496885.1). Classification (NCBI taxonomy): domain Eukaryota; kingdom Metazoa; phylum Chordata; class Chondrichthyes; order Carcharhiniformes; family Scyliorhinidae; genus Scyliorhinus; species Scyliorhinus torazame. The sequence goes on from NC_092722.1 coordinate 30,032,682, forward strand.
AGTGCAAACCGCATTTTTTCAGGCCGGATAGTGCGCACCTGATCAAGGCTTCCCGTCCCTTTGAACGCCTCAGTCTGGATTTCAAAGGACCCCTCCCCTCCACCGACCCCAACACATACTTCCTGAACGTGGTGGACGGGTACTCCCGTTTCCCCTTCGCCATCCCCTGCCCTGACATGACAGCGGCCACAGTCATTAAAGCCCTTAACACCATATTCACACTGTTCGGTTGCCCCGCATACGTCCATAGCGACAGGGGGTCCTCCTTCATGAGTGATGAGCTGCGCCAGTTCCTGCTCAGCAAGGGTATAGTCTCGAGCAGGACGACCAGCTACAACCCCCGGGGGAACGGGCAAGTAGAGAGGGAGAACGGCACGGTCTGGAAGACCGTCCTACTGGCCCTACGGTCCAGGGATCTCCCAGTTTCATGGTGGCAGGAGGTCCTCCCGGACGCCCTCCACTCCATCCGGTCGCTACTGTGTACCACCACTAACCAAACGCCTCATGAGCGCCTCCTTGCTTCCCCAGGAAGTCCTCCTCTGGAACGTCGCTGCCGACCTGGCTGGCGGCCCCAGGACCCATCTTGCTCCGGAAACATGTGCGGGCGCACCAGTCGGACCCGTTGGTCGAGAAGGTTCACCTCCTCCACGCGAACCCGCAGTACGCCTACGTGGAGTACCCCGACGGGCGACAGGACACGGTCTCCCTGCGAGATCTGGCGCCCGCCGGCAACACACACACCCCCTCGACACCAATCACCCCCTCCCTGCCACCGGCGCACCCCGCGACAGCCCCCTTCCCGGGAGGATCGGTCCTCCTCTCAGGTCCGACCAGAAGTGAAGCTGAAGCAGAAACCGTAAAGCTCCCGGAGGCGACAACACTGGAACAAGCACCACCACCACCGGGGCTGAGGCTATCGACAAGGACGACCAGACCGCCCGCCCGACTCGTGGCATCGGTGTAACACTAGAATGTTGTGGACTTTAACGAGAATGTTTTTTTTTTCCCTTTCCCTCTTACGAATACTGTAAATAGTTCAAAACAAAAAACCCTGTACATAGCCCAGTGTAGGGCACTGTAATGACATGCAAAATTTTTTTTCCTCCCAGGACCAGCCTTGTAAACCCCTACCACCATGCGAAGCACCACCCCGCCGGGTTCATTTTTAACAAGGGGTGAATGTGGTAGTATGCATTAGGGGTCATGTGGGACTGTGAAGCCGTGATGTCATTGGCTGACAGATCCCGGGTCCTGGTTGGCTGTTGATCTCTAGCTCCGCCCTGAAGGCGGAGTATAAGAACCAGGAATTCTCCCCGCAGATCCAGTCTGTTGCTGAACTGCGGGGAACGAGTCACGCTTAATAAAGCCTCATCGACTTCACCTCTATTCGTCTCTCGGGAGTCTTTGTGCGCTACATGCCCCCGTATATCCCTCTGCCCCCACCCAAATCCCTGAACCCCTAGCCCCGGTGGCCGCCACCGTGGGGGCCTCTGGCCCTGACATCCCTGATGTTTGTTTTTTTAGGTCTGCAGCTCTGGCTGCTCAATCAGGGCAATGAGAAACTTTGTTTAAAACAAGGAGCCAGGGCTCCCAGCCCTCGGTGTCTGGCAAACCTGCATTACCCTCTCCAGGGCCCTAGTGGGAGGCTACTGTGGAGATCAACGTTGACTTCAACAAATTTCTATGATGACTCTGAGATATGAGTTAGTAAGAAATTGACGTACTGCTCCGACTGAGTAATTGTTTTCAAAGTTCACCTCAGATGTACAGTTACCTGAAACTTAACTGAAATAATTTAATGATAAAAATTACTGAAACATTGGTCTGAACCTTTCACTTGTTGGGTGCACGCACTCAGCAGGCTCAGAAGTGGATGCAAAACACATCCATAGGGGACCATTTCATGCTGGCTGGCCAATTAATGGCCATCCAATGTGAAAGGCGCTCTGTGAAAGGCGCTCTGTGCAAGGCGAAGCACTGCCAGGGAGGGCAAGACGAGGGAGGGTGCAGGCTTCACAAGAGAGTGGAAAACCTTGCGGTGAGCCCTATGCACCAACAGGTGCATGTATGCAGGAGGTGCCAGATCTCTTGTGCAGTGGCAAAAGCTCCATTACTGGAGTAGGGGAAGAGCTTCGGTTACTGAATGGGACTGTCTCGAAGATTTTAAATCAGTAGCTCGAGGGGATGGCAGCTGAGCTCCAACACCACAGCCTATCCAGCCATCAGGCGCCACCCCTAGGGCCCAGCATTTGAAGGGAATCTAAACATCCTCTCATTCCTTGCCCCCTCAACCAGATATCAAAACCCTGCCCTGGTGAGAAGAGCTCCCTCTCCAACAGCACTCGGGTAGATCTACACCACATGGACTGCAGCGGTTTAAGGAACCTCACCAGCACTTGCTCAAGGGTGATTAGGCATGGGTAATAAATACAGGCCTAGCTAGCCATGCCTGTCATGATATACATCAGCATATCATGGTGCAATCACACACACACTGACACACTGATGGACATACAGTAGGACCAACCAGCATACACAACATCGCAGCCAATCACCAGTGAGAGCACATGCACTATAAAGACAGGGGACACCAGAGTTCCCGCTCATTCTAGCAGCAGCCAGCTTAGAGCACAGAGCTCACAGCCAGCCTCTCAGACATTCACCATGTGCTGAGTGCCTCACCTAGCTAGTGATAGGACAGGGTCCACAGATAAGCTGGTAATGCATGTACCCAAGCTTACAGTATCTTATTACAGTTGAGTTGTTAATAAAACAGAGTTACACCATCTCCAGCCGTGTTGACCTGTTTGTAGACCAGAACACCCAACACGACATGGTTCCAGGAATGGACGCATACTAGCCCCTGTGAGACCTACCTGCAACTTATCAGCAATCCGCCATTCTGCAGCATGGAGAACATCAACCCGCTGCCACCGCTACGCATCACCGGCAATCTCGGGGTGAATTGGAAGCTTTTTAAACAGCGCTTCCAACTCTTCCTAGAGGCCACAGACAGGGAGAATGCATCGGACACCAGAAAGATTGCCCTTCTTCTCTCCATGGCAGGGCAAAACACCATCTACATCTTTAACTCCCTTACATACGCGAATGGCGAGGACAAAACCAAATACAAGACGGTGCTCCTAAAATTTGATGAACACTTCAGCGTTGAAGTTAACAAAAGCTTTGAAAGGTACCTGTTCCAGCAGCGCCTGCAGGGTGAGGACGAGTCTTTCCAGTCTTATTTAACGCACCTCTGCATCCTCGCGCAGTCCTGCGGCTATGGGCCCACCTCTGACTCCATGATACGCGACCAGATAGTTTTCGGGGTCATGTCGGACACCCTGCGCCAGCAGCTCCTTAAATTCAAGCAACTCACCCTAGCGACGGCCATCGAGACCTGCGTCCTGCATGAGAACGCCACCAGCCGGTACTCACACAACCAGGCGGCTGAAACGGCGCGGCAGGGGCCCCACGAGGCGGAGCGGGTCCAGACGATCAAGTACCTCCCGACTCACGGCCCGGAGGAGGGCAGACATTTTGCGTGCTTTCCAAGGCCTCCTGCGCTTGTACGCGCCAAAAGAGGGCAACGTTGACGCGGTGGAACGCGATGCGCAGGCGCACACCACGCAAGACCGCACCACGCATGCGCGGTGGCGCAACGAACGCACTAACGTCATGACGTGCGGCAACTGTGGCTCCGCCCATTTAAAGCGGCAATGTCCGGCCAAAGCACGCCAATGCCTACGCTGTGGCAGGCTTGGCCACTATGCTGCCTGCTGTCGAGCACCTCAGCCTGCCAACTCGCAACAGTTTAACCAGCCTCGCAGAAATGTTCGGGCAATTCTACCCACGTTCACCGAGTCCGATCCTGACATCATACAGACCAGTGACACTGAGGACAGGGAGCCTTTCGGCATTGCTGTCATCAACAAGAACAAGCTGTCCCCGAGTCGAACGCACCAGCCGCTGTCGGTGCACAGCATTGATCTGGACGACGAGTGGTGTGCCACCCTGGTGGTCAACCGATCCCAGATCACATTCCGCCTGGACACAGGTGCTTCCGCAAATCTCCTCGCATGGTCAGCACTTCAAAGCCTGAGGGTCAAGCCAGCAATTCTTCCATCCATCTGCCAACTGGTCGACTATAATGGCAACGTCATCCCCGCCACGGTGTCGTGCCAACTCGAAGTGACGCACAACTCGCGTAAAGCCATCCTACCCTTCGGGATCGTGGGCTCTTCAAAGGAGTCTCTGCAAGGCGCACAGGCATGCAAACTCCTCCACCTCGTTCAGCGAGTACACTCTCTCTCTCCAGAAGGCACATCTGACTTCCAAGATGCGGAATTCAGGGCGCAACTAAACTCAATCCTCTCTCACAACCAGGATGCTTTCGAGGGCATGGGTACACTGCCCTACACATACAAAATCCTGCTCAAACAGGATGCCACCCCGGTAGTTCATGCACCTCGCAGAGTCCCAGCACCCCTCAAGGACCGCCTCAAGCAGCAGCTGCAGGACCTTCAGGACCAAGGAGTGCTTTCCCGGGTGATGGAGCCAACTGCACGGGTCAGCTCCATGGTGTGCGTCAAGAAGCCTTCTGGCGAGCTCCGGTTCTGTATTGACCCGAAAGACTTAAATCGCAATATAATGAGGGAACATTACCCTATACCCAAATGTGTGGAGATCACGTGCGAGATGGCTTGGGCCAAAATATTCACCAAGCTTGATGCCTCAAAGGGCTTCTGGCAGATTCAATTGGATCAGTCCAGCAGGAAGCTGTGTACCTTCAACACTCCATTTGGCAGATACTGCTACAATAGGATGCCATTTGGAATCATATCGGCCTCTGATGTTTTCCATCGCATCATGGAACAGATGATGGAGGGCATCGAAGGCGTGCGCTTCTATGTGGACGATATCATTATTTGGTCTACCACACCGCAGGAGCATATCAGTCGCCTCCAACGCATCTTTCAACGGATACGGGACCAGGGCCTGCGCCTTAACAGAGACAAATGTTCTTTTGGCCAAACCGAGCTCAAGTTCTTGGGGGACCACATCTCCCGGTTGGGTGTGCGGCCGGATGCCGACAAGGTGGCAGCCATCACGGCTATGCAGAAGCCGACAGACAAGAAGGCGGTGCTACGCTTCCTAGGAATGGTCAACTTCCTGGGAAAATTCATCCCTAACCTCGCTTCCCACACCACAGCTCTCCGGCACCTTGTCAGGAAGACAACTGAATTCCAGTGGCTTCCCACCCATCAGCGTGAATGGGAGGAGCTCAAGGTCAAGCTTACCACCGCCCCGGTACTGGCGTTCTTCGATCCTGCAAGGGAGACGAAGATCTCGACTGACGCCAGCCAATCCGGCATCAGGGCGGTCCTCCTGCAACGGGATGATGCCTCATCATGGGCCCCTGTCGCCTTTGCATCATGTGCCATGGCCCCCACAGAGCAGCGCATTGCGCAAATTGAGAAGGAGTGCCTAGGCCTGTTAACTGGCGTTGACAAGTTCCACGACTACGCGTATGGCCTTCCCCAGTTCACTGTGGAGACCGACCATCGGCCGCTGGTTGGCATCATCCAAAAGGACCTTAATGACATGACCCCTCGCCTCCAGCGCATTCTGCTCAAACTCCAGAGGTACGACTTCCAACTTGTATACACCCCGGGTAAGGACCTGATCATATCAGACGCTCTGTCCAGGGCAGTCGACACTCCGTCCGACCCAGAGGGGTTCGTTGGCCAAGTCGATGCACATATAGCCTTCACTTCTGCCAATCTGCCGGCCACTGACGAACGCCTTGTCCACATTTGCCGTGAGACTGCAGCTGACCCCCTTCTGCAACGTGTGATGCGCCACATGACGGACGGGTGGCTCAAGGGACAATGCCCACAGTTTTACAACATTCGGGACGACTTGGCAGTCATGGATGGTGTCCTCCTGAAGCTGGACTGCATTGTGATCCCACGCAGCATGCACCGGCTTGTCTTAGAACAGCTGCACGAAGGCCATCTCGGCTTTGAGAAGTGCCGACGGAGGGGCCGAGAGGCTGTATACTGGCCAGGATTAAATGAGGACATTGCCAACACTGTGCTCAATTGCCCCACCTGTCAGCGGTTCCAGCCGGCACAACCACGTGAGACCCTTCAGCCCCATGAGTTGGTCACGTCCCCCTGGTCGAAGGTGGGCGTGGACCTGTTCTATGCGCTCGGCAGGGACTGCATCATGATCATCATCGACTACTTTTCCAGCTATCCTGAGGTCAAATGCCTGCACGACACCACGTCATCGGCTGTTATCCGGGCCTGTAAGGAGTCCTTTGCTCGCCATGGCATTCCGCTCACCGTGATGTCAGACAATGGCCTCTGCTTCGCGAGTCAGGAATGGTCTTCCTTCGTTAGTGCATACAACTTTGCACACGTGACGTCCAGTCCCCTGCACCCTCAGTCAAATGGCAAAGCAAAGAAGGGCGTCCACATTGTAAAAAGGCTCCTCTGCAAGGTTGCTGATGCAGGATCTGACTTCTGCCTCGCCTTGCTGGCCTATCGCTCCACCCCACTGTCTACGGGCCTATCGCTGGCCCAACTGCTTATGGGTCGCACCCTCAGGACCACTGTGCCGTCCATTCACGTCCCAGACCTCGACCATGCTCCGGTACTTCGGCGGATGCAACAAGAGCGTGAGCAACACAAGGCGGCTCATGATGCTCGGGCGATTGATCTTCCTGCCCTGGTGAATGGAGATCATGTCCGCATACATCTTCCGGAGGGTGGCTGGTCGGCAACCGCTGAGGTTCTTAGACAGGTAGCTCCCCGCTCGTTTCTGGTTCATTTGCCTGATGGCTCCATTCGCCGCCGCAATCGGCGTGCTTTTCATCTGGTTCCACGCTCGCTACGAAATTCTGCACCGGTGCCACGCCCTCCTGTTGTCCCTGATATGGACTTTGTTGAGCTTCCGGATACCCTGCCTCCTCCTCACTCGACCGTGGCCCGGCCCAATCCTCAGCCAGTGGATCCTGAACCACCCTTGAGGCGGTCAACCCGAATTCATCGCCCACGCCAAAGACTTGATTTATAAACCTTGCACTTTTGGACTCACTGACTTGTTCTGCCGTACTGTTTAAGAGTTTTTCATCGTTTGTTAATAGCATTTGTTTCGTTCTTGGTGTAATATAGCCGCATGTACATATTGATGTAAATAATGCACACACATGATCAGACACACTCACTACACTTTATTTATTCTCATGTCGGCACATATTCTTTGCGAAAAGGGGGGATGTCATGATATACATCAGCATATTATGGTGCAATCACACACACACTGACACACTGATGGACATACAGTAGGACCAACCAGCATACACAACATCGCAGCCAATCACCAGTGAGAGCACACGCACTATAAAGACAGGGGACACCAGAGTTCCCGCTCATTCAAGCAGCAGCCAGCTCAGAGCACAGAGCTCACAGCCTGCCTCTCAGACAGTCACCATGTGCTGAGTGCCTCACCTAGATAGTGATAGGACAGGGTCCACAGATAAGCGAGTAATGCACGTACCCAAGCTTACAGTCTGTTATTACAGTTGAGTTGTTAATAAAATAGAGTTACACCATCTCCAGCCGTGTTGACCTGTTTGTAGACCAGAACACCCAACACGACAATGCCCACATACCATGAATGAATAAAAAAATAGTTCCATCTGCGAGCCAGGTCCAAGCTCGGCCGGTTGCACCTGCATAGATACAGGTAGTGCAGTCTGAGCACTAGGTTAAACTGCCACGACCCTCAGAATCATTTGTTCAGGGATGTAAGCAGCATGCCTCCACCTCTGCATCAACAAAGGGAGCATTACTAGGCGTGTCTGAGAGTGCAGCGCAATGCGTCCATTAAAGCACCAATGGCACCACTGTGGTGCTGAGATAAGTTTAGTTGTATTAACTATGAAACTATAACTATAATAAACAAATACCTTTATCGGTGGAAAAAGTTACTCAGTACAATATATTTAGAAATTTTCGGATTTGTCTATGTCGTCTGAAGCCTTTATTGTCTCAGCCAGTCTGTATTATGCAATATGTATTGACATATGATTCATCAATTCTCTATCAGGTTCGATTGAAGGATCCTTTCCTTTGTGCAGCCAAACATCTACTCTGACCTCCTGGTCAGCTTTCAACCTTATGGCAGAGTCCCATTTTGTATAGCACCGTTTTACAAAAAGGTCTCAGAGCACAATGGCATCCTGCAAGTGTCTGGATGACCCCCTCACTCATCTCTTGGGCCCCCACCTTCAATCTCACCCTTATGATGGACATGTTTCCTTCTTCTCCTTGTCTTCCTTATCTGAGGAGGGTCTCAATCCCTATTCATCTTCTGGGTTCAGAATTAGGTCCCTCAGTGTCAGGTTATGGAGCATGTAGCAGACCACAGTGACTCTGGAGACTCTGGCTGGGATTCTCCCTTCTGGGGACTAAGTCTCCACGCCTGCGGGAAAACCGGCGGCAACAACACCGACGTCAATGGCCCCCCAAGGTGAGGAATTCTCACCTGTCTAGGGGGCTATATGGATGCCGGAGGGGTTGGCGCTGCTCCAGCCGGCGCCGAAGGGACGGCGCAAGTTCATGAATGTGCGGAACGGCCAGCGTGATCTTGCGCCTGCGCGGAACCGCCAGCGTGATTCCGCACATGCGCAGACCGGCCGATGTATTTTCGTGCATGCGCGGGGGGTTCTCTTCTCAGCGCCGGCCCACAGGTAATATGGCGGAGCCCGACAGGGGCACGGCGCGGAAGGAAAAATTAACCCCACGGAATAAGCCCGCCCGCAGATCGGATCGCCCCGATCGCGGGCCAGGCCACTGTGCCCAGGGTCGGATCCCCTCGCGTCCCCCTGAGGACTGCCCACGCATACTCACCTGCCAGGTCCCGCCATGTGGGACCTGAGTAACCCAGGCCGGCGGGACTGGCCAAAAATGGACGGCCGTACAGCCCATCGGGGCCCAGAGATTCGCCAGGTGGTCCGCTGCCAACTGCCCCCGACCCGCGTGGCGGGAATCCCCACCCACCCGAAAAACGGCACCGGAGAATATGGCAGCCGGCGTCGGGGTGTCGGAGCGGGATTCTCTCCTCCCCCCCGGGATTCTACGACCCGGCGGGCTTCGGAGAATCCCGCCCTCTGTGTGGTTCATTCCGTAACATGTCTGCTGAGCAGTCCAGGCACTGAATCGTCTCTTTGGAAGGCCAAGTGCCTGTTCAATTCGTGTTCAGTGTACATTTTCTGCAGTTGGATATGGGGATGTCCTTGGAGAGTGAGAAGCCAGATTTTCGAGGGAGTAGCCCTTATCCCCAAGTTTCCAGCTGTGCACCAGTGGGGTGGGCCTAAACATTCTTGACAACCCAGACTCCTTGAGGATAAATAAATCATGGCAACTGCCAGGATAGCAGGAGTAGATATGTAAAACCTACTGCCATGGTCACAGAGGAGTTGAACACTCCGGGGTTGGTAACCATTTTGGTTGATGCGCCTCCCGCATTTATATAGGGTGTTCTTATTGCCATGTGCATACAGTACACTAGACCCTTCACCTGGGGAATTCTGAAAGCAAGGCAGCCGTCACTATCTGTCACCATCTGTATCTGCGCTGCAATATCTGTGTTGAAGGTGATGAAGTGCCATACCCTGGCAAAAAGAGCATTGGTTATCTGATGCATGCACACATGCGCTGGGGACTGTGAGATCCCTGGAAGTTAGATGCAGAGCTTTGGAAAGAGCTGGTCAAGAAGAAATTGAGGATTTGCAATCCTCTGGTTTCCCAACTCTGAGGAAATAAAATTACGGATTGGTTGGTCACCCTGGGATACGTCTTGGGGTGGCAAAGCTCAGCCACCACCTTTCGGGACAGATGCATCCTCCTCTGACACTACCTTTCAGTCATATCTCAGTATGACCTTGTTTCTGTGTAGACAGTCAAGTGGGTTGTTTCTCAGCAGTCTACATCTTCTTCATACAAGCCATCGGTGCCGTAGTACCTCCCTACTTAGGAGCCATGCACATGGCAAGCGAGGCATTTCAGGCTGCTGCTGCTCCAATTCTAAATTACAGAATTTAAAAGTGCTTTTCTTAATATTCACTAGGTTGAACTTGAAGGCGCAGTGCTCCTCCTTGCTGATGTTCAGATGTGCTGGGTGTGGCTTCAAGGAAATCTTCCTTCCACTCTACCTCTCTGCCAACATGCTTTCAGGCAGGTTAAAAATTTGCAGAAAAGCATAAAAGCTGGATATTACACTCCCTCATCAGTGCACTTGAAGGTGGGGAGGGCTCAGAAAATCCAGTGTGTGGGCTTTCTGTCACCTACCTGCTGGCCCCCAGCCTGTAAGAAAGTTTACTGGGGGCAGTGGAGATGTTGTGCCGATCATTTATCCTAATCTAAGATCAACCTAACCTACCCCCCTTCAATTTACTGCTGTCCATGTGTCGGTCCAAGAGTCGCTTAAATGTCCCTAATGACTCTGACTCCACCACCTCCGCTGGCAGGGCATTCCACGCACCCACCACTCTCTGTGTAAAGAACCTACCTCTCATATCTCCCCTGTACCTTCCTCCAATCACCTTAAAATTATGTCCCCTCGTGACAGCCATTTCCGCCCTGGGGAAAAGTCTCTGGCTATCCACTCTATCCATGCCTCTCATCACCTTGTACACTCTATCAAGTCACCTCTCTTCCTTCTTCGCTCCAGTGAGAAAAGCCCTAGATCCCTCAACCTTTCTTCATAAGACCTCCAGTCCAGGCAGCATCCTGGTAAATCTCCTCTGCACCCTCTCCAAAGCATCTACATCCTTCTTATAATGAGGCGACCAGAACTGGACACAATATTCCAAGTGTGGTCTAACCAGGGTTTTATAAAGCTGAAGCAAAACCTCGCAGCTCTCAAACTCAATCCCCCTGTTAATGAAAGCCAACACACCATACGCCTTCTTAACAACCCTATCAACCTGGGTGGCAACTTTGAGGGACCTATGTACGTGGACCCCAAGATCCCTCTGTTCCTCCACCCTTCCAAGAATCCTGCCTTTAACCCTGTATTCAGCATTCAAATTCGACCTTCCGAAATGAATCACTTCACATTTATCTCGGTTGAACTCCATCTGCCACTTCTCAGCCCAGCTCTGCATCCTGTCAATGTCCTGTTGTAACCTGCAACAGCCCTCAACACTATCTACAACTCCACCAACATTTGTGGCATTGGCAAACGTACTAGCCCACCCTTCCACTTTCTCATCCAAGTCATTTATAAAAACCATAAAGAGCAGAGGTCTTCCAGCACCTCCTCCTTCTTAATATCAACCTGTTCCACGCTGTTCTCATGAGCTGTTCTCATGAATACTGAAGCAATATATTCATTTAGGGCCTCCCCTACCTCCTCAGACTCTAGGCACAAGTTCCCTCCACTATCCTTGATTGGCCCTACTCTCACTCTGATCATCCCCTTATTTCTCACATAAGTGTAGAACGTCTCGGGGTTTTCCCTAATCCTTCCCACAAGGGCTTTTTCATGGCCTCTTCTAGCTCTCCTATGTCCATTTTTGAGTTCCTTCCTGGCTACCTTGTAACCCTCTAGAGCCGTGCCAGATCCTTTCTTCCTCAACCTTATGTAAATTTCCTTCTTCCTCGTGACTAGAAGTTCCACTTCTCTTGGCATCCAAGGCTCCTTCACCTTCCCATTCCTTCCTTATCTCAGTGGGTCAAAACTATCCAACACTCGCAGCAAGTGTTCATTAAAAACCCCCACGTTACTGTTGTACATTTCCCTGAGAACAACTGTTCCCAATTTATGCTCCTCAGCTCCTGTCTAATAGCAATATAATTTCCCCCTCCCCCAATTGAATACCTTCCCATACTGTCTCTTCATATCCCTCTCCATGACTATGGTAAAGGTCAAGGAGTTGTGGTCACTGTCACCGAAATGCTCTCCCATCGAGATATCTGACACCTGGCCTGGTTCGTTGCCAAGGACCAAATCCAATATGGCCTTCCCCCTAGTCGGTCTATCTATTTATTGAGTCAGGAATCCTTCCTGGACACACCTCACAAAATCTGCTCCATCCAAACCATTTGCACTAAGGAGGTTCCAGTCAATATTAGGGAAGTTGAAGTCACCCACGACAACAACTCTGTTACTTCTGCACCTTTCCAAGATCTGCTGCCCAATCTGTTCCTCCATCTCTCTGCTGCTATTGGGGGGTCTATAGAAAACTCCCAATAAAGTGACTGCTCCTTTCTTGTTTCTGACTTCCACCCATACTGACTCAGTAGTCAAACCCTCCTCGACTACCTCCTATTCTGCAGCTGTGATGCACTCCCTAATTAACAGTGCCACTCCCCCTCCTCTTTTACCTCCCTCCCTATTCTTCTTAAAACATCTAAACCCCGGAACATCTAACAACCATTCATGGCCCTGTGAAATCCATGTCTCTGTAATGGCCACAACATCGTAGTTCCAAGAACTGATCCATGCTCTAAGATCATCTCCCTTATTCCTGACACTCCTTGCATTGAAACAGACACACTTTAACCTATCCTACTGAGTGCAACTTCAACTTTCTACCCTTCCTCACAGAATCGCTGCATACTACTTCTGCCTGTTCAACAGCTACCCTATCGTCTGATTCGTAGCTCTGGTTCCCATCCCCCTGCCAAACTAGTTTAAACTCTCCTGAAGAGGTCTAGCAAACCTCCCCAGGATATTGGTGCCCCTCCAGTTTAGGTGCAACGCGTCCTTCATGTACAGGTCCCACCTTTCCCAGAAGGTATCCCAATGATCTACATATCTGAAGCCGTCCCTCCTGCACCAGCCCTGTAGCCATGTGTTCAGCTGCACTCACTCTCTGTTCCTTGCCTCACTAGCACGTGGCACGGGTAGCAATCCTGAGATTACTACTCTGCTTGTCCTTTTCTTTAGCTTCCAACCTAACTCCCTAAAATCACTTTTTAGATCATCATCCCTTTCCTTAACTATGTCGTTGGTATTTATGTGCATCACGACTTCTGGTTGCTCCCCCTCCCCCTTAAGAATTCTGTAGACTTGATCCGAGACATCCCTGACCCTCGCACCCAGGCGTCAACATACCTTCCGGGAGTTTCATTCACGACCACAGAATCTCCCATCTGTTCCCCGAACCATTGAGTCTCCTATCACTCTCGCTTTTCTATTCTCCCCCCCCCCGCCCCTTCTGAGACCTGGCCGCTTACGCCTTCTCCTGGTAGGTCCCCCCCCCCCCCCCCCCCCCCCCCCCGCCCCCTCCCGCTATGGCCTTCTCCTGGTAGGTTCCACCCCCCCCTCCCCCCAACAGCATCCAAAACGGTATACTTGTTTTGAAGGGGAACAGCCATGGGGGATCTATGCACTGTCTGCCCTTTCCTTCACCTGACTATAACCCAGCTACTCTTGTCCTGAACCTTGGGTGTGGCTATCTCCCTGTAACTCTTCTCTATCACCCCCTGTGCCTCCCAAATGAGCCAAAGTTCATCTAGTTCCCTAATGCGGTCTCTGAGGAGCTGGACTGGGTGCACTTCCCGCATGTGTAGTCAGTGGGGACACTAGTGGTGTCCCTCACCACCCACATCCTAAGGACGAGCATGCAACTGCTCTAGCTTCCATCCTCTCTGGTCTGAATTCCCAAAGAGATTTAAAAGGAAAAAAAAATTAAAGATTAAACATCCGTTAGGCCCTGAAAAGAAAAAAAAAAAATAGCTTATTGTGACTAGAAGGCTTCAATGAAGTTACTAGTCGCCACATTCCAGCGCCTGTTCGGGAGGCCAGTATGGGAATTGAACCCGCGCTGCTGGTCTTGTTCTGCATTACAAGCCAGCTGTCTTAGCCCACTGTGCTAAGCCAGCCCCTACTGCTGCTACTCTCTCAAGTGAACCCTCTAAAATTGGTGATTCTGCTGAATGATACAAATATAGCTTGCTGCACCCCCACCGCCCCCCCCCCCCCCCCACGCGCCCGCCCCCCCCCCCCCCCACGCCAAAAACAAAAACAACTCTTACCTTATGGAATGTAGCTGAGATTCTGCTCTGTGAACCTGCTGGGACTCTGCCCTCCGACTCTGCTCCCAGCCAGCTTTACTCTTTATAAATTCCCTGCTCCCCTCATGCTCTTTGAGGAAATGAAAGGAGCACCTTGCTCCCTCCTCACCAAACTCCCTCAGTCACCGAACTTCCATTTTAGCACTCTAATGGAGCCCAAAGTCAGCACTCCACTGCAAACAAAGTCAGCACTATAAGATTTTACACTTTTATACTGTCTATCTCCAGCCTCTGAAAACTGGCTTAATCCAATTAACTAATAAACAAGCTGCAGCAGCAAGTAGAGCCTGAACAAACTGTTTAAAGCTGGTTTAAAACTCACCTTCTTCTTACCCAAACAGGAGCTTTGGAGTGAATGTACCAGTCAGAGTTTCAGCTTGGACACAGAGCTCAAGCTGAATTGAGCCTGTGAGGAAGTGGAGCTGCTGCTCTGCTTCTTGTGGGTTCTGCCTCCTCCCCAATCCCCAACCCTTACCTGCCCCACCTTCTGTCCTCCCAGCCATGTGTCTGTGGTGGGAGTGGGACCACCTGGGGCCTATTGCTGTCGGCCCCCTCCCAGGGTGAAGGCTCTGCTGCCTGCCTCTGTCCTTCCACCCCTCTGCCTGAGGTAGGAGTGGGACCATCCAGGACTGCAGGTCCTGCCTTCTGTCCTCCCACCCCTCTGCCTGAGGTGGGAGTGGGACCACCTGGGGCCTATTGTTGCAGGCCCCCTCCAGGGGTGAAGGCCCTGCTGCCTGCCTCTGTCCTCCCATCCCTCTACCTGAGGTGGGAATGGGACCACTTGGAGCCTGGTGCTGCGCCCCTCCTTGGGGGAGGACCCTGCTGCCTGCCTTCTGTCCTCCCACCCCTCTGCCTGAGGACGATCCTGGGGGTGAGATCGAGTCGGGCCTAGGGCTAGCCGGTGGGCTCGGGTTCGGGTGGTGACCGCTCGGAGGAGGAAGGCTGCTCGGTGACAGGTGAGGAGGAGGATTCTCTGCAGCGAGGCCAAGGGCGCCTTCACGCCCGGCACTGAGTCTCCCCTCATCCCCTCAGGGGAACTTTGTGCACTTCTGAAAAAACATCACGGTCACCAGGACTGCGTGCGGCTAGCCCTGGACAGCTGGGGAAATCTGGGGCTGCTCCTCGGGTCCGCCCGCCTCTATGCTAGAGAGGCGCGGGAATTCAACCAGGACCACGGGGAGCAGCGCCAAGTTGTTCTGTTCCTCGCAGGGCTCCTGAGGGAGTGGAGGGGCCGACAACCCTCTACTTCCTCTGAGCACTGAGGAGATTGGTGAAGGACACATGCTACAACTCGACATGGAGGTCACCATAGCCAGCCTCAACATCAACGGCAGCAAGGATGCACATCGCCATTTCCAGTACCTCTCTGTCCTTCGGGACGGAAAGTATGGGGTGTGCTTCCTGCAGGAAACCCACGCCATTCCGGGTGACGAAGCTCAGTGGACCCTGGAGTGGCAGGGGGGAGTCTTCATGAGTCACTTGGACCCACGTTCGGGCAGGGTGGCTATCTTGTTAGCTCCACATTTTCAGCCGGAGATCTTGGGGGTCAAGGAGCCAGTGCCAGGCCGTCTGTTGCACTTAACGGTCCGCGACGGGGATGTGGTGCTTCACTTTGTGAATGTCTACGCTCCCCTGGTCGGGCCGCAGCAGGCGACTTTCTTCGAAAAAGTGTCCAGTCTTCTGGGCACCATCCCGGTGGGCGAGTGCATCGCCCTTGGAGGGGATTTTAATTGCGCCTTCCAGGACAAGGACGGTGGTGAAGTTGAGGGACCTGGTTAGGTCCTTCGACTTGGTGGACGTCTGGCGGACCCTCCATCCTGAATTGCGGGTGTACACCTTTGTGCGCCCTCCGTTCAGAGCGTCCAGAATCGACCGTCTTTACATTTCCAAGACGTACTTGCCCAGCGTTCCAACGGCCTCTGTGGAGCAGGTGCCATGCTCTGATCACCACCTGGTGTGGGCGGGGCTCACACGTCCCGCACTCAGACTTGGTCCACGTACTGGCACTTTAACAACCTGCTGCTGGAGGACGAACGGTTCCTGGACTCGTTTCGCCGTTTCTGGGCCGGCTGGAGCAGGAAGCGGGGTGACTTCCCCTCCTTGAGGCTATGGTGGGACGTGGGCAAGACTCAAGTCCGCGCTTTCTGTCAGGGGTACACAAAGGGGCCCACAGTGGGGCGGACCTCCACGATCGCCAAATTGGCTGAGGAACTCTTCAATGTGGAGTCACGTCTTGCTCAGCCCGATGAGGACCCGGCCCTGGGGCTGGTGTACAGAGAGAAGGGCGCGCTGCGGGACCTGCAACTTGCCGGGTCCCACGGCGCATACGTGAGGTCGCGGATCAGTCTCCTGACGGACATGGACCGCGGCTCCCCCTTCTTCTACTCGCTGGAAAGAGGACGCAGGGCCCGTCGGCATATTTCTACGCTGCTGGCCGACGACGGGTCGCTCGTCTCGGATCCAGAGGGGGTCAGGACCCTGGTTAGGGACTTTTATTCCTACCTCTTCTCTTCGGATCCATCCAGCGAGGACGCTTGCAGAGTTCTGTGGAAGGACCTGTCGCAGGTCGGCCTGGTGGGCGCCGGGAACATCGATCAAACCATCAACCTCCAAGAGCTGACCGGCGCTCTAGACAGCGTGTCACGGGGCAAAACCCCAGGGCTGGATGGGCTGACCGTGGAGTACTTCAGGGCATTCTGGGACGTCCTGGGGAGCGACTATGCGGAGGCCCTGGGGGAATGTATCACAACCGGGGAGGTGCCCCTTTCGTGGCGCGCGGCCGTCATTGCCCTGCTGCCAAAGAAGAGGGATCTCCGCCTACTTAAAAACTGGCGACCGGTCTCCCTCCTCAGCACGGACTACAAAATCTTTGCCAAGGCAATGTCTTTACTCCTTGGCCCCGTGCTGGACCACATGATCCACCCTGACGAGTCCTACACAGTTCCGGACCGCACAATATACGATAACATCCATCTGGTCCGGGACATAATTCATTTTACCCAGAGGACTGGTATGTCAAGCGCCTTCCTGTCTCTTGACCAGGAGAAGGCGTTCGACAGGGTGGGGCACGAGTATTTGCTTGGGAGTCTGTGAGCTTTCGGGTTCGGGACGTACTTCGTCGTCTGGATCCGATTACTGTACGCCGCCTCAGAGTGTCTGATTAAGGTTAACGGGTCCCTGACGGCGCCCCTTCACTTTGGAAGAGAATTGCGTCAGGGCTGCCCCTTGTCCGGCCAACTTTATTCTCTGTGCGTGGAGCCTTTCCTGCGCCTCCTGTGGAGGAGGTTGTCGGGGCTGGTTCTGTGTGAGCCGGACATGGAGGTGGTCCTCTCGGTTTACACTGGTGACGTGCTCCTCATGTTTACTGACCCCGGTGACCTGCGGAGGATGCGAGAATGCCAGGCTGTGTACTCCGACGCGTCTTCTGCTAGGATCAACTGGGCTAAATGTTCTGGACTCCTGGTCAGTCCGAATGGCAAATGGACCCCCTCCCAGAGGAGCTCAGGCCCTTTAGCCGGAGCCGGACAAACATCCTCTACTTGGGAGTCCACCTTTGCCCGGCAGAGGAAGCCTGGCCGGCGAACTGGTAGGAGATGGAGACCAAGGACACCACTCGCCTGGGACGCTGGACAGGACTGCTCCGAGTGCTGTCCCACAGAGGTCGAGTTCTCGTCATAAACCAGCTGATCGCCTCCATGCTGTGGTACCGGCTGGTCACTTTGCCCCCTCCCCTGACTTTGTCGCACGCATCTAGAGAATCCTACTTCAGTTCTTCTGGGACAATGGAATGCACTGGGTCGCTGCGGAGGAATTGAGTCTCCCGATTGTTGAGGGCGGTTTGGAGCTGGTGTGCCTTCGCACCCATGTTGCGACTTTCCGCCTTCAGACTCTGCAGCGATACCTGTACGGCGAGCCTCCTCCACAATGGTGTGCCCTGGCGACGTATTTCTTCCGCCAGGCGCACGGCCTGAACTATGAGTGGATCTCCTGTTCGTTGACCGGAATGGTTTTTGGAACTCTTTGTTGGCCCTGCCCGTCTTGTACCAGGACCTTCTGAAAGTCTGGAACAGGGTCGTCATGCGCCACAGCTCTCCCCCATCATGAGTAGTGGCTGTCGTAAGAGAGCCGCTGCTCAGGAATCCGCACCTCCGCCAATATCCATTCAGGTGGCTGGCGGAGCGGGGGGCAATGGATGCCGGGGTGACCAGGATCGGGAACGTGCTGGGTGGCGGAGGGGTGGGCTGGATGACACCCGACGAGCTTGCCAGGCGTGGAGCTGTGTCTGTTCCATGTGCCAAGGCCTCAAAACTGTCGTGCTCGGCTCCGTGGGCACACTTGGACTCGAGACGGCGCCATTGTGCGGTGGCATCCCGTCTGAGCGGACCTCTGCTCGGACAGAATTCCACATCGGTCCCAAACCCCGGAACCCCCCCGGGTGCTGGTGCCCCACAGCTCCAGCCGCCTCACGGAAATACCCTTTGTGCCTTTTTGCACTGCGCGGAGGGGTTTCCTGTACGGCCTGCTGTTGCACACCTTCCACCTGATTGTCCTCGCCCGCCGGCCAGACCCGCCTTGGCGTGCCTCGTTGCCGTCCGGCAGCGGAGGTCCCCACTGGAGGTCCTTCTACGGAGGAGTCTTCCCCATAAAACTAGGGGACCTGGGGTGGGGGGTGCTGCTCATGGCAGCACCGTGCAACCATCGTTTGAACCACTTCACGGCTTTGCCAGAGACCTGCCACTTTTGCTGCGAGGTGGAGACCGTGGAGCATGTGTATATTGTTTGTCCTAAGATGCACTCCCTTTTTGGTTTCTTGACAGCGTTGTTGTTGAGGTATTCTTTGCACTTCAGCCCCACGTGTTAAGTAATGGGTTAAGAGACATTGCAATTAGTTGTCTCATTTATGTTAAGTATCCATTAATTGACACTGATATGTAAAGGTGCTTCAGGTGGCCTCTGAGGTGGTGTGTTGTTAAGAGTTTTGTGCAGAGGCTGTGGAAGTGAAATTAATGGTGTTTGGTGAAAAGGAACAAGAACTTTAGACTCTTCATTTCACAGCAAATAAAACGTCTAACATTGGTAGCAGAGGATGGTTGCTGTGCAAATGTGAAGGTTTGAAAGATACAACTTTTCCTGATCAAACCAAGGAGTGAGTGAGAAGGGAAAAAAAAAAGATACATGGCTGAACCAAGGATAAAGATGGCTGGATATGACTATCCTCCCTTATTTTCTGAAAGGGATTCGTACGACCAATGGAGAAGTGCAGTAGTTATGTGGACTAAAGTAACTGCTTTGGGAAAGAGAAAACAAGGTATGGCATTGGCTCTTTCTCTACCATATGGCAGTAAAATCCGAAACAAAGTGCTTTCTGAGCTGGAATTGGAAGAGTTAGACTCAGAAGAAGGTCTGGAGACTTTATTACATTATATGGATAAGATTTATAAGAAAGATGACTTGTTAAGTGCGTATGAAGCATGGCCGGATTTTGATAAGTTCCGGAAAATGGAGGATATCTCCATGGAAGACTATATAATGGAATTTGGCAGACTATATAAAAGGCTGCAGAAACACAATCTGGAATTTCCACAGTCTGTGTTGGCCTTTAAATTACTTGACTGTGCTAGAGTGAGCAACATGGATAGGCTCCTGGTTTTGACAGGAGTACAGTTTACTGATAAGGATACCTTATTCGAACAGATGACAAAAGCTTTACAAAAGTTTCTGGGGAAACATTCGATTCCGATGGCTCTGATGACCCAAATAGGTCAGCCTGCAATAAGGCAGAATATGGAAGATACACGAGTAACAGGATAGCGAAATCGTATGGCTACGAACAGGGCTCAAGACTATAGACGGAGACCGAGACAAGGAAATTATGAAGACAGAAACCCAGTTAGAACCTACAATAGGAAAATGAACCCCAGAAATGCACAGGGCATGATAAATCAATGTTTTCGATGTGACTCTCAATACCATTATGCTTTCAACTGTCCAACTCGTTATGATAGAGTGTTTGCAGTAACACATGACACGGAAGAGTCAGAAGAGGAAAAAGATAGTGACCAGAAAGAAGGCATTGTCCAATTGACAAGCAGTTTTACGCCGGTAATGAGGGTTTTGGTTGCAGAATCCTTCAACTGTGCTGTATTGGACAGTGGCTGCACATCTACTGTGTGTGGAATTGACTGGTTAAAATGTTACCTGGACTCTTTCATAGATTATCATAGAATTTACAGTGCAGAAGGAGGCCATTCGGCCCATCGTGTCTGCACCGGCTCTTGGAAAGAGCACCCTACCCAAGGTCAACACCGCCACCCTATCCCCATAACCTAGTAACCCCATCCAACACTAAGGGCAATTTTGGACACTAAGGGCAATTTATCATGGCCAATCCACCTCTTTGAATGCTGAAAATCGTAACAAGGTTAAGGAATGTGGAAGTTCCACAAGTTTCAGGTTTGGGGATGTTAATACTCTGAAGTCGCTGAAAAGAGTGGTGATCCCTTGCAATATCGCCGGAGTGAATCATTTCATTAGCACGGATGTTGTATCAAGTGAGATACCTTTGCTTCTGAGCAGACCATCGACGAAGAAAGCACACATGAAACTGGATATGGAACAGGATAAGGCAAAAGTTTTTGGAAAGACGGTGGACTTACAATTTACACAGTCGGGACACTATTGTATTCCATTACTGACAAATAATTTTTCAAGTAGAGTGGTTAAGGATGTGTTAATGGCAGTTGAAAATGGGACTTTAGCTGATAAAAAGCTTGTGGTATCAAAACTGCATAGGCAATTTGCACATCCGTCTCCTCGGAGGCTGAAAAATTTATTAAAGAATGCAGGGGTAAGGGATGACGACTATACTAAACTGATAGAACAGGTTAGTGACCGCTGTGAGGTTTGTAGGAAGTACAGAAGGACACCAGCATGACCGATAGTAACCCTACCTTTGGCCAGGGATTTTAACGACATTGTGGCCATGGACCTTAAGATCCGGGATAAAGCAAATAATATATTTATTTTGCATTTTGTAGATTTAGCAACCAGATTTAGTCAATCAACGATTGTACGAAGTAAAGAAAAGAGAGTAATTCTGTATCAAATCATGGAAAAATGGATAGGGACAGGAATGGGTCCACCGGCAAAATTCCTTACGGACAATGGGGGAGAATTTGCTAATGATGAGTTTAGGGCTATGTGTGAAAACATGAATATCAGAGTTATGAATACGGCTGCAGAAAGCCCTATTAGTAATGGCGTCTGTGAAATAAATCATGCTGTCATCGATGACATGCTTCGGGAAATTTTGGCAGATCGACCAAATTGCAGGCTAAATTCAGCTTTAGCATGGGCAGTACATGCAAAGAATTCATTGCAGACGGTTGGGGGCTATAGTCCTTATCAATTAGTGTTTGGTAGAAATCCTAAAATTCCGTCCATTTTGGATGACCAGCCTCCAGCTTTGGAGGGGACTACAATTAGCTCTGGTTTTGCTGAACATTTAAATGCATTACATAGCAGTAGAAAAGCTATTTTGGAAGCAGAAGTCTCTGAAAGAATTTGCAGAGCTTTAAGACATAACGTACGGCCATCAGATGCCATTTTTCAGCAAGGAGACATGGTATACTATAAGAGAGACAATTCTAATGAATGGAAAGGCCCAGGGAAGATCATAGGCATAGATGGCAAAACAATTATTTTGCAACATGGTAATCAAACTGTTAGGGTCCATTCATCAAGGATAATGGGTACAGATTACAAATTTTCAAATTTAGACAGAGCAGCCAGACATGACGAGGAACCAGAGTCATCTGGTACGCCTGTGTTACAGAACTATGAGGACCAATTAACTGATATAGACAGGGTTTCTGTGGAGGAACACAACACTTCTGGTGAATTAAAACAGGCCATTTTTCCGAAAGGGCAACTGTCAAAAGTTGGTACAAAAGTGACATACTTGCCTGAAGGGTCTAGTCAATGGAAGGATGCAACTGTTATTAGTAGCAGGGAAGGCCACTGGAAAGTATAAACATTGGTTGAATGTACAGCATTCAGGGGAAGGAGTCAAGACAATGGATTGGGAAAACGAAGTTCAAAAATGGAGGGCACAGAAACGCAATGCCTGTTCTGATAATACATCGGATAGTGAACAAGTCCGCAGGAAAAGGTCGAGAACTATTGAAAGGACATCCCACAGCAGAAGGGAAAGATCAACAAGTAGCAGTACAGAACGAGATACCAGGCGGGAGAGGGGACGTAGTTTGTCAAGATCGCGGAACAGGAGTAAGACTACGAATACTAATAGGAGTAGAAGCCCACATGCACGTGAGACTTTGGTGGCTTCAAATAAATTAGATGAAAAAGTTATTAAAGAAGCTAAACAGCAAGAATTGCATAGTTGGAGTGAATTTGGGGTATACACGGAAGTACCGGATAGGGGACAAAGAGCTCTATCCCACAGATGGATTTGCACGGAAAAGGTTCTTCCGGATGGAACTTATAAGGCAAAGGCCAGGCTCGTGGCAAGGGGATTTGAAGAAAACTTAGAAGATCAGGATTTAAGGGTAGATTCACCTACAGCAGGAAAGGTTATTTTAAAGATCTTCTTGGCTCTATTAGCCACAAAGGCATGGGAATGCAAATCTATAGATATAAAAGCTGCCTTTTTGCAGGGGCAACTTTACATCAGCAATCTTATTTGGAAAGCATCACCCCAATAGCAATTAGTCGTGGCCGAGTTTCACAAAAAGACGCAATGATTTCAAAGATAGAAAAAGAGCAACTGCGAAGTTTAATTGGGCAACTGAACTGGTTAGGTAGACAGACTAGACCAGACGTGAGTTTTGATGTCTTAGAGTTGAGTACAAAAATGAATGATCCCAAAATGGAAGACATAATAAGAGCAAATAAAGCGTTGGCCAAACTAAAAATGCAGGAGTGTGTTTTGAAGTTCCCGGTTTTAGGTGACCTTAAGCACTTGAAACTCATAGCTTATAGTGATGCGTCCTAAGCAAATTTATGTGATGGGGTTTCAAGCGCAGGAGGTTTCTATAATTTTCCTTTTGGGGAACAATGGTAAATGTTGCCCACTTGTGTGGGAAACAAAGAAAATAAGGAGAGTGGTAAAAAGCACTTTGGCTGCTGAGACGTTAAGCCTTGTAGAGGCGCTGGATATGGCTTTTTATATAAGTATGATATTGACAGAAATTTTGGGATTAGGGGATTTGGGTAATATACTTATTGACTGTCACATTGACAATAAATCCCTGTGGGAAAATGTGCACTCTACAAAAAGTGTCAATGAAAAGAGGTTACGGATAGACATCGCAAGTTTGAAGCAGATGTTGGACAGAGGGGAAATAACAAAAATTAAATGGGTCGACAGGAGCTATCAACTGTCAGACTGTTTTACGAAAAGAGGGGCGAGTTCACAGAAACTTTTGTTAATGAAGGGCGCTTGTTTCTGTGACTGTTTTTTTTTATCGCCCAAACAAAAAAAAATCACGTGTGTGTTTTTGAGTTTCTTGAAATTTTGTTTTCACCTAATTATTTTTTTTCTCCAAGGAAGGGGAGACTGTTAAGTAATGGGTTATGAGACATTGCAATTAGTTGTCTCATTTATGTTAAATATCCATTAATTGACACTGATATGTAAAGGGGCTTCAGGTGGCCTCTGAGGTGGTGTGTTGTTAAGAGTTTTGTGCAGAGGCTGTGGAAGTGAAATAAATGGTGTTTGGTGAAAAGGAACAAGAACTTTAGACTCTTTATTTCACAGCAACTAAAACGTCTAAAACCACACTCCTGATCTACGGACATCCGGTGTGGAGGGGGGCGGGAAAGGTGGAGGACCTCCTCGTGAACCTGCACCTGGGCCTGGCCATACTTGCCATTTATAGGTCCAGGCAGCGGGCGACCAAGGGGGTCGTCCAGCCTGACTGTCTGCCCATCTTCCACAGCTCCGTTCGCAGCCGGGTGTCCCTGGAGCGGGAGCATGCGGTGTCCACGGGCACACTCAAGGCCTTCCCTGCTCGGTGGGCACCGCAGGGGTTGGATTGCCTTATCGACCCCGATTTTCACACTTTAATTTGACGGGATTTTGATAAGTTTTTGCTTCCTTTCTCGTTCCTTTTGGGCTGTGCTCCACTCGTTGTTTTGTGGCACTCCCCTCTTTTGTTTTATCCATCAGTTACTTTATGTTCTTTTGCTTCGTTGTCACACCCAGCATCACGCCAGTGTCAGTGGCGGATGCTGGCTTAACCCCTGTACGTGTAGATAAATGTACAGGTCATCAATTCACGAAAACAACTACCACAAAAACCAAAGAAATTAAAAAGGCAAAACACATAAACAAAAATATTTTTTATTTGTTAAATTAGAGTAGTAAGACCATATGAAAGGTCTAACACAAACAGGAACTTTTAAGTTAATTTACTAAATAAACGAAAGACTAGACTTTGGATAGAAATGAACTCTTAATATCCCTTTGTCACCAAATTCCCACTTTAGCACTCTAATACAGCCCAAAGTCAGCACTCCAGTTCAAACGGTTGGGGATCTCCGTTGGAGGTTGTCTGTGCCCATCGGAAATACCCCTCAAATTCAGATTACCCCCTTTGCTCTCCCCCCAGTCTATCAAATCCAATCCTCACCATGTTCGCCGGGGTCTGCCAAGCTGCCTCTTTAACTTAGTGTTCAGGACCACAGCAACCTCCATTGGGAACTTCCTGTAGTCCCAGCAGTGCCCACCGCTCCTGCCTGTCACTGCTAGGACCACAGTGCTGCCAGCCATTCAGCCATGCCCGAGGGGCAGAAATCTTGCTTCCAGGCCATTAACAGCCAATTGAACATTAAATGAGAACAGAGCAAACTCCCCACTGACCTTTTAACCTGGGGTTCAGGGACCATCGCACCCCCTTAAAAAAGCCCAAAGGAACATTGGAGCATTTTACTCACGACCTCTACCCAACCTGATGAATTTCTTCATGACTCGAAAGAGACGTGCATTTATTCAGTTCACTAAATGTATGGGTCCCACAATTTTCATTCCCCTCTTATACTGGGGAACCCAAAGTTAGCAGGAGCAGATGTGCATTTTGCACAGCAGACATTCCCAGCCCCTGAAAAGCCTTGGACAAATGGAATGGGTTCGGGAATGCGGAGAAAAAATGGATTTTGTCTGAACAAATTCAAGTTTGGCCTTTTGAGAACTGAAATACAGCAGATGAAAAGTCAGTCCGTGAAGTCCTATTGCTCCTGTGTAGGAGAAACCCTCTTACGTAGGAATGAATTACCTGGAATTTAACTGGGAAATTCTCAAGTGATGCAGATTGTCAATCTGATTCACTCTATTGGGCAATTGTCTTTTCACCACCATGCAAAGATGATCGGCAATGAGTCAAGTGTGATCATTCTTTCATTACACTTCCTCTCTATCTAGTTCAAACCTGTTTTGCAAGTTTTGGGGCTATTATTAGCTGCATGTACCTACAGTGAGAACAAACCTAAGCACAAAGCTGATCAATCAATTCATGCTCAACTTCAACTGCAAAAGATTCAAGTGTGACCAAGAAAAGGCCAAGTGGCATTGAGTCCGTTCATCTTACAGATTGTGTGAAATTCGCTTAATGAAAATACATTCAGGCTCTTGAGGAAAGATTGTAAAATTGTTCTGCTGATCTTCCACCCATAAAAAGATGATCCGAGCAAGGCTGCAGAATACTTATTCAATTTTACAGTTCGCCTTTGACTCAGTGGTAGAACTCTCCAAGCTGAGGCAGATGGTATGGAGTTGATGGGAACTGCTAGATCCGAGGTAAGCAGCCACGCATAAACGGTAGTTTAGAAAAGCACAAAGAGGTGTTGATTAGTAGTTACAGTCAAACACCACCACACCCTGGAAGGTCTCCTTCCATGACCTGCACCTACGTTGGGGTTCTTACACTGGAGGGGCTACTCCTGTTAAGGGGAAGCCCCGCCCCATTACGGGGAAGTTCATATTTCCCGGAGGGCACGAGAAATTTAATGGTTCCTATCCCGTGACCTCCGCTGGGGCTATAACAGGAACATAGGAACAGGAGTAGACCGTTCAGTCCCTCGAGCCTGTCCTGCCATTCAATGAGATGATGGCTGATCTGTGACCTAATTCCATATGCCTAAGGCCCATATTCCTTAATATCTTTGACAAAAACCCATATATCTCCGATTTAAAATTAACAACTGATCGAGCTTCAACTGCCGTTTGTGGGAGGGAGTTCCAAACCTCTACCACCCTTTGAGTGTGGAAGATCTTCCTAACATCTCTCCTGAACTATCCAGCCCTAATTTTTAGACTATGCCCCCTAGTTTTAGAATCTCCAGCCAGTGGAAATAGTTTATCTTTATTGACCCTGTCTTTCCCTGTGTTATAACCTACCTGAATCCTATTGGCTGGGTACTATTGGTTATCCCATAAATATTCTTTTAAATTAAAACAGTAAACATTATAGTTGTACAAGGCCAAACGGAACAAACACTAATTTCGCATTGGGGAAACTGGGTACCCTCGCCTCTGTACCAATGTACGGGGGGGGGTTTAGGAAATTCTGATTATTAACACGGTAAACAACACAGTTGTACAACAAAAGGTACAAACACTAAACTTTGTGCTGGAGAGATCAGATACCCTCGCTTCGTACCGACATAAGGGGGAGGAGGGAAGGGGGGCTGGTGGGGAGAGTGGGGAAAGGAGGGTGGCGGGGAGGGAGGGGGAAATGGGGGGCACTAGGTCACTGTCTGAACTATCTATGGAGGCAGAAAAAAAAATAACCCTCAGTTATAATGTGACAGATTCCAGGAGTCCCCCAGGGGGTGAGGGGTGATACAGTATCGCGCACGAATGAGCCCCGCACTCCACTGCAGAGATCTTCACGTGCACCCTTCGCTCCTGACATCGGGCAGTTGACAGCCTTCGGGCAGTCACTCTCTGGGCCCGGATCCTCCACCACACTGAGCGCGGCGGACGACACAGGCCCACCAACTAACCCAGGGCCTGCCTCGATCCCGCCACCAGGATCATCGACAGGCGGGATCTCCTTGGATTCCTGGGACCCCGGGCCAGAGGGAGGCGGTGGTGCAGATTCCTGCTCTGTCTCTGCCACCCGGTCATCAGAAGGCCCTGAAAAAACTCTGGAAACAGCTCCGGGATGGTGGTGGAGGTGCCCGAAGACAGCGGTTGGGACAGAGGGCCTTCCAAACCATAACCCACTAAGAACACAAGAAGCAGGGTTTATCACTGCCCCCGTCTCCTGAGAGATCGAACAAATCCGAGGTGCTAAATTGCACTGGGCGGAACAGGCCCCCTTGAATCTCGTCGACACTGAAGCACCCTGCTCGGGGGGCAGCGACAGCTTCTGGGTTTTCCTCGCAATCCCCTTGCCCTTTTTCTTTCGGGGACTGGGCATGGCGTCGATGGGAATGAACCTGGAGTGACGCCATTTGCGGGGGAAGAGGGTCACGCACCGGGTGTGACATCATAAATGTAAGAACTGCAAGGGTTATTGAAATGTCTAGATCAACCACTAGAGGGAGCCAGAGTTACAAGTATATAAGACATCGATGCTAAGCCTTGTGGGGAAGAGAAGTGAAGGAGATAGCTGGAGTACAGACGGAAGGAAAGATACTCAGTGAGAACAGATCATAGTTAATATAATAGTGTAGAGATTAGTAGTAGATGAGTGTAGATTATATGTTAATTATCAATTGTGTATTATATAGGAGTAAGTGTTGAATGTAATTAAGCAGTGTAATAAATTATAGCTTTGTTCAAGTTAAAAGCTATTTTGTGCTCTTTGTGAACACTACGCCAACCATCCTGAATTTAGCAACACAAAGAACATCACACTGGGTAGACCTCCATCTCTGGAAGCCCCCCCCTCCCTGGGCTGTCTCCTCATCCCTCAATGCTTCTCCCCGAAATTTGCGGCTGGGACAGGGTACCCTCTAAGTCGAGGTCGCGCACCTCACCGCTACCCACAGGGGCCTGCGCAGAAATGTTGCTGGGCCTGGCATCCAATGACGAAATGTCACCGGGCTGGGGGTGTTGATGGGTGATGGTGGGGTGAGGCGTAACGGCTGCACCCGAGCCGGTAGCCAGGGTCAGTGGGTCCATCATGATCAGTGGGATCTAAATCTGACCGCTGCCGAACCATCCTGTTTGTCTTCTTCTGCACCTCCCGGCCACATGGGTGCTCATTCACCTCCATGCCGGCATGGGTCCCCCCACAACAGGGGTTTCGTTGCAAGGCCAGTGGAAGAAGAGGGGGCGGCGACACCAGCTGCAGCTGCCTTGGTGGGTGCGGCAGCGTTAAGAGGTGGGGCAATTTTTCTTAATATGCTCCAACTTCTTGCTGGTGTGGCACCGCACGTCACCCGCAGACCAAAAGGTTTTATCCCCGAAAGGGATCTCAAAAGCCCCTTCCAGGTCATCCTCTCAGGCCAGGCGGACAAAGACCTGGCGCCGGAAGGAGACAATGGCCGGGATTCTCCGAGCCTCCGTGCCGAAATGGTGCTCGGCGCGGGGGTGGAGAATGGGGCCTCAGACCCGCAATCTGGTCTGACAGCAGGACGTGATTCTATGGCGACCGGCGAATCGGCGGCAGTTGCATGCACGTGATCGATGCGGCGCCAGTCGGAAGGCATTGAAAGAGGCCCCCGGGGCGATTTGCCACGGTCGACCGAGTTCCCGCCGGCGTGGTTCACATATGGTTCCACCCGGCGGGAGCTCGGCATCGCGGCTG
The DNA here is from genome assembly GCF_047496885.1 of Scyliorhinus torazame. Lineage (NCBI taxonomy): Eukaryota > Metazoa > Chordata > Chondrichthyes > Carcharhiniformes > Scyliorhinidae > Scyliorhinus > Scyliorhinus torazame. Next base: position 30,061,555 of record NC_092722.1, read on the forward strand.
CGGTGGCCGTCCTGGTGGTGGTGGGAGGATCAGTCTCCGGGGGGAGCCGCCACAACAGCCAGGCCCGCGATTGGAATCCACCGATCAACGGGTGCGCATGATCTGTGGGGGGGGGCTACCTTCTTCTGCGCCGGCCCACTGTGTGGCTCCGCCATGTTGCGCGCCGCCGGGGCGGAAGCGGCTGCGTACGGCAGCTGGAGCAGCGTGGAGCACTCCAGCACTCCAGCACCGTGCTGGCCCCCTGTGGGCTACAGAATCGCTGGGCCAAGATGCCCATTGGCGCTGGCGTGAAACACTCCAGTGTGTACGCCTGCGTCAACACTTAGCCGCGTTTTTAGAGAATCCCGGCCAATATGTCTGAGGGTGGGGACTCTGAGGCGGGAGCAGGACCACCCCGGGCCGTACCTCCCCCAGTAGATGGAGGTGGGGGAGGAGGAGCTCCTTGGGAATAAAGGGCGGGACAGCAGAGACAATTACTCTCTCAGCAGTGGCCTTCAGCGCTTCCATCGCCAGATTAGATCCCGCCCACTGTGAGTCCCTTTTCCAGGGCGAGGTGGACCGCCTGTGTTGTGTTATGTAATTTGGAATAAAACAAGCTGCCACTTGATGCAGTTTTGAGTAAAAGATGCTCCAGACTTTGAAATGAGTTCAATGTGTTTTATTGAACTATTAGCACAGTTCTCAATGAGTTCGACTCTCTGCCAATCTAAATGTAGTAACTCAGTCTAACTGAACCAGCCTTGCTCTAAGCCACGTGCTGGGGTGTGATGCTGAGGATACACCCTGTCTCACTCTGTAGATGTTGGTCTGTGGAAAGAGGCTGGGTGTGAGTGCTTCATCCCTTTTATAGTGAGATACCAGCCCTGAGTGTCCTGACTGCTCATTGGTCGTGTCCTGTTCTATGTGTTCATTAGCTGCATGTTTGCATATCATGACAGCTCCCCTTTTTTAAATGTTTTGTTGGCGTATGTGAATGTATTTACATGTGAATGAGTCTGTCTCACATGACTGACGGGGGACAACAGGACAGAGCAAACAAAACAAATGTTCACAAGTCCAATCTGTGAGGCTTGCGTCTGATCCTGGTCGACCGCCGGAGAGGTGGTGGAGGGGACGACGGCGCCTTAACAGGCGGGATGGAAGCCTGACTGGTGGCCTCGTGGTGCGAGGTATCAGGAGGTGGCAATTCAACATATGGAAATGGAGGAGAAAGTGGTTGCGGGCAGGCAACTTTGCGCAGTGCCCGCCGATTCCTTTGCACGATGGAGCCATCAGCCATACGTACAACATAAGAGCGGGGCGCGGCCTGTCGAACAACGACAGCCGGGGCAGAACACTCACCATCCGGTATCTTGATCCTGACAGTGTCTGCCGGGGATAGCACGGGCAGATCGGTAGCATGGGCATCATTGCTCTACTTTTGACGGTCTCTGAGCTGCTGCATCTTCTGCAGCACAGGGAGGTGATCCAGGTTGGGCAGGTGTATGGCTGGAAGCGTCGTCCGCAGGTCCCTGTTCATCAGGAGTTGAGTCGGCGACATGCCAGTGGACAATGGAGCGAGCAGTCAAGGTGTACGTCGGAAGCAGAGTGCACAGCCTTGCAGATGAGCTGCTTCACTATGTGCACCCCTTTCTTGACTTTTCCATTGGACTGCGGATACTGCGGACTGGAGGTGACATGCTGGAAATTGTGTGACCTGGCAAACGTGGACCATTCTCGACTGTTAAAGCACGGGCCATTGTCGCTCATGTTGGTGATTGGGATGCCATGCCTTGAGAACGTCTCCTTACAGGCTTTGATGACGGTCCGAGAGGTGAGGTCCGGGAGCTTCAGCACCTCAGGGTAATTCGAGAAATAGTCGATGATCAATACGTCGTTGCGACCATTTGCATGAAAGAGGTTGATGCCAACCTTGGACCACGGAGAGGTCACTATGTCATGCTGTTGGAGCGTCTCCTTGCTCTGCGCTGGCTGGAACCGCTGACAGGTAGCACAGTTCAGGACCATGTTCGTGATGTCCTGGCTGATGATGGGCCAGAAGACAGCTTGCCGGGCTCTGCGTCTGCACTTCTCGACGCCCAGGTGTCCCTCCTGAATCTGGCGCAGCACCAAGCTCTGGAGACTGAGCGGAATGACAATCCTGTCCAGCTTGAGGAGGATATCATTGTTATGGGCGAGGCGTTTTCAGAACCCCAAAATGTATCATGGAGTTCAACCAACCTCTCCCTTTAATGGATTTGTTGCTTTTCCTAGCACACGGCTTTTTCCCTAGGTGTGGGATTACAATTATGGACACGTGGTGTTTTAAACACAAAACACTGTTTATTCCATGAATTTAACTTAACATCTTAAATAAACATTGGATCTCGTAACACCCCTTACTTCAAAGATAACTCAGAAAATATTGCAACAGTAAATAACTCCTTAAACTGTTCCTTCAAACTTCCAAGAGACTTAACACCTTGAAACAGTATCACATCAGGTTAAAGGCTTTACTTTAAATCACCCAAATGATCCAGAGATAGTCTGTCACGGTAGAGATCCAGCTCACTGCAAAACACAGACACACACACAGCTCTTTTCAAAACTTGCAGCTCTCTGGAAACACACAGACACACACACACTGCTTTTTAAACTGAAAATAAAAACCTGCAAAATGGCTGATCTAAACTCACCCCACTCACTCTCTGACATCACTGTTTTCTAAAAGGTACATTGCTTAAACATCCATGTCTTAAAGGTACCCTCACATGACACCTCCCCCAAGAAAAAAAAATAAACCATCAACTTCAAGATGGTTTCATTTTTCACTTTTGCACCATCCACTAACAAATGTACACAGTAAATATACCTTTTCGTTTTTAAAAAAAAAACCACACGCAAACAGGTATAATAATATTGTCCATTTTTCTTTGTTCGTCTTCCTCCAACCGAAATCCTTCTCGATTGACAGCCTCTTTGAACAAAGTCTCTGCACGATCCATCCATTCCTCTACTCCTCGGCATTTCTCTTCAGAATCAGATACTTTAGTTCAATCTGACCACAGAGTCCCTTGCAATTCTCCAAAACAGGAGCATTGGTGATCACAGCTTTCAGGCACTCAAATGCCTGTTGAAAATCCACTGTCCATTGAATTTTTTTAGGTTTCTTTAGCAATTCCATCAGTAGCGTAATCACGCCACAAATCTTTTGCACAAAGGGTCGATCAAATTCATTCATGCAAAGAGATTTCATTATTTCCCTTCGTCTTGAAGGCATCGGAAACTCCGCAAGGAAAGTGATTTGGGCTTCTCCAAATTCACTTTCGGCTAGGTTCATCACCAAACCCGCCACCTGAAGTCGATCGAAGAACTCCATACGGTGTTTTAAATGCTCTTTCCATGTCTGGAAGTTGGAAATAAAAGCGGATTGTCCCACTTTCTCAATGCAATCCTCCAAACGTGGGATAGAATAAGAGTTTGTTCTTGTAACTGCATTCACCTTTCGTTAGTCCACACACAACCATTGGGTACCGCCTGGTTTAGGTACCATCACTATGGGTGAGCTCCATTGGCTGCAACCCACTTCAATTATGCCATTCTTCAGCATACTCTCAATCTCTCTGTTAACCTGTGCCAATTTTAAAGGATTAAGTCTACATGGATGTTGTATGATAGGAACAGCATTTCCCACATCTACATCATGTATAGCCATTTTAGTACTTCCCAATTTATCTCTACAAACTTGCCCATGTGATATCAATAACTCTTTCAGGTCAGTTCGCTTTTCCTCTGGAAGGTAACTTAACAGATTATCCCAATTTTTAAGAACATCCTCATTTTCCAATTTAATTTGAGGTATGTCAAATTCACAGTCATCTGGATTTGGTTCGTCGCTTTGAGTTAGAATCATTAAAAGGATTGTGGAGGAGTTTTTCTCTCCTTCCCTTTCAAAGTACCTTTTAAGCATATTCACATGTCACACTCGGTGAGTCTTCCTTCTATCTGGTGTTTTTACCACATAATTCACCTCACTTAATTTCCTTTCAATCTGATACGGTCCACAAAACCTAGCTTTTAAAGGTTCACCTACCACTGGTAACAACACTAAAACTTTACCCCACTGGCAAAACTACGAACTTTGGATTTCTTGTCCGCTACCCGTTTCATCACATTTTGTGCAACTTTCAAATGTTGTCTAGCCAATTCACCTGCTCTACTTAATCGTTCCCTAAAATCCAATAGTGTAATTTCCGATTTCTCACCCACCAATTTTTCCTTAATCAATTTAAGTGGTCTACCTCATGACCAAAAATTAGTTCAAAAGGACTAAATTTGGTAGACTCATTAGGTGCATCCCTAATTGCAAACAATACGAATGGGATTCCTTTATCCCAATCCTCTGGATAATCTTGACAATACACCCTCAACATTGTCTTTAATGTCTGATGCCGCCTTACTAACGCTCCCTGCGATTCTGGATGGTACCCAGTTGATTTATATTGTTTTATTCCTAAGCTATCCATAACTTCTTTGAATAACTTTGAAGTAAAATTTGTTCCTTGATCCGATTGAATTTCTGCAGGTAGTCCATATCTAGTAAAGAGTTTAAGTAACTCCTCCACAATCCTTTTAGCTGTAATATTACGCACTGGAATGACCTCTGGAAACCTAGTAGACACATCCATTACAGTCAAAAGATATTGATTCCCACTTTTTGTTTGAGGAAGCGGTCCTACACAATCGATTAGGGCCCTTGTAAAAGGTTCCTCAAATGCTGGAATGGGTATTAAGGGCGATGGTGTTATCACTGCTTGAGGTTTCCCTATCACTTGACATGTCTGACATGATTGACAAAATTTAACTACATCTTTATGTAGTCCAGGCCAATAAAAATGTTTCTGGATTTCAGCTTGAGTTTTCCTTATTCCCAAATGACCTCCCACTGGTACCTCATTTGCAACTCGCACACCTCCTTTCTATACCCTACCGGCAATACTACTTGATGAACTTCTGCCCACTTTTCATCCGCCTGCATATGTACAGGTCTCCATTTTCTCATCAATACATCATTTTTACAGTAATAACACTCTGGTATACTCTCAGATTCCTCTTCCGTATATGCTTTCTGATATAATCGTTTTATTTCTACATCTTTCTGTTGTAACTCCGCCAATTTTCCTGAACTAAAAATATCCGCCTCATCCTCCACCTGTTCTTGTTCTTTTTCAACTAGCTGATCAAAAATCGTTTCTGATAATTGCACTTCAACTTCATCTTCACTCTTTGATTTCTTCTCTTGTCTTAACCTGTGACTTTGCGACCTTGTTACTACACAATCCGGAAAAATCCCAGGAAATTCGTCCTTCAACACTTCAGTTGACTGATTTTCCACTGGCTTATCAACCACAATAGACATCACTCCCACCTGCGATCCAGCTATATCATTACTCAAGATGAACAGTATTCCTGGACAAGATAGTTTATCTATTACTCCTATTACCACTTCACCACTCTTCACTGGACTTTCCAACTTTACCTTATATAATGGAACGCTACTCCTCTCACCCTGAATTCCACATATCACCACCTTTTCTGGCAACATTCTTCCCAAACTACATAATTCCTCATCTCTTACCATTAAAGATTGACTAGCCCCTGTATCTCTTAAAATTGTGACTTCTTTACCTGCTCCTCCTGATACACATGAGTAAACTTTACCCACACAAGTAAATTCTGAAAAGACATCTGGCACCCTCTTAACAATTACTTCTTGAACAGGCTGTGCAATCATTTGCACCTCCTTCGCTCCCCTTGGGCTTTCCTTTACCACTCTAACAAATCCCACTGTCTTATCCTGTGTTATCACATCAGCCTTCCCAGTGCTTTTCTTCAGCCACCAACGCTGTGACTTTACATGGCCTAGTTTATTACAGTGAAAACATTTGAAACATTTCATTTCTTTTCCACCCTCCTGGATTTCTTTTTAAATCTGAGGTACATTCTCTTTATTGTCTCCCATCAGATCACCTTTACCTTTACCACTTGAGTATTTCTCATGTCCCCAGTTTCTATCCCTCACCGGCTGAAACTGATGTCGGAAACCAATCTTTGATTTATGAACTAATTCATAATCATCTGCCATTTCCGCTGCTAATCTCACAGTTTTCACCCTCTGTTCTTCCACATGAGTTCTCACTACATCAGGAATTGAATTTTTAAACTCCTCCAAAAGTACAATTTCTCTGAGAGCTTCATACGTTTGGTCTATTTTCAAAGCCCTTATCCACCTATCAAAATTACTCTGTTTGAGCCTTTCAAACTCCATATATATTTGACCAAATTCTTTCCTTACATTTCTAAACCTTTGTCTGTAAGCTTCAGGCACTAGCTCATATGCACTTAAGATGGATTTCTTCACCTCCTCACACGTTCCAGATACCTCCTCTGGTTGTGATGCAAACACTTCACTAGCTCTACCTACCAGCTTTGTTTGAATCAGTAACACCCACATGTCCTGTAGCCATTTCATTTGTTTAGCTACCTTCTCAAATAAAATGAAAAAGGCTTCCACTTCCTTCTCGTCAAACCTTGGCAATGCTTGGACATATTTAAATAGATCCTCACCACGTCTTCGACTATAACGCTCTTTCTCAGTATCCTCATCACTATCATCCATCTGTACGGTTCCCTTTACATCTGCCAATTTTAACTGATTGTCATGTTTCATGGCCATTTTCTGAAGTTCAAACTCTCTCTCTTTATCTTTTTCCCTGATCTGTATCTCCCTTTCTTTTTCTTTTTGTTCTGCTAGGGGTATTCTTTCTTTTCTCCTTTCTTCTCTCTCCTTTTCTTTTTCCTCTCTCTCTCTTCCTCTTTCTTTTTCCTCTCTCTCACTCTCGTATGCCAGCCACTTTAATTCTTTCTCATGTTCCATTTGTTTAATTTGAAACTGAATTTTTGCCATTTCCAAAGAGTCAAATTCTATCTCGGGCAACTTTAAATGCTTAACCACCGCCATAATTACCTCATCTTTTCGCATTTTGTCAGGTAATGTTAACTGCAATGTTCTTGCCAAATCTAACAGTCTGCTTTTCGTTTCTGTCCGTAAAGTACTACGTGTGACATTCTCCACCCCCAAAAACTTCTGAGCCTCTGAAAGAGCCATTGTTCACAACACTCTCCCCACTTAAACTAAAATACCACACTGGAAAAGCAACAATCCTTCACAGTCTTTAAGTTCACAAAAGCCAATCCAATAGATAGACTTTTATCCCCCTTGAGCCCCCAATTGTTAAGGGTGAGGCGTTTTCAGAACCCCAAAATGTATCATGGAGTTCAACCAACCTCTCCCTTTAATGGATTTGTTGCTTTTCCTAGCACGCGGCTTTTCCCTAGGTGTGGGATTACAATTATGGACACGTGGGTTTTTAAACACAAAACACTGTTTATTCCATGAACTCAACTTAACATCTTAAATAAACATTGGATCTCTTAACACCCCTTACTTCAAAGATAACTCAGAAAATATTGCAACAGTAAATAACTCCTTAAAATGTTCCTTCAAACTTCCAAGAGACCACCTTGAAACAGTATTACATCAGGTTAAAGGCTTTACTTTAAATCACCCAAATGATCCAGAGATAGTCTGTCAGGTAGAGATCCAGCTCACTGCAAAACACATAAACCCACCCAGCTCTTTTCAAAACTTGCAGCTCTCTGGAAACACACAGACACACACACACTGCTTTTTAAACTGAAAATAAAAACCTGCAAAATGGCTGACCTGAGTTCAGCTTCACCCACTCTCTGACATCACCGATTTCTTAAAGGTACATTGCTTAAACATCCATGTCTTAAAGGTACACTCACATGACAACCATCAATCACCGTCAGGTCGTCCTTCACATTGTAAAATTGTGGACACTGCCCTTTCAGCCAGCCATTGGTGAGATTGTGGATGACGCGCTGCAAGAGGGGGTCCTTGGCTGTCTCATCACGGATGAGAACTACCTTCTCATCTGTCGCCGGGAGAGTGCTAGCACACAGCTGTACCTGCAATTCGATGTGCTGGATGATCTCCAGCGGCTCACTGGGTGAGGTGATGGAGCGGGACAATGCATCAGCGCTGATGAGCTCCTTGCCAGGTGTGTACACCAAGTTGAAGTCATATCTCCTAAGTTTAAGCAGAATTCTCTGCAAATGAGGCGTCATGTCATTCAGATCCTTGTGGATGATGTGGACAAGGCCTATGGTGGCCTATGATCCGTCTCAACCGTGAATGTCAGCAGGCCGTGGACATAATCATGAAATTTAAGGATGCCGGTAAGAAGACCTAAGCACTCTTTCTCAATCTGTGCATATCTGGTTTCAGTGGGCGTCATCGCCTTTGATGCGTAGGCTACTGGTGGCCAGGATGATGTGTCATCTCGTTGAAGCAACACTGCACCGATGCCATCCTGACTCGCATCTGGGGATATCTTTGTCTCCCGGTCCGGGTGGAAGAATGCCAGGACTGGTGCAGTGGTGAGCTTGGCTTTCAGCTCCAGCCACTCTGTCTGGTGTGCCGCCTTCCACTCAAAGGCAGTTGACTTTTTCACCAGGTTGCGTAGGGCCGTGGTGTGTGTGGCCATGTTTGGAATGAACTTGCCCAGAAAATTGACCATACCCAAGAAGCGCAGCACCACCTTTTTGTCCTCAGGAACCTTCATCGCCTCGATGGCCTTAATTTTGTCTGTGTCCGGGCGCACACTATGCTGTGAGATCTGGTCACCCAGGAATTTGAGCGTTGATGTGCCAAAACAACATTTGGACCTGTTTAACTTTAGGCCATTGGCATGTACATGGCGGAATACCTTCTGGAGACGGGACACATGTTCTTCGGGCATCGTGGACCATATCATGGTGTCGTCCATGTACACACGAACCCCTTCAATGCCTTCCATCATCTGCGATGGAATATCTCCGATGCCGAGATGATGCCAAATGGCATGCGATTGTAGCAGTATCTGCCAAAAGGCATGTTGAAGGTGCAAATCCTTCTGCTGGACTCTTCTAGCTGGATCTGCCAAAATCCCTGTGATGCATCCAATTTGGTGAAGAAGCGCGCGTGTGCCATCTCACTCGTGAGTTCCTCCTGCTTCGGGATGGGGTAGTGTTCCTGCATGATATTCTTATTGAGATCCTTGGGATCAATGCAGATGCGCAGGTCCCCCGAAGGCTTCTTTACGCACACCATCGAGCTGGCCCAATCAGTCGGTTCGGTGACCTTGGATATGATGCCTTTTTGCTGATGATCGTTGAGCTGTTCCTTCAGGCGCTCTCTCAGTGGAGCAGGGACTCGTCGTGGTGCGTGGACCACAGGTTTGGCATCAGGTCGTAGCAGAATCTTGTATCGATACGGCAGCGTGCCCATCCTGCTGAACACATCTGGATACTAGGCGAGGATGTCGTCAATGCCGGCCTGAAGATCCACATGGGAGGATGTTGTGGTGTAAACCCTTTGAATGAGGTTCAGCTGCATGCAGGCGTGCGCACCTAGTAGGGATGCCCTGTCCGGCTTAACAATTTCAAAGCATAACCGTGCTTGTGTGTGTGTCGGTTGGATACGTGCAGATGGCAGGATCCCAGTGCCGTGATGGCATTCCCGTTGTAATCCAGGAGCATGCAGGCAGCTGGAAATACCGTGGTGGCTTCTTAATGTGTCTGAAGTCTGCCTATGAGAGGAGGTTGGCAGAGGCACCTGTGCCCAGCTTGAACTGGAAGGGACAGTGGTTGACCGTCATCACTGCTCGCCATTCGTCCTCGGAATCCACAGCTAGGATCGATTGGACTTGCGATGTGGCTGGTGTGGCATATTCACACTTTGTAATAATGCCCACACGGTAGGCGTTGTCCAGGCATTCATCATCTGGATCCGTTGCACTGCCGGGATCAGAATACTGTAGGCGTTGTTGCACACTCCGGATGCACCGTCGTCGGAATTGGGAGCGCTGGCTCCTGACTGGTGGTGCAGATCTGCACAGGGCTGCATAGTGGCCTGCCTTCCCGCAGTTGAAACAGCGTCTGCCTCTTGCAGGGCAGTGTTTCTTTAAATGGACGGTGCCACAGTTCGAACACGTCATGACGTCGGCGTCCTGACGCTCCGTGCGTCGTTGCACATGCGCAGTGTGGTTCTCAGACGTCTGCACCTGTGCAGCGTGGGTTTCGGCCGCTTCGTTATCCCGTTCACATCGCGAATGCGTTGGGCCCCGGGAAGGGCGCGCGAAATGGCCGCGTTCATCAATGTTGAGGCGCTACATCCGGGAGATGGCCTGCACACTCTCCGCCTCGTGGGAGGCTAGTTTATCATTTTCTGCCGTTTGGTACTGGGAATAGCAATTTTTAGCGTGCCCATGCACTGTACATGTTTCAATTGCGACTGGCAGGGTCATATGCTTGATCTTCAGTAACTGCTCTCTCAGAGGATCAGAGTGAACTCCAAAAACGATTTGGTCTCTGATCATGGAGTCAGTGATATCACCTGTAGCCATCTGGGGTGTCCACTTCCAACTAGGTACAGAGAAACTCTCAAAGCCTCGCGGGTAAAATGGACAAGCCAAGACGCAAGCAAGCTCAGAGCCTGAAATGCATATTTGTAAGAAAGAAGTCCAGACGGTATCGAAACTCCGTCCAATTAGTATTTTAACGGGTTCAATTAGCATTTGATGGCCCATCTTCACCAAGGCAAAGGACTGGTACTCGAGCAACCGGGACAGTCCCAGACATTTCGGCGCCACTCCCTGTTCAAGGGAAACGCAAGCAACGGAGTCAGTGATTGCTTTGAGCACGCCCAGCCATCCAGATCCCCGCCCACTTTTGGTTTGGAATCGAACGGAGTGATCAGGGATCACCCAATTAGTAGGGCCCAAACCGGAGGACCGCCTAAAAGAGCGCGAAAACCCCCAAGTATAATAATAAGAGTTCCCCATAGGTTCCCTCTCTCTTGGTCCTGGTACCCCGGTCACGGCCATCTCCAAGTGCAGCAACACCAGAAGCAAGTACAAGTTCAACGCTTGCTACCAGACGGATGAGACTAGCTGAGCAGCAGTTACTCCTCCGGACCCGAGAAGATCCAGAATCGAACAGCGGCCACTGTTCTCTGACCTAAGCCGGGTGCCCGAAGTTAAGTACAGGTTGTCTTAGTCGATAGGTGTTATTAACTAGTAGTGTTTTTGTTGCATGACTAGTTGTGTGTAAATAAAGTACCCTTGACATTGAACTAACTAACTGGTGTTTGGTTTTTGATCGATAGCCGGTTGAAACTTGTGGTGGTATCATTTGATACCTGGCGACTCGAAGCATTAGGACATAGATAACATAGAAAGAAGGGCAAATTCACTGATTGGCATAATTGGAACAGAGCCACAGAAAGGACAGAGAAAAGAGTATAGAAAAGAAAAGGCAACAGTTATTGGCGACTCTGGTGGGACTCGACCCAGAAGTGACCGTGTCACTCCAAGAGAACCCACAAAAGCATTTGAATTAGAATCCAAATTGGCAAAGTAAAAGAAACCACAAGGGAAACCAGTATCGATCAAACCTCCAAAATTCGGAAGTGTGTAATTTGCATGCGTACTAACAAAGGGATATAAGGTGACCACGATAGATTTTGTTGCGTGAAACCTTCGGGAGTTGCGTAAACCGGAAAATAGCTAGAGCCATACCCGTGTTTGCACCACCGCTTTATTTCCCCTTGTCCCAAATTTCCGGGAGACAGATGTACTTGTAGGGATGGCCATGAAGGCAATGGAACGCCTTATGCATCCACAAGAGCCCGAGGTCGCAGCGACCAATAGATCAGAACAGTATCCCGTATGGGAAGAAGAGGTTAGGAGATACCTAAAGGGGAAAGGATGGCCCCGATGGTCGGAATTTTGCGCCAATGAAGAGACAGGTCCTGGCAGCTTCAGACAGACTGACCGAGATCCATAAAAAGAGTTTGACAAAGGTTCGTAAGCCGATGGCAATCGTGTCCTGTCTGGCACAATTGCGAGGCACAGAGGAGGTCGTCAGGATGCTCTGTAAGCAGCTTGAGGAGAAGGAGAGAAGTAGAGAGGGAGATTTAAGTGAAAGCGAGAAATTAAATGTGCAGCTCCGGGAGCAGTTAGCGGCGAAGGACAAGGAAATGGATGATGTCAAGAGGGCACATCAATCCTGTCTCGCCCACCTTAGCTGCTTCCAAATCCAGTACGATAAGGCCTACCAGGACACACAACATGCTGTAATGGTAAGAGGAGAGACAGAGAATCAGGTACAACAGTTAAGGAAACAGTGCGATGATCTAAAGGCAGCCTTCTGAGCACTCCACAGTTCCACCAAGGAACAGAGGTAGAGTTCGGTGGATCATGTCAAGTGCAGGTAGCAAATTGCAAAGCTGCAATCCCTGCTATCTGTTCAAGATGGGTTTAGAGACACCTTTGGCCCACAGCTAGATCAGGAAGATGGCCCCGATTGACAGGAACTCAGTGAAACGGCCCAACGGTACATAAGTGAGACCGAGAATCAAAATAGAGCCCCCCAGGCCACGAAAAGAAAAGCACCCGCACCACCGACTGCACAGGCAGCACCCAACCCAATGAACCCCATTACTATGCAGCACAGGGTTACCACGGAAGGCCAACCCGATTTTGTGTACACCACCCCATTAACTATCACCCAGTTAAGAGATGCCAACGAGAAGATAGAGACTTTCCACCCCACATCAGACCATCTTTTTTGAGTTAGGGAAACAACAGACCCTCATGTACGGTTTAGACGAGCTGGAAGAGGTAAAGCTCATAGTGATGAGCCTAGACCCGTCAGTTAGTTCAGCCCTTCCCGACCCACAAAATGTAGGAGGAGGTAGCCTCCAAGAAATGAAAACGGCCATTTTAGACGCCATAGGATATAATAGAGGAGACCCGGTAGAAGGACTCAACCGGTGCAGGAAGAAAAAGGGAGAGCATCCAACAGCGTTTGCTGGACGCCTCTGGATCCATTTTACTGTATTTGATGAGTTAGCCCACGCCCATTTATCAGTAGACAATACGGCCAAACGGACCCATACGTTAGCATCCCATGCCACAGAGGCAGGACAGAAGGCATGTGCCAGTTACGACCCCTCAGACCCAGCACACAATGAAGTGTGGGTTCTAAAACGCTTGTCCAGAGCTTGGGAACAATCTGTACAGAAAAAGACAGAGCAGGATAGAGGAGATGCCACAATGAATCCAGTAAGGGCACACCAAGACCCCGCATGGGTAAATGAAGGCAGAGGTACAGCGCTGCACCCCAAGACACAAGAATGTTACAATTGTGGACAGAGAGGACATTACGCCCTAGAATGTCAAGCCCCCCCGAAGCAGCAAAGGAATCAGCACCCAAATGCCCCCCCCCAGGAACAATACCAGACCCATCCACAGTATTAGCGCCCGACCAGATAATTTGGCCATGAATGGCACCGATTGACGGTGTTCGGGCTCCCCAACTTGGGTCTGCGATACCCTTTGGGACAAGTCCAGAAGACCGGTCATTGCTGGCACAGTCCGGGGACACCCAGTAGAGTTCCTTTGGGACACAGGAGGGTCACGAATCACGTTAAACTCCCCCACCATGTACCAGAAAGGGATATGACCCACTACCGATGTTAATGGCTTTACAGGTCACCTCCAGCAGGGACACATCACAGCCCCTGTGGACGTACAGCTCGGGAATATTAGAACAAAACACTCGGTCATTTTAGTAGATCTACCCCAGACAGTAGAACACATCCGAGGCATAGATTTCATGAGTGCACACAACCTTTCATTCGACCCAGTCAACCGATGCATATGGAAAATGGCTAGAGCAGCACGAGCCCCCGCCACACTCACAGTAGGAGATTATGCCCATAGAATCAGCTCAGTAGGAGAGTACTGGTTTGGTCCACAAACCATTACCACAGACAAAGCGGTTAGAGAGGTCTTGAAAAGTCATAAAGCAGCATTTGCCCAGCACAAGCACGACTGTGGCAAAATCCCAGGAGTAGTAAACATTACAGGCACCGATCCCAAGCCCCAGAAACAATACGGCTTCTCCCAGTAAGCCGAGGGAGAGATAGCCAAGGTAATTCAAAGTTTATTGAATCAAGGAGTGATTTGACCCGTCGCGTCGACGAATAATGCCCCGATTTGGCCAGTAAGAAAACCAGATGGTTCATGGTGACTGACCATCGACTACAGAGAGTTGAACAAAGTGACTCCCCTAGCAGCTACGAGTCCCGAGACCATGTTGAGACAGGGACTCCAGTCAACATTTTTTACGGTACTGGACATCAGCAATGGTTTTTGATCCATACCACTGAACAAAGCATGCCAGTATAAATTTGCGTTCACTTTCCAGGGACAGCAGTACATGTGGACGTGCCTTCCAAAAGGCTTCCACAACTCCCCCTCCATTTATCACAGACAATTGGCAAACGGATTATCTAAATTTTCCCGCCCTGAATGCCTTGTTCAGTATGTGGACAACTTGCTCCTACAGACGGACACCAAGGAAGAGCACATTTAGCTTCTTTCAGAATTATTAGAACTGCTCACAACGATTGGATGCAAAATTAACCCCAAAAAAGCCCAAATCCTTCAGGAAAAAGTCACAAATTTAGGTACGGTCATCACGCATGGGAAGCGTGAAATAGAACACAAACGCATAGATTCCATTGTAAAATTGCCCTTGCTCCGAAACATTACAGCACTCCGGTCATTTTTAGGACTGGTTGAATATTGTAGAAACCACATAGACGGATTCGCCACAAAAGCAGCCCACTTTCCGAGCTACTAAAGAAACAGGCCCCATGGAAATGGCTTCCACAGCACACGGATGCTGTGGATGCATTGAAACGCGCCCTGAGCACAGCCCCCGCTTTGCAAGCCCCAGATCCACACTCCCCATATGCGATAGAGGTAGCGACCACCGACCCAACCCTTTCGGCCGTACTCCTGCAGGAAAGGCACAATCGTTTAGGACCCGTAGCCTATGCATCACCAGTCTTAGATCCGGTGGAACAAGGATTTTCAGCTTGCGAAAGGCACCTGTTGGCAGTTTTCTGGGCGGTACAGTACTTCTCGTACATAACCGGACTCAACCCAGTCACCATTTTGACCGAGCATATGCCCGACACAGCTTTTATTGGACGGTAGACAAAAGACGGCACAGTAAGCCAAATTCGAGCAGCGCAATGGACCCTACTCCTACAGGGACGCGACATCACTGTAAAACAGACAAAAACGCACACGTTTCTGGCCGATAATTTGCACTATGCAGGAACCCCACATGAGCGCAAGATCATAGCCCCCAAGCACAGCACAGGCCCCTTTGTTCCCAAGTCGGTACCAGAAAGACAGGTATCGGACAACAGACGATCCAGCCCACAGACAAAGCATTGAGAATTTACGTAGATGGTTCCTCCACAGTCCTTGATGGAAAAAGGATACCAGGATGTGGGGTTTATGTAGAGGACGCGCAGGGACGCGCTTTCGAAGAGACAGCTTTAAAATTGCCTGGACACTTAGGTTTGCAGGCAGCCGAGTGAGCAGCCATCGCTTACATTGTCCAGCACCCCGATTCATTCCCGACCCCTGCAGACATATATTCAGACAGTTTGTACGTCTAAAACACCCTAACAGAATTCCTACCCCTGTGGGAATCAAGAGGATTTATTTCCGCCGACGGAAAACCTCTACCCTCAGCCCCACTGCTCAAACATGTCCTTCAGACAGCTAAAGGCAGGAAATATGGCATCGTTAAAGTAAGAAGTCACCATCGTTCCTCCCCACCCGGTAACGTGAAAGCTGACGCCCTAGCGAAGGCAGGCTCACGACATGGCCACTTTTGGCAACCCCCCGAGAGTGCCCCAGTACACGCAGTTCAGGTCTCACAGACCAACATCCAAGACTTAGCCCAGGCACAAAAGGAAGACGAGGCATTAAAGGAAATTTTAAAAGGAAACTTCCCAGCTCCCTACAAAAAGTTTAGGAATTCTTTGGCGGTCCATGAGGGAATCGTTTTAAAAGGTGGAATTTATGTAGTTCCCACCCAGGACAGGAATGAGATAATTTGTAAGTTCCATGTCGGACATGGACACCAAGGGATTGAATCCACCCTTGTCCACCTCAGACCCCTCTGCTGGTGGTCTGATTTGAAAACCGACGTATTCCATTACATCGAAAACTGCTTAATTTGTGCACAGAACAACCCAGATAGGTACGCGAAAAAAGCCCAGCTATGACAACCCGCCCTGTAAATGGCCCATGGACAAACCTTCAATTGGATTATATTGGTCCCCTCCCCCCCTGCAGAAATGGATACAAATATGTGTTAGTGGTAAGAGACACATTTACAAAATGGGTCGAAGCGTTCCCCTCAAAAACAAATACTGCCAGGCCACGGCAAAGATTTTAACAGAGCAAATTTTTACGAGATGGGGACTCCACCGTAGTATTGCGTCGGACCAAGGTTCCCACTTTACGGGCAGGGTCATGAAAAATGTGATGACGATATTTGGTATTAAGCAAAAGTTCCACATTGTCTATCACCCGCAGTCCAGCGGCATTGTGGAGCGCATGAATCGGACACTAAAGGCCACACTTAGGAAAATGGTGCAGCAGCACAACACAACATGGGACACAGTGCTCCCATTCGCACTGATGTTTATTAGGAACACAGTGTCGAGCTCAACAGGATATACCCCCCATACCCTCATGAGCGGACGACCCATGAAGGGTACCGAATACTGATTCGGACTTGATTTGGCCAGCCCTGCAGTCACTGCCCTGACCCATGAGAAAGCAGTCCAGCACATGGTAGAAAATATTAAAGCAGCACAGCTCGCGGCAGCTGTTCGACTTGGCGCAAAACGAAAGCAGAGTAAGGCCTGCTTTGATAAAACAGTACACCTGACAGAGTATACGGTCGTACAGCAAGTTATGATCACCTTATACAACCCCAGCTCATTCCTCTCCCCTAAATTCG
The DNA here is from genome assembly GCF_047496885.1 of Scyliorhinus torazame. Lineage (NCBI taxonomy): Eukaryota > Metazoa > Chordata > Chondrichthyes > Carcharhiniformes > Scyliorhinidae > Scyliorhinus > Scyliorhinus torazame. Next base: position 30,078,562 of record NC_092722.1, read on the forward strand.
CAGGACCTTATTCAATCTCGGACAAAGTAAGCCCCTCAGTTTATAAGATCACGTATCCGAACGGAAAATCAGGATGGTTCCATGTAAATCAGCTTAAGATTTATGGAACGCAGTGCAGCCACCTCTCATTGGCGATGGCAGACAATTAGGACCCGCCCACTGACAACCTAATTTCCCCCTCCCCCAGCAGCAGCAGCACATCCACAGACACGACCTTGAGCACTCCCCCAGAATCAAATTTCACCCTGACGCTTGATTCGGCTGCTACCGACAGCACAACTGAAGCCCCTGAGAGACCCGAACAAAGCTCCCACGAACGAGGCCCCAGTCACTACAGGCCCAGAGACCCCGATCACGATACGCTCAGCCTCTTTGAGACGATATATTTACCCACACCGAAACCTGACCCACCACCCGACGATAGCGACAGCCCCCTTGCGACCCTACGGAACATGAAACACTGGTACCGTGACAATTCCTGTCGTCTGACAAGGAATGGTGAAATGGACCCCACATCGGCACATGCCGCGTTAGCACGCAAACTCCATGAGCGAGTTTGGCACCCGGGAGATGGTGACAACTCCCGAGTCTGACTCTCACCATGGTAACCCGTTTGAAAATCTCTTTGAAATGGAACCTTGAGGTGTCCAGATGATGAGAGTCAGGAACCGATTGAGATTTACGGTGTCCTCTTTTCTGATGGAACCTGCCCGCTTTTATGTTTAGTTTGTTATTAAATGTTGTTCGTTCTCTCTTGTATGATTTTGTGTGTCGTCCTCACGGACGCTTTCTTGATGCAGTCATAACTACTCTTCTGATGGCAGTTAGAGAAACAAGTTTGTTGGAGCCACATATTTACAAATCTTACCGCTCTTGGCAGGTCACTGAGGCAGTGGAGTAATGGCACCTATCCCCGCCCTGCCTGAGGACCCCCTATACATTTGTTCAGCCAAGCTCGGGTAGTGGAGCAACGGCACTGATCACCGCCCTACCCGGGGATCCCACCCATTCTTGCCCTGCCGCAGATCATATGCATCACCCCATTCGGATAATTGTTTTCAAAACTCTTTTGCTGTTCTTTTCCAGTCCTGTGGTTTAAAGAATGCATTTTGCCCTTTCCGGCAACCCTTCAGTTGCTATCCCCCACTTACTATCAACATGTCAGAATCACTTGGTTGGAAAAACAAGTTTGCAGAGGACAGAGAAATTGTCCGCCCACTCAGTCCATCGACCACAGGCTGTGAGAGTGCTCGCACTGCGACACAAATTTTTTTCGGATGTTTTGTCTCCTGTAGCCACTTAAAATGGCCAACTCCCAATTTAAAATGGCGAACGGCAAAGGCTGATGGGAAAGTCAGCCAACAAGACAAAAACCAGCAGCTGTAGGTTGGTTGTGTATTTACCTCTGGAAAGGCCAGACAATATCGATACCAGCAACCATCAGCATAACAAAACAACAGCCATCTGCATACTAATGAGCAATCCCCGGGACCAATAAGCAACATTTAGACACACAAAGCACAACCAGACTCTTCGGCGCCAGCAGAAGTCTACACAAAAGGAGGTGAACGAGCACCTCAAGACCGCCCATCGATCAGGGAACCGCTCCAGCATTGGAGAACATCGAACCAAGCAATTGGGACAAAGTCCAATCACTTGGGACAAGGCACAGGGTCCGCCCTGAAAGGCAGGAAGCCCCTGGGAACTATAAGAATTGAGCCCCAAGTTCAAATCGCTCTCTTCTCTTCCTCTCCACCTCTTCACACTCTTCGTCCTGCCCGGGTCACCCAGCAACAACGAACCAACATTGACCGTGACCGGTGCAGTGACTCCAGTCAAGATCGAACTCGTAAGTCTTAATTCAACGCTCGCTACGAGATAGGCGCTCCTAGCTACCAATCTGTACCAACTTCGAATCCCGCGGGCTCAGAACCCGAACGAAAGGCCATATGTTTCCCTGACCTGGTGGGCCAGTTCCAAGTTAAGTATAGGCCTGTTAGTTGTAGAAGTAGCTTAGACGTAGAATTTGTGCATGAGTAGCAATTACTGTGTATAACAAATGTGCTTTGATTTAAACCTTACTAATCGGTGTATTGGATTATTGATCATTACTCAGACTTGAACCTCGTGGCGGTATCATAAAGATACCTGGTGACTCGAGAGCAAAGGTAATAAAACAGAGCAATTGAACTAAGGCAAAGTTAGCAACACTCCACAAATGGTTGTTTAAAAAAAAAATGAAGGAGTCACATATGGTGACGATTCTAATGGGAAATCGACATTAAGGAGAGACAGACAGACAAACGAGATGTTAAGCGGCAAGATAAAGACAGACACTATGCTTGTTCATCTAGGACGATACGAAGATACTCAACGGCAAAGGAAAGCCTGAATAAGATGAAGACGACCCTGATGATCGGCATCATGATCGTCGCTGGAACAGTACAGTTGCGCGTGTTACCTACCTCCACCTCACTCACCACACAAGCCCCGAACCCGACTACCCAACACAACACCCCCAGCCCAGACACTACACCACACATAAACCCAGCCACGATACCCCCAAATGGTGTGAGAATCTCGTTAAGTGGTATTCCCTGTCATACACAATGGAAGCCTTACTAGTGATAGCCATATTGTGCAGCGCCATCCAGACAATCAGATTGTGAAAATGGAGGAGGAGAGCCTCCCGCCCTCCAGTGTACACGTTTAGAGCCCCTTTCCTCGGACTCCAGCAAACCCCACACTCTTTCTGAGCCTTCCTCTTTAATAAATTCCGCGGTTGTTGTTTATGTTAATAAAGCTTTTTTTTCTGTGTATGAAAGTTAGTGATAAGAAGAAATGTGATGCTGCTGTCGGATTTTTGTATTGTAAGATAAGTTCTTTGATTGTTAAATAGCAGCATGAGTGTAGTCTAGTTAGAGACAGTTAAAGGTTCCCTTTTTTATGGAATGTTAAATGGCCCCTTAGGAATTTTTAGATATGTGCTGTTTTAGGAAAATTTAGGTAAATATTTTTGACCTATAGGACAGAGTAGAGTAGAACCTGTCCTTGGTTAAGGGTACCCGGCATTTCAGAGAACAAAGAAGACCCAGTGTTGTGATCTTTCACGCTTCGCGTTGAGGATCAAGAGGATGGAGTGTAGCCATCTGGGATGGCCACTTCCAACTAGGTACAGGGAAACTCGCAAAGCCGAGCGAGTAAAATGGACAAGCCAAGACTCAGGCAGGCTCAGGGCCTGAAATGCATATTTGTAAGCAAGAAGTCCAGACGGTATCGAAACTCCGTCTAATTAGCATTTTAATGGGGCCGATTAGCATTTCACCAAGGCAAAGGACCGGTACTCGAGCAACCGGGACAGTCACAGACATTTCGGCACCACTCCCTGTTCAAGGGAAACGCAAACAACGGGGTCAGTGACCGCTTGGGACACGCCCAGCCATCCAGATCCCTGCCCACTTTTGGTTAGGAATCGAACGGAATGATCAGGGATCACCCAAATAGTAAGGCCCAAATCGAAGGACCGCCCAAAAGAGTGCGAAAACCCCCAAGTATAAGAAGAAGAGTTCGCCATATAGAGAGTCATAGAATTTACAGTGCAGAAGGAGGCCATTCGGCCCATCAAGTCTGCACCGGCTCTTGGAAAGAGCACCCTACCCAAGGTCAACACCTCCGCCGTATCCCCATAACCCAGTAACCCCACCCAACACTAAGGGCAATTTTGGACATTAAGGGCAATTTTATCATGGCCAATCCACCTAACCTGCACATCTTTGGACTGTGGGAGGAAACCGGAGCACCCGGAGGAAACCCGCGCACACACGGGGAGGATGTGCAGACTCCGCACAAACAGTGACCCAAGCCAGAATCGAACCTGGGACCCTGGAGCTGTGAAGCAATCGTGCTATCCACAATGCTACTGTGCTGCCACGGTATGTTCGCTCTCTCTTGGTCCTGGTACCCCCGGTCACAGCCATCTCCAAGTGCAGCAACACCAGAAGCAAGTACAAGTTCAACGCTCACTACCAGACGGATGAGCCTAGCTGAGCAGCAGTTACTCCTCCGGACCCGAGAAGATCCAGAATCGAACAGCGGCCACTGTTCTCTGACCTAAGCCGGGTGCCCGAAGTTAAGTAAAGGTTGTCTTAGTCGATAGATGTAATTAACTGGTAGTGTTTATGTTGTATGACTAATTGTGTGTAAATAAAGTACCCTTGACCTTGAACTAACTAACTGATGTTTGGCTCTTTGATCGATAGCCGGTTGAAACTTGTGGTGGTATCATTTGATACCTGGCGACTCGAAGCATTAGGACATAGATAACATAGAAAGAAGGGCAAATTCACTGATTGCCATAATTGGAACAGAGCCACAGAAAGGACAGAGAAAAGAGTATAGAAAAGAAAAGGCAACACACCGAAGTTGCAGGATTGCGCTAGCAGTTTAAGGTTAGTTAAATATGATTGAAGGATTCGTCTTTACCTTGCAATCGCTGCTTGAATATGTAGCGCTCGAAGATTTTGTTGGTGTCCACCTCACAGTGGCTGTCAAACTTGTCCAGGTTGGTCTGAAACTCTGTCTTGTCCTGGTCTTCGGCAAAGTGAAAGGAGTTGAATATTTCCAAGGTGTGATCACCCACTGTGGTGAGGAGAAGAGCTATCTTCCATGCATCAGACGCACCATTGAGGTCTGATGCTTCGATGTAAAGCTGCAATTTCTGCTTGAATGTCTGCCAGTTGGCATTGAGATTGCCGGAGGTCCTGAGCTGGTGAGGAGCCTGAATTTTTTCCATTGTGCCGGTATACATTCGCTGGTCATCACGGATCTTGCTGAGTTGCACTAACTAGATTAAACAGACTCCTGGTATCATGTTGTGTTATGTAATTTGGAATAACACAAGCTGCCACTTGATGCAGTTTTGAGTAAAAGATGCTCCAGACTTTGAAGTGAGTTCAATGTGTTTTATTGAATTATTAGCACAGTTCTCAGTGAGTTCGACTCTCTGCTAATCTAAATGTAGTAACTCAGTCTAACTGAACCAGCCTTGCTCGAAGCCACGTGCTGGGGTGTGATGCTGAGGATACACCCTGTCTGACTCTGTAGATGTTGGTCTGTGGAAAGAGGTGGGGTGTGAGTGCCTCATCCCTTTTATAGTGAGATACCACCCCTGAGTGTCCTGGCTGCTCATTGGTCGTGTCCTATTCTATGTGTTCATTAGCTGCATGTTTGCATATCATGACAGCCTGCTCGGCTCTCAGAAAGAAGACAGCCTTGCCATACACCTTTGAGGCTGCAACTATGGCCGAAGGGCCGACAACTTCGGCCATAGCACAGACGCTGACCTCGATTGACATGGTGGGGTGGGCGTAACACTTCACCCTGAGTTTTTGTGTCATGAGACAAAACGGTGACGGAGCCTCAGCAGGAGTGAGGAGGGTGGAAGCCACCACTCCTGCATAGGTGTCATTAGATGGCCCCGCCACCGTCATAGGCGGTGTTGCCGCCATCCCGGTCAGTGGTGGATGATAGGGGAGAAGGAGGAGGAAGAGAGTAATTGAAGGAAGGGAAAGGCACAGGAGGATGGGGTGCAGGGGGATGGACCAGTGCCCCCAAGCATGACTGGGAAAGGCTAGTGGGCTAGTCTCTCAAAAAGATCTTTGATTCAGTGGCGGGTGGGTGGGGCACACGGTCTTCAGCCCGACAGGGACCCAACAAAAAGTCCACGAATGTTATCCCATTTCAGCGCAATCGGCAGATGAAAAAGAAATAAAGTCTAGATCAGTAGTTTAAGGTGCAAGATTCTGTCCATTGTATTCTGCTTCTTGGGAAGGTCCTAACTCAACTTTCGACATGAGATTCTACTTAACCAGGGGACTGTTGTTGAAGGAAGGGAAAGGCACCTTCCTTTCCTCTTCGTCCTCTTCCAGCAGCCTCCTGTTTGCTGGGAGGCCTCAGGCTCTAGGACCCAGCAGATGAAACAAGCAGCAACTAGTTCCCAGCACCTAGGACCCAGCTGATGACACCAGCAGCAAACAGTCCTAGCCCCTCCTCCCCAGGGAGGCAGGCAGGTAGTCTGTAAATCCAGTCCCAGGCTGGAGCTCAGTCCAGGCCAGGCCAAATCTTCACCTGTAGAGATTCCCTTCCCTCTCTCGCAGCTCCCTGTAGCAGTCACTCGGCTTCAAATAAAACAGGCAGCAGCAAATCTCTCCTTTCATCCATTTTCCAGGCTGTATGGAATAGCAGCTTGCAAAGTTCAAAATCCATAGGAGAGGAGCTCACAGGACATACTCTTGGAGAGTATGAGCTCCCCCAATGAGGGGATGGGGGGGGGGGGGGGGAGCGGGGGAGGTGGAATCATTAGCAGTTGCATCTGCATAAACAGAGCTGGCCAGTGTGGTACCGGCTAGTGAAGGAAGCAGTGGTGAAGCACTGCTACTGTGTACATATCATTGCAAATAAAGTTACCTTCTGTTTAACTCTATAAACTCATGCCAGATTCTTCGTGGCCCTCACACCCTGTGAATATCTTGAATATTTTGATCAGATCACCTGATATCCTGCTCTAGACGATCTAAGCAAGTGGAGACTAGACTGTGGTCTCTAAGTACTGGACTGAGGTTCAGTAGAGGTACTTGCACCTGATGGGTGAGAGTGGCTCCGCCTCATTGTAAAGAGTAAGTAGGTTATTTAACTTTAGTTGCAGCCCACACATAGAAGATACTCCAAAGATAAAACCGCAAAGGGCATGGGAAACTGGCTCAACAACATTCCCCTGGTTAAGTAGCTGAAGAATCTCATGTCGAAAGTTGAGTTAGGACCTTCCCAAGAAGAATACAATGGACAGAATCTTGCACCTTAAACTACTCATCTAGTTCCTTTTTTTGGTGTGACATTGCCAACACCTCAACAGCTCAGGAAGCATTTTCAATTTCACATGCCACCTAACCCTGTCTGCCTATGCTGATCCTTCTCACCTTAAGTTGTGTTGCTAACCAGTAATTCCAGGCCTGCTGACAATTCAACATTCAAGCTGGGGAGTGCATATCGCTGATCAGAAAGGTCAATCTAGGTAAAATAGCACAACTCTTGCATCTGGGTTCAAGCCCTAGTCCAAAGACTTGAGCACATCATTCAAGCTGACACTCCAGAGCAATAGTGAGGGAGTGCTCCAGTGTCAGTAAGATCTTAAACTAATGCCCTGTCTGTCCTCTCAGGTGGAAATAAAAGATCCCATGGCACTATTAGGAACAGGGGAATTCTACAGGTGCCCTGGTCAAACAGCATCTAATTTATCCCTGTGCTCTTTGAGGGAGTTTGCTGTGCACAAATTGACTACCATGTATTTAAGGACTGCATGGTAGCACAGTGGTTACCACAGTTGGTTCACAGCTCCAGGGTTCCAGGTTCGATTCCCAGTTTGCGTCACTGTCTGTACGGAGTCTGCACGTTCTCCCCGTGTGTGCATGGGTTTCCTCCAGGTGCTCCGGTTTCCTCCCACAGTTCAAAGATGCGCAGGTTAGGTGGATTGGCCATGATAAATTGCCCTTAGTGTCCAAAAAGGTTAGGTGGGGTTACTGGTTACGGGGATAGGGTGGAGCTGGGCTTGGGTAGGGTGCTCTTTCCAAGGGCCAGTGCAGACTTGATGGGACGAATGGCCTCCTTCTGCACTGTAAACATTCTATAATCCCACAATAGTAACTACACTTTAAAAGTACTTAATGGGATTAGGTAATTTATGATGAGGTCATGAAAGGCAACATATAAATTCAAGCCTTCTGTTCCAGCAGTAGATACAAGACCGGGAGCTAAGCTTTGCATTGAGCATGTTGCTCTGATTTTGCAGTTCTATAATGATGTCAGCAAGCCGGATCCCTCAGATGGTTTGTGAAGTTTATCGTCAGGCTCAAAACATGGACAACTTCCAATTTTTCCAAGTTTCTTCCCTTGTCATAGAGTCATAGAGTTTTACAGCACAGAAAGAGGCTCTTCGGCCCATCATTTTTGTGCCAGCCATCAAGCGCCTATCTATTCTCATCCCATTTTCCAGCACTTGGTCTGTAGCCTTGTATGCGATGGCTTTTCAAGCGCTCATCTAAATGCTTCTTAAATGTGAGGGTTCAGCCTCGACCATCTTCACAGGCAGTGAGTTCCAGCTTCCCACCATCCACTGGGTGAAAAGTTTTTCCTCAAATCCCCTCTAAATCTTCTGTCCATTATCTTAAATCTATGCCACCTATTTATTGCCCCCTCTACTAAGGGGAAACGTTTCTTCCTATCTACCCTATCTATGTCCCTCATAATTTTGTTCAGCTCAGTCATGTCCCCCTCAGCTTTATCTGCTCTAAGGCAAATGATCCAGTCTAACCAGCCTCTCTTCATAGCTGCAAATCTCTAGCTCAAGCAACATCCTGGTGAATCTCCTCTGCACTCTCTGATGTGCAATCACATCCTTCCTATAGTGTGGCGACCAGAACTGCACACAGTACTCCAGCTGTGACCGAATTAGCGTTTTATACAGCTCCATCATAACCTCCCTGCTCTTATATTCTATGCCTCGGCTAATAAAGGCAAGTATCCCATGTGCCTTCTTAGCCACCTGGCCTGCTACCTTCTGGGATCTTTGCACATTCACCCCAATGTCCCTCTGGTCCTCTGTACTTTCTAGCATCCTACCATTCATTGTGTGCTCCCTTGACTTGTTAGTCCTCCCAAAATGCATCACCTCATACCTTCCAGGATTAAATTCCATGTCCTGATGAAAAGAAAACTGCCCAAATGGATCTCAATTTCAGCACTGTTTCCCTGGGAAAACTATATAAAAGGGAGTAGAAATTCACTTATGCGCTTTCCAATAATCAGTGACACCATGGCAGTTTGATGAAAGTTTTATGTCAGCTAAGTCAGTGTTTTTCAAACTTTTTTTCCGGGGACCCATTTTTACCAACCAGCCAACCTTCGAGACCCACACCAGCCGACCTTCACGACCCACGTCGGCCGACCTTCGTGACCCATGCCAGCCGACCTTCACGGCCCACGCCAGCCAACCTTTGCGACCCATGCCAGCCGATCTTCGTGACCCTCGCCAGCCGACCTTCACAACCCATGCCAGCCGAAATTCGTGACCCACGCCGGCCAACATTGGCACAATTAATAAATTCATACCGTAAAAAATCGTCTTTATACTGCTTTGTGCCTGATTTCAGCTTCTTCTGAATGGGATGTTCACCAGAAGCCCTGGAGATCACACCAGCACTTCTTTGTCCTGCTGTGGATTCTCCTGAGCCACTCTCTCCAGCAGATTTAGTTGTGAGATCCTGGCCTGTTTGTGTCTCTGGCCCTCTCTTCCTTATAACAAAACTAGCCATTTTAAATTTTATTTGTTTGCTGCTGACAAAATGGAGGAATCGCAATCGCGCCCAAAGCACATGACGTCAGCGTTCTGGGCGCGTGACATGCTCTCTGCCTCGCTTCAGGCAGGAAGATTACATTGAATTTAAAAAAAAACTTCTCCTGCATCAGCACGCTGAGGTCAGGAGGCAATGCTTCTCTCTGGGTTCCGCGCATGCGCACTGATGAGCGGGCACGCAGGCGCAGTGCGCCTGCATTTTTTTATATGGTTGCAGTCGTCACTTTCAAAGCTGCTCGCAGCTGGCATTGTTAAAAGCTGGCTGCTGCGGCACGCAATCGGGAACGCCACGATGGACGGCTCTGCGACCTGCCCGCGATCCACCTGCGAGTCGCGACCCCCACTTTGAAAATGCCTGAGCTAGTGGTGCTTGGGTTATACAATAAGGAATCCTTAACTCCCTGTCAGACTGTACACATGAAGCTCTTTGACTTTGCTTAACTGCTATGCCAATATCTGAATCAAGCATTTGAAATTCTGCAGTTTGGTTTAAGCTGGTGTGTTAGCTTGATCTATTAATGACTTTATGCATTTCTCAATTTCTGCGGTTACTGTATCTACATCGGCAGAAATTGAAGCTCAGCTGAGCATTATACAATTAGGTGTATTGTCACCTGCTTAAATCCTAAGCTGTCCCAGTCCTCAACTATGAAGGGAAAACAACCTTGTAACTAGGATTGGGGTGTATTAACACTGTAAATGATATACTTACATGGCATATGGAACATGTTCAGTTTCCTTTCTAGCTATCCAGTGAGAATGAGCTTTATGAAAAATCACCACAGGATAATGCACATATGTGGGTCCTTGCAACAAGTTGCCATTCTGTTCTGATGCGGCCGACAAATTTTGCCCTAGGCTCCCCCTGTCCTCTAACCCCCATACCCTCCTTTAGTTTCACTCCCATTTCCTCACATGCCCTCTTCAAACTCATGTTGCCCTGTTTCCTTAAACTCCTTCCCATTAAACTGCTGATGACTCAACTTTTGCTCTTATCCCAAGGTTACTTTTCCTCAGGTATTGTCCTTGGGTGGCACGGTAACACAGTGGCTAGCACTGTTGCTTCACAGCACCAGGGTCGATTCCCGGCTTGGGTCACTGTCCGTGTGAAGTCTGCACGTTCTCCCTATGTCTGCGTGGGTTTCCTCTGGGTGCTCCAGTTTCCTCCCACAAGTCCTGAAAGGTGTGCTTATTAAGTGAATTGCACATTCTGAATTCTCCCTCAGTGTACCCGAACAAGTGCCGGAGTGTGGCGACTGGGAGATTTTCACAGTAACTTCATTGCAGTGTTAATGTAAGCCTACTTGTGACAATAAAGATTATTATCATTCTGCTTTTCAAAACCAATGTCATTAACACCACTGCAAAATCCCAACCTTTACTACTCCATGTCCAATCTCCCTTTCTCCTCCAGAGTCTTTCAACCCCACGCCCATTTGCCCAACAAACCCCAATGGGAATTGTGGTGCTCTACATCACTGTAAGTACACAAAGGGTTAATGTACATACACTACACCTAAATAGACACTAGAGGGAACACCAGAGACATGACACACAGGCAGTCAACCAATAGGTCAGTAAGATAGGACACGACCAATGGGCATTCACGATACACACAGAGGTGACACTACCACAGGAGGGCATTACACCAACCCATAAAAGGACACATCACACATGCTCAGTCTCTTTCCAGTGGAGACACTCAGTGAGTACAGACACAGGGTTGATTGAAACACATCACTCCCACCACGTGGATTGTAGCAGACTGGTTCGTCAGTCTGAGTAGCTATAGCAGGATTAACAGTAGCGTTGAATCCAAGTAGGAGAATTGTTAATAGTTTAATAAACGTGTTAAAGCTATCTCCAAGTCTGAACCTTCCTTTGTCAGAGTGCACATCAAGGAAGCAGCTTGTGCTACGTCAAGAACATAACAAAACATGGTTCCAGGCGTGAACTGTTTCAATCCATATAGTTAAAACTCAGCAAACAGTGACTACCAGGAACAGCAGCCAGGCAAGATGATGTTCGAGATTCCGGTTCCACAGCAGCTCAGGTACAAAGGCAATCTCAGTGAAAACTGGCGTTGATTCAGGCAGAGATTTGAGATCCACCTGGTAGCGTCTGACCTAGATGGCATGGCGGATGCAGAGAAAATAAAGCTTCTACTTACCATCGCAGGTCCAGAAGCAGCTGAAATCTTCCAGACCTTCAAATACAAAGGGGCGAAACAAGAGCGATTTCCAGGCAGTTCTGGACAAATTCCAAGAATTCTGCGAGGAACATACAAGAAGAAAAGGTAAAAGAGGCGCCAACACTCACCATGAGGTAGGCTTGCAGCAACGAACGGCAGTTTTGAATTGCAGCCATCTTGGAAAAGATGCTGCACATGCGCAGTTACGCAAAGAGCGCACAGAACGAGAAGGTCCGTTTGCGCATGCATGCGCAATTGAGAACAAGGCCCCAAGTAAAGGAACAGCGATCTGCGTATGCGCAATTGCTTCCTACGCACTACGCCACACGCTTCATGATGTCAGAGGCCCCGGACCACGCCCACTTAAAGGGGAAATGTCCCAAAACAAGAAAAAAAATGTTTAAAGCCGCAAAACCAGATTCTTTCACCTGGAATGACAGCACAATGCCTGAAATTCGACCAGTAGCTGAAAGTAACCTCCGCAGAACCCTGCAACAAGCAGTAAGCACCGCCCAAAGAGATGATACAGTCCTTGAAGACTATGACCCAGACCTTGAATTCTTCTTTGGACATCGCAAGCCCAATGCCAGCTCTGACACAAAACGTGATGATATGGTCCGAGAAGACTACGACTCAGACGATGATTTCATCATTGGAGATGGCGACCCCAGTACCAAATCTGAACCGCAATGAGATGTGTTCTACAGTGAAGAATCTGACACAGACGCGGATGTGTTCTTCGGATTTGAGGATCTTCAGCCCAGCATATATGACATCCCGACTCATGAGTGCAGGATTATGCTGCGGCCTGACACCAAGAGACAGAGAGCGGTACAAGCCCACAGAGAGCGGCCTGCTGCCACACAGAGAGTGGTCCACGCACCACAAAGAGCCCCGACTCCACACAGAGAGTGGTCCACGCACCACAAAGGGTCCAAGCCTCCACAGCGAGCTCGTGGACAGACCTCACGATAGAAGCAACGCAAGACTTCAGAGCGCAGTCCTTGCATGAACAAGAAGTGACTCGAGTGACACAAGCCTCCACAGCAGGTTCGTGGACAGACTCCACGATAGAAGCAACGCAAGACTCCAGAGCGCAGTCCTTGCATGAACAAGAAGTGATGACAGTTCCCACAGAGAGACCAATGGACGATTCCACACAAGGAACGCTGCAAGACCACACAGAGGGAGTGACACAAGCCTCCACAGCGAGCTCGTGGACAGCCTCTATGATAGAAGCAATGCAAGACTCCAAAGTGCAGTCCTTGCATGAACAAGACCATGAGGGTCTAGCAACCTCCTCTGAGCAACCAGCAGCAGACAATGCAAGTCTGCCATGCTCAAGTGAACAACAGAAAGACTATGACAGTCTGCCATGCTCAAGTGTACAGCAAGCAGACTATGACAGTCTACCACGCTCCAGTGAACAAGAAGAAGACTCTGACAGTCTACCCAGCTCAAGTGAACGACAAGAACACACTGAGGCTCTACCCACTGTATGTGCGACAAGTGACGACGGCATCCCACTTCCCATACCAGATGTGCAACGTGACAGACCTCAGCTAGAATGTACAGAGGCACTCGACAATCACAGTGAGACTACTGGTGACTCCGGTGACACCACGTTACTTCAAACCTCACTCGCTCGCGTCTCTCCGCAAGCAAATGCATTCCTGAATGTTTTGACTCCGGAAGGGAAGCATCAAGAAACCTCAGAAGATGCAAGTGAACCTGAATTGACTCCGGACGGGGAGCATCAAGAAATCTCAGCTGACTCAAGCGAACCTGCAGTGACTCCGGAAGGGGAGCATCAAGAAATCAAAGCTGATTCAGGTGAACCAGAAAGGGCTCCAGACGGGGAGCATCGACAAACCAAAACTGACTCACGTGAAACAGGCCAGACTCCAGACGGGGAGCATCGACAAGCCAAAGATGATTCAAGTAAGCCGGACATGACTCCAGATGGGGAGTGCCGCAAACTCAGTGACGGCATGCTCAAGGAGACAGCAGACGCCACAAAGCACGCTAACACGAGTAACTGTGTGAGGGACTCGTATTATCCACAGAGTGTGGTCCTTGAGCGCAGCAAACACGGCAACAAAACCAGCCAACACAACAACAACATCAAAAACAATGGCAAGAAGCGTACCAAAGGCAATAACGTCGACAACAAGCACGACAAAAACAACACCAATGGAACTATGACTGGTACGACATGGTACAACTCTGCCCATGAGGGACACTGTTACCGCTCAGCTCAGTACAATGACATGCCATGGCAGGACGATGCATCTTACCAATTCACGTTTGCTGCACTACCAACAGGCAACCTGGCTTTCAGGACAGATGCCATCAAGAATTACCACCACAAGCATCTAAAGAAAAAAAAAAAAGAGTCCAAATCCGACAACGAAGTGATTTGACCACTTCTTGGTTCCTTCAGCACAGGGACACTGATGGCGTTTACAATGCAATGCCACCATCAACATCACCAACTCACCAACCAAACAAGAAAGCCACTCGACCATAATAATTAATGAACTTTGGACTCATGCATATGATTTGGACTTATTGTTTAATGATCACTGTTATCATAACTTGTACAGAGTATCACTCATCTACCTGGTTTGTTCAATTTTCTTTAACACTGTACAGAAAATATGTAACACGAAAAAAGGGGGGATATGGTGATATACATCACTGTAAGTACACAAAGGGTTAATGTACATACATTACACCTAGGTAGACACTAGAGGGAACACCAGAGACATGACACACAGACAGTCAACCAATAGGTCAGTAAGATAGGACACGACCAATGGGCATTCACGATACACACAGAGGTGACACTACCACAGGAGGGCATTACACCAACCCATAAAAGGACACATCACACATGCTCAGTCTCTTTCCAGTGGAGACACTCAGTGATGCACAGACACCGGGTTGATTGAAACACATCACTCCCACCACGTGGATTGTAGCAGACTGGTTCGTCAGTCTGAGTAGCTATAGCAGGATTAACAGTAGCGTTGAATCCAAGTAGGAGAATTGTTAATAGTTAAATAAACGTGTTAAAGCTATCTCCAAGTCTGAACCTTCCTTTGTCAGAGTGCATATCAAGAAAGCAGCTTGTGCTATGTCAAGAGCATAACAAAACAGGAATCAGCCACTCGAGGACTGGAAAGGGCTCTAACCCCATTGGGAATCAGGATGTTTAGGAGAAGAGAGTACTGAATCCCAAGGAGAATCAATGCCTTCAGGAGAGGAGGAAAGCTGAACCCCAGTGAGAGTTAGCACCTTTAGGGGTGGAGACAAAAAGCAGAAACAAACAAGTTTTCTGGAGTTTGCTGGCACTGTACTGATTAATATTGTGTGCAAACACCTCCCTGCTCTTCAGCTATCTCAGCTACCGAAGTTTGGTTAAACATATACTAAATTACAATTACTAATCTCCGGTCAGGTGAGCATTTGACAGCACCATCAAGTCTGGAACGCAACAAGTCTGATTACGTGACCAGTCAGTTCAATCAATCTTCTGTTTCACAGCAGCTGCTGCCTCAGAATGGGACAAGAGAGGGAAATTCTAATTTTTTAATACATAACTTATGAATTTCACATATCAGGGGCGGGATTCTGCGGGAATTGGCAGGGCGTGCAACTCCGGCGTGAAGGAGTGGCGTGAACTCCTCCGCACCTTCAGGGGTTAGGCCAGCGCCGGAGTGGTTTGCGCCGCGCCGGCCGGCGGGGAAGGGACTTGGCGCCATGCCAACCGGCGCCGAAGGGCCTCCGCCAGCCGGCACGAGTTGCCGCATGCGCGGGAGGGCCAGCCTGTGCTGACATCATCCCAGTGCATGCGCAGGGGGGGTTCATTTCCACGTCGGCCATCGCGGAGGACCACTGCGGCCGACGCGGAAGAATAGAGTGCCCCAGCGGCACAGGCCTGCCCGCGGATCGGTGGGCCCCGATCGCGGGCCAGGCCACCGTGGGGGCACCCCCCGGGGCCAGATCCCCCCGCGCCCCCCCAAGGACCCCGGAGGCCACCCGTGCAGCCAGGTCCCGCCGGAAAATACCTGGTGTAATATACGCCGGCGGGACTGGCTGAAAACGGGCGGCCACTCGGCCCATCGCGGGCCGAAGAATCGCTGGGGGGGCCGCTGCCAGCGGCCACCGACCGGAGCGGCGCGATTCCCGCTCCCGCCAAATCCCCGGCGCCAGAGAATCCGGCAGCCGGCGGGGGCGGGATTCACGCCGTCCCCTGGCGATTCTTCGACACGGCCACTGAGAAATACAGCAGCAAAACATCTCTGCTTTGCTTTATCAGTAGTAGCACTCTCAATTTTGGCTCTGTGAAAAAAAAGACTTGCATTTTATACAACATATTTTATGAGCTCGGTATGTCCCAAATGCATTGCATTCCATAAAATATTTATTGAAGAACAGTCGCTGTTGTAATGTAGGAAACAAGGCAGCCAATTTGCACACAGCAAGCTCCAACAAACAGCAATGAGATATATCATCAATGTTTTTTGATTTTGATAGAGGGGTAAATATTGGCTCGAACACCAGGGAAGGAGAATTTCCCTCTCTTTTGAAATATTGCACCTGAGTGGGCAGAGGGGGTCTCATGTAATATCTCACCTGGAAGGTGAGACGTCCAACATTGCAGCACCTTTTCATGTAGTGCTCAAGTTTCTGGAGTGAGACTTGAACCCACAACCTTCTAACTCAGAGGTGGAAGTTAGAATCAAGCTAAACCTCAGAGACTTGAGCACATAATGTAGGCTGGCAGTGCTGAGGGAGTGCTGCACTATTGAAGATTGAGGCACGATCAATTTGACTGGAGATGAAGCTGAATCCAAACTGAGGCTTTATTAGTATCAGATGTCTGGCCTCCCACAGCAGCTGGTGAAATGGCTGCGAGCTGGAGGCCACGCATATTTATAACCGGCCTCCCGGGCGGAGCTAGCATGCAAATGTAGCCATGTAAAATGGCTGCGTTCCGATTAATCTGGCCAAAACCCAGTTTAAAACGGCTTACCCGAAAGACTGCTGGGAAAAGCAGCCAAGAAGACACAAGCAGGCAGCTGCAGACAGTTTTGCATATTCGGCTCTGGGAAGGTAGCCCAGATCGATACTCAGGGCTATCAACAGCCCATCAACCCAGGTATTCGCAGTTGCATTCAGGACTGTTTGCAGCCAATCTATTCAGACATCCACAGTTAAATCGGCTATCCCCGGGAACAATTGCAACATATTAGCAATTGAATACCGGGCCAGACCTGTCGGTGCCTGCAGTGGCCGAAACAAAGACAGGTGAGCGACCACCCCCCGATCAAGGAATCGCCTCACCATTGGACACATCGACCCCAGAGATTGGGGACAGAATCCAATCACTTGGGACTCAGGGTCAAGGGCCGCCCTGGGAGGCGGGAAGCCCCTGGGCCCTATAAAAGTGAAGGTCCAAGTTCAGATCTCTCTCTCTCTCCTCTTCGCCTGCTCGAGACCTTCGCAAGAACAGCAACCGGCAACAGTAAGTTTGAATCCAGCGATCGCTATCCGGTAGAGACACCTAGCCACCGACCTGTAGCAGCCTTTTGAATCCCGCGGGCCAGATTTGATTGGACAAGCCATTCGTTTCCCTGACCTGGTGGGCTCTTCCTAAAGTTAAGTATTGGCCAGTAGTGATAGGTTTATTATATAAATAGTAGTATTAGGGTATTAATATTGCTTGTTGTGTATAATAAATGACCGTTGTTTTAATCCTTAATAAGCGATGTGCTGTATTATTAATCATAACCTGAACTTGAATCACGTGGCGGTGATAAAGATACCTGGCGACTCATGAGCAAAGGTGACGTAAACAGAGCAAATAGACTAAGGTTAAAAAGAGCAACACAAGGGCCACAGGTGAACCTGTAGTGCAGGTTCTACTGTACAACCTCTAATATCAGAACACAGTGGTTTACCACATTCACCCCCTGTTCAAATTGAGTCCGGCGGGGGGTGGGGGGGGGGGGTGGATAACTATATACAATTAGACATTTTAATATTTACAGAGCAGCAAAAAAAATGCCTCTGGTCATCCGGTGGGTCGGTCAGAGGTTCAGCCGGTCCGGTGCCTTGATTGTTCTTTGAGATCGGTGAAGTGGTGACGGCGATGTTGGTGCAGTCGTGGTTGAAGTTGACTCTGAAAGTGTGCCAAAATCCTCTTCATCAACAGGGGTGGGCAGGGGAAGGACGGACGGTCCTAGGGGGGGTGATGGGGGCAGCGGGGGAGGGGAGGGTGGCGCCGGGGGCGACAGGGGTGGTGTGGGGGTGGAACCTGCTGGTGCCAGGTCCCTGAGGGAGACGGTATCCTGGCGGCCGTCGGGGAACGCCACGTAGGCGTACTGTGGGTTTGCGTGGAGCAGGTGCAATCTTTCCACCAATGGATCCGCCTTGTGGAGCCGCACATGTTTACGGAGAAGCACGGTTCCCGGAGCTGTAAGCCAAGCTGGGAGCGATACCCCGGATGTGGACTTCCTGGGGAAGGCAAAAAGACGTTCATGTGGTGTACTGTTAGTGGCAGTGCAGAGTAATGAGCGAATGGAATGTAGTGTATCAGAGAGGATCTCTTGCCAGCGGGAGGCTGGAAGATTTCTGGACCGCAGGGCCAGCTGGACGGCCCTCCATACCGCCCCATTCTCCCTTTCTACCTGTCCATTTCCCCGGGGGTTGTAGCTCGTCGTTCTGCTGGAGGCGATACCCCTGCTGAGCAGGAACTGACGTAGCTCATCACTCATGAATGAGGATCCCCTGTCACTGTGGATGTAGGCGGGGAAGCTGAACAGAGTGAAGATAGAATTAAGGGCTTTAATGACGGGGCAGACGTCATGTCGGGGCATGGGATGGCGAAGGGAAACTGGGAGTATTCATCGATCACACTGAGGAAATATGTGTGTCGATCGGAGGAGGGGAGGGGGCCTTTGAAATCCACGCTGAGGCGTTCAAAGGGGCGGGAGGCCTTCACCAGGCGCGCACGGTCCGACCGGTAGAAGTGCGGCTTGCACTCTGTACAGACCTGGCAGTCCTTGGTGATTGTCCTTCCTTCCTCGACGGAGTAGGGCAAATTTCGTGCCTTAATGAAATGGTACAACCGAGTGACCCCTGTGTGACAAAGGCTGTCGTGCAGGGTCCGGAGTCGGTCTACTTGTGCGCTGGCACATGTACCTCGGGATAGGGTGTCTGGGGGCTCGTTGAGTTTGCCAGGGCGATACTTAATCTCGTAATTATAGGTGGAGAGCTCGATTCTCCACCGCCAGATTTTATCATTTTTGATCGTGCCCCACTGTGTGTTGTTGAACATGAAGGCTACCGACCGTTGGTCAGTGAGGAGAGTGAATCTCCTGCCGGCCAGGTAATGCCTACAGTGTCGCACGGCTTCTACTATGGCCTGGGCCTCCTTTTCGACCGAGGAGTGGCGGATTTCGGAAGCATGGAGGGTGCGGGAGAAGAAAGCCACGGGCCTGCCTGCCTGGTTGAGGGTGGCGGCAAGGGCGACGTCCGATGCGTTGCTTTCTACTTGGAATGAAAGTGTTTTGTCTACAGCGTGCATTCCAGCTTTGGCAATATCAGCTCTGATCCGGGTGAAAGCCTTGGCCGTCAGGGGGAAATGAGTGGACTGTATGAGTGGGCGGGCCTTGTCCGCATAGTTTGGGACCCACTGCGCGTAATATGAGAAGAACCCCAGGCAACGTTTGAGGGCCTTGGGGCAGTGGGGAGGGGGTGCTCCATGAGGGGGTGCATGCGGTCGGGATCGGGCCCCAGAACTCCGTTCTGGACCACGTAGCCGAGGATGGCAGTTTGTGCGGAACACACACTTCTCCTTGCTATACGTGAGGTTGAGGAGAGTGGCAGTGCGGATAAATTTTGCGAGGTTAGCGTCGTGGTCCTGCTGGTCATGGCCGCAGATGGTCACATTGTCTAGGTACGGAAACGTGGCCCGCAAACCGCACCGGTCGACCATTCGGTCCATCTCCCTTTGGAAGACCGAATCCCCGTTGGTGACGCCGAAGTGATATAGACGGCCGTCTGCTCGAAGGCGGTGTATGGACGGTAGGTCCGAATTACGGATGGGGAGCTGGTGGTAAGCGGATTTCAGGTCCACCGTTGAGAAGACCCGGTACTGTGCAATCTGGTTAACCATGTCAGATATGCGTGGGAGGGGGTACACGTCGAGCTGCGTGTACGTGTTGATGATCTGGCTGTAGTCCACGACCATTCGTTTTTTCTCCCCAGACTTAACCACTACCACTTCAGCTCTCCAGGGGCTGTTGCTGGCCCCAATGATGCCTTCCCGAAGCGACCGCTGGACCTCGCAACTGATGAAGGCCTTATCCTGGGTGCTGTACCATCTGCTCCTGGAGCGACGGGTTTGCGATCTGGAGTTAGATTGGCAAAGAGGGCAGGAGGATTGACCTTTAGGGTCGCGAGGCCGCACACAGTGAAGGGTGGTAAGGGTCCGCCGAATTTAAGCGTCAGGCTCTGGAGGTTGCACAGGAAGTCCAGGCCGAGGATAAGTGCAGCGCAGAGGTTAGGGAGGACGTAGAGGCGAAAGTCGTGGAACTCTACGCCTTGGACTGTGAGCGTGACTGTGCAGTACCCCCGGATCGCTACGCGATGGGATCCAGAGGCCAGGGAGATTTTTTGATTGGTAGGATGTACATTAAGGGAGCAGCGCCTTACCGTATTTGGGTGTACAAAGCGCTCGGTGCTCCAGGAGTCCAGTAGGCAGGAGGTCACATGGCCATTGACTTTCATGCTGGTGGAGGCGCTAGTCAGATTATGTGGTCGGGAATGGTCGATTGCCATGGAGGCGAGCCGTGGTTCATCGTCGGGTAGTGAGGCGGCCATTGAGTTGAGGTCCTGGAACGCCGTTGATGTCCATGTGCTGCGGGGTGGACAAGATGGCGGTGCCCGGAGATCCTGGGGATTACAAAATGGCGGCACCCATGGAACGCACGTTGCGGGGGTGGAGCAAGATGGCGGCGCCCATTGGTCGCACATGGCCTGGCACACCGCAGCCAAGTGGCCCTTCTTCCCGCAGGCCTTACAAAGGGCAGCGCGGGCCGGGCAGCATTGGTGGGGGTGTTTTTGCTGGCCGCAAAAGTAGCATCGGGGCCCCCCCGGAGATCACTGGCTGGCGCGTAGCGCCCCCGCTGGGGCGGCTGCGTGTGGGGCCCATGAAGCGTAGGAGTAGTGGGCCACGCGATTGGGGGCGTAGGGCTGGTGTTTTAGTCTCTGCGAGGTTGTGCGTGGCCCCTTCTAGGAGCCGCTGCCTGATAATATCAGACCCAATCCCAGTCACAAAAGCATCCCGCATAAGGAGATCTGAGTGCTCCTTAGCTGTAACGTCCTGGCAGTCACAGTCCCGAACTAGTGGGGTCAGGGCCCTCCAGAAGTCCTCGATTGACTCACCAGGTAGTTGAGTACGCGTTGCGAGCACGTGTCTGGCGAGGAGCGTGTTCGTCTTCTGTTCATAATTTTCTTTGAGTCGAGTCATGGCATCAGCGTAATTGGGCGCATCCTGGATCAGCGGGAAGACTTTGGAGCTGAGCCTGGAGTACAATATTTGGATCTTCTGAGCCTCTGGAACAGGGGTCGGTGCCGCGGCGTTGATACACACTTCAAAACAAGCTAGCCAGTGCTGGAAGTACTTTCTGGCATCGCTTGAGTGTGGATCCAGCTGCAGGCGATCTGGTTTAATACGGAGGTCCATCTTCTGAATCTGATACTAATAAATTGAGGCACGATCAATTTGGCTGGAGACGAAGTTGAATCCAAACTGAGGCTTTATTAGTATCAGATGTGTGGCCTCCCACAGCAGTTGACAAAATGGCTGCGAGCTGGAGGCCACGCATATTTATAACCGTCCTCCTGGGTGGAGCTAGCATGCAGGGGTCCAGGTGAACCTGTAGTGCAGGTTCTACCGTACAACCTCTAATATCAGAACACAGTGGTTTACCACAAAGATACCGGGCGTTATGCTCCGTAGCCCGACGCCAAAATCGGGATCGGGCGGAGAATAGCTTCCGACGCCAGATTCGGGGCAGGCGCCTGTTTGACGCCGGTTCGCGATGCTCCGCTCCCTCCAAATTGGCATCATTGGGATGCCACCGCGTGCAGTCGCAAGGCAGTTGGTGCGTCATCAGCCCGCCTACCACGATGCTCCGCCCCTGATGGGCCGTGTTACTAACGGTGCGGGCCATGTGCGCCGGCTGCGGACAGTGTCCAGCACCGCCACACTCATCCGGGCTCCATGCCGGTGGCCAGGGGGCTGCTGCTAGGGCTGCGAGTAGTGGTGGGGCGTGGCCAGAGGGTGGGCTGTGGGGTCCGGGTGGACGGGTTAGGGTTTCAGCACCACCAGCGCTATGTTTTCCCGCATGACCGGTGCAGCTCTTTGGCCCTGCGCATGGCAGCCCTGGAATCGGCGATTCTCTGGCCGTTTTCCACGTGATCCGTGGGTGTTCCAAGCAGCACCGGTGCTAGCCCCTCACAGGTACCGGAATCGGTGAGGGGTTTGCGCCAATTTTCTCACAATGAAGCACCCATGGATTCACCGGCACCTTTTAGCCTCAGGAATGGAGAATCCTGCCCACCATCTTTCAGATGAGATGTCAAACTAAGGCCGTGTCCTCTCCGGTGAATGTAAAAAGTCCTGTGACACCATTTGAAGAGGAGTAGCGATTCCCCCGCAAACACAGGGAGAATGTGCAAACTCCACACAGACAGTGACCCTAGGCCGGGATCGAACGTGGGACCTCGGCGCTCTGAGGCAGCAATGCTAACCATTGCACCACCGTGCTGCCTGTCTGTGTGGAGTTTGCACATTCTCCCCGTGTCTGCGTGGGTTTCACCCCCCACAACCCAAAGATGTGCAGGTTAGGTGGATTGGCCAAGCTAAATTGCCCCTTAATTGGAAAAAAAATAGTTAGGTACTCTAAATTTATTTAAAAGAAGGACTGTCATGTGAGGAGAGACTAAGTTGGTTAGGATTACATTTGTTGGAGTTTAGAAGAGTGAGAGGGGATCTCATAGAAACTGACAAAATTCCAACAGGATTAGACAGGGTAGATTCAGAAAGAATGTTCCCGATGTTGGATGACTGTGGAACCACATTTGAGGCACCTTCCAGTCTGCACCTGGACCAGAGGGGTACCAATATCCTGGGAGGGAAATTTGCTAATGCTCTTCGGGAGGGTTTAAACTAGTTCAGCAGGGACTTGGGAACCTGAATTGTACTCCAGTATACAGGAGGTTGAGAGTAGTGAGGTCATGAGTAAGGTTTCAAAGTTGCAGGAGTGTGCCGGCAGGCAGGAAGGTGGTTTAAAGTGTGTCTTCTTCAATGCCAGGAGCATCCGGAGTAAGGTGGATGAACGTGCAGCATGGGTTGGTACCTGAGACTTCGATGTTATGGTCATATCGGAGACATGGATAGAGCAGGGACAGGAATGGTTGTTGCAGATGCCAGGGTTTAGATATTTCAGTAAGCTCAGGGAAGGTGGTAAAAGAGGGGGCGGGGTGGCATTGTTAGTCAAGGACAGTATTACGGTGGCAGAAAGGATGTTTGATGAGGACTCGTCTACTGAGGTGGTATGGGCTGAGGTTAGAAACAGGAAAGGAGAGGTCACCATGTTAGGGGTTTTCTATAGGCCTCCGAAAAGTTCCAGAGGTGTAGAGGAAAGAATTGCAAAGATGATTCTGGATAGGAGCAAAAGCAACAGGGTAGTTGTTATGGGGGACTTTAACTTTCCAAATATTGACTGGAAACACTATAGTTCGAGTACTTTAGATGGGTCCGTTTTTGTCCAATGTATGCAGGAGGGTTTCCTGACACAGTATATAGATAGGCCAAAGAGGCGAGGCCATATTGGATTTGGTACTGGGTAAGGAACCAGGACAAGTGTTAGATTTGGAGGTAGGTGAGCACTTTGGTGATAGTGACCACAATTCGATTACGTTTACTTTAGTGATGGAAAGGAATAGGTATATACCGCAGGGCAGGAGTTATATCTGGGGAAAGGCAATTATGATGCGATGACGCATGACTTAGGATGCATCGGATGGAGAGGAAAACTGCAGGGGATGGGCACAATGGAAATGTGGAGCTTGTTCAAGGAACACTACAGCGTGTCCTTGATAAGTATGTACCTGTCAGGCAGGGAGGAAGTGGTCGAGTGAGGGAACCGTGGTTTACTAAAGCAGTCAAAACACTTGTCAAGAGGAAGAAGGAGGCTTATGTAAAGATGAGACATGAAGGTTCAGTTAGGGCGCTCGAGAGTTACAAGTTAGCTAGGAAGGACCTAAAGAGAGAGCTAAGAAGAGCCAGGACTGGACGTGAGAAGTCTTTGGCAGGTAGGATCAAGGATAACCTGAAGCTTTCTATAGATATGTCAGGAATAAACGAATGACTAGGGTAAGAGTAGGGCCAGTCAAGGACAGTAGTGGGAAGTTGTGCTTGGAGTCCGAGGAGATAGGAGAGGTGCTAAATGAATATTTTTCATCAGTATTCACACAGGAAAAAGACAATGTTGTCCAGGAGAATACTGAGATTCAGGCTACTAGACTAGAAGGGCTTGAGGTTCATAAGGAGGAGGTGTTAGCAATTCTGGAAAGTGTGAAAATAGATAAGTCCCCTGGGCCGGATGGGATTTATCCTAGGATTCTCTGGGAAGCTAGGGAGGAGATTGCTGAGCCTTTGGCTTTGATCTTTAAGTCATCTTTGTCCACAGGAATAGTGCCAGAAGACTGGAGGATTGCGAATGTTGTCCCCTTGTTCAAGAAGGGGAGTAGAGACAACCCCGGTAACTATAGACCAGTGAGCCTTTCTTCTGTTGTGGGCAAAATCTTGGAAAGGTTTATAAGAGATAGGATGTATAATCATCTGGAAAGGAATAATTTGATTAGAGATAGTCAACACGGTTTTGTGAAGGGTAGGTCGTGCCTCACAAACATTATTGAGTTCTTTGAGAAGGTGACCAAACAGGTGGATGAGGGTAAAGCAGTTGATGTGGTGTATATTGATTTCAGTAAAGCGTTTGATAAGGTTCCCCACGGTAGGCTACTGCAGAAAATACAGAGGCATGGGATTCAGGGTGATTTAGCAGTTTGGATCAGAAATTGGCTAGCTGGAAGAAGACAAAGGGTGGTGGTTGATGGGAAATGTTCAGACTGGAGTCCAGTTACTAGTGGTGTACCACAAGGATCTGTTTTGGGGCCACTGCTGTTTGCCATTTTTATAAATGACCTGGAGGAGGGCGTAGAAGGATGGGTGAGTAAATTTGCAGATGACACTAAAGTTGGTGGAGTTGTGGACAGTGAGGACAGATGTTACAAGTTACAGAGGGACATAGATAAGCTGCAGCGCTGGGCTGAGAGGTGGCAAATGGAGTTTAATGCAGAAAAGTGTGAGGTGATTCATTTCGGAAGGAATTACAGGAAGACAGAATACTGGGCTAATGGTAAGATTCTTGGCAGTGTGGATGAGCAGAGAGATCTCGGTGTCCATGTACATAGGTCCCTGAAAGTTGCCACCCAGGTTGAGAGGGTTGTTAAGAAGGCGTACGGTGTGTTAGCTTTTATTGGTAGAGGGTTTGAGTTTCGGAGCCGTGAGGTTATGTTGCAGCTGTACAAAACTCTGGTGCGGCCGCATTTGGAGTATTGCGTGCAATTCTGGTCGCCGCATTAGAGGAAGGATGTGGAAGCATTGGAAACGGTGCAGAGGAAATTTACCAGAATGTTGCCTGGTATGGAGGGAAGATCTTATGAGGAAAGGCTGAGGGACTTGAGGCTGTTTTCGTTAGAGAGAAGAAGGTTAAGAGGAGACTTAATTGAGTAATACAAGATGATCAGAGGATTGGATAGGGTGGACAGTGAGAGCCTTTTTCCTCGGATGGTGATGTCTAGCACGAGGGGACATAGCTTTAAATTGAGGGGAGATAGATATAAGTCAGATGTCAGAGGTAGGTTCTTTACTCAGAGAGTAGTAAGGGCGTGGAATACCCTGCCTGCAACAGTAGTGGACTCGCCAACACTAAGGGCATTCAAATGGTCATTGGATAGACATATGGATGATAAGGGAATAGTGTAGATGGGCTTTAGAGTGGTTTCACAGGTCGGCGCAACATCGAGGGCCGAAGGGCCTGTACTGTGCTGTAATGTTCTATGTTCTATGTTCTATGTACACTCCCTGATATTTGAAACTCACCTTAGATGCAAATCCCTCCCATTCGTCCGCTGCAGTGAAGTAGTGCTTGTAGATAATAGCACAATGATCACTCCAGAGGTCAAAATGACAGTTGGGTGTTCACAAAGCAGAAAAACAAAGCTTATCTTAAACAAATACTTTTCTTGGTTGACCTGATCTGAGTTAGTCATCAGTCAGGCTAATGAACATTATGGTAATTACAGAGCTGTAAAGGAAAAGTGCAAATCAAACAATTGTTACCTGGGAAACGTCCATTGGTTTATCAGGAATGTTAAAAATTGCATTTGGAATTGTAACCAGTTCTTCAGAAACATGGGGAAAGAAGCCTTTTGCACGTAGAAACATTAAAAACACTTTATAAATGCAACTTGTTGGTATTCTGCATGTAGATGTGTTTCCTGATTTCACCACTGAATGGTCTAGCTTTGATTTTAAGATTGTGTCCCCTTGTTTGGAATTTCACCATGACAGGAAATAGTTTCTCCTTATCTACTTATCATATCACTTTATCATTTTAAACTGCTCAATTGGACCTCCCCAATATTTTATACTGAAGGGTATACAAGTCAAGTTAGTACAAACTGTCCTCAAATTTAACCAGTGAGTTTCACTTTGCAAATTGTTTGTTTGGATTTAATCTTTGCACGAGTCACTTGCTGATCGCAACAGTTGTGTTTTTGGACGGCTCTGGGTCACTGTCCATGAGGAGTTTGCACATTCTCCCCGTGTTTGCGCGGGTTTCGCCCCCACAACCCAAAGATGTGCAGGGTAGGTGGATTGGCCACGCTAAATTGCCCCTTAATTGGAAAAAATGAATTGGGTACTGTAAATTTATAAAAACAAACTATGTTAAACAACATCTGTGCTAGTGCAGCCTATTTATCGGACTGTTTGGGCACGATTCTCCGGCATTGTTGCGCTCTTGCTCAAGTGTAACGAGGCTGGTGAATAGCGGGAGAGGCCAAAAACGAGATCCGCGCCAGGTGCCAAAGGGTTTGCGACGCAACTTGCCCGCTCCCTTAGGCGAAACCAGGATCACGCCGTAGTGTGGCGAGAAACCAATTATCACCACTTAAGCCCAATTTCCATACAATTAACAGGAGCCACCCCATATCCATCGGCCTCCCGTCATTCAGCGTCCTCCCCAGCAAGTGGTCACGCTGGCGCTGATTAGTACTCCTTTTAAAAACCGTGAACCTGGCGGAAGGGCTTCTGTGGGGAGCTTAGGAGGTGAGTAGCCATCTTTGCCCACAGGCAAAGAGAACGGGGGCGCTGGGTTTGCCACCCCAGTGGTCAGTAGGAGGGGGTTGAGGGACCCTCAACAGGGGGGTGGGGGGGAACCTCTACAGGGCTGGGCCACCATAGGAAGGTGGGGAGGGGCACTGGGGGCGCAACCGGGGGTGGGAGGGCAACCACTCGCGGCACCACCATGCCAAGCCCTGGATCGTTTACCTGTTCCAGGGCAACCCTTGTCCCTTCCCGCCTGCCCCAACAACTACCCATCACCCCCTCTCTCTGGCTGTGCGGCTGAAGGCTATTGCTGATGGAGAATTGGCAATTGTGGTTAAGTGAGCACTTCACACATGCCAAGTTGATTCCTGTGGGTGGACGGGCCATGTAGCATGTGGGGTCATTGCCTTGAATCCCAATCAGTTTGATGCATGGGCACTGTGACTGAACACTGCGAGAGGTAACACCACACACGCAGCAGCCAACATCCAAACACCCATGGAATGGGACACAGTTCCGGGGACATGTCCACAGCCACAGAGGGTGGGTGGGTGCCACGGGGAGGTGGGGATACCTGGAAATATGGGCAAAGGGTTTGGAGGTCAGCCCGCATTGCGGAAGAAAGTGACAGAGGCATCATTATGGTTGTGCACAAAGGTGTTTCATGTATTTTACAATTCCCCCACTCTCCCGATGGTGCAGCCCCCCCCCCCACCCCCCTAACCACAGCGGACATCTCCCGCTGAATGTCCCGGCTGCACCCTATCATCTCAATCAGCCCCAGGTTCCTATGTACCACAGGCTCAGATCAGGCTGGCACCCAGCTAGGTCCTGGGATCCAGCAGCCCTCCAACTGCTGTTTCGCCTGGGGGATCCTGTTTCCACCTGGTGTGCATCATCAGCAGTGTGGTGCTCACCAGATTGTGCCCCAGAAGTCTGTCCACTAACATCACCCACCGAGGTGTGTGTATCTGCGCTGGTGGAGGGTGGGGATGACAGCTGTGCCCCGACTGTAACGATTGTATCCTTGGAGCTCTCCTCCAAGGTGTTCTCCTTGAAGTCAGGAGAGGGTGCTGCCCGGGATGAGCCGGCACCATCGGCTGGAGAACCTGTGGGAGAGTGGACATGTGGTCAGTGGGAGGGATGGGTCAGTCAGCAATGCAATAACAACTCACGTTTTACAGGTCCTCGGGGTGGAGCACGGTGGTTCCTCACCTCTGCGGCGTCCGCCAGCCTTCTCAGGGGTGACTGCCCTGTCCTTGGCCACTCCAGTCACCTCCAGGGCATGTTTCTTGAAGGAGGTGAGGATTCTTAAGTCCGGCACCCCATCGCCAGTCTGGGCCCTTTCTCGATGATTATGGGAGATCTGTTCCTGAGGAGACACAGAGGGGGCATCGTTAGCCATAAGCGTGGTTCACAGTGGTGGGAGGGGGTGTGTGAAGGGAGGATTGGGGTGTGAAGGGGGAGGGGTTAGAGGGAGGTTTGGGGGTTGCATGAGGAGTTGGGATGGATGCTCCCGGGGGGGGGGGGGGGGGGGCGGCGTTGATGTCTACTTACTCGTGCTGCCCGGTGTAGGTCGTTGACCCTCTTACGGCACTGGAGGCCAGTCCTCCGGGTCATACTCCCCGAGCTCACAGCTGCCGCCACCTCATCCCTGGCAGCGCTGGCGGTCTAGTGGCTGACTTTCCTGGACCCTCGGGGGAACAGGACAACCCTCCAGGCCTCCACGGCATCTAGCAGTCTCCCCAGGTCTACGTCCCAGATCTTGGGGCTGATCTCCTGGGCGCCATTGTTGCAAGCTGGCTTGAGTTGGCTGAGCAAGTGCTGCTGGACCTTGTAAGCAGGGGGGTGGCTGGCGAGCTCGGTCCCGGCGAATCAGCTGGCAAGCCTTCATTTGTGATGAGAAGCCTGTGAGGCTTCGTTAAGTGGACCAATTAACATCGAACTGCGTTGCTGGTCTCGCTGCAGGAAAGCTCGCGGCAATTCCCGCTCTCTACCACACTTAGAAATTTCTCCGGAGAATCGCACCCAAAGGGTCTAACCCACTGTCACAGAGTGTAAATGAGAGTGTCTGGCCGACTGTCCCATATAGTCCCAGTTTGAAATTACAGTATTTGTCCCATTGTCCTCACATTCCTCTTTAATTTAATATTTTGAATCAGAAAAGAATATTTGAAATTCCTGTATATCCAGTTCTTCACCTTTCTCCACATACTATGTTTGAGAGCCAACACCTTGTCACCTGATGCCAGAACAGGAAATACCCCAACTACTTCCTCTTGTTAAATGTTGGAAATTGCACATTACAATGTTTTTGACAAATTACTGTCACCTATTCAGTTGGCAAATAAGGAACACTTTCTGTTTGAATTTATGATATAATTTCCTTTCCCCACTGCATCACTTCCTTATGAAAAGTGCACATTGGTTAGATTAAGCAGACACAGTTCCTGTACAGAGGCTATGTTGGAATCCACCTGTACAGATGACATTTGGGATCAGTTTAATTTAATGTGAATGGTAAACAGACCTCACCTGAACTATTAAAGGGACAATGGCATGAGGTGATTCCTGTTCGCTGTTATTCACTATCCAAAATAAGGGCAATCATTAAAATATTCCTGGTGCTGAAGTGTTTGAAGAGCATAATAGGAATACAGAATATACCAAACACTGCTCCCTTTTTTGGGGTTTTGCCATTGCTATGGTGACAGTCTCCACCACCTAGCTTATCTGCTATTGATTACTTCTCCTTGATGATCAGTACTTTACTGTCACTGCAAATTGCAATAACTGCCTTTAGGCAGATGGTCTCTATATCGGTTAGGTTTACAGATGCTCTCAATATAGGTGGCCTCTCTGTGATTGTGGTCTCTTAGCACAGGTGGTCTCTCAGTACAAGTGGTCTCTCCATACAAGTAGTGTATGTACAGGTTGTCTATCTGCATTGGTGGTCTCAGTAAAAACGGTCGTCCAGTAATGGTGATATTTCAGTACTGATAGTCTCAATACAGGTGACATCTCTGTCCATGAACTCCTTTTGCACTGGTGGTCTCTCTTTTTAGCTGGGTACTCTTCCAAGGTGGTCTTTCTTTACAGATTTTCACTGCACAAGTGCTCTGAGTACAGATGGTCTTTCTGTACTTGTGGCTTCTCTCTGCATGTAATGCTGTTGAATATCAAGGGGAGGTCGTTAGGTTCTCTCATCTACAAGATGCACTTGTGTGGCACGGATGTTATTTGCCACTTAACGGCCCAAGCCTGAATATTATCCTTCTGCATACATGAAGGCACCACAAAGGGACTTCCGGGGGCGGGGGTGAGCAGGGCGGTCGCAACAACAAGAGCTCCCGCCGGTGGCCGCGATTTGCGGCAATTTCGGGGAAATCCCCGAGTCTCCACGCACCCCCCGACTATTGTCGGCCTTTGGGGCCGCCACGAGCAGCCAGCGGGGCCAGTTTAAAAACCGGCGAAGAACCCCACGTGGGTGTCGGGCGGCGGGGGTCTAAGGCGCCGGGCCCGGCACGGCAGGTCAGAGTAGCGGGGGCAGAGCTATGAGGAGGCCGAGGCGGCAGGCCCGAGGCCAGGGCACCATGTAGGGAGGGTGCTCCACGTCGGATGGCTCCCACCTAGGAAGAAGAAAGAAGGTTGAAGCCTGGTCCCAGGTGAATGCAGAGGAGAAAGAAAGAAGATTTAAGGAAGTTTGGTGAAAGT
Source organism: Scyliorhinus torazame (assembly GCF_047496885.1). NCBI lineage: Eukaryota > Metazoa > Chordata > Chondrichthyes > Carcharhiniformes > Scyliorhinidae > Scyliorhinus > Scyliorhinus torazame. The sequence continues at coordinate 30,109,351 of NC_092722.1, forward strand.
TTTTTTTTCTCTCTCCCCCTTTTTTTTTCAAAAAATAAGAATGTCAGATTGATGAAAGGCAGGAGGGTGAAGGGGGAGAGAGGAGAAAAGAAAGAAGATAAAATACAATAAGCTGCTAAAGGATGCAAAGAGCAGCGTCGAAGAAAGGAGGAAACGCGGGTTCGCCGCCGAAGGAGAAGACGAGCAAAAGTGTTGACAGGATGGCGGAAGCCGAACTGCAAGGCGGGGCCGCACTACTTACGGTGGAGAAGATGACCGAGGTGATGGCAGTGGAGCTGGAAAAACATTTGGTGAGGCACATGGAGGCCTTGAGGAAAGAGATGGCGGTCGTGTTGAGGTCATTGGTGGAGGAGGCAATCGGCCTGATGAGGGTGGAGGTGGCAAAGGCATCGGCCGAGGTGAGAGAGCAGGGCGAGAAGATGAAGGAGGTGGAGAAGGCCGTGACACGACACAGCGACCAGGTCACCTCGATGGGGGACGAGCTGCGGAGGGTGGTGGAGGTTAACAGAAGACTCCGAGCAAAGCTGGAAGACTTGGAAAACCGCTCAAGGCGGCACAAGTTGAGAATTGTGGGCTTGCCCGAAGGGACAGAGGGCCCAAGGCCAACGCAATACTTCGCTCAGAAGTTGGCGGAGCTGATGGGGAGGGTGAGAGCCCCACCCTGTACGAGCTAGACCGAGCTCATCGGTCATTAAGGCCGAAGCCCAAAGTGAACGAGCCACCAAGGGCAGTATTTATCTGCTTCCATAAGTTTGGCATGAAGGAGAAAGTATTAAGCTGGGCGAAGCAGGAGCGTGAGGTGCTGTGGGATGGTACTGCGGTTCGGATCTACCAGGACTTGATGGTGGAGTTGGCAAAAAGACGAGCGGCGTTTGGGCGAGTGAAGGCGGCTTTGTACAAGAAGGGGGTGCGATTTGGTGTGGTGTACCCGGCGAAGTTGAGAGTAACATATTCCGCCAAAGACTTTTATTTTGAGACAGCGGAGGCGGCTGAGGTGTTCGTGAGCGCAGAAGGCTTGGGACAGACGTGAAGAGCGGAACTGGAAGAGAGACTGTGGACTGTGTTTGAGCGGCTGGAAAATGTACAAATGTTACAACTTTCTTTTTACTGATTTGTATTGAAATTTACTTCTCTTTGCATTGTTACAGAGTTCAAGTTAATGGCGTTCTGTGTTGCGACGGTTAAATGTTATGTTAGTGAATTGTCGGGGTTGGATTGTTGGGTTTGTTTTGGTGTTTCTTTCTCTGGGACTGGGTGGAAGGGGGCGAGAGGTCTTGGCAGGGGGAGCCACCCGCGCTAGTTAACTAAAGTTAGTTAGTGAACGGGGGTGAGGTGAGAGGAGGACTGCGGACGTTGGAGCCTGGATAGCAGGCTTCAATGGGCCTACGAGGCGAGCAAGAGGGGGTGGAGGGATGGATGTTAGGGGATGTTTTTGTAGGGGGGGTTCTTGGGAGGGGGGGAAGGGGTTTGACGTGAACAATGGACAGGGGCGGGTCAGGCTTATGGGGCAGGGCCCGGTGGTATGGTGATGGTGGATAAGAAAGGTGGGGGGGGGGGTGAGAGACCCGCAGTAAGGATAATCACATGGAACGTGAGAGGGCTAGGAGGTCCGGTCAAGAGGTCAAGGGTGCTTGCACATCTTAAAAGTTTGTAAGCCGATGTAGCAATGCTGCAGGAGACGCACTTGAGGGCGAAGGACCAGGTGAGACTTAAAAAGGGCTGGGTTAGCCAAGTGGTTCACTCCGGATTTGATGGAAGGGCTCGAGGGGTAGCGGTGCTGGTCAGCAAAAGGGTACGCTTCCAGATGGAGAAGGTGGTGGCAGATCAGGGGGGTAGATATGTGATTGTGACAGGGGCACTGGAGGGGAGATTAGTGGCGCTGTGAAGTGTATACGGTCCCAATTGGGACGATGTGGGATTCGCGAGGAACGTGTTTGGGGCTATTCCCGACTTGGACACGCATGAGCTGATTGTAGGGGGGGGACTGGAACTTGGTGCAGGAGCCAAGGTTGGACAGATCACGGCCGCGCTCGCTAGTCCCATCAGGGGGGGCGAAGGCGCTGGCTGGGCTAATGGTGGAAATGGGAGGGGTGGACCCTTGGAGGTTCCTGCACCCAAGGGAACGGGAGTATTCGTTTTTCTCAGCGGTCCATAAGGTATACACGCGGATCGACTTTTTTGTGGTGGGGAAGGCTTTGCTGGCTGGAGTCAAGGGGTCGGAATACTCTGCAATTGCAGTGTCAGATCACGCTCCACATTGGGTGGATATGGTGCTGGAGAAGGGGGCAGCGCAGAGACCGGGGTGGAAACTGGATGTGGGGCTTTTGGGGAACCAAGTGTTCTGTGAGAAAATTGAAAAGGTAATTAAGGAATATGTAGGTTTCAATTGTATGGGTGAGGTGTCGAAGGCAGTTGTCTGGGAGGCTCTAAAGGCGGTGGTGAGAGGTGAGGTAATTCTGTTTAAGGCCAGGGTGGATAAAGAGGAGAGGTTGGAGCGGCAGAGGGTAATAGATGAGATGTTGGAGGTAGATAGGTATGAAGAGGATGGGGACCCGGCAAAGCTGGAAAAGAGGGTGGAACTACAGGCGAGCTTCGACCGACTGTCCACCAGGAAGGCGGTGCGCCAACTGAGACGAGCAAGGGGTGCAGTTTATGAACATGGAGATAAGGCAGGTCAGCTCCGGAGGGAGGAAGCGGCAAGGGAAATTCTTCAGGTGAAGGATAGGGCAGGGAAGTTGGTGGTGGCCCCAGTGCTGATTAAAGGTTTTTGAGGAGTATTATGAGAGGTTGTACAAGTCAGAGCCACTCGGGGGGAGACCGTGAGATGCAGGAATTTCTAGATGGGTTGGAGTACCCGAGGCTAGGGGAGGGGGACAGGGCTACATTAGAAGGAGCAATAGTGGAGCAGGAGATAAAGGATGCGATTGGGAGGATGCAGTCGGGGAAGGTGGCAGGGCCGGATGGGTTTCCGGTGGAATATTATAAAAAATTTAAGGATAAGTTCTTATCCCTGATGGTGGGGATGTTTGAGGAGGCGATAGTGAAGGGGGTGTTGCCGCAAACCTTGGGGCAGGCATCGATTTCCCTGTTACTAAAAAAAGATAAGGATCCGACGGAGTGTGGGTCGTATCGGCCTAAATCACTTCTGAATGTGGACGTAAAAGTGTTGGCGAAGGTACTGGCGGGTAGGCTGGATGAGTGCCTTCCGAAGGTGATAGGGGAGGATCAGACGGGGTTCGTGAAAGGGAGGCAGCTGTTTTCGAACATTAGGAGGGTTTTGAACATTGCTATGGCACCGGCGGAAAGAAAGGAAACAGAGGTAGTTGTGGCATTGGATGCCAAGAAGGCGTTTGATCGGGTAGAATGGGGGTACCTGATGGCAGTGCTGGAGCGGTTTGGGATTGGACCAAGGTTTGTGAACTGGGTAAAGCTATTATATAAGGAACCGAAGGCGAGTGTCCGCACAAATAATATCAGCTTGAGATACTTTTCTCTCCACCGTGGGACGAGACAGGGATGTCCTAAGTCCCCCCCTGCTGTTTGCACTTGCGATTGAGCCATTGGCCATCGCATTGAGAAGTTCGGGAGCATGGAAAGGAATAAGGCGGGGGGGGGGGGGGATAGAGCATAGGGTGCCCTTATATGCCGACGACTTGCTGCTGTATGTGTCGGAGCCGAGTGCGTCGATAGGAGGAATATTGGAGCTACTGCGGGTATTTGGGTCTTTCTCGGGGTACAAGTTGAACCTGGACAAGAGTGAGTACTTTGTGGTGTCTCGGCCGGGGGTGGGGGCAGGGGTGGGGGGGCTGCCATTCCGTAGAGCAGGGACTCATTTTAGGTATCTGGGGGTGCAGGTTGCCCGGGAGTGGGGGAGGCTTCGCAGGTACAACATCACTAGTTTGGTGGGGAGAGTGAAAGCCGATCTGGCAAGGTGGGATGGCCTTCCTATGTCACTGGCGAGTCGGGTACAGGCGGTTAAAATGAACGTGTTGCCGCAATTCCTGTTTATTTTTAAATGTCTACCGATTTTCCTGCCAAAGTCTTTTTTCAGGGAGATTGAGGGAAGGATTACCTCATTCATATGGGGAGGGAAGGTGGCCAGAGTGAGAAAGGTGCTGCTACAGAGGGGAAGGCAGGCAGGGGGTTTGGGTCTCCCGAACCTGTTGTACTACTACTGGGCGGCGAATGTGGAGAAAGTGCGGAGCTGGGTCAAAGGGGTTGATTCTCAGTGGGTCAGAATGGAGGAGAGTTTGTGCAGGGGGTCGGGGCTGAAGGCACTTGCAACAGCGCCGCTCCCGATAGCTCCGGGGAAATATTCAGGGAGTCCGGTAATAATAGCTTCATTGAAAATGTGGAGGCAGTTTCGCCAACACTTCGGGTTGGGTTTAGGGTCAAGGGAAATGCCGATTCGGAGGTACCACAGATTTGAGCCAGGGAGGTGGGATGGAAGTTTTCGGAAATGGGAAGAGAAGGGGATTAAGACGCTAAAAGATTTGTTTCTTCGGGGTCGGTTTGCAGGATTGAGGGAGCTGCAAGCGAAGTATGGGTTAGAGCAGGAGAAGTGTTTAGGTACATGCACGTTTGGGATTTTGGCAGGAAGGAGATACAGAGCTTCCCAGAGGAACCGGCCTCCACATTGCTGGAGGAGGTGTTGACGACAAGGGGACTGGAGAAGGGGGCAGTGTCAGCGGTGTACGGAGCTATTCTGGAAGAGGATAAGGCACCACTGGAAGGGATCAAAGCAAAGTGGGAGGAAGAGCTGGGAGAGGTTATAGAGGAGGGGGTCTGGTGTGAGGTGCTCCAGAGAGTGAATGCCTCCACCTCATGTGCGAGGTTGGGGCTGATACATCTGAAGGTGGTGTATAGAGCGCACCTCAAGAGGGCGAGGATGAGCCGATTTTTTGAAGGAGTAGAGGATGTGTGTGAGCGTTGCGGGGGGGGGGGGGGGGGGGCCCGCGAATCACGTTCATATGTTTTGGTCCTGTCCAAAGCTAGGGGAGTACTCGAAGGAGGTGTTTAGGGTAATTTCCAAGGTGGTGCGTGTGAAACTGGACCCAGGTCCCCAGGAGGCCATATTCGGGGTGTCGGACCAGCCAGGGTTGGAAACGGGGGCGGAGGCAGATATCATAGCCTTCGCCTCGTTGATCGCCCGAAGGCGGATCCTGCTGAGATGGAGAGCAGCCTCTCCACCCAGTGCCCTGGCGTGGCGGGGGGACCTGTTGGAATACTTGACCCTTGAGAAGGTTAAGTTCGAACTGAGGGGAAGCTCGGAGGGGTTCTACAAGTCATGGGCACTATTTATTATGCACTTTCAAGAACTGGATAACATCGAACATAAGTTGGGGGGGTGGCGGCTGTGTAGATTAAGGGTGACTACGGGTAATCCCTGATTTCTTTTTGTCATTTGTTTATGTAAACATGCGGGCTGACGTTTGGGGGTTGGTGGGCGGATGGGATCATTGTTATTATGGGGATTGACATATCTTGCTGATTATTGTTTATTGTTGATAGGTGTAAATATGGGAGAAAATGTGAAAAAGGAGGAGAATAAAAATATTTTTTTTAAAAATGAAGGCACCACAAAAATCTTGATTGGCAACCCATCCACCAGTTTAAACGTTCACTCACTCCATCAAAGCTGCAATGTATACCCTCTACAAAATGCACTACAGCAACTTGTCAAGGCTCTGTTGACAGCATCTTCCAAATCCAACCTCTACCACCAGAAGAACAAGGACAACAGGTACATGGGAACAATGTCACCTGCAAGTTCCCCTCCAAGTCACACATTATCCTGACTTGGAAATATATTGCTGTTCCTTCACTGTTGCTTGGTCAAAATTCTGAAGATCACACCCTAATGGCTCTGTAGGTGTACCTACATTGTTTTGAAAATATATATATATTTTAATTGGCAAATTTTTCAATATTATTGCACCTTTACATCCACATGCTTACAATAGTTTACAATATTTCAACCCTTCTGCCCCCCCCCCCACTCAATGAGACAACAATCAATCCCCTATGCCCCCTACCCCTCAACACCTGATGGTGGCCAACTCCCTAAAATAGGAAATAAACAACTGCTACCTTAGGAAGACCCTTTCAATCGACCCTCACATTACATCCTTGATTTTTTCCAAGTAAAAAAACTCCATCAGGTCACTGAACCACATACTGTGTGGGGCCGAAAACTTCCAAGCAAATAGAACTTGCCTTCGGACTATTAAGGAAGCGAAGTCAAGAACATCCGCCTTCGCCCCTGTCTGCAATTCTGGTAAATCTGATATCCCAAAAAGAGCTGTCAAAGGGCATGGTTCCATATCAGTCCCAAAAATTCCAACATGGTGCTGAAGAAGGAGACCCAGAAGTTCACAAGCTTGGTACAGGACTAGAAAATGTGTGTATGATGCGCCGGGCTTATAGAGCACCGCTCGCACCTATTTTCTACATCTGTGAAAAACTCACTAATTCGTGCCCTCTATGATGTGTTGGGTGCTCTGGATCCGTGGAACACATACAGGCCACCAACACTTAAAATAGTACAGCACTATTTTATTAAGTTAGAAACTGTTGAACATACTTTCACTGTGGGTTAACACGATGTTAGATTAAACTAAAGACCTATGCCTGTCCTAACCAGTCTATGCACTCAGCACATGGTGAAGATCTGTACTGTAAGCTGTAAGCTCTGTCCTTCTGAGAGGCTGCATCCCGAATGAGCGGGAACTCTGATGCCCTCTGTCTATATAGTGAGTGTGCTCTAACTGGTGATTGGCTGCGGTGTTGTGTGTGTTGATTGGTCATCCTGTGTGACCATCAGTGTGTGTGTCTGCACCCTGATATACTGGTGTCTTTTATGACATCCCCCCTTTTATAAAAAAAATGTATGTGTGCGGCAATAAATAATGTGTGGTGAGAATGTTCCTAACTATGTGTGGGGTGCGAAGACACATTTACAGGACTACATACATGAGAACTAAGCTATTTACATGGGAAGGTGCCTGGTGCAGAGAAGCAGTATGCAACAAGAGTAACGAGATGAACACCATATACAAACCAGGGAAACGATCAAACATAGCAATGAAACAATTCAGAGAGTCGAGAAATTCGAAAAGTTCATAAATTTAGTCTCTGAGGTGGGTGACGAATTCTGGTTGACCGCCTCAAGGGTGGGTCGAGAGCCGCCGGTTCAGGAGCGGGCTGGACTGCATCAAAGTCAGGGTGAGGCAGAGTGACAGGGAGCTCTGCATAGTCCGTGGCAGGGTCAGCAGGAGGGCGAGGCAACACTGGAGGATCACGTGGCGAGCGTGGAATGAGACGAAGGGCGCGTCGATTGTGGCACAAAATAGAGCCATCCGGTAGACGAACCAGGAACGAGCGGGGGGCCACCTGCCGAAGGACAACAGCGGTTGCAGACCAGCCACCATCCGGAAGATGGACGCGGATGTTGTCATCTGGAGCCAGAGCAGGGAAATCAGCTGCACGGGAGTCATGAGCCGCCTTGTGCTGTGCACGAGACAGCTGCATCCGGTGAAGGACCGGAACGTGGTCGAGGTCTGGGACATGGATGGACGGCACCGTCGGCCTCAGGGTGCAACTCATGAGTAACTGGGCTGGCGACAGGCCCGTAGACAGTGGGGTGGAGTGATCGGCCAGCAAGGCAAGGTAGAAATCAGACCCAGCATCGGCAGCCTTGCATAGCAGCCGTTTGACGATATGTACTCCCTTCTCTGCTTTGCCGTTGGATTGGGGGTACAGGGGACTGGACGTCACATGAGCAAAATTGTACCGCCTGGCAAAGTTGGACCATTCTTGGCTGGCGAAGAAGGGGCCATTGTCCGACATAACCGTGAGCGGGATGCCATGTCGAGCAAAGGTTTCTTTACATGCACGAATGACTGCAGACGAGGTGAGGTCGTGCAACCGTATCACCTCCGGGTAATTCGAAAAGTAGTCCATGATCAGGACATAGTCTCTACTCAGCGGGTGGAACAGGTTGATGCCCACCTTGGTCCATGGTGACGTGACCAACTCATGGGGCTGCAGGGTCTCACGTGGTTGGGTCAGCTGGAAGCGCTGACAAGTGGGGCAGTTGAGCACTGTGTTGGCTATGTCCTCATTAATGCCGGGCCAGTACACTGCCTCTCGGGCCCGTCGGCGGCACTTTTCCACGCCAAGGTGGCCCCTGTGTAGTTGTTCCAGAACAAGCTGGCGCATTATGTGCGGGATGACAATGCGGTCCAGTTTTAGAAGAACCCCGTCTACTGCCGCCAGATCATCTCTGACATTAGAGAATTGAGGGCATTGGCCCTTGAGCCACCCGTCCGTTAGGTGGCGCATGACACGCTGTAGTAAGGGGTCAGCCGCCGTCTCGTGGCGAATTTGGACGAGGCGTTCATCCAAGGCAGATAGATTGGAGGCCGCGAATGCCACATGGGCGTCAACCTGGCAGACAAAGCCCGCTGGGTCACATGGAGTGTTGACTGCCCTGGAGAGAGTGTCAGCAATAATGAGGTCCTTGCCTGGCGTGTATACCAGCTGGAAGTCGTATCGCCGGAGCTTGAGAAGAATACGCTGGAGGCGAGGCGTCATATCGTTCAAGTCTTTCTGTATTATATTGACCAGCGGGCGACGGTCGGTCTCGACGGTGAATTGAGGAAGACCGTAGACATAATCGTGAAACTTAACAACACCGGTCAGAAGGCCCAGGCACTCCTTTTCTATCTGCGCGTAGCCCTGCTCCGTGGGGGTCATCGCACGTGACGCAAATGCAACGGAGGCCCATGATGAGGCCTCATCACGTTGAAGGAGCACTGCCCCAATGCCGGATTGACTGGCATCAGTCGAAACTTTGGTCTCCTTTGCTGGATCAAAGAAAGCTAAGACCGGGGCCGTGGTCAGTTTTGCCTTGAGTTCCCTCCATTCGCGCTCGTGGGCAGGGAGCCATTGGAAGTCTGTCGTCTTCCTGACCAGGTTCCTGAGAGCCGTGGTATGAGAGGCGAGGTTAGGGATGAATTTCCCTAAAAAATTGACCATGCCCAGAAAGTGGAGGACCGCCTTCTTGTCCTCTGGTGTTTTCATAGCTGTGATGGCAGCTACCTCATCCGCATCCGGCTGCACACCCAATTGGGAGATGTGGTCCCTGAGGAACTTAAGTTCTGTCTGACCAAAAGAGCATTTGGCCCTGTTGAGGGGGAGGCCATGCTCATGTATACGTCTGAATACGCGCTGGAGGCGACTAACATGCCCCTGCGAGGTGGTGGACCAAATGATTATGTCATCGACATAGACGCGAACACCTTCAATACCTTCCATCATTTGTTCCATAATCCTATGGAACACTTCTGATGCAGAGATGATCCCAAACGGCATCCTGTTGTAACAATATCTTCCAAAGGGGGTGTTAAATGTGCAGAGTTTCCTGCTGGATTTATCGAGCTGGATTTGCCAGAATCCTTTTGGGGCGTCGAGTTTGGTAAAGAGCTTGGCGCGAGCCATCTCACATGTGAGCTCTTCGCGCTTGGGAATTGGATAGTGCTCTCTCATAATATTGCGATTTAGATCCTTGGGATCAATGCAAATTCTTAATTCGCCGGAAGGATTTTTTACATATACCATGGAACTGACCCAGTCGGTCGGTTGCGTGACTTTGGAAATCACTCCTTGGTTCTGGAGGTCCTGCAGCTGCTGCTTGAGGCGGTCCTTAAGGGGTGCTGGGACCCTGCGAGATGCGTGCACCACAGGCGTGGCATTCGGCTTTAATAAAATCTTGTAGGTGTATGGGAGCATGCCCATGCCCTCGAAGATGCCGTGGTATTGGTTGATAATGGCGTCAAGCTGCGCCCTGAAGTCAGTGTCCTGGAAGGCAGATGCGTCAGCAGGAGAGAGAGAGTGAACTCTCTGAACTAGGTTCAACAGCTTGCATGCCTGCGCGCCAAGCAGGGAGGCTTTCGAGGAGCCCATGATTTCAAAGGGAAGGATGGCTTTGCGTGACCTGTGCGTCACTTCAAGTTGGCATGAGCCGCTGGCAGCAATGGCATTGCCATTATAATTTAATAGCTGGCAGGCTGATGGCAGGATGGCTGGTTTGACACGAAGGCTTTGGAGGTCAGACCGCGCAATGAGATTGGCGGAGGCACCGGTGTCCAGGCGGAATCGTATTTGGGACCGGTTGACCGTAAGGGTGGCACACCACTCATCGTCAGGATCGATGCTGTATACCGATAGAGGCTGGATTCTTTGCTTCGGGGACACCCTGTTTTTTGTAATGATACCGACTCGAAAAGGCGCCTTCGGGTCCTTGGTGTCAATATCGGGTAGCAGGTCCGTATCGGGCTCGGTGATCGTGGGTTGAATGGCCCGGACATCTCTGCGAGGCTGGCTGGAGCAACAAGAGTTGGCAGGCTGAGCTGATCTGCAGAAAGCAGCATAGTGGCCAGGTTTGCCACATCGCAGGCATCGTCGGGATTTGGCAGTGACGAATGTGATATAAAATAGTTACTTTAGAGATACTAGTTAATGTAATGTAGAAATAAGCCACTTTGATTCTGGCAGTTAGGGACAAAGGGATTTGAGACCGCATGGAAAAAGCAGGAAGAGGTGTGTCTATGAGAGTGATGCTGCATTGATAGGGGCCAGAGAAAGGGATTGGAAGTGAGCCAATCAGAATAGATCAAACAGGTCAGGAGGGACATAGGCTGACCTATGTCCGTCGAGTATGTGAAACTTGATACCATTTGAATTGATTTTGCAGAGATCCCTTTGTCTTTTAGTTCAGTCGTTTTCTGGAGTGTAAGAGGCTGGATGTCTCTTACGTTTCTGTGAGATGATTTAAGCTTGCAAGCTAAATAAATAACTTCTTTTTACGTGCGAATCCATCTCAACTTTTATTGAGGCCAGACTGACAGAGAAAGAAATTTGGGGATCACCAGCAGGACATTGCCGCTTTAAGTGGGCGGAGCCACAGTTGTCGCACGTTGCAGCGTCAGTACGTTCGCTGCGCCACCGCGCATGCGCGGTGTGGTCGTACGTGGTGCGCGCCTGCGCAGTAAGTTCGTCGACGTCGCCGTCCCCTCGTTCGGTGTGCACAAGCGCGGGAGTCCGTGAAAAGCGCGCGAAATGGCCGCCCTCATCCAGGCTGAGGCCCTGGAGTTGCTCGATTGCTTAGAACATAGAACATAGAACATTACAGCGCAGTACAGGCCCTTCGGCCCTCAATGTTGCACCGACCTGTGAAACCACTCTAAAGCCCATCTACACTATTCCCTTATCGTCCATATGTCTATCCAATGACCATTTGAATGCCCTTAGTGTTGGCGAGTCCACTACTGTTGCAGGCAGGGCATTCCGCGCCCTTACTACTCTCTGAGTAAAGAACCTACCTCTGACATCTGTCTTATATCTATCTCCCCTCAATTTAAAGCTATGTCCCCTCGTGCTGGACATCACCATCCGAGGAAAAAGGCTCTCACTGTCTACCCTATCCAATCCTCTGATCATCTTGTATGCCTCAATTAAGTCACCTCTTAACCTTCTTCTCTCTAACGAAAACAGCCTCAAGTCCCTCAGCCTTTCCTCATAAGATCTTCCCTCCATACCAGGCAACATTCTGGTAAATCTCCTCTGCACCCTTTCCAATGCTTCCACATCCTTCCTATAATGCGGCGACCAGAATTGCACGCAATACTCCAAATGCGGCCGCACCAGAGTTTTGTACAGCTGCAACATGACCTCATGGCTCCGAAACTCCATCCCTCTACCAATAAAAGCTAACACACCGTACGCCTTCTTAACAACCCTCTCAACCTGGGTGGCAACTTTCAGGGATCTATATATATGGACACCGAGATCTCTCTGCTCATCCACACTGCCAAGAATCTTACCATTAGCCCAGTATTCTGTCTTCCTGTTATTCCTTCCGAAATGAATCACCTCACACTTCTCTGCATTGAACTCCATTTGCCACCTCTCAGCCCAGCGCTGCAGCTTATCTATGTCCCTCTGTAACTTGTAACATCCGTCCTCACTGTCCACAACTCCACCGACTTTAGTGTCATCTGCAAATTTACTCACCCATTCTTCTACGCCCTCCTCCAGGTCATTTATAAAAATGACAAACAGCAGTGGCCCCAAAACAGATCCTTGTGGTACACCACTAGTAACTGGACTCCAGTCTGAACATTTCCCATCAACCACCACCCTTTGTCTTCTTCCAGCTAGCCAATTTCTGATCCAAACTGCAGTACTTTCTGCAGTAGCCTATCATGGGGAACCTTATCAAACGCTTTACTGAAATCCATATACACCACATCAACTGCTTTACCCTCATCCACCTGTTTGGTCACCTTCTCAAAGAACTCAATAAGGTTTGTGAGGCACGACCTACCTTTCACAAAACCGTGTTGACTATCTCTAATCAAATTATTCCTTTCCAGATGATTATACATCCTATCTCTTATAAACCTTTCCAAGATTTTGCCCACAACAGAAGTAAGGCTCACTGGTCTATAGTTACCGGGGTTGTCTCTACTCCCCTTCTTGAACAAGGGGACAACATTTGCTATCCTCCAGTCTTCTGGCACTTAGACAAAGATGACTTAAAGATCAAGGCCAAAGGCTCAGCAATCTCCTCCCTAGCTTCCCAGAGAATCCTAGGATAAATCCCATCCGGTCCAGGTGACTTATTTATTTTCACACTTTCCAGAATTGTTAACACCTCCTCCTTATGAACCTCAAGCCCTTCTAGTCTAGTAGCCTGAATCTCAGTATTCTCCTGGACAACATTGTCTTTTTCCTGTGTGAATACTGATGAAAAATATTCATTTAGCACCTCTCCTATCTCCTCGGACTCCAAGCACAACTTCCCACTACTGTCCTTGACTGGCCCTACTCTTACCCTAGTCATTCTTTTATTCCTGACATATCTATAGAAAGCTTTAGGGTTATCCTTGATCCTACCTGCCAAAGACTTCTCATGTCCCCTCCTGGCTCTTCTTAGCTCTCTCTTTAGGTCCTTCCTAGCTAACTTGTAACTCTCGAGCGCCCTAACTGAACCTCCATGTCTCATCTTTACATAAGCCTCCTTCTTCCTCTTGACAAGTGTTTCGACTGCTTTAGTAAACCACGGTTCCCTCACTCGACCACTTCCTCCCTGCCTGACAGGTACATACTTATCAAGGACACGCAGTAGCTGTTCCTTGAACAAGCTCCACATTTCCATCGTGCCCATCCCCTGCAGTTTTCCTCTCCATCTGATGCATCCTAAGTCTTGCCTCATCGCATCATAATTGCCTTTCCCCCAGATATAACTCTTGCCCACCTATCCCTTTCCATCACTAAAGTAAACGTAATCGAATTGTGGTCACTATCACCAAAGTGCTCACCCACCTCCAAATCTAACACCTGTCCTGGTTCATTACCTAGTACCAAATCCAATATGGCCTCGCCTCTCATTGGCCTATCTACATACTGTGTCAGGAAACCCTCCTGCACACATTGGACAAAAACGGACCCATCTAAAGTACTCGAACTATAGTGTTTCCAGTCACTATTTGGGAAGTTAAAGTCCCCCATAACAACTACCCTGTTGCTTTCGCTCCTATTCAGAACCATCTTTGTAATCCTTTCCTCTACATTTCTGGAACATTTCAGAGGCCTATAGAAAACCCCTAACAGGGTGACCTCTCCTTTCCTGTTTCTAACCTCAGCCCATACTACCTCAGTAGATGAGTCCTCATCAAACGTCCTTTCTGCCACCGTAATACTGTCCTTGACTAACAATGCCACCCCTCCCCCTCTTTTACCACCTTCCCTGAGCTTACTGAAATATCTAAACCCCCGGCACCTGCAACAACCATTCCTGTCCCTGCTCTATCCATGCTTGGACACGTTCTGCCTCGTGGGGACCTTGCCGTGCCATTTCAGCCGCTTGGATGTGGGAATACCGACTAGTGGCGTGTTCATGTCGCACACAGGTCTGGATGGCAATCGCTAAGGTTAGCTGCTTTACCTTGAGGAGCTGCTGGCGTAGTGGGTCCGACTGAACACCAAAAATGATCTGGTCGCGTTTCATGGAGTCGGAGGTGGACCCGTAATTACAGGACTGCGCAAGGATGCGGAGGTGGGTGAGAAAGGACTGGAAAGGTTCATCCTTACCCTGCAAACGCTTTGGAATACATAGCGCTCAAAACTTTCATTCACCTTGATGTCGCAGTGACTGTCAAACTTAAGGAGGACCGTCTTGAATTTTGATTTATCTTCACCATCAGCAAAGTTGAGAGAATTGAAAATGTGGATGGCATGTTCTCCGGCCGTGGATAGGAAGAGAGCGATCTTCCTGGTGTCTGAAGCAGCTTCCCGGTCTGTGGCTTCAAGGTAGAGCTGGAAGTGTTGTTTGAATATCTTCCAGTTGGCCCCTAGGTTACCGGTGATGCAGAGCGGCGGCGGCGGGCGGACGCTGTCCATTTTGCAGGATGGTTGTATGCTGGTGGAAGACAGATCACATGAAGGTAGGGCTAAGAAGTTCTCACATCCCTCAACTACTGGTACCATGATGTGTTCGGTGCTCTGGATTCGTGGAACACATACAGGCCACCAACACTTAAAATAGTACAACACTATTTTATTAAGTTAGAAACTGTTGAACATACTTTCACTGTGGGTTAACACGATGTTAGATTAAACTAAAGACCTATGCCTGTCCTAACCAGTCTATGCACTCAGCACATGGTGAAGATCTGTGCTGTAAGCTGTAAGCTCTGTCCTTCTGAGAGGCTGCATCCCGAATGAGCGGGAACTCTGCCCTCTGTCTATATAGTGAGTGTGCTTTAACTGGTGATTGGCTGCGGTGTTATGTGTGTTGATTGGTCCTGCTGTGTGTCCATCAGTGTGTGTGGCTGCACCATGATATACTGGTGTATATTATGACACTATGCATCAATTTAAATTGAATCAGGCTGAGCCTAGCGCACAAAGAGGTAAAGTTGACTCTATGTAGAGCCAAGCTCCACACTCCCTCTCAAACTCCTGACCTAACTCCTCCTCCCATTTCCTTTTAATCTCATCAAACGGGACCTGCTGCATCGATACCAGCCAACTATAAATCTCCAACACCCTCCCCTCCCCTACATCAACTGCTGAGAGAGCTCTGTTCATCAATAAGGGCGGGGGGCCAAAAGGAAGGAAGCAACCTCCTTGCGTACAAAGTTTTGCACCTGGGGTGGCACAGTGGTTAGCACTGCTGCCTTACAGCTCCAGGCTCCCGGGTTCAATTCCGGCCTTGGGTGACTATCTGTGTGGAGGTTGCACTTTCTCCCTGTGTCTGCGTGGGTTTCCTCCAGGTGCTCCCATAGTCCAAAGATGTGCAGGTTAGGTGGATTGGCCATGCTAAATTGCCCCTTGGTGTCCAAAAAGTTAGTTGGGGATAATGGGTTACGGGGATAGGGTGGAGGCATGGGCTTAAGCAGGGTGCTCTTTCCAAGATCCAGTGCAGACTCGATGGGCCAAATGGTCTCCTTCTACACTGTAAATTCTATGAATTTATGAATCTATGATAGTACCGAAATTTGGTTAACACTCAGAAGCTTGTACTTCTCCAACCACTCCTCAAAACTAGCGAACCTCTCATCTACAAATCACACCAAACTGCTCTAACCCCTCCTCCCTCCAAGCTCCAAAGGACAAGTCCAAAACCGCTGGCCCAAACGATGGTTTTCAAAATTGGGGCCGACGCCGACATAGCACCCAGTTTAAAATGCCGCCTAAACTGTCCCCATATTCTCAAGGTAACCACCACCAAGGGGTTGGCAGTCCATTTCATCGGGGAAAATGGAAGGGGAGCCATGACCAATGCTCTCAAACTGGTGCCCTTCCAGTCATTCCTCTCCACCCCCGTAACTTTTCAATATTCGCCGCCCAATAGTAGTATTATAGGTTGGGCAACGCTAGGCCCACTGACTGCCTAGCCCTTTGTAAAAAAACTCTACGGAACCGCGGGGTATTGCCTGCCCAAATAAAATACGAGATCAATTTATTGACTCTCGCAAAGAAAGATTTCAGAAGGAAAACTGGAAGGCACTGAAACAAAAATAAAAATCTTGGGAGGATATTCATTTTGACTGACTGAACCTTCCCCGCCAAAGTCAACGGGAGGCTATCCTACTTCTTTAGGTCAGCCTTTACCACTTTAACCAGGGCCGAAATTTAACTTCTGAAGCGAGGCCTAATCATGGGGTCACCCGGATTTCGAGATAACTAAAGCTCGATCTGGCCAAGCGAAAAGGCAACTTTCCCAGGTTGGCTCCCATCCCTGGGAGATTCACCGGAAAGCATTTGCTTTTCCCCAAGTTCAATTTATACCCAAATGCTATAACCTGCACGAGACCTACGGGTTTGGAGCAATCGGTTTCCCCGTGAGTCTCACCGAATACGAACTCCCCCGCTAAGAGGGTGGGGAGCCCGAGATCATTCGTGATTAAGACCTGTATTGTCAGCCAGGTTTGGAGTCGACAGAGCAGGCCCAGCTGGGAAGTGATGTATATTGTAAATACAATTGCTTTGCATAAACCAAGTTTTCGTTTTACTAACCTGGTTTGGACTTGTTTGTGGTCTACAAAACCCGAGAAGGAGCCAAACCTCTCAAGCAACTTTGTTATCTCCTCTACACTGGAGAGAGTGTCTGTCACATACAACAACAGATCATCCACATACAATGACACCCCATACTGCCTACCCCTCTCTCTATCCCCTCCACTTCATGGATGACCTCAATGTTATGGCCAGAGACTCAATTGCCAAGGCAAACAATAGCAGGAACAGTTGACATCCCTGTCTCATGCCTCTCCTCAGTTGGAAGTACTTTGAACTTAAAGTGTTTGTATGGACACTCGTGATGGGGGCCCCATATAGGAGCTAGATCTAAAATATAGATCTAGGCCCAAAGCCCAACACCCTCAAGATGTCAAACAAATAGCCCCACTCCACCCTATCAAAAACCTTTTTCACATCCAGTGAGATAATCACCTCCGACTTAAGAGTTGGAGAGGAGGACAAAACAACATTAAGCAACCTCTGAACATTGGTCGACAACTGTCTTCCCTTAACAAACCCTGTCTGCTCCTCAGATATGACCCCTGGGAAGCAGGGTTCCATGCGCCTAGCCAAGACCTTCATCAACAAACGTGCATCTGCATTCAATAATGAAATAGGGCAATATGACCCACACTTCGTCGAATCCTTATCCTTCCTAAAGATCAAGGAGATCGACACCTGGGACGATGTGGCCGGCAACGTCCCCAAGCCATATAATCCTCAAACATCTCAAGCAGCACTGGTGCAAGCCACCCGGTAAACCTCTTATAAAATTCAATTGAGAACCCGTCTGGTCCTGACTGCATCAAACCCATATGCTCCATAACCTCCTCCAAAGTCAGAGGTGCCTCCTGTTCCTCCCTTTTCTTCTGTTCCATCACCAGTATTGCCAAACTGGCCAAAATCTCGAACATGGAGAATCCATCCTCTAGGTGTTCTAACTCGTAGAGGTTTCGATAAAATGCCTCAAATGTCTCATTAACCTTGGCTGGGGCAGAGACCTTTCCATTCCAACCCCCCGTGTCCCTAACCTGCAGTTTCCCGAGAGGCCGCTTGTCATCTCAACGGACGTGCCAACAAGCGACTAGCCTTTTCCCCATGCTCATAAAATGCCCCCTTGAACGTCGCAGCAGGCTCACCGCCCTGTCAGTTGACAGCAGCCCAAACTCCAACTGTAGCCTCTTCCGACTAGCCAGTAACTCCGGTGTCAGATTGACTGAATATCGACGGTCCATTTCCAAGATGGCATCCGCCAACCTCTGCCTCTCCACCCTTTCACTCTTCTCCTTGTGCGCCTTAAAATAAATGATCTTTCACCAACCACTTTCAACGCCTCCCACAAAGTGGAAGGCAAAATCTCCTCACTCTTATTAAATCTCAGATACTCCTCAATGGCAGTGGAGACCCTCTCGCAGAAGCCCTTATTCGGCAGCAGCGACGTATCAAACCTCCACGAGGGGCGCTGAGTGGGGCCTAACCCAATCACCATGCCCGCATAATGCGGAGCATGGTCAGAAATCACTATCACCAAGTACCACACCCCACCACCCCGGCAGCAGGGACCTAGCTACCACAAAGAAATCAATCCTGGAGTACACCTGGTGAACTTGAGAAAGAAATCTCCTAGGGTCTGCTCCCCTCACCTGCTCCATAAATGCCAACAGTGCCGGTGCCATCTCAGAAGGCTTCAACACCTTAGGCCTCGACTTATCAAATTGGGGATCTTATATGCAGTTAAAGTACCCTCCCATGATTAGTTGGTGCGAATCCAAATCCGGAATCAACAACAACAACTTAGTAATAAAAGCAGCGCCATCCCAATTTGTGTCATATCCTTTGACCTGCACCACCAGTGCACCCGCTGACAACCCACTAACCACTACCTACCTCCCATTCGGATCCATCAAAACCCTCACATCAGAAAGGTTATTAATCAGGATCGCTGCCCTCCAGGGCCTACTATCAAACCCCGAATGAAACACATGCTCTACCCAATCCTTCGGCAACCTTATCTGATCTCTATCTCACAAATAGATCTCCTGCAACAATATCACGTCATCTTTCAAAGTTCTATGGTGCGCAAAAACCCTATATCTTTTTACCGGGCCACTCAACCCTCACATTACATGTGACTAGCCGGATGGAATCCCTATCCGTACCGCCGCCCCCCGCCCCCCCCCCACCCCCCCGTCTTAACAGAGTCAGCCATACCTCCCTTGTGAGGTCGTCTAGCAACCCTCCAGGAAGGCCCGACACCAGGCCCCACTGAAGATGGCAGCCAGATCCCCCAACACAACAGGATAAAGAAAAGTCTTCAGCCATCGTCAGAAAACTAACCCACTCCTCGTGCCCACCCCTTCCCACCACCCACCAATTCCACACCCAAATAACCAAGCCAACCCCAACCATAAGACAATAAGACCATAAGACATAGGATCAGAATTAGACCACTCGGCCCATCCACTCCGCTCCGCCCTTCAATCATGGCTGATATTTTTCTCATCCCCATTCTCCTGCCTTCTCCCCGCAACCTCTGATCCCCTTATTAATCAAGAACCTACCTATCTCTGTCTTAAAGATACTCAGAGATTTGGCCTCCACAGCTTTTGGTGGCAAATAGTTCCACAGATTCACCATCTGCTGGCTGAAGAAATTCCTCCTCATCTCTATTCTAAAGGATCGTCCCTTCAGACTGTGCCCTATGGTTCTAGTTTTTCCCACTTGTAGAAACATCCTCTCCACGTCCACTCTAACCAGGCCATTTTGAAAAGTTGTGGTCCCAGCACTGACCACTGAGGCACACCACTATTCACCGGCTGCCATCCTGAGAAAGACCCCTTTATCCCCACTCTCTGCCTTCTGCCAGTCAACCAATCCTTTATCCATCCCAGTATCTTTCCCTTAACACCATGGGATCTTAACTTATTAAACAGCCTCCTATACGATATCTTGTCAAAGACCTTCTGGAAATCTAAATAGATCCTGTCCACTGGTTCCCCTTTGTCTAACTTCCTGGATACCTCCTCAAAGAATTCTAACAGATTTTTCAGACATGACGACCTTTGACGAAACCGTGCTCACTCAGCCTTATTTTACCATGTACTTCTAAGTACTTCGCAATATCATCTTTAATAATGGATACCATAATTTTACCAATGACCAAAGCCGGGCTAACCGGCCTATAATTTCCCGTTGTCTGCCTCCCTCCGTTCTTAAACAGGAGTGTTTAATTAGCCATTTTCCAGTCCTCTGGGACCGTCCCTGCCTCCGGTGATTCCTGAAAGCTCACGACCAATGTCTCCACAATCTCCTTAGCAATCTCCTTTAGAACTCTGCGATGTAGTCCATCCGGTCCAGGTGATTTATCGACCTTCAGTCCTTTCAGTTTCCCCAGAACCTTCTCCTTGGTGATAGCCACTACACTTACCTCTGCCCCTGATTCTCATATACCCCCATATAGTCTCCATATACTCCCTCATCAAAACCCAACCACCGAATAATCATAACCCCATAGCTCATACTTAATAAACACCCCAGCATACGATCCGCAGATAACCCCATCTCTACCCTTCCATTGACTAACTATTCTAGCTAGCAGGATGGCCCCCACACAGAGAACCATCATAACCCCATAATTCTGAAACACCAAACCAGCGGTCCTTATTTTCATAGGTCACCCGGGATAAGCCACACTAAAACAAACTTTGTTACGGTCCAGTGCTGCCTTGGCCTTATTGAAAGCTGCACACCTCCTGGCCAGCTCCGCTCCAGCATTCTGGTAGATTCTCACCTCACAAGCTACCCATCTGCAATTCCAATGCTCCTTCGCCTACCGCAAAATTCTTTCTTTATCCTGGTAGCTGTGGAATCATACGACAATCGCTCATGATAGCTCACCAGCTGGGGTTTCTGCCTTAATAACCTGTGGGCTCGATCCAGCTCGGGGTGGTCCATCATTTCCCCCTCTCCCACCATCTTCCAGAACAACTGTGCCATAAACATTGTCAGGCTCAGACCCTCCAGCAACACAACGACTCTCAGATTCTGCCTTCTCGACTGATTTTCCAGATCATCCACCTTTGCCCCCAAACTCTTGTTGTCAGCCACCATCCTTGTAACCTCCACCTCCAGAGATGCGATCTGGTCATTATGCCTCAACAGAACAACCCCCACCTACTGCAGCTCTGCACCCTGCTGCTACACCACCTTGTCCACTATAGTCAGGGTTCCTCGAATTGAGGAAATCGCTGCCTTGATTGGCTTCCCATGGTCTCCTGAGACCTCCCGGCAGTTCCACAGCTAAGATTTCAACGGTTCGTGGCCCCTGACACTGCAATCACCTACGCCATTTTCTTCTCCATGGCACCCAAAGCTTACACTTTTGAAGCTGTTTCTTTCTTCTTCTATTGCCTAGTTCTGTACCGATTCTGCATTCCCTTACTGTGGGACACTCAATCCATCCATCTCAACAAATTTCAGTCCAAATTTCCTTAGCCGGTTGGGCGAACAGAGATTAGACAATAATCTCCGGCGGGAGCCACCTCATGTGTGACCATTCCGCTAGATGCCGCACCGGAAGTCACCTACATTGTTAATGTTCTTGGCTATACCTTGATTCGAGAATGACATCTACACAGGATTGCAAGTTTCTACCATGGGTCTTCATGTGACCTAACAGGCCGATTCTTGATCCACAATGGATGAGAAAATGGGACAGGATGTTCCACGAGGTAGTGAGATCCAGAATGCAGAAATATATTCTTTTTCTTTTCTTCTCTGCCACTAAGTATCATTAAGAAATTGTGATTCAAAGCACGATGCAGCTTGAAGGACAAGTT
Organism: Scyliorhinus torazame; assembly: GCF_047496885.1. Lineage (NCBI taxonomy): Eukaryota > Metazoa > Chordata > Chondrichthyes > Carcharhiniformes > Scyliorhinidae > Scyliorhinus > Scyliorhinus torazame. The sequence goes on from NC_092722.1 coordinate 30,130,779, forward strand.
GGCACCATTTTGAACAATTGGTAGCAAGCTCCTCCCAGGTATTCATGTCAATGCTGCCACACTTCAAGCAGAGCTTCAGGGTGTCTTTGAGATATTTTCTTTGTTCTCCAGAATACTAGCCATTTTAGAGTTGCGAGGCAATGACGTAGTGGTATTGTCGCTGGATTAGTAATCCAGAGACCCAGAGTGATGCTTTGGGCAGTTGGGTCCAAATCCAACCATGGCAGATGGTAAAATTGGAATTCAATAAAAATCTGGAATTAAAATTTCGTCCAAGTAGACAGCCACCTTTAGGAGGCCCTGCAAAATGTTTTCCATCACCCGCTGAAAGATTGCCAGGCTGATGAAATCCCAAACGAGAGGCGGGTGTACTCAAACAACCCCCAATGTGTATTAATGGTGGCAAACTTTCTGGTCTCCTGCAGATACCCATGGCTCATGTCCAGCTTTGTGAAGGAGCATCTCCAGCCAATCTGGTGTATAAATATTCTATTCGGGGCATTGGGTATCGGTCCAGACATGAGGCCCTGTTCGCAGTGAGTTTGAAATCTCCGCAAAGGCAGACAGTCTTGTCGGGTCTCAGTACTGGCACCATAGGCACAGTCCATTCCACAAACTGCACCGGGTGTATGACCCCCAGATCCTACAGGTGCCGAAATACTGCATCATCCTTTGTCAGCAAAGCATAGGGTACAGGCCTCGCACTGAAATATTGGGCTGAGCATCAGGATCAGATATGGGCTTTGGGTCCATTCATTCTACCCAGACCCTCCTGGAACACTTCGGGGTATTTACTCAGTCATTTAGGCTCCCGGCGTCCATCCGAAAGATGTATTGCCAATCAAAATAGAGGACTTGTAACCAGTCTCGCCCCAACAAATGTGGTTCCAGTCCCTGCAAAAGACGAATTGACTGCTGCCCGTGCAATAGCGGTGACATGGTGGTCCCCAGGATTTTAAAGGCTCCCCAGTGTAAGGAATTTCACGATTTTTAAAAGCAAAAGTGAACCACGCCATTGTGAACTCAGCTCATCGGAGGCAGAGCATCGGAGAGGCCCCGGAGAATACCCGGTCGGGCTGCTAATGACATGCAAATGGTGTTTACCATACGTGCGTTCTGGACCATATTGACGCTGCCGTTGAGGTGAAGGAGAATTGCGATTTGGCATCAGATCGGCACCCGCTGCAATTTTAGCGCGGAACCTATTCTCCGCCCAATCGCGTTTCTCAATTTCGGCGTCAGCCAATGGAGAATCCCGCCCATTATCTCTCTGTGCAGGTGGTCTCTCAGTACTGCTCGTGTCTGTCCAGGTCAGTTCAGTAAACTTGATTCCCCTTCATTGGTTGGTCAAACCAAACTAATGGGGCGGGATTTTCCCTTCTAGGGACTAAGTCCCCACGCCGGCGGGAAAACCGGCACCAACTACTCTGGCGTCAACAGCCCCAGAAAGTAAGGAATTCTCCGAATTTCCGGGGGCTAGGTGGACGCCAGAGGGGTTGGTGCCGCTCCAGCCGGCGCCGAAGGGCCGGCCCGAGTTCAAGCATGCGCGAAACAGCCGGCTGATCTCACGCATGCGCGGGGGTTCTCTTCTCGGCGCTGGCCCCCGGGCAATATGGCGGAGCCCTACAGGGGCCCGGCGCGGAGGAAAGATGTCCCCCCCACGGAACAAGCCCGCCTGCAGGTTGGTAGGCCCCAATCGCGGGCCAGGTCACCGTGGGGGCCGCCCCCGGGGTCGGATCCCCCCGCGGCCCCCAGAGGACTGCCCCCACACACTTACCTGCCAGATCGAGCCATGCGTGAGGTCAGTAATTCACGCCGGCGGTACTGGCCAAATCTGGACGGCCGCTCGGCCCATCGGGGCCCGGAGAATCGTCGGGGGGTGGGCTTGCTGTCAATGGCCCCGACCGGCGTGGCGGGAATCGCATCACCGCTCGAAAAACAGCCCCGGAGAATAGGGCAGCGGGTGGCGGGGCGGGATTCGTGCCTCTCCCCGGGGATTCTCTGACCCGGCGGGGGGTCGGAGAATCCCGGCCATGATCTCTATTCAGGAGCGAAATTCTCCATTCCGCCCCGCCACATTTCTGCCCCGACCCGCCGGCGGGAGTCTCCGTTACACCGGCCGGTCAATGGGGTTTCCCATTGTGGGGCAGCCCCACGCCGTCGGGAAACCCCCGGGCGCCGGCAAAACGGAGATTCCCGCCGGCGGAGAATGACGCCCTAGGTGCTTATTCCCTGTATAGGCGTTGTTAAATATAGGTGATCTCATTCAAGTGGCTTCTCAGTATAGATGGTTTCTCTATACAGGTATTCTCAGTACTCTGCAGGTAGTCTCAGTGAAGGTATTTTCTCACTGCATATGGTATTATATGCCTCAGTAGAGACTGTCTTCAAGTACAAGTGTTTTCAACACAAGCAATTTCTCAGGACAAGTGGTCTATAAGTACAGATGGGTCTCTACACTCGTGGTCTCAGTATAGGAGGTATCTGTACAGATGGGTTGTGGCTGGTTATGCCATCACTTGTGGTTAGTGAGATCTGAGAAAAATACACGCTGTGGCTGTTGACCCGCAGTTTTACGCACAACAGCAATTCATGTTTTGTTGGTTGCTAATTACACCTAATTTAGGCAAGTGAATCAGACCATGTCTCAGATTTAAACACGAGCAACCCAACCCACTGACTAATTCTTGTGTGATTTGCATAACCCTGATCTGTTGGTATTACACAAAAAAATTCCAGAAATTTTGTCTCATGTGACAGGACAGGTAGAACACAACACAACTCATAATCTATGTGTGTCTTCAACTGAACTAAATGTTCTCCAGTTCTTTTAATCTATCTCTGTGCTGAAAGTCACATCATGTCAAACTCAGCTTTCATTTGACCCCCTGTGCTTTGCCCAGTGCTTTTTGAATCTCTTTTACAACATATTATTCAAAAGCTTTCTTCTTATACAATGATTAAACAAGAAAAGATATCTGTCCAAATTGGTACACACATGACTCAGAAAATCCGTAATCGGTATTTCATCTCCCTTTGTGGATTTTTACCTTTCTGCTTCGTGTAACAACCCCTCTAGGAATTGTCAAACTCTCCCACCCGTTTTCTAGCATTCCTCCATTCCTATACTTCCATTCCAACAATCTAAGGCCAGGAACCCATACTTGGAGACAATGTCAAAATTTCCTTTCATCATGCAAACCAATCTCAGTACCTTTCATTGCATGAATTAGCAACCCTGCGTATTGCTAACATAATATCACCAATTTGAGCTATCCCCAGTCACCACTGAGAATTATATTTACCCATCAGAATTTACAGCGCAGGTTGAGGCTATTTAGTCCAATATAATCGTGCCAGAATGAATCATCTGGAACTTTCCACTCCGGTGTTCTCTTTAAGAACTGAGGCTCTTTTTATGAGAACAGATGAGATTAATTGGTGATCTGATCAATGTTCTGAAAATCATGAAGGGATGGGGGAGAATTTATAGAAGCAGGCTGTTTCCAGTGATTGAGGGTCTAGATAAGGTTCACACTTTTGATTTAACTGGAAGCGATTTAGGAGTGAAAAGGAACAATTTTCACAGACTAGTTCATGAGGCTGTGGAATTCACAACCTGAATAAGTGACTGAAGCAAATGACAATATTTAAAAATAGGATTCACAGATATTTGAAGGAAAGGAGGATAAAAGGATATGGGAACAGGGCGGACATGAGATTAGGATTAGAATTACTGAATTTGTGGTGGATAAACACGAACATGGACTGACTAGACTAAATGGCCTGTATCTGTAATTTCTAATGTTGTGGATTTGAGACCAACCACAAGACTTGTGCACGTAATCGTAGTTGATACTTTATTCCAGTGCTGAGGGAGTGCTGCACTGTTGGAGGTGCCATCAAATTGCAGTGCCATCGCAACAGGAGGTTGTGTAATTCACAGGTGGCTTCACATCATTCAGACAAGGAGCTCCTGGGCTGGATTCTCTGTAGCCCGACGGCAAAATTGTGATCGACGATTGGGCATAGAATGGATTCCGATTCCGGGCCGGCGGCGGTTTGACGCCAGTCCACTATGTTCTGCCCCGTCCAAACCGGCATTATCGTGACGCTCGCCGCGTGCCATTTCAACACCGTTGGCGCGACACCGGCCGGCGGCCACGCCATACAACATGATGCCGGCTGCGCGCGGACCGGCCTGCCAAATAACTGCCCTCCTGTAACCCCCTTTGCCACCCCTGGACCACATCCCACCAGTCCCCCAGCCCCCACCAAAGTCTCCCCTGCCAGCGGAACGGCCCCCCCCCCCCACTGACTGTGGCGCCGCTGGACATAGTCCGCAGCCGCCTCGCGAGGTTCCCAAAAAGTGAGAGGACAAGCACCCTACGCTGTCGGGGACTCGACTCATCGAGGGTGGAGCATCGGGGGAGGGCCTCAGGTGATGTCCTGAAGCCGCCCCGACGGCGTGGGGCGTACTCCTCAAGTATGCCATTTTTGAGGGGGCGGGGCATCGGAAAAATGGCGCCGCCCCCGATTCCGGCGTAAAAGTGGATTCTCCGGCCAGTATCGGTGATCGGAGAATCCCGCCCATAGTCTCCCAAACGGATAATCAAGCCCCCTGACTTTATTCACCCATTAAAGTAAAACAGAAGCTATGTTAGAAACAAAAGCTACCTCATTGAAGCAGGCTTTACCCACCTATCTTTCGAACCTATAACACAGAAACAGACCATTCAGCTTAACCAGTCCATGTTGGTGTTTATCCTCCAATGGGTAACAGTCCTAAACTCAAGTGCTCACCTTGTTCTCAGATTTCTTTATTCCCTTTTCCTTGAACCATCGATATAACCTTTTCTTGAATGTTGGGACTGTCTTCACTTCAATCATTTGGGCTTCCCTCAGCCTCAGCTTTGCATTTTGACAAAGCACAGTCTGTAACTTCTTCTGTCTTTCTAGTGAAATGCCAAGGACCTTTTCAAAAGAACCTATAGATCATTATAAAATATCAAATGTAATAGAAAAGGTTAATTCTGAGTCACTTGCTGCTGAGTCACTGAAGCAGTCCACATTGTCACGTGAGAGTACCCTTTAAGAAATGGGTGTTTAAGAAATGTACCTTTAGGAAATGGAGCTGCTCATGTTACTGCAGTGATGTCAGAGTGTGGGTGGAGCTGAGCTCTGGTTCTGTTTTTTAGTTTCAGTTTGAGAAAGCTTGGGTGTGTCTGAGAGCTGCACTGCTGTTGATCTCTGCCATGAAAGACTATCTTAATCATTTGGTGAATTCAGAATTATAAATGATTTCAGTATTGAATGTAAACCCTAATGTGCTCCTGTTTAGACGTTTGCTAAGTTTTTGGATGTTAAAAGAACAGCATACAGATTACTTAGTGTTGTATTCTTTGGGGGGTGTATTTGAATTAATTGTTGCTAAGATATTCACTGTTTGTTTTAAAAAGGTTAACTTGAGTTCATAGAATAAACATTGTTTTGTTTTAAAAACCACTGGTCCATTTTCTGCTGTACCATACCTGTAGAGTGGGCCGTGTGCTCCCCATACCACAATCTATTAAGAGTTGTGGGTCAGGTGAACTCCATGATACACTTTGAGATTCTCTAAACCCTGACCCATAACAGCATGCAAATGCAGCAAGACCTGGACAATAGCCAGGCTTGGGCTGACAAGTGGCAAGTAAAATTTGTGCCACACAAGTGCCAGGCAATGACCATCTCCAATAGGAGAGAATCAAACAGGTTGGGGAAGAGGACACTGAGGGAAGTGGAGTAGAGAGTTATTGTATTGTGGAGTAGTAGAATAAGCCTTGTTGTATCCAGTCCATCTGGCTACGTGTGAGTCCTTGTCTTCGGTCACGACAGCAATAAATCATTTAGTCACCATTGAAACAATATTATCACTGTATTATACTACTTTCTGATATACGCAGCCACTGATTAAGGGCTTCCTGGCAGGCAATGGTCAGAATGTGAATTGGATCCTCATTTCATTTTTAATTTTACATAAGGCAGTCACCTAATCATTTCTTTTCTGAAAGTTCTCTGAAGTTACTAATTTTGAATCAGTTTCTAATTATCATCAGTCACATTTCCTATGCAGGTTTTCAGGTGATCTCAATTACTTGAGTCACATTTTTAAAAAAAACATTTACAGGAACTGCAGGCTAGTCCAGCATTTATTGCCCATTGCTGGATGTCCTTGAGAAGGTAGTGGTGAGCTACCTTCTTGAATAGCTGCAGTCCCTGAGGTGTAGGTACAACCACAATCCTCTTAGGGAGGGAGTTCCAGGATTATGACCCAGCGACATGCACAAGAGGCGTTGATGAATTCTTTGTTATTTTCATGTCAATGTTGCCAGCTAATAAAATAAGAAATGGTTTCAATGACATAATGCTGCAAAAACTAATTCAAAATGCTAGTGAGTCACTGAAGAGAGCTATTAGGAGAATTAGGTCAATAACCCGAGGCACTGATTTAAAATAATTGGCAAAATAACCAGATGAGACATGAGATTTCTTTGAGCAGTGCATTGTGATCTGGAATTCACTGCCCTATCAGGGTGCAGATTCAATAATAAATTTCAAGGGACTTCCGGGTGCGGCGATGACCAGCTAAGTCGCACGTTTCGGCAGCTTCCGGTGGAAAGGACTTTTGGGCTCTTAATAGGAGCCCCAACGGCAATTTTAACGGCTAAAAACACTGTGCGGTAAACCAGAAGGGAATCCCCCCTGGACACGGATGGAAACAGGAGAGGAAAGTGGCCGGATTGCGGTGGATCCTCTAGAGCAGCGGCCAGGAAGGCAGGCACAAAGCAAGATGGCGTCGGAAGGAGGCAGTTTAATATGGGGCCCTGACCAACAAGAGTTCCTACGGCGTTGCGTGGAAGAACTTAAAAAGGAGATGAAGAAGGAGCTGTTGGCCCCGATATTACAGGCGATTGAAGGGCTAAAGGAGGAGCAAAAGACCCAGGAGCAGAAGCTTCGGGTCGTGAAGGCAAAGGCTGCTGAGAATGAGGACGACATACAGGGCCTGGTGGTGAAGACAGAGATGCACGAGGCACAACACAAAAGGTGTGTGGAAAGGCTGGAGGTGCTGGAGAATAATGCGAGGAGGAAGAATTTAAGGATTCTTGGTCTTCCCGAAGGTGCAGAAGGGGCAGACGTCGGGGCATATGTGAGCACGATGCTGCACTCGTTAATGGGATCGGAGGCCCCGACGGGCCCGTTGGAGGTGGAAGGAGCCTATCGGGTTATGGCGCGAAGACCGAGGGCTGGAGAAATTCCTCGAGCCATAGTGGTGAGATTTCTCCGATATAAGGACAGAGAGATGGTCCTCAGATGGGCAAAGAAAACTCGGAGCAGTAGGTGGGAGAACGCGGTTATCCGCGTATATCAAGATTGGAGTGCGGAGGTGGCGAGAAGGAGGGCAAGCTTTAATCGGGCCAAGGCGGTGCTGCACAAAAGGAAGGTTAAATTTGGAATGCTGCAGCCGGCAATACTGTGGGTCACACATCAAGGGAAACACCACTACTTTGAAACGGCAGAATAGGCGTGGACATTTATTGTCGAGGAGAAACTGGAGTAAGCAGGCTAGAAAAAGAACGTTTGGGACAAAGTGGTGGGGCGAATATGTGGGGTGAAGAGGGGGAAAAGGGGGAAGAGATGATTTCCCAAGTTGTTAATCCTGCGACCCTGTAACTTTTCTCTCTTCCCCATGTCGTGGGGGAGGGGGGGGAGGGAGGATGAGGAGCTGGGGGCGCCGGCCATTGGGGGCGGGGCCAAATGGGAAGCGCGGGCTTTGTTCCCGCGCTATGGTAATCATGGCGGGAACAGGGAAGCAGGAAGGAGGGGGCCTCGCACAGTGAGAGCCGAGGTCACGGGGGGAAGCCGAGGTCGGCCAGAGTTTGCTGACTTCTGGGAGCAACATGGGGGGTGCAATTACGCTAGTGAGGGATCTAGCGGGGGGTGGGAGGTGGGGGGTTAACTGGGTTGCTGCTGCTGGGGAGAAGGAGGAGCTGGTATGAGGTGGGGTGGTCGGGCCGGGAGGGCGCCGTTGGGGGGAGATACGGCTACGTGGGAACCGGGTGAGGAGCCGGATTGAAAAAGGAGCTGGCTAGTCGACAAGGGGGGGGGGTAAAGAGCCCCCCAACCCGGCTGATCACGTGGAATATGAGAGGGCTGAACGGGCCGATAAAGAGGGCACGGGTACTCGCACACCTAAAGAAACTTAAGGCAGATGTGGTTATGCTGCAGGAGATGCATCTGAAACTGATAGACCAGGTCAGACTACGCAAAGGATGGGTGGGGCAGGTGTTTCATTCGGGGCTAGACGCAAAAAACAGGGGGTGGCTATACTAGTGGGGAAGCGGGTAATGTTTGAGGCAAAGACCATAGTGGCGGATAGTGGGGGCAGATACGTGATGGTGAGTGGCAAATTGCAAGGGGAGGCGGTGGTCTTAGTGAACGTATATGCCCCGAACTGGGATGGTGCCAACTTTATGAGGCGTATGTTAGGACGTATCCCGGACCTAGAGGTGGGGAAGTTGGTAATGGGTGGAGATTTTAATACGGTGCTGGACCCAGGGCTGGACAGATCGAGGTCCAGGACCGGAAGGAGGCCGGCTGCAGCTAGGGTGCTTAAGGACTTTATGGAGCAGATGGGAGGAGTAGACCCCTGGAGATTTAGTAGACCTAGGAGTAAGGAGTTTTCGTTTTTCTCCTATGTCCACAAAGTTTATTCAGGGATAGACTTTTTTGTTTTGGGAAGGGCACTGATCCCGAAGGTGACGGGGATGGAGTACACGGCTATAGCTATTTTGGATCACGCTCCACATTGGGTGGTTCTGGAGATAGGGGAGGAAAAAGAACAGCGTCCACCCTGGAGAATGGACATGGGATTATTGGCAGATGAGGGTGTGTGTTTAGGGTGAGGGGGTGTATTGAAAGGTACTTGGAACTCAATGATAATGGGGAGGTTCAGGTGGGAGTGGTCTGGGAGGCGCTGAAGGCAGTGGTTAGAGGGGAGCTGATATCTATTAGGGCACACAAAGGAAAGCAGGAGGGTAGGGAAAGGGAGCGGTTGTTGAAAGAACTTCTGAGGGTGAACAGACAATATGCGGAGGCACCGGAGGAGGGACTGTACAGGGAAAGGCAAAGGCTACATGTCGAATTTGACTTGTTGACTACGGGTAATGCAGAGGCACAATGGAGGAAGGCACAGGGTGTACAGTACGAATATGGGGAGAAGGCGAGCAGGTTGCTGGCCCACCAACTGAGGAAAAGGGGAGCAGCGAGGGAGATGGGGGGGGGTGAGAGATGAGGAGGGAGAGATGGAGCGGGGAGCGGAGAGAGTGAATGGAGTGTTCAAGGCATTTTATGAAAGATTATATGAAGCTCAGCCCCCGGATGGGAAGGAGAGAATGATGTGCTTTCTGGATCAGCTGGAATTTCCTAAGGTGGAGGAGCAGGAGAGGGCGGGACTGGGAGCACAGATTGAGACGGAGGAAGTAGTGAAAGGGATTGGGAGCATGCAGGCGGGGAAGGCCCCGGGACCAGACGGATTCCCAGTTGAATTCTATAGGAAATATATGGACTTGCTGGCCCCGCTACTGATGAGAACCTTTAATGAGGCGAGGGAAAGGGGGCAGCTGCCCCCGACTATGTCAGAGGCAACGATATCGCTCCTCCTAAAGAAGGAAAAAGACCCGCTGCAATGCGGGTCCTATAGGCCTATTTCCCTCCTGAATGTGGATGCTAAGATTCTGGCCAAGGTAATGGCAACGAGGATAGAGGATTGTGTCCCGGGGTGGTTCATGAGGACCAAACTGGGTTTGTGAAGGGGAGACAGCTGAATACAAATATACGGAGGCTGCTAGGGGTAATGATGATGCCCCCACCAGAGGGGGAAGTGGAGATAGTGGTGGCGATGGATGCCGAGAAAGCATTTGATAGAGTGGAGTGGGATTATTTGTGGGAGGTGCTGAGGAGATTTGGCTTTGGAGATGGGTATATCAGATGGGTACAGTTGCTGTATAGGGCCCCGATGGCGAGCGTGGTCACGAATGGACGGGGGTCTGATTATTTTCGGCTCCATAGAGGGACGAGGCAGGGATGTCCTCTGTCCCCGTTATTGTTTGCACTGGCGATTGAGCCCCTGGCCATAGCATTGAGGGGTTCCAGGAAGTGGAGGGGAATACTCAGGGGAGGAGAAGAACACCGGGTATCTCTGTATGCGGATGATTTGTTGCTATATGTGGCGGACCCGGCGGAGGGGATGCCAGAGATAATGCGGATACTTGGGGAGTTTGGGGATTTTTCAGGGTATAAATTGAACATGGGGAAAAGTGAGTTGTTTGTGGTGCATCCAGGGGAGCAGAGCAGAGAAATAGAGGATTTGCCGTTGAGGAAGGTAACAAGGGGCTTTCGGTTCTTGGGGATCCAGATAGCCAAGAATTGGGGTACATTACATAGGCTTAATTTAACGCGGTTGGTGGAACAGATGGAGGAGGACTTTAAGAGATGGGACATGGTGTCCCTGTCACTGGCAGGTAGGGTGCAGGCGGTTAAAATGGTGGTCCTCCCGAGATTCATTTTTGTGTTTCAGTGTCTCCCGGTGGTGGTCACGAAGGCTTTTTTCAAAAGAATCGAGAAGAGTATTATGAGTTTTGTGTGGGCCGGGAAGACCCCGAGAGTGAGGAGGGGATTTTTGCAGCGTAGTAGGGACAGGGGGGGGGGCTGGCACTACCGAGCCTAAGTGAGTACTACTGGGCCGCCAATATTTCAATGGTGTGTAAGTGGATGGGAGAAGAGGAGGGAGCGGCGTGGAAGAGATTGGAGAGGGCGTCCTGCAGGGGGACTAGCCTACAAGCTATGGTGACGGCACCGTTGCCGTTCTCACCGAAGAAATACACCACAAGCCCGGTGGTGGTGGCTACATTGAAAATTTGGGGGCAGTGGAGACGGCATAGGGGAAAGACGGGAGCCTCGGTGCGGTCCCCGATAAGAAATAACCATAGGTTTGTTCCGGGGAGAATGGAGGGGGATTTGGAGCATGGCAAAGAGCAGGGGTAGCACAATTGAGAGATCTGTTCGTAGATGGGACGTTTGCGAGTCCGGGAGCTCTGACGGAAAAATATGGGTTGCCCCAAGGGAATGCATTTCGGTATATGCAACTGAGGGCTTTTGCGAGGCAACAGGTGAGGGAATTCCCGCAGCTCCCGACGCAGGAGGTGCAGGATAGAATCATCTCAGAGACATGGTTGGGGGATGGTAAGGTGTCGGACAGATATAGGGAAATGAGGGACGAGGGGGAGATCATGGTAGATGAGCTGAAAGGGAAATGGGAAGAAGAGCTGGGGGAGGAGATTGAGGAGGGGCTGTGGCTGATGCCCTACGTAGGGTAAACTCATCGTCCTCGTGTGCCAGGCTAAGCCTGATACAATTTAAGGTGTTACACAAGGCGCATATGACGGGAGCACGGCTCAGTAAATTTTTGGGGGTAGAGGATAGGTGTGCGATATGCTCGAGAAGCCCAGCGAATCACACCCACATGTTCTGGTCATGCCCGGCACTACAGGGGTTTTGGGTGGGAGTGGCAAAGGTGCTTTCGAAGGTGGTGGGGGTCCGGGTCGAACCAAGCTGGGGGTTGGCTATATTTGGGGTTGCAGAAGAGCCGGGAGTGCAGGAGGCAAGAGAGGCTGATGTTTTGGCCTTTGCGTCCCTAGTAGCCCGGCGCAGAATATTGTTAATGTGGAAGGAAGCCAAACCCCCGGGTGTGGAGACCTGGATAAACAACATGGCAGGGTTTATAAAGTTAGAACGGATTAAGTTCATACTAAGGGGTTCGGCTCAAGGGTTCACCAGGCGGTGGCAACCGTTCGTCGACTACCTCACAGAAAGATAGAGGGAATGGAAAAGAAGAAGACAACAGCAGCAACCCAGGGGGGAGGGGGGGGCGGGAGGGTGGGGGGAGGAATCGGACGGACTCTCAGGGTGTTATTGTATCTGTATAGGCACTTGTTTTAGGTAATGTATATTGGACTGTTGGATTGTATCTTTGGAGAGTATTTATTTTTGTCAAGGCAGTTGCCATTTAGTTTGGTTTTTGTTTCTGTTCATATATTATTTATTTATTTGTTTAAAACTGGCCACTGTTATTTATATTGCTTTATTGTTGTTTAAAAGAAACACTACGTACTGTGATGTTTGGCCAAAAAATCTTGAATAAAATATATTTTTTTAAAAAAAAATAATAAATTTCAAAAGGGAATTAACTATATAAATGGAAAAGGAGAATTTTTCCAGCTTATGGGGAAAGGGGTAAAGTGGACAGCTCTTTCAAAGAGGCATGATGAGTTAAATGGTCTCCAGCTGTGTTAAATATTTTGACGTGCAGGGACATTAACGGTTGGCTATGGTCTGAAACCTGCATCTACATGCTGGCATGTTGTAGGGCTGACCTCTGGAATTTGCTTTTATTTGGTGGAGGGTGGCTGAAAGAAAAATTCTTCTCACAAACATCTGATGCAGCACCATTTCAATGACAGCAGCCAACAAATTAAGTCAAAATTAAAGCAAATTACTGCGGATGCTGTAATCCAAAACAAAAGCAGAAAATGCTGGACAATCTCAGCAGGTCAGACAGCATCTGTAGAGAGAGAACAGAGCTAACGTTTTGAGTCCGGATGATTCTTTGTCAAACTAGAGAGAATTGGAAATAGGATGAGATTTATACTGTTGGGGGTGGATGAGTTGCATGCAGCAGTCGGGCTGGATAGAGGGTCAGTAATAGGTGGAGATTGACAAAGATGTCTTGATCAAAGAGACAAAGGGAATGTAAATGGTGGTGATAATGACTAAGAAGGATGCTGGTAGTGGCACATTAAGTGATCAGAATGAGCTAATGGCAGAACAGGGGTAAGCAGTGTGTCAAAGGGCAACTTGGAACAGGGATCAGGTGGCCCTGGTGGGGTGGGGTGTGGGAGGGGAGACAATAGTGAGGGAAAGACGGATTGATGGAAGAAGTGAAAATAAATTGATAGAAATAAAAATTGGATGAAGGTGGAGAAGGGCATTCACAGTCTGAAGTTGTTGAACTCAATGTTAAGTTCGGAAGGCTGTAACGTACCTATTCGGAAGTTGAGGTGCTGTTCCTCCAGTTTGCATTGGGTTTCCCTGGAATATTGCAGCAGGCCAAGGACGGACACATAGGGCTGGATTCTCCGCCGGCGGGATGCTCCGTTTTGCCGGCAGCCCCGCGGGAGTTTCCCGACGGTGTGGGGCTGTCCCACAGTGGGAAGCCCCATACCGGCCAGCATAACGGAGCATCCCGCCGGTGGGGTGAACCTGAAATGTGGTGCAGCGGGACGGAGAATCCAGTCCATTGTCATGAGAGCAGGACGGTGAGTTGAAATGGCAAACGACAGGAAGGTCTGGCTCCTGCTTGCGGACGGACGGAAGGTGTTCTGCAAAATGGTCACCAGTCTCTTTGCTGGACTGATACATTGTTCGGCTCATGGTTGCATCTGCAGGTCCCTTTCCTTTCATCCTGGCCAGCATCAGACACAGTGGCTGATGGGTGAAGATACCTTTTAATGCTCTCTAAAATCCTTCTTAGTTTTCGGCTCCCTCCTTGCAACATTTTATTTTATTTAGACCCAAACTTTAAATTTGACTTGCATGTCATTTTCTTCATACATCTGTGATGTTATTCTCAGATCAGGGAATTTTATACCTGGGACTGTCAATAATTATGGAAAAGAAGGTGCAGCAGAAAACTAAATATTACAACAACATGGAAAACAGGCAAGTCATAAAGTAGGATTAGCCAATTTGGAACTGAATTCAATTTGAAGATGAAAGTTATCCCTTATAATTCCAAATGCTGTTCATAGACCACAGATGCGCCTTCAACACCATTACCCCAACAAGACTAATAACCAAACTCTGCAACCTTGGACTTGACCCCTCCCTGTGCAGCTGGATCCTTGACTTCCTCATCAACAGAACGCAATCTGTCAGGATAGGTAACAATATCTCCTCCACAAGTTTTCAACACCGGGGCCCCGCAAGGATGTGTGTTCAGTCTTCTACTGTACTCTCTGCACACACACGACTGTGTGGCGAGATTAAACTCCAATTCAATCTATAAGTTTGCAGATGATACAACTGTGGTGCGTCGTATCTCAAACAACGACTAATCAGACTACAGAATGGAAATGGATCACTTGGTTGCATGGTGTACCGAAAGCAACCTCTCTTTAAATGCTGAAAAGACCAAGGAACTGATCATCGACTTCAGGAAGCGTAGCACAACAACCCCCCTCCCCCCACCCCACCCCCGTCTACATCAATGGCTCCGAAGGAGAGATGGTCGTTGGTTTAAGTTCCTGGGGGTCACCATCACCAACAGTCTGTCCTGGTTCACTCACGTTGATGCAACAGTCAAGAAAGCCCAACAACATCTCTACTCCCTACGGAAGATAAAGAAATTTGGCATGTCTGCATCAACTCTCACAAACTTTTACAGATATGCCATAGAGAACATCCTATCCAGCTGCATTACAGCTTGGTATGGCAACTGCTCGGCCCAAGATCGCAAGAAACTACAGAGTGTGGTGAACTCAGCCCAACGCATCACACACGCTTGCCATCCTCCCATTGATTCTGTATACACCTCCCGCTGCCTCAGAAAGGCAGGCAGCCTTGTCAGAGACCCCTCACACCCAGGCTTTGCCCTCTTCCAGACTCTTCCATCAGGCAGAAGATACAGAAGTCTAAAGGCCCGCACATCCGGACATAGGAACAGCTTCTTCCCCACAGTTACTTGACTCCTCACTGACTCTCCCTTGGACTGATCTGTTCCCTGTAAGAACACTATTCACAATGCCCTATGCTGCTCTTGTTCGGCCTTGTTCCGCACTGTAACCAATCACTATTTGTTGATGCACCACTGTCAATGTACTCTGTCGATTATTCTTTTGTCTACTATGTATGTGCTGTGTACGTTTCCTTGGGTACATGTGACAATAAATATCAATTAATCAATTAATCAATCAATCAATATATAGATAATAACCTGCAAATATCTGACTACACTTGTAAAATCAACATGTGCCTAAACTCAGATTTCAAATAATGGCACCTCCTCTGCCACTGCGAGATTTCCATCAGATTTTATAACCCCAGCCATTATTCTAATTCTTTCATATTAGCGACAGGCAGCGCAGGTTTTGTGAAGGTGAGGTCGTGTGTCACTAACTTGATAGAGTTTTTCGAGGAGGTCACAAAGATGATTGATGCATGTAGGGCAGTGGATGTTGCCCATATGGACTTCAGTAAGGCTTTGACAAGGTCCCTCATGGCAGACTGGTAGAAAAGGTGAAGTCCCACGGGATCAGAGGTGAGCTGGCAAGATGGATACAGATAGGTCATAGAAGGCAGAGAGTAGCAATGGAAGGGTGCTTTTCTGATTGGAGAGCCGTGACTAGTGGTGTTCCGTAGGTTCAGTGCTAGGACCTTTGCTGTTTGTACTATATATAAATGATTGGAGGGAAATGTAATTGGTCTGATTAGTAAGTTTGCTGACGACACAAAGGTTGGTGGAATTGAGGATAGCGATGAGGACTGTCAGAGGATACAGCAGGATTTAGATCGTTTGGAGACTTGGGCGGAGAGATGGCAGATGGAGTTTAATCTGGACAAATGTGAGATAATGCATTTTGGAAGGTCTAATACAGGAAGGGAATATACCGTGAATGGTAGAACCCTCAAGAGTATTAACAGTCAGAGAGATCTAGGTGTACAGGTCACTGAAAGGGGCAAAACAGGTGGAGAAGGTAGTCAAGAAGGCATACGGCACGCTTGCCTTCATTGGCCGGGGCACTGAGTATAAAAATTGGCAAGTCATGTTGCAGCTGTATAGAACGTTTGTCAGGCCACACTTGGAGTATAGTGTTCAATTCTGGTCGCCACACTACCAGAAGGATGAGGAGGCTTTAGAGAGTGCAGAAGAGATTTACAAGGATGTTGCCTGGTATGAAGGGCATTAGCTAAAAGGAGAGGTTGAATAAATTTGGATTGTTCTCACTGGAACAAAGGAGGTTGAGGGGCGACCTGATAGAGGTCTACAAAATTATGAGGGGCATAGGCAGAGTGGATAGTCAGAGACTCTTTCCCAGGGTAGTGGGGTCAATTACTAGGGGGCATAGGTTTAAGGTACGAGGTGCATGTTTAGAGGAGATGTACGAGGCAAGTTTTTTACACAGAGGGTAGTGGGTGCCTGGAACTCACTGCCGGAGGAGGTGGTGGAAACAAGGACGATAGTGACATTTAAGGGGCATCTTGACAAATACATGAATAGGATGGGAATCGAGGGATACGGACCTCGGAAGTGTAGAAGATTTTAGTTTAGACGGGCAGCATGGTCGGCGCAGGCTTGGAGGGCGAAGGGCCTGTTCCTGTGCTGTACTTTTCTTTGTTCTTTGATATAATCAGATACAGATGAGTATGTTAGTACCCAGGGTTCAGCTGCTGACTGATTATTAGAATCTTGGGAACTCCTTACATTCGGTAATATGAGGATTATGATGTACCTGGAATTCCCGTTTTTGTAAAGTGTGAGAGATATGATAGGTAACCGAAAATGCTCAAAAAACTAAAAACAACACAACTTGATGATTTTTCCCAAGGGCTGGTTGGAATACTGCCCTGGACATTTATTTTAATTGATGGTGTTATGGGCGAGGTGTTTTCAGAACCCCAGAATGTATTATGGAGTTCAACCAACCTCTCCCTTTAATGGATTTGTTGCTTTTCCTAGCAACTGGCTTTTTCCCTAGGTGTGGGATTACAATTATGGACTCGTAGGTTTTTAAACACAAAACACTGTTTATTCCATGAACTCAACTTAACATCTGAAATAAACATTGAACCTCTTAACACCCCTTACTTCAAAGTTAACTCAGAAAATATTGCAACAGTAAATCATTCCTTAAAATGTTCCTTCAAACTTCCAAGAGACTTAACACCTTTAAACAAAATCACATCAGGTTAAAGGCTTCACTATTATAAGTTTAAATCACCCAAATGATCCAGAGATGGTCTTTTATGGCAGATCTCACAGCAAATCCAGCTCACTGCAAAACACAGACACTCACAAGCTCTTTTCAAACAAAACCTCCAAAACGAAACTGCAAAATGGCTGACCTGACCTCAGCTCCACCCACTCTCTGACATCACTGTTTTCTTAAAGGTACATTGCTTAAACATCCATGTCTTAAAGGTACCCTCATATGACAATGGAGACAGCTTGAAAGGTTGGCAACCCAAGGTTTAATAGAAGATAGCAAACTCCATATTCCCCCATAACCCTTGACTCCCTTGTCAATATAAAATCTATTCAACTCAACCTTGAATATATTCAATGACTCCCAGCCACCACTGCTCTCTGGGGAAGAGAATTCCACAGAGTAATGACCCTCCAAGGTGTAGCCACCTGAGTTGGCCACTTCCCGACTTAAAATGGAGAACCGCAAAGGCTGAAGGGAAATTCCGCCAACACAGGCAAAAACTAGCAGGTGCAAGTTTACTGTGTATTAGACTCTGCAGAAACCCAGACAGCATCGATACAAACAGCCATCTGCATAGTAATGTAGCAGCCATCTACATAGTAATGAGCGATCCCCGGGAACAATCAAAACATTTTGAGGTAAACAACGCCAAGCCAGACTCCTCGGCGCCAGCAGGAGCCAACACAAAAGAGGTTAACGGACACTTAAAGACCGCCCAACGATCAAGGAACAGCTCCAGTATTGGAGAAATCGGCCCAAGCGATTGGAACGAAGTCCAATCACTTGAAACCAGGTACGGGGTCCGCCCCGAAGGGCCGGAAGCCCCTGGGGACTATAAAGTAAAGCCCCCAAGTTCAAATCGTTCTTCTTGACAGGGTCACTCAGCAACACGAAGCAACCCCTGAGAGTGAACTGTCCGGAGGCCTCCAAGAAAGTAAGTCTCAAGTCAACGCTCGCTATGCGATAGGCGCTCCGAGCTACCAGTCCATACCAGCTTTTGAATCCCGCAGACTCAGAACCCGAACGAAAGGTCATTTGTTCCCCTGACCTGGTGGGCCAGTCCGAAGCTAAGTATAGGCCTGTTAGTGATAGAAATAGCCTAGAAAGTAGAGTTTATGCATGAGTAGTGATTTACTGTGTATAATAAATGTGTATTGATTTGAATCTTACTAATTGGTGTGTTGAGTTATTGATCATGACTTGAACTTGAACCTCGTGGCGGTATCATAAAGATACCTGGCGACTCGAGAGCAAAGGTTATAAAACAGAGCCAATTGAACCAACCAAAAGTTAGCAACATATTACTGGCGTGACCCGATCTAGAAGTGGCTTAACCACTCCGGGAGAACCCAAAATTTGAATTAGAAATCCAATTGGGAACAGAAAAACCACAAGTGTTCAAGCAGTTCTGATCAATCCTCATAATTCAGAAGTGTGTTAATGCATACTTAACTAACAGGGCGATAAGGTAATACTGATAGATTTTTTGTTGCGACAAAACTGTCGGGAGTTTGTATTCCGGAAAATAGCGAAAGCTGTACCCGTAATTACAGCACCGCCTTAATACCCCATGTTCCAAATTTCCAGAGAAGCATTTAGATAAGAAAGATGGTCACTTCCGGGTGCGGCGATGACCAGCTAAGTCGCACGTTTCGGCAGTTCCCGGTGGAACGGACTTTTGGGCTCTTAATAAGAGCCCCAACGGCAATTTTAACGGCTAAAAGTACTGTGCGGTAAACCAGAAGGGAATCCCCCCTGGATACGGATGGAAAAAGGAGAGGAAAGTGGCCGGATTGCGGTGGATCCTTTAGAGCAGCGGCAAGGAAGGCAGGCAAAAACCAAGATGGCGTCGGAAGGTGGCAGTTTAATATGGGGCCCTGAACAACACGAGTTTTTGAAACGCTGCGTGGAAGAGCTTAAAAAGGAGATGAAGAAGGAGCTGTTGGCCCCGATATTACAGGCGATTGAAGGGCTAAAAGATGAGCAAAAGACCCAGGAGCGGGAGCTTCGGGTCGTGAAGGCAAAGGCTGCCGAGAACGAGGACGATATACAGGGCCTGGTGGTGAAGACGGAGATGCACGAGGCACACCATAAACGATGTGTGGAAAGGCTGGAGGTGCTGGAGAATAATGCGAGGAGGAAGAATTTAAGGATTCTTGGTCTTCCTGGAGGTGCAGAAGGGGCGGACGTCGGGGTATATGTGAGCACGATGCTGCACTCGTTAATGGAAGCGGAGGCCCCGACGGGTCCGTTGGAGGTGGAGGGAGCATACCGAGTGATGGCGTGAGGACCGAGAGCAGGAGAAATTCCCAGAGCCATAGTGGTGAGATTCCTCCGTTTTAAGGACAGAGAGATGGTCCTCAGATGGGCAAAGAAAACTCGGAGCAGTAGGTGGGAGAACGCGGTGATCCGCGTATATCAAGACTGGAGTGCGGAGGTGGCGAGAAGGAGGGCGAGCTTTAATCGGGCCAAGGCGGTGCTTCATAAAAAGAAGATTAAATTTGGAATGCTGCAGCCGGCAAGACTGTGGGTCACATATCAAGGGAAGCACCACTACTTTGAAACGGCGGATGAGGCGTGGACATTTATTGTTGAAGAGAAATTGGAATAAGCGGGTTATTAAAAAAGAACGTTTGAGACAAAATGGTGGGGCGAATATGGGGGGGCGAAGAGGGGGGAAAAAGGGGGGAGAGATGATTTTTATGTTGTTAATCCTGCGACCCGGTAACTTTTCTCTCTTCCACAGGTTGTGAGGAGCTGGGGGCATTGGCCATTGGGGGCGGGGCCAAAAGGGAAGAGCGGGCTTTGTTCCCGCGCTATGATAATTATGGCGGGAATAGGGAAGCAGGAAGGAGGGGGCGTCGCACGGTGCGAGCCGAGGTCACGGGGGGAAGCCGAGGTCGGCCAGAGTTTGCTGACTTCTGGGAGCAACATGGGGGGTGTAACTACGCTAGTGGGGGATCTAGCGGGGGGGGGGGGGGGGGAGGAGGGATTTACTGGGTTGCTGCTGCTGGGGAGAAGGGGGAGCTGGTATGGGGTGGGGTGGGCGGGGCGGGAGGGTACCGCCTGGGGGGGACACAGCTGCGTGGGAACCGGGTGAGGAGCTGGATAAAAGGGGATGGCTAATCGACAAGGGGGGGGCGGTAAAGAGCCCCCCAACCCGGCTGATCACGTGGAATGTGAGAGGGCTGAACGGGCCGATAAAGAGGGCACGGGTACTCGCACACCTTAGGAAACTTAAGGCAGATGTGGTTATGTTACAGGAGACGCATTTGAAACTGATAGACCAGGTTAGACTACGCAAAGGATGGGTGGGGCAGGTGTTTCATTCGGGGCTAGATGCGAAAAACAGGGGGGTGGCTATACTAGTGGGGAAGCGGGTAATGTTTGAGGCAAAGACCATAGTGGCGGATAGTGGGGGCAGATACGTGATGGTGAGTGGCAAATTACAGGGGGAGGCGGTGGTCTTGGTGAACGTATATGCCCCGAACTGGGATGATGCCAACTTTATGAGGCGCATGTTAGGACGTATCCCGGACCTAGAGGTGGGGAAGTTGGTAATGGGTGGAGATTTTAACACGGTGCTGGAACCAGGGCTGGACAGATCGAGGTCCAGGACTGGAAGGAGGCCGGCAGCAGCCAAGGTGCTTAAAGACTTTATGGAGCAGATGGGAGAAGTAGACCAATGGAAATTTAGCAGACCTAGGAGCAAGGAGTTTTCGTTTTTCTCCTATGTCCACAAAGTTTATTCGCGAATAGACTTTTTTGTTTTGGGAAGGGCGTTGATCCCGAAGGTGAGGGGGACGGAGTATACGGCGATAGCTATTTCGGATCACGCTCCACACTGGGTGGACTTGGAGATAGGGGAGGAAAAAGAACGGCGTCCACCCTGGAGAATGGACATGGGACTAATGGCGGATGAGTGGGTGTGTCTAAGGGTGAGGGGGTGTATTGAAAAGTACTTGGAACTCAATGATAATGGGGAGGTCCAGGTGGGAGTGGTCTGGGAGGCGCTGAAGGCAGTGGTTAGAGGGGAGCTGATATCAATCAGGGCACATAAAGGAAAGCAGGAGAGTAGGGAACGGGAGCGGTTGCTGCAAGAACTTCTGAGGGTGGACAGGCAATATGCGGAGGCACCGGAGGAGGGACTGTACAGGGAAAGGCAAAGGCTACACGTAGAATTTGATTTGCTGACAACGGGTACTGAAGAGGCACAGTGGAGGAAGGCACAGGGTGTACAGTACGAATATGGGGAGAAGGCGAGCAGGTTGCTGGCCCACCAATTGAGGAAAAGGGGAGCAGCGAGGGAAATAGGGGGAGTGAGGGATGAGGAGGGAGAGATGGAGCGGGGAGCGGAGAGAGTGAATGGAGCGTTCAAGGCATTCTATGAAAGATTATATGAAGCTCAGCCCCCGGATGGGAAGGAGAGAATGATGTGTTTTCTGGACCAGCTGGAATTTCCTAAGGTAGAGGAGCAGGAGAGGGTGGGACTGGGAGCACAGATCGAAATGGAGGAAGTAGTGAAAGGAATTAGGAGCATGCAGGCGGGGAAGGCCCCGGGACCGGATGGATTCCCAGTTGAATTTTACAGGAAATATGTGGACTTGCTCGCCCCGCTACTGATGAGAACCTTTAATGAGGCGAGGGAAAGGGGACAGCTGCCCCCGACTATGTCAGAGGCAACAATATCGCTTCTCCTAAAGAAGGAAAAAGACCCGCTGCAATGCTGGTCCTATAGGCCTATTTCCCTCCTGAACGTAGACGCTAAGATTCTGGCCAAGGTAATGGCAATGAGGATAGAGGATTGTGTCCCGGGGGTGGTCCATGAGGACCAAACTGGGTTTGTGAAGGGGAGACAGCTGAATACGAATATACGGAGGCTGCTAGGGTTAATGATGATGCCCCCACCAGAGGGGGAAGCGGAGATAGTGGTGGCGATGGATGCCGAGAAAGCATTTGATAGAGTGGAGTGGGATTATTTGTGGGAGGTGTTGAGGAGATTTGGCTTTGGAGATGAGTATATTAGATGGGTACAGCTGCTGTATAGGGCCCCGATGGCGAGCGTGGTCACGAATGGACGGGGGTCTGCGTATTTTCGGCTCCATAGAGGGACGAGGCAGGGATGTCCTCTGTCCCCATTATTGTTTGCACTGGCAATAGAGCCCCTGGCAATAGCATTGAGGGGTTCCAGGAAGTGGAGGGGAGTACTCAGGGGAGGAGAAGAACACCGGGTATCTCTGTATGCGGACGGTTTGTTGTTGTATGTGGCGGACCCGGCGGAGGGGATGCCAGAGATAATGCTATCCGGATACTTGGGGAGTTTGGAGAATTTTCAGGATATAAGCTGAACATGGGGAAAAGTGAGTTGTTTGTGGTGCATCCAGGGGAGCAGAGCAGAGAAATAGAGGACTTACCGCTGAGGAAGGTAACAAGGGACTTTCGCTACTTGGGGATCCAGATAGCCAAGAATTGGGGTACATTGCATCGGTTAAATTTAACGCGGTTAGTGGAACAGATGGAGGAGGACTTCAAGAGATGGGACATGGTATCCCTGTCACTGGCAGGGAGGGTGCAGGCGGTTAAAATGGTGGTCCTCCCGAGATTCCTCTTTGTGTTTCAGTGCCTCCCGGTGGTGATCACGAAAGTTTTTTTCAAAAGGATTGAGAAGAGTATCATGAGTTTTGTGTGGGCCGGGAAGACCCCGAGAGTGAGGAAGGGATTTTTGCAGCGTAGTAGGGATAGGGGGGGGCTGGCACTACCGAGCCTAAGTGAGTACTACTGGGCCGCCAATATCTCAAAGGTATGTAAGTGGATGGGAGAAGAGGAGGGAGCGGCGTGGAAGAGATTGGAGAGGGCGTCCTGCAGGGGGACTAGTCTACAAGCTATGGTGACGGCGCCGTGCCGTTCTCACCGAAGAAATACACCACAAGCCCAGTGGTGGTGGCTACTCTGAAAATTTGGGGGCAGTGGAGACGGCATAGGGGAAAGACGGGAGCCTCGGTGTGGTCCCCGATAAGAAATAACCATAGGTTTGCTCCGGGGAGAATGGATGGGGGATTTGGAACATGGCAAAGAGCAGGAGTAACACAATTGAGAGATCTGTTTGTAGATGGGACGTTTGCAAGTCTGGGAGCGCTGACCGAAAAATATGGGTTGCCCCAGGGGAATGCATTCCGGTATATGCAACTGAGGGCTTTTGCGAGGCAACAGGTGAGGGAATTCCCGCAGCTCCCGACGCAGGAGGTGCAGGACAGAGTGATCTCAAAGACATGGGTGGGAGACGGTAAGGTATCAGACATATATAGGGAAATGAGGGATGAGGGGGAGATTATGGTAGATGAGCTGAAAGGGAAATGGGAAGAAGAGCTGGGGGAGGAGATTGAGGAGGGGCTGTGGGCTGATGCCCTAAGTAGGGTAAACTCATCGTCCTCGTGTGCCAGGCTAAGCCTGATACAATTTAAGGTGTTACACAGGGCGCATATGACTGGAGCACGGCTCAGTAAATATTTTGGAGTAGAGGATAGGTGTGCGAGATGCTCGAGAAGCCCAGCGAATCACACCCACATGTTCTGGTCATGTCCGGCACTACAGGGGTTTTGGGTGGGAGTGACAAAGGTGCTTTCGAAGGTGGTGGGGGTCCAGGTCGAACCAAGCTGGGGGTTGGCTATATTCGGGGTTGCAGAAGAGCCGGGAGTGCAGGAGGCGAAAGAGGCTGATGTTTTGGCCTTTGCGTCCCTAGTAGCCCGGCGCAGGATACTGTTGATGTGGAAGGAAGCCAAGCCCCCGGGTGTGGAGACCTGGATAAATGACATGGCAGGGTTTATAAAGCTGGAACGGATTAAGTTCGTCCGAAGGGGATCGGCTCAAGGGTTCACCAGGCGGTGGCAACCGTTCGTCGAATACCTCACAGAAAGATAGAGGGAATGGAAAAGAAGAAGACAGCAGCAGCAACCCAGGGGGGGTGGGGGGGGGGGTGGGGAGGAGGGGGGGGGGGGGAGGAACCAGAAGGACTCTCAGGGATGTTAGTGTATAAGTATAATATGTATAGGTTGTTGTTATAGGTAATTGTATACTGGACTGCTGAATTGTATTTTTGGAGGGTATTTATTTGGGACAAGGCAGTTGCCATTTAGTTTTGTTTTTTAATTTTGATGTTGTTTATATATTATTTATTTCTTGTTTAAAAAACTGGCCATTGTTATTTATATTGTTATATTACTGTGTCAAAGATACACAATGTACTGTTATGGTTGGCCAAAAATTTTGAATAAAATATATTTTAAAAAAAAGAAAGATGGCAATGCAGGCAATGCAACGCCTCATGAACCCCGAAGAATTCGTGGTCGTAGCAACCAGCAGTGGAGTAGGACAGTTTGAGAGAGAGAAAATAGAATTGAGAAGGAAGTTAGCAGCAAAGGATGGAGAGGTGGATGATGCCAAGTGGGCACACCAGTCTTGTCTGGCACACCTAAGCAGCTTCCAAACCCAGTACGAAAAGGCCTATCAGGACACGCAACGTGCAGTCCTGGTACGAGAGGAAACAGAGAAGCAGGTAGAGGCATTGCAAAGGCAGTGTAGCGACCTGAAGGCAGTGTTAAGAGCACTCCATACTACCACCATGGAGCAAAGACAAAGCTCATTAGACCACGCAAAGTGCCGGAAGCAGCTTGCAGAACTGCAGTCTTTGCTTTCAGTTCAAAAAGGATTCCAGGAAACCTTTGGATCACAGCTAGATGAGGAAGACGGCCCTGATTGGGAAGAATTGAGTGAGACAGCGCAGAGATATGTTCAGGGAACATGTGCACAGGGAAAGCCCCAGAAGAGAAAAGCACCCCAACCCCCCACAGAGCAGATAGTTCAGGCTCCAATGAACCCAGTCACCACCCACCGTACAGCTACATTGGAAGACTCCAAATTTCTGTACACCACCCCCTTAACAGTGACCCAATTATGGGACGCGTGCGATAAAATCAAACCGTTCCTCCCCACCTCAGACCCCCACCACTTCTTTGCCAGAGTAAAAGAGCAGGCTACCATGTACGGCCTGGATGAGCGAGAGCAAGTAAAGCTCACAGTTTTGAGTTTAGACCCTTCGGTCGTAGCAGCCCTTCCCGACCCACAGAATGTAGGAAGAGGCACCCTTGCAGAAATGCATACCGCGATCCTAGACTCGATCGGGTATAACAGGGGTGACCCCGTAGATGACCTCAATAAGTGCAGGCAAAAGAAAACCGAGCACCCCACAGCGTTTGCTGGACGCTTGTGGATCCATTTCGCAGCAGTTTTCGGAGACTTAGACCGCGCCCATTTGTCCCCAGACAACATGGCCAAATGGACCCGCACCCTTATCTCCCATGTCACAGAAACAGGACAAAAAGCTTGTGCCAATTATGATCCCTCAGAGGAGGCTCATAATGAGAAATGGGTTGGAAAAAGATTGTCCCGCACCTGGGAGCAATCTGTTCAAAACAAACCCACGAATAAAAATCCCGAAGAACAGCAGGCAGAAGCAGACATACACACAGTTAAGGCACACCAGAACCTCGCATGGGTAAATGAAGGCAGGAACAGCCCCCCACAAAAGCCGCAGGAGTGTTACAACTGTGGACAGTTAGGACACTTTGCACGAGAGTGCAATGCCCCACAAAAGCAACAGAGAGCCCAGCAGACAGGCACTCTAAATAAAACCAGGACAAAGCCAATACATATCGTTCAGATCAGACGGACCTGAACGGAACGGACTGACAGTGTTCGGGCTCCCCCAGTTGGGTCTGCGACACCCTTTGGGATATGTCTGGCCGACCAGTAGTTGCAGCAAAGATACGGGGACAACCCATTGAGTTTCTCTGGGACACAGGAGGGTCCCGCACCATAATCAATTCCTCCACCATGTTTCAAAAGTACACGTGGCCCACTACAGCCACCATCACCCTCAGAGGCTTTACAGGCCACTCACAGCAGGGACACATCACAGCCCCTGTACCCATTCAAATCGGCAACATCACCACCAAGCACCCCATAGGTTTAGTCGATCTACCCCACACAGCAGAACACATTCTGGGCATCGATTTTATGAATTCCCACAACCTATCCTTTGATCCAGTCAACCAATGTGTCTGGATAATGGTAAAATCTGCAAGAGCCCCCACAACGCTCACCATAGTAGAATATGCCAACAACATTAGCGCAGTCGGCGAATTTTGGTTTGACCTGACCACAATTAGCACAGTAAAGCAGGTTAGGGCAGTTCTGCAGAAGCACAGGACAGCATTCGCGACCCACAAACACGACTGTGGCCGGATGACTGGTTCCGTTCAAATCACAGGACCTGACCCTAGACCCCAAAAGCAATACGGATTTCCCCAAGAGGCAGAGGGAGAAATCGCAAAAGTAATCGACAGCTTATTAGAGCAGGGCGTACTCAGATCAATAGCCTCCACTAATAATGCCCCGATTTGGCCAGTGAGAAAGCCCGATGGATCATGGTGACTGACCATCGATTACCGGGAACTCAACAAAGTCACCCCCGCAGCAGCCCCCACGGTAGCCACAAGTCCCGAGACCATGCTCAAACAGGGACTCAACTCACAATACTTTATGGTTTTGGACATCAGTAATGGATTCTGGTCCATTCCATTGGCAAAAGCGTGCCAATACAAATTTGCCTTCACTTTTAAAAATCAGCAGTACACGTGGACATGCCTTCCACAAGGATTCCACAACGCCTCCATTTTCCACCGACAGCTGGCAAATGGTTTGTCAAAATTTTCTAGCCCCGAATGTCTGGTTCAGTATGTGGACGACCTATTACTACAGACAGACAACAAGACAGAGCACATCAAGCTTCTGGCCGAACCCCTGGAACTCCTACAGAAAATTGGTTGTAAAGTTAACCCCAAAAAGGCCCAGATTTTGGAAAACAAGGTGATATATTTGGATAAAATTGTCACGCACGGTGAACGCGAGATCGAGCACAAAAGGATTGACTCGATTGCCAAATTGCCCCTTCCCCAGAATGTTTCAGCCCTCCGATCGTTTTTAGGACAGGTTGGCTACTGCCGAAACCACATTGACGGTTTCGCCGGCAAGGCAGCACCCCTCTCGGAACTCCTAAAGAAAGGAGCCCCCTGGGAATGGCTTCCACAGCATACGGATGCTGTGGACTCGTTGAAAAGAGCACTCATTGCAGCCCCCGCACTACAAGTTCCAGACCCGCTTTCCCCCTATGCGATAGAGGTAGCAAGCACAGACCGCACCCTTTCGGCCGTGCTCCTCCAGGAACGGCACGAACAGTTAAGGGCCGTCGCCTACACCTCCAGAGTCTTAGATGCTTTGGAGCAGGGATTTTCAGCCTGTGAAAGGCACCTGCTCGCAGCTTTCTGGGCAGTTCAGTATTTTTCTTACATAACCGGACTAAACCCCATCACAATCCTCACACAACACACCCCCACCCAACTTTTACTTGATGGACGACTCAAGGACAGTAGTTAGTCAGATTAGAGCAGCTAGATGGACCCTTCTTTTACAGGGACGGGACATCACTGTTAAAAGGACCAAGACCCACACTTTCTTAGCAGATAACCTTCAGTACCCAGGCACCCCCCATGAATGTGAAATCATCTCACCACACCACAACACAGGCCCCTTTATTGCGAAAACACCCCCCAGAAAGATAGGTAGTCCAACCCAGAGCCCCAAGCACACAGACACGTGCGAACCCATAAGAATATATGTGGATGGATCTTCCACAATATTAGAAGGGAAGCGCATAACAGGATGCGGCATTTAAAATCGCAATAAAACTTCCAGGACACTTAGGCGCACAGGCGGCAGAACTAGCAGCCGTGGCGTACATTGTGGATCACCCAGATTCCTTCCCCAGCCCAGCAGACATATACTCAGACAGCCTCTATGTCTGCAATAGCCTTACAGAATTCTTACCCTTGTGGAAAGCAAGAGGAATTGTTTCCGCAGACAGAAAACCCCTCCCTTCATGCCCATTGCTCTGCCACATTTTAGAAAAAGCACAGAACAGGACATTCGGAATTGTTAAAGTTCGAAGTCACCACCGTTCCTCCCCCCCTGGAAATGTAAAGGCCGATGCACTGGCAAAAGCAGGTTCCAGGCACAGATATTTTTGGACACCCCCCCGAAAGCGCACCGGTGAATGCAGTTCAGGTCTCGCAGACTAATATCGAGGATTTAGTGCAGGCCCAGAAGCAGGACAGCAATCTCAGGGAGATTTTGAAAGGAAAATTTACGGCACCTTACGATAGATTTTAAAATGCTCTGGCCACACATGACAGTGTGGTGTTAAAAGACACCCTTTATGTGGTTCCTGAACAGGACGGGAATCAGCTTATGTGTTTGTTCCATGACGGTCATGGACATCAGGGAATTGATCCCACTACAGCCCACCTCAGGCAGCTTTGTTGGTGGCCCAGTTTAAAAGAAGACGTAACGCACTATGTTGAGAATTGCGTTATCTGTGCCCAGAACAATCAGGAAAGGTACGCAAAGAAAGCTCAACTTAATCACACCCGCCCCGTTAATGACCCCTGGCCTAACCTCCAGATTGATTTTATAGGACCATTGCCCCCTTGCAGGAATGGTTATAAGTATGTACTCGTTGTGATAGACACGTTTACACGGGTAGAAGCATTCCCATCCAGAACGAACACGTCAAAGACCACAGCCAATATCTTAACCCACCACATCTTTACGAGATGGGGACTCCCCCGCAGCATTGAATCCAACCAAGGTTCCCATTTTACGGGACGTGTCATGAAGAACGTCCTCACGATATTTGGCATTACCCCAAAATTCCACATCGCATACCACCCCCAGTCAAGTGGTATCGTGCAGCGCATGAATCGGACCCTAAAAGCTACCCTCCGAAAAATGGTTGAGCAAAACAACACCACTTGGGATTCAGTCCTCCCTTTTGCGCTGATGTTTTTGCGAAATACAGTTTCAACATCTGCAGGTTACACCCCACACACTCTCATGACAGGACGCCCCATGAAAGGCACAGAATTTTTATTGGGATTAGATTTGACCAGCCCCGAAGTAGAGAATGTTAAAACGGCTCAGCTAGCAGCTGCGGTACGATTAGGCACACGAAAGAAACAGAGCAAGGCCTGTTTCGATAAGACAGTACATGCGACTGAGTTCAATGTAGGACAGCAAGTCATGCTCTCCATATACAACCACAGCACATTCCTGTCACTTAAATATTCGGGTCCGTACTCCATTGCGGACAAAGTAAGCCCCTCAGTGTACAAAATAAAGTTCCCCAACGGAAAGACTGCGTGGTTCCATATTAACCAACTTAAGGCATATGGACCACAGTCGAACCACACACACCACGTCATGCTCGACGCAGCAGACCACGCCCTGCCCACAGCCAATGTAACCCTACCCTCCCCCAACACGTCCCGCCTAGCCACGGACTCAACCCCGATTCCACCCCCGAACTATACACTCCGCCCCGGAACGCCCACAGACTGCAGCAGCAGCGATAGCGTCTGTGACACAGACAATAGCCACAGCACGCCACCCTACTATCCCCATGCATCAGGCCCCACACCCAGCGAATCTGAGCATGATTCGAGTGATCCCTTCATGATCACTTTCCTAAACAAACCCCACCACCGACCACCAACCTACAATGATGACCCCGACTCCATTCCAACAGAATTGGATACATCCTTTTGGCACCGGGACAATTCATTCAGACTCGTCCGGAATGACGAGATTGATCGCAAATCACACCATGCAGCCCTATCCGCCCTTATACATTCGAGAGTTTGGCATCTGGGAGAAGATGACGACTTTGAGTCTGCCTCCCAAAACGAGATCCCCTTTGCGACCCTGTTCGCAACCGATAACTGAGGTGTCCAGATGATGTTTTAAAAATGAACCGCTTGGGAGAAAAACGGTGTCCTTTCTGATGGAACCTGCAGCATGTTTTATGTTATTTGTAGTGGTATTGTTAAATGTTGTTTGTAAGATAGAAAAAAAAAATTTCACGCCCCCACGCCACCACCCTTCTGACGCTCACTGGCAGTCAGAGAAACTAGTTTGCTCCGGACGCTAGTTCAGAGGAACTAGTTTGTCCACAGAGATTTGATAATGTCCCAGGCGCCAGTTCAGAGGTACTCGTCTGTCGACAGAAAAACAGGCCCCCATTTGTAACTGCTCTTCTGGTTCGAAGGTAGAACCAATATGACTACATTTTTGCCCGTTCTTGTCGGTTGCTCAGGCAATGGAGAAACGGCATTGGGACCCGCCCTGCCTGAGAACCCCCCCTTTGGTCAGCTACGCTCGGGTAGAGCACACACGGCATTGGTCACTGTCCTACTCGGGGATTCCATCCAAATCTTACCCTTCGCGGCCCATACGCACCTCATTTCGGCAATTTTCGTTCAAAAAGTTTTGTTTTTGTTTTCGGGTGACCCTTAAGTTGCCATCCCTATGCTATTTACATCCTGAAACATTTGGATGGTCAATCGCAAAGCCGTCGAGACGGCTCACACAGTTTCAGTATTTTTAAGTGTGTCTTGTCCTGAATATTCGGTTTTTTTTTTTAAATGAGGGAGTCACACATGGTGACAAATTGTAAAGGGAGAATTGGCACAAAAGGACAAACATACTAACAGACAAGATATTAAACCAAGATAGTAACAGACACTATGCTTGATCCCACAGAACCCCAGAAGCTCCAGCAACTGTCATGGAGAGCGCCAAGGTTTTCGTCTCCGCCATTTCGAGTGTGGCCCCTTCCACCAATCATTCTCGGATGCAGTCCGACGCAATCCCCATCACGAAGGCATCGCGCATGAGGAGATTCGCGTGTTCGGCGGCCGTGACGGCCTGACAGTCACAGTCCCGGACAAGTGGAATTAGGGCCCGCCAGAAGTCTTCGATGGACTCACCAGGTAATTGCGAGCGGGTGGCAAGTACATGCCTGGTGAAGCGCGTGTTCGCTTTCTGTGTGTAGTGTTCTTTGAGGAATTCCATCGCTTTTGTGTAAGTCGTGGCGTCTTGGATCAATGGGAACACGCTGGAGCTCAGTCTGGAGTACAGGACGTTTACCTGTTGGCGCGGGGTCCGCCGCGTTGATGTAAGCCTCAAAACATGCTAGCCAGTGAGTAAAGTCTTTCCTGGCGTTGGGCGAGTGAGGATCCAGCTGCAGGCGATCGGGCTTAATTTGGATATCCATTCTGTGGAAAATCTGACTGTAATAAATTGATGCACGATCAATTGCACAAAGGCTAAAGTTGGGTACAACTGTGGCTTTATTACAGTCAGATGCGAGGCCTCCTGCTGCAGCTGGCGAAATGGCAGGGCACTGGAGGTCATGCATATTTACACAGTTCTCCCTGGGTGGAGCCAGCCGGCAGGAGCTACCGGCGAACCTGTAGTGCAGGTCCTACCTTACATCTCCTATTACAGTGGATCACCACACAGAGCGAGCAAGAATTTCAGTAGGCGAGGGAAGTGTAGCACAATCAATCACTCATGAGACGAGATGAGAAGGAGTCGAACGATGGCTTTATTACGCAGACTTGTTCCCCAGCAGCACAGTTACAGAATGCGGCTGCTGGGAGATCCCGGGCTCTTATACTCCGCCTTACTGGGTGGAGCCAGTAGGCGGCTGATCCAATCGGGACCCAGCGTCAATCCATCAATAGCCTCTCGGCATCACAGGGTACCTTAATATCCCTAATACATACCACCACAAGAAGGAAACACAGAAACTCCCAGGGGGGGGAGCCACCACACTAGCGAGATAGCTAGGACCAGGACTTATGCAAAAGGCAGAGGGTACCAGCAAGGGTGCCCCCAGTAAGGGGGAAGGTGCCTGGCAGTGGGGGGGGGGGGGGGGGGCGACCTCATGGGGCCTGACCTCATGGGGAGAACAGTGACAGTGGCCATCTTGGACAGCCCCCTAACAAAGGGAAACCCCAGAGTGGAACGGCACGTCCAGCAAGCAAATCAGGTTAATCCCACAGGAGCGGGAGAGAAAAAGAAAACCCATCAGGACAGTCGCCTGAATGTCAGGGGACTTAACAGCCCAATGAAAAGATTCAGAGTCTTCACCCACCTCAGGAATATGAAAGCCGACATAGTCTTCCACCAAGTGACGCACCTGAGAGAAAAGAACAGACTGCGGGTCAGGAAGGGCTGGGTGGGACAGACCTACCATTCCTGCTACGGGACGAGGGCCAGGGGGGTAACCATTCTAAGTAATAAGAGGACGATGTTCACGGCGACAAGGACAGTTACGGACCCAGGAGGATGGTACGTCCTGGTCAGCGGTGCCCTAGACGGGGCCCGAGATGGGAAAGGACTCCAGCATTCTCCTTCTTCTCCCCAGTGTGTAACATATACTCAAGGATCTTTTGCCATGCTGGAGGTCTTTCCCGTCTTGGGGTTCAATCTGGCACACCAGCTGTGAAAGCAGGCAGCCACAAGGGAGATCGCACAAATTAGGGATAGCAGAGGCACATTAGTAACGGATCCAGACAAGGTCAACAGATCCTTCAAGGCCTTCTACCAGGGGCTGTACACCTCAGAGCCCCCAGCAGGGGACACGGGGATGAAGCAGTTCCTTGATGGACTAGACATGCCAGTTG
Organism: Scyliorhinus torazame; assembly: GCF_047496885.1. Taxonomy (NCBI): domain Eukaryota; kingdom Metazoa; phylum Chordata; class Chondrichthyes; order Carcharhiniformes; family Scyliorhinidae; genus Scyliorhinus; species Scyliorhinus torazame. Next base: position 30,163,504 of record NC_092722.1, read on the forward strand.
TGGGGAGGATAGGAAATGGGGCCTGGAAGCAGCGTTAGAACTGGGAGAGGTCGTGGAAGGCGCCGGGACTGGACAGTTTCCCGGTGGATGTCTACAAAAAATTTGCGTGAGATGTCCACAGACTCACTGGCAAGGGGCACACTGCCACCCATGCTGGCACAAGCCTCAATCTTGCTGATACCTAATAAAGACAAAGACCAACATAGTGTGGTTCTTAAACCATCTCGCAACTGAACGTAGGTGTAAAATTACTGGCCAAGATCCTAGCCAAAAGACTGAGGACTGTATACCAGAGGTGGTTGCAGAAGACCAAATGGGCTTTGTCAAAGGTAGACAATGAAAATCATGCGCCTGCTGAATGTGATCATGACTCCATCTGGGGAGGGAACACCTGAGGTGATCGTCTCCCGAGACAGGGAAAAGGCCTTCAACACAGTTGAATGGACGTACCTCATAGAGGTACTGGAGCGGTTCAGGCTGGGAACAGGATTCACCTCCTGGGTGAAGCTCCTGTACAACGCTCCCATGGCGAGCGTATGGACAAACACCAACTCTAAGTACTTCCAGCTGCACAGGGACACAACGCAGGGATGCCTGCTATCCCCGCTGCTGTTCGCGTTATAGATAGAGCCATTAACGATTGCGCTCAGAACAGTAAATAACTGGAAAGGGATCTGAAGTGGAGGCAGCGAGCATAGAGTCTTGCTCTATGCGGATGACCTGCTCCTCTACATCTCGGACTCACAAGGCAGCATGGAAGGAATTATTGCCTCTTGAAAGAGTTTGGAACCTTCTCGGGCTACAAACTCAACATGAGCAAAAGGAGATCTTCCCGGTGAACCCGCAAGGGGGAAGGCAGAGCTGGTGGGTCTGCCGTTTGCATAGGCCCGACACAAATTCCGCTATCTGGGGATCAAAATCGTCCACGACTGGATAGGGGTCCGTGAATGGAACCTGACCAGTCTGACAGAGGAAGGTAAAAAGGACCTGCAGAGATGGGACACACTCCCACTCTCCCTGGCAGGGACAGTGCAGACAATCAAAATGAACGTGCTGCCCAGGTACCTCTTCCTACTTAGATCCATCCCGATCTATATCCCCAAGGCCTTTATCGACACACTGGACAAACTAATTATGGCGTTCGTGTGGCGGGGGGAGCGAATGCAAGAATCCCAAAGAAGGTTCTGCAGAGAACAAAATCCATGGGGGGATTAGCCCTCCCAAACCTGCAGTGCTCCCACTGGGCAGTGACAGCAGAAAGAATAAAGGGATGGATAAAGGAAGCCGAGTGAGTGCTCACGGAGGATGATTCCTGCAAGGAGACCTCCTCTGGGCCCTAGCCACGACGGCACTCCCATCCCCATCCAAGAAGCTCTGAATCAGCCCAGTGGTGGTGGGAACACTCCAGTCGTGGAATCAATTGAGACAACATTTCGGCCTAACCGAAATGTCCGACAAAGTCCCCATCTGCAACAACCCCAGGTTCGCGCCTGCGCTCACAGACGCCTCCTTCAAAAGATGGAGGCAGGACCGGGCGCCGCTGATAATTAAGGATCTGTACACTGATGGTAGGGTTATGAAAACTGGACGAGCTGACAGAAAGATTCCAACTAACAGGTGGCAACGAATTCAGGTATCTGCAGCTTAAAAGCTTTTTACGAAAAGAAACAAGGACGTACCCATGATCACCATGACAGTCACTACTGGAGAAATTGCTGGACGCCGACATTTTAGGCAAAGGGAACTGTAGCGACATGTATGAAACGACTGATAGGGAGAGCCGACACCCAACTGGACGAGACAAGGGAGAAGTGGGAGGAGGACCTAGGGTTCAAAATAGGGTGGGGATTCTGGAGTGAAGCACAGCACAGGGTCAACTCCACCTCCACATGTGCAAGGCTTAGCCTAAAGCAACTAAAAGTGGTACATAGAGCCCACTTGACCAGAATCCGAATGAGCAAGTTCTTCCTGGAGGTGGAGGACAGATGGGAACAGTGCCAAGGATGCCCGGCTAACCACGCTCACATGTTCTGGTCTTGCCCCAGACTTGCTGGGTACTGGACAGTCCAAAGTGGTGGGGATGAGGATGGAACCATGCCCGAGAGTGACGGTCTTTCAGATATCCGAACAGCTAGATCTCTTCATGGGGAGGATACCCTTGCCTTTGCCTCCCTGATCGCCCGCCAAAGAATCCTGCTCAGCTGGTGGTCAGCAGCGCCGCCTAAAACTGCAGACTGGCTGTCCGACCTGTTGGAATTTCTCCAAATGGGGAAAATCGAATTTGCCAGCCATGGGTCGGAAGAGGGCTTCCACAGAACGTGGGAGCCATTCACTCGGCTGTTCCAGGACCTGTTTGTTGCCAACAACTAGGTAGCCAAGGACAAAAAGAGATTTGCCATGACACCGAAGGGAAAGAGGGGTGGGGGAAAGGGGGGAGAGTCTGTGGAAATAGGAGAGTACAACCAATCACAACAGGAGAGCCAGGGGCCACAGGGAGGGGAAGGGGGGGGGGGCAGGAGCAACAACAATGGGAGCCAGGAGGGAGAAAAGGGAGGGGAAAACAGGCGGGGAGTGATACACAGCGGACCACAACGGCCACAGCAAAAGATGCGAGGAAAAGACAAAAGAACAGAAAGAAGAAACGCTGAAAAATCCATGTAGATAGTTACAACCTATCTCGATGTAAATAACTTTAAGGTTACTGCCTGGGTGCTCCCTTGCAAAATTCTCATTGTTCTGTTCGTATTTATATTTTGATATATATACCAAAAAACCCAATAAAAACATTTATTAAAAAAACATTTTCAGGCGAAAGCTCTTTAGTTAATATGAAGCAGGACTTCCATCCATCTTCAGCCAATTGGAGACCAATAGCTGTCTGCCATTACTAAATCAGTGATCACTATGGGTTTTGCTGGAGGTCCAGGATGAACAGCAACCATGGATGCTGCCATCTGGATAAATCTGGATCTTGCCAGGGCGAGATTGGCAGGCTCTGGTGATGAGAGTGGTGGGCATGTTTGATAGAGCAGAGGGGGAGAGTGGATGCAGGGAGGCAAAACTGTGCTGGAGGGAGCCTCCAGTGGGCACATGGCTGAGAAGGAGGTACAAACTCCCTTTCACTGATTGCAGCCGCAGGGTTGAATCTGTCAGGCTTCACATTGGGTACAGATTTCTCTTGCCGTCCGTCCATTGAAAAATAGCAGTGGCAAGATGAGGCTCTTAATTGGAAGTTCATTGCCGACTTAAGGGCTCTGTTGGGCCACAGGCATGTGTTGCACATGGGACCTGTAAAATTATAAAAATTGGGTGGCCAACTGTGGACAGGCTGCTGATGACATGATGCCCTCATTTATGGGTTCACCCATCTGCTTTCCTGTCACAAGGAATGTAATATTAAGCCCTTTAGAAACATGCATCTACAAACCCAACCACCCAGTTTCAGTCTGCTCCTATATAATTTAAGGAGCTCAAGGGAATTCCCAGAGACTGTCCACTGCATGAATATATTTAAACACTTAATATACAATTATCACTGGCCAACCCATCATCTCCTTGGAGAAGCTTAATCACTTGCTCACCTCAGTTTTAGCCGGAAGTGAGTGAGTTGAAGGCAGGATTGGCTCTGGATTTTGAGCTTTAAGATTTTAACCAACTCCCCACCTGATCAAAACCCACCTCCATTTATAGTCATTGATTATGGACCAAATCCAGATCATCCATCATCCTTATGCTCACAATGGCTCCTGGAATGACAATGCCTTTATTTTAAAATGTTCTAACCATTCCGTTAAGTTCCATTCCAAGACCTATTGGTCATGGAAGAAGCATTCATGACATGGTTCAAACAGGTTGATAATCAGCCTGCTCATCCTTCCAACACTTCTGCGCTATTTCACACAGGAAAAAAGTTGTGTGAAGTTATGAAACAAACAAAAAGCTCCATGGCCTCACCTCTACCAATCTCTATAAACTCTTCCAGTCCTCCAACCCTCAGTGGTCTCTGCACTTCCATAGAATCCCTACAGTGCAGAGGCAATTTGGCCCATCGAGGTTGTACCAACCCTCTGAAAGAGCACCCGACCTAAGATCACTTCCCCACACTATCCCCGTAACCCCACCTAACCTACAGGTCAATTTTATTATGGCCAATCCACCTAACTTGCATATCTTTGGACTGTGGAAGGAAACCAGAGCACCCGGAGGAAACCCACTCAGACACGGGGAGAAAGTGCAAACTCCATACAGACAGTCACTCAAGGTTGGAATTGAAGCCAGGTCCTTGACGCTGTGAGTCAGCAGTGCTATCTCTGTGTCACTGTGCTGCCAGTAAAAGCCTTTTGCACATACCCAATTTTCATATCTCCACAATTTGCATCTTTCAGCTGGCTAAGCCCTCTCCACCTCTCCTCCTTTAAGATGCTCTTTAAACATTCCTATTTGACCATTGGTTATCTGCTGTAATAGCTCCTTATGCCAAATTTTGTTTGAGAATATTCCTGCAAGTGCTTTGGGACGTTTTACAATGTTAAAGGCACTGAATCAATGAAAGCTGTTGCTGTTGAGATATGGTGATGGCTTCACTGCCGGCTATCCTGCTGGCAATCCCAGGCTGTAAGTGACAATTGGTCATTTGAGCAAGGAGACAAATAACTGAAGATCTCTCATCTGCTTAAGAATCACTTGATGGTGGTGGTGTTGGGGTGGGGGTGGGGGTGGGGGGGCAGCTTTTGTTATTTGGGCATCCAGGTGGCGCGGGAGTGGGAGCAACTGCCCAAGTTGAATCTGGCTCGGTTGGTAGAGTAGATGAAGGGGGACTTTAGGAGGTGGGATACTCTCCCGCTGTCATTGACGGGGAGAGTGCAGACGGTGAAGATGACGGTACTCCCGAGGTTCTTGTTCGTTTTCCAGAGCCTTCCAATTTTTATCCCCAAGGCGTTTTTTAAGAAGGTGAATGCGGTGATTTCAGGGTTTGTGTGGGCGGGTAAAACACCACGGGTGAAGAAGGTGTTTTTGGAGTTGGTCCTTCCGAACTTTATAAATTATTACTGGGCGGCAAACATAGTGATGGTTAGGAAGTGGGGAGTGGGGGAGAGGATGGTGTGGGAGCGTGTGGAAGCGGCCTCATTTAGGGACACATGTTTGGGGTCACTGTTAACGGCGCCTCTGCTGTTCTCACCGGCCAGGTACTCGACGAGCCCGGTAGTAGGGGCAGCCCTGAGGGTGTGGGGACAGTGGCGGCAGCTCATGGGGCTGGAGGGGGCGTCAGTCTGTGCACCGATCTGTGATAATCACCGGTTTATTCCGGGGGTTGAACGGGGGGTTCCGGGGGTGGCAGGGGGCGGGGATAAAGTGGTTTGGGGATTTGTTTATAGATGGGAGCTTTCCATGTCTGGAAGAGTTGGAGGAGGAGTTTGAGCTGTCCGGAGGGAATGGGTTCCGTTACTTGCAGGTGAAGGACTTTGTGCGGAGGCAGGTATCGACTTTTCTGCACCTGCTGTCCCAGGGGCTAGAGGATAAGGTGGTGTCAAAAACGGGAGTGGGGAAGGTATCGGAGATTTAGAAGGAGCTGATGGAATGGGAGGGAGCCCCAATAGGGGAGGTGAAGCGGAAGTAGGAAGAGATGTGTGGGAGCTGGAGGCTGGGTTGTGGGAGGATGCCCTGAGGCGAGTCAATGCATCCTCATCGTGTGCCAGGCTTAGCCTGATACAATTTAAGGTGGTTCACAGGGCGAACATGACTGTGGCCTGGATGAGCAGGTTCTTTGAACCGGTGGAGTATAAGTGTGGGAGTTGTGTGGGTGGGCCAGCGAATCATATGTTTTGGGCATGTCCGAGGCTGAGGAGATTCTGGCAGGGTTGCCGATGTCATGTCGGAGGTACTGAAGTGAAGGGTGGTTCCGAGTCCAGCGGTGGCGAGTTTTGGTGTCAGAAGACCCGGGAGTCCAGGGGGTGAGAGAGATCGATGTTTTGGCCTTTGTCTCCCTGGTAGCCTGGGAACGGATTTTATTGACATGGAGGGACTCGAAGCCCCCGAAGTCGGGGGTGTGGGCCAGTGGCATGGCTGGGTTTCAACGGCTCGAGAAGATTAAGTTTGCCCGGAGGGGATCGATGTTAGTGTTTGCCCGGAGGTGGCAGCCGTTTATTGACTCCTTTGGAAAAAATTAAGCTGTCAGCAGTGAAGGGGGGGGGGTTTAAAAAATGGGAGGCATGAGGGGTTAGGTAAGATGGGGAAGGTTAGTGGGAAATTGGGATTGGGGGAGTTGTTTATGTAAACCATGTTGGCTGGGCTTTGTTGTTGGGTGGGTGCATGTTGTTCATCTTGCTCTTTTGATATCTTGTTGTTAAAATTATAAATGCCTTATTAAAAATATTTTTGAAAAAAGAATCACTTGCAGCTTACTTTATTTAATTTTGTGGACGGCATGGAATTATCATTAAAAAAAAAATTTAGAGTACCCAATTCATTTTTTCCAATTAAGGGACAATTTAGTGTGGCCAATCAACCTAGCCTGCACATCTTCGGGTTGTGGGGTTGACAGCATGGAATTATGAGTAATTGGAAGTCACAAACATTAGTTGTTAGCTAAAGTCAACCATGTTTTGCTTCTTCCCATTAAATCAGTAGATTTGAGCCTTTAACTACAGAAATCTCTCTGCACACAAACTGTGACAGCTCACCCTTTGTGCCTACGATTACTTTAACAACATTGTTTGTGCAATACAAACTACCTCAGCAAACTCCACATAAATAGTCCTGGAGTCATAGCACTGTAAACAGGGTCAAAGATCCAACTGAGGTCATGGATGCTGAACACACACCCAGAAACCACAGCAGAACTGAGAAAGGTATGGCTAAAAACTAGACAGAAGTTTGGGGACCAGGCAAGAACAGGCAATGAAATAAAGTCATGTTAAAGCAATGGAGCTATGGAAGTTTTAGGACTTGCACAGTGTTCTGCAGCCAGGAGCAGAGACACTGAGATTTCAATCCAACCCTCTGCTCTTATCAGTGATAAATATACTGCATCTGAGTTTCATAGAAATTACAGTGCAGAAGGAGGCCATTCGGCCCATCGAGTCTGCACCGGCTCTTGGAAAGAGCACCCTACCCAAGGTCAACACCTCCACCCTATCCCCATAACCCAGTAACCCCACCCAACACTAAGGGCAATTTTGGACACTAAGGGCAATTTAGCATGGCCAATCACCTAACCTGCACATCTTTGGACTGTGGGAGGAAACCGGAGCACCCGGAGGAAACCCACGCACACACGGGGAGGATGTGCAGACTCCGCACAGACAGTGACCCAGCGGGGAATCGAACCTGGGACCCTGGAGCTGTGAAGCAATTGTGCTATCCACAATGCTACCGTGCTGCCCCGAAGTTTGGAGACATTCAACCTAGCTTTTTGAAGGCAGAGACAAAAAATACAAGGTTGGCTGAAATTGCAGGTGTTTGGCTCTCTCACTTACATATGGCATATCAGTAATAGTAGAGAATAAAAATGTGCGCTGGAATTTTACTGCCCCTCCAACTGGCAGGATTTTTCGGTCCTGCCAAAGTTAATGGAGTTTTGAATGGCTTGGTGCATTTTCTGGCCCCACCACGATGGAACTGTAAAATTTTGCCCATGGAAACTGTGCGGTAGGTGGCACCAAATTAAAAATGGGGGTAATGAACCACTGCGTAGAGTAAAGGATTAACTCTCATAGTAGCTACTGAGTATGTGCGGAAGAAGTTACGCCGTAGTAATGTCATTCAGAGAGAGAAGGTGAGTGAAAAGTATTTAGAGAGGAGCTGCAGCCATCTCCTGATGTTCTGTAATCATATATATAATTAGTTTTGTAAATAAAAGAGTTATGAAGGAAAGACCATTGCCTCCAGCAAGGTCACTCGAGAGTAAGAAAACCAATGTCCCCTGAGATAACCCAACAATAACAGCAGTGACTACACCCACAGAGGAACAGCAAGAAATGGCGGGAAACTGCCTGAAGAGAAGCCCAGCAGCAGCAGAGAGCAGCGAGTGAAGGATTTTGAGGCCAACCCAGCAACCACACCAAAGAAGGAATGCTTGCAGACAGCCAGTAACGCATAAGGCAAGCAGCATAGGAAATGGCAGCCTAGACCCAGGATGAGCAATGACTTCTGCCCTACTTCTCCCAGAACCATACTAAAACATAAAGGGCTGCAGACAGGTTGAGAAGTGACAAAACTAAAGGAGTCACGCCCACAATTGCAACGCTTCAGGTTTTGCGAATAAAAGGAACAAAGGCCAGGTTAGCACTTTATTATATGCTGTTGGTAGTATTGCAGCTGACCAGACAGGAAATGAACAAAGAGACAGCCTCCTATGAGGATATTATCGGAGCCTTTGACTCATACCTTAGTTTCCATCAAAATATTGTAATAGAGAGGGCAAAATTCAATCAATGCAGTCGAACAAAGAATGAAGGAATGAAGGAATGGATTAATCAATCAGCAACTATTCGACAAGCAAAATAAAGTTTTTGTAAGAAGTGCGAGGAAAATCTCTCAGGAACTGCCTGATGAAATCTCTCAGTTTGTGGGCTGTGTTACAGACAGGAGAGTGAGACAAACTAAACTCCTTTATTTTTCTCACTGCCTTTCTGTAAGCATAGGTAATTTTTTTTATATAGGCTGTGGCATGTTTCTCCAGACTTTTGGTTTGTGAAGTCAATTTTCAACTGACTCGCAGCAAACTGTATTTAGGGTTAAATCAGAAGTACAGTTTATTCATACATTCAAACCCAAAGGATGGTTATCGCAATTACGTACACTGCGGTGTGCCGGCACCTCCCCTGCGGGAGTCATTGTCATGGGCCATATCATCTCCTCCTCCCTCGGGGTGCCCTATGGCCCCCGCAGAACTCCATGGGAAAGGGGTGTGAGCGCACCTATCCCCTGAGGTACCCTGCTACCTGGCGCTGCCAGTCCTGGAGGTTCGTTCTTGTCTCGGACAGGGTCTGCATGCTCGCGGCCATGGAGCACAAGGAGTGGACCACCTCCGCCTGGGACTGCGCCACACCACACTGTGACTGTGCCACCACCTCTGGGTTTGTGCCACATCAGCCAGTGACTGCACCATCTCTCTCTGGGACTGGGCAACCTCCCTCTGTGTCTGCGCCACGTTGGCCAGTGCCTGGGCAATGCCACCGACACTCTCAGGCATGGCCCGCTGTGACTGGGCCATGGTCAGGAGCACAGCTGCAATGTCCAGGTGGCACAGGCACATGGCTGCCTGTGAGAGGGCAGCCCTGTCTTGGGCCTTGGCCAGCATCTTCACAGACTGACCCAGGTCTTGGACGTGCTAATCCATAGCCAAAACCCTTGCCACCAAGACCTCCACCGTGATGCCACCCTTGCGGTGCTGGCTGGGTGGCATGCTTGGTCAGCATCACCTCCTGCTCCTGCATGCGGTTGGACTCCTCCACCTGCGCCTGCAAGTGCTGGATGCTCACCGACAACCCCTCATGTAATCCCTGGCTCTGCGACTGCATTGCCACTGTAGATGAGACTATCCGTTCCAGAGGCCTAAAACCCGTCTCAACGGCAGTTAGTCGCTGGAGACGGTCCATCCTCCAACCAGCCACCTGCTGGGGAGTTCCTACCTCCTCAGTTGTGTAGTGCTTACCAGAGGGTGTCCCAGAAGCCTCTTCACTAAAGTGCCCGACTGAGGTGAGTGTCTCTGGGATGGTGGACGATGTTAGAGACAGCTGTGACGTGAAATCAGTGTCCACATCGAACTCAAGCTCTGGGGTGTCCTGGCTTTCAGAGATATGCGTCAACTCTGTGTCCGTGTCGTCGTCGCTGCTCAGCACACTGGGGTTCTGGTTGGGTGACTGGTTGTGGCTGGGGGCGGCGGACACAAGACAAGGCGGGTGTGTGGGACGGAGTTGGTGCCAGGGTCACAGTGCTGCTTACTCACCCTGGCCACCCTGAGGAGGTCTGCAGTTTCTTCCCGGTACGGACTGTGTTGCTGACAATGCTCACCGCCTCTGCCACCTGCGCCCAGGCACTGTGAATGGCAGTGGCTGACAGCCTCTTCCCGGGCCATGGTACAGGGTGGCCTGCCTCTGCTCCATGACGTCCAGGAGGGTCTCAAGCTCGGTGTCCGTAAAACATGGGGACTCACGACTTGCTGCCACCTTGTCGGCTGGGATGGTGTGTGTGAGGAGTGACGTGTGTATATGCGGCTGCAGCTTGTCAGCCTACTGAGTGTCAATCGCGAACCCGGCAAATCCATTGGGATTGATTGTGTTCCACGTGGCACCGGAACTAGCCCTTCAACGGTCGCTGAAATGGTCCAGGTGCGGCGCCAGTTTTGCTGTTCTGGAAGTCCACGAATCCTGCCCGGGCATCAACACTTCGTCTCAGGAATGGAGAATCCAGCTGCCTATATCCTTTTGGGGCCACATTGGGCTAGACTGCGAGAGTACTCAGTTTAAACAACCTGTCAATGCTTGCTGTATCTGAACTCATGCTTGGCTGAGGTACCAAAGTGGAAGCCATGTCCCAGCAAGTGTTATCACCTCCAAGGAGCGGGAAGGAGAGAATAAAGAGTTAAAGCAATTTACAGTATGTTGGACACACGACAGAGTAAATGGGTGTTGTGCAAATGTCATATGACTCTGCACTCATTCCAGCTGGAGCAAAGTAGCAGTAGATTACGCCAGTGATCAGGTCAATGCTTGGCACTCCTGAAGAGATGTACAGAATAGGCCTGCTACTTCACTGTCCAATATTCTGGATCTATCTACAGCTCAGCACATGAGGGTGAAAGTGAAAAAAAGGCTTGTGGATTGTGAAAAAAATAGATTGCACTGTGTCTCCATCCAACAGCATTATCTTGGTTATTGTTCAAGAATTGATGCTGCTGCTGTGCTTTAACAGTGGTTGAGAAGGTGGGGCTGGCTGCCTGCATTCAATTATTAGCAGCTTTATAAAAAAAAGAGCATTGGCACGTGTTGCATATGATCACTCTTGATGCATTTTCTCCAACACCCCACCCACTAAGGAATTCACAAGCAAAAATTATTTCAATGGATCAAATCTCAAAGCAAGATCGCTGCCAAACAGCAGGCCGTTCCCAATTTATAAAAGTAACTCCTTGGCCCAGGGGTTAAAGGTGGTAACCATAATCCTACATGCCAGCTCCTTTTCTTCATCCGCAAAGCAACAGCCAGTACTATAAGCTGCAACTTTATGTTTCATCTCCTTATAATTCATGAGTCTTGAGGAATAGAAAAGGCTGCTTCTTGTTGGGACGATGCCCAAGACAGAAGGAGAAATGAAAGGAAGGAAGTAGCCGAGGCAGCTAGATGGATGATCTCACATTTGATTAATTAAAATTTAATTTCTGGTCTTTCAATGGTTCAGTTTATAACAGAGCTGAACAAATCAAGAAGGTACCAGGTTCTATCTCTGGCCTATGCTGAACTGGTTAATCATAGCTAGGCTCATTAATTTGTCTCAGAGCCCCCGAATTCAAACAAAAAGGTACACTATCTGGGTTCTTTTTCTGGGCCATGATTTTTAGGATGATGGGTTTTCTTTCCCACCATCCAAAAAGTCGCCAGAGAACACATCCCCGCTGATACTGCCTGCTCCGCAGCAATTGCATGCTCCAACAAGTGTTACTTGGCTGGAAAGGGGACTTCTGTCCCTCACTTTGCGAGGAAGTCCTGCCTCAAAGACCTTGGCTGGCAGGTCTCTAGTCCCTGCAGTGCCAAAAGCTGGACAGGAACAAGACTGCAAATAGTCTTCGGAGCCTATGTCTCCGCAGGAGTCAGACCTTTTGAGGAGGTGCCTGATGTTAAAAGAAGACTGCTTATGGAGGCGCCCCCAGCCATTCTTCCCATCCAAGGTCTGAACACGGCTCATTTTCAGGATTACCACCACTCCAGAATTCTTCCTGCCAGCCTGAAAATTGATGCTGGGTGGGAAAAACCTCTTACGTGGTCAATAATTGGCCACTTAAGGGCCTCATCTGATGCAAAGGCAGATGCATCAGCCTAGCCCATCCAAGCATAAAATTTCAGAGAGATCAGGCAGGCAGGAACACAGTGGGAAACCATCCAAGAGATTTTTTGATAAGCCTACAAATCCACCAGCAGGGGAACGTAAGCTTCTGTCCCTGGGTACCATTCAGGATTGGCCCCTGCTTGTAAGGGTCCATTTTGGCCATGATGTCGTCTGTTCTTAGATAGCCTATTAACACTCATCCTGTAACACCTGAAGAATTGCTGAAGAATACCTGGCTATGACCAGCATCTGTGAAATCTAATCCCAGCGATAGGTGACACCTTCACATGAACAAGAGGATGGAGAAATAAGGAGGGAAAGGTAGATCAGAATTGCCTCCAGGGTGGAGTGGTCCTGATCCCTCAGTCATATCGTTATCATCACCCAACTTGATTTCTACCATGTTATCAATTCCAAGCTCCAGCTACATAAAATTCAATTTGTCCAGTAGTCTGTGCTTGCAACCTGCCTCACATGGAGCACTCCTTTCACTTCAATCCCTACCAACCTATACTAAACTTCAATCCCCAGATTAATGATGTTAATCTTCATCCTCATCTTCAAATTTCACATATTGTACTTAGCTTATCCATCCCAACAATCCTAGGTTCCAGTATGCTGTCTACTTTGTTTCTACACATGATTCAACTGTCCTTCCCCACGTGTACTGTGACCACTTTCCATTTTTACTCTGTTCACAATTCTACTGAATCTTCCTTCAATATGCTCTTTTGGCTCTACCCGATCCTGTGCTCCAGTGCCCCCCCCGCAATCATCCTACCATGTCTTACCTTCCTCTATTTTACCATATCTTCTACTCAGTGTTCACTGTACCCCCAAATGTGCCCCCCACAGCCTGCTCAACTGTACCCATTTGATACGTCCCTATCCACATTGTTCCAAAATCCGACCTACGCTCAATATGTCCCCCTCCTTCTGCTTGACAACCCTTCAACCATCGCAGTCTGGAATTCTCTTTGCATCAGTACCTATCCCCACCTTGACAAGAACCACCACCTCCCCTCCCTCTTTTCATAGCTACTCTGCTGACCATCTTCCCAAAATAGTTTCCCCTTCCTGTTCAGCTCCTTTGCCCTCTGCTCTGACGTTTATTTGTATGATAAGGTGATTCAAGAAGTCAAACTGTTTCAGGTAGATAACTCACTAATTTACAATGAAATCTTGTTACCATGGACGATTTTCTTTGAGTGGCAAAGCTTGGCCTGCATGATTCACTTTGGATTGTGTCATTTTTTGTCGTTAAGGGTCTTTGCAGTTTTTGTGATTGACAATGAGAGCTGTGCATACAATGCAGGCCTTTAGTTGTCTAATGCAGCCTTTTTTCAGAGTTTTGACGCAAATGTGGGAGACACGTGACAAAACAGGTGCACTTACGTTTATCAGGAGAGACAGGAGCTGATAAGGGCTAAGCCGTCAAGGCCGATCAACAGCAGACACCCCTGAATGTTTTTGTACAAGACAAAGGGCCTGGTGTGGCAGGTTACTCTCTGTCCTGGGCATGCTGCCAAATGTACATAACACAGCGTTCAGTTTGCTTGTTTTTTTGTTTCCCTCTGGCGTGCTCCTCGTCTGCAGATGGTGGGAGGCTGGGCCACGTGGGACTTGTTTGTGTTGCAAAAAAACGCTTGCGCAACAGGACCTATAAGCGAAGCCACGGGTTGTGCCTTTTCAGTTCTGGCTGTACTGGTTTACCAGATCAACAAAAGATGGGATTTTCTCTTTCCTTTTTTGTGTTTGTCACTAAGCAACCAAGTGTTTGTCTTTTAACCCTTAGTTTTCGAACCCTTCTTAATGAAGCTACTTAAACTTTGCTCTGGGATTAAAAGTAGAGGCTCTCGCTCCGTGCTACAGTGATTTTTTTTTTTACCAAGTTTGGAGTGTTTTCTCTTTTTTTGAAACATTATTTTGTCGTGAATAATGAAATTATTTTGCAGGCAGCCTTTGGCTCAGTAGTAGCACTCGAAAAGTCCAAAAATTGTGAGTGCAAGCAAAGCTGGAGAAATGCTGGAGGGAGGACTTAAGATTCCTCCTGTGATCAATTTTAATGCTGGAGAAACCTGTTCAAGGGAATGTACTCATGGGAAGGTTAACTAGTGCTTATAAAGGGCTTATAACTGTCAGGAAGATGCACAGTAGGACGAAACATTAGAGAGGAGAAACAAGGTGCAGAGAAGAGTGGGTGAGGCAACTAGGGTAATAAATAGTTCAGAAGTAGGAGGGATTATACGGGGGAACATGTAAGGCAGTCTGAGATGAGTTTGGAATGAATGTGCATAATGCACATTCCGTGTTAAATATGATTTGAGAGCTTCAGGCATAAGTTGCCATATAGGGTTATGATATAGTAGCACTAACAGAGACCTGGCTCAAAGGTGGAGCAGATTGCTATTCCCGATAGAGAGTATTCAAGAAAGATAGGAAATGAGAAAATGAGGAAAAATGGTGGAATTGAGCAAAGAAACAATTATAGCACTGGGAGGAATGATGTCGTTAAGGAGTCAAATACAGAAACTATTCGGTTAGAATTAAGAAACAATAGCAGAGCTTTTACACTACTGGGTGTACACTTGGAGACCAAAAAATTATGGAAAGGAGATAGAAGAGCAAATTTGCAGGCAAATTCCAGAAAGATTCAAGAACTACAGAGTAGTTAAAATGGGCACTTCAATTCTCGTAATGCAGATTGTGATGGTAACAATGAAAAGGGTAAAGAGGGGGAAGACTTCCTGAAACTTTGTTGATCAGTGCGCTTTTGGGGTAATGAGGAAAGAAGCAGTGCTGGATCTACTGCTGAGGAATAAAGTGCAGCATATTTCTGTGAGGCACACATTTGGGGAACAATGATCATAATATCAGATTTAGAATCGTTATGGATAAGGGCAAGAAACAATCAAGTGTAAAAATACTTAACTGAAGGAGAGCTAAATTCAGTGAGTTGAAAAGGGCTCTGGTCCAGATAGATTGCATGACAAAACAGTAACTGGTCTCTTAAGAAGAGATGGTTCAGCCACAGAGAAAAGAAGGGCACCCAAAGCTGCAGTTCCCTGAATGAAAATGAAATGGAAAAAGGCTTGTGACACATATAACACTTATAACACATTGTAGAATGAAGCTGAATACAGAAAGTGCAGAGATCAAAAAACTAATCTGGACAAAGGGAGAGCATTAGAATAGATTGGTGGCTAACATTTTTTTTTGAACAGTAAAGGAATTAAGGGTTATGGTGAACGGGTGGGCAAGTGGAACTGAGCCCACAAAAAGATCATCTTATTGAATGGTAGAGTAGGCTCGAGGGGCCAAATGGCCTACTCCTGCTCTTCGTTCTTATTAAAGATACCCCCAAAGAATGTTATAAATAAATAAATAGTAGAAACGTATGTCATGTGAGAGTACCTTTAAGAAATGGATGTTTAAGCAATGTACCTTTAAGAAATGGAGCTGATCATATTACTGAAGTGATGTCAGAGGGTGGGGGAGCTGAGCTCACTTCTGCTTTTTGAGTTTCAGTTTGAGAACACAGCTGGGAGCGTCTGTGTGTTTTGCTGTGAGCTGCATGAAGAAACACAGAGCTGGTATGTTGATTTCTGCAATCGATAGACTATAAATATATTGAATGTAACATAATGTGCTCCTATTTTTGAAGGTTTGAAGTCTTTTGGATGTTTAAAGGAACAGTTTGAAGGATTATTTAGTGTTGTAGTCTTTTGCGGTTATCTTTGAAGTAATGGGTGTTAAGATATTCAATGTTTGTTTTAAAAGGTTAACTTGAGTTCATAGAATAAACATTGTTTTGTTTTAAAAACCACTTGTCCATTTCTGCTGTATCACACCTGGAGAGTATGCCGTGTGCTTCCCACACCACAATCTATTAAAAGTTATGGGGCGGTTGAACTCCATGAAACACTTTGGGGTTCTGTAATCCCGGACCCATAACAATTGGGGGCTCGAGGGGGATAAAAGTCTATCGATTGGATTGGCTTAACAAACTTAAAGACAGTGAGGTGTGAGCATATTGTGGTATTTTAGTTTAAGTGGGGAGTGTGTTGTGGATGATGGCTCTTTCAGAGGCTCAGATGTTTTTGGGGGTGGACACGGTAACACGCAATACCTTACTGACAGAGACTAAAAGCAGACTGTTAGATTTGGCAAAAGCATTGCAGTTAACATTGCCTGGCAAAATGAGAAAAGATGAGGTGCTTACTGCGGTAGCTGAGCATTTAAATTTGCCTGAGATACATTCTGACTCATTAGAAATGGCAAAGGTCCAGTTACAGATTAAGCAATTTGAACATAAAACAGAATTAAAGCAGCTTGAATATGCAATGAGAGAAAAAGAAAAGGAGAGAGAAGAAAGAAACAAAGAAAGAGATAGAGAAAGAGAGGAAAAAGAAAAGGAGAGAGAAGAAAGAAACAAATAAAGAGATAGAGAGGAAAGGGAAAAAGAGAGAGCTTGAACTTCATAAAATGGCTATGAAACATGAAAATCAGCTAAAATTGGCAGACGCAAAGGGAAACATACAGATGGATGAGGTTGATGAGGATAGTGAGACAGAGCGTCATAGTCGAAGACGTGGTGAGGATCTATTTAAATATGTCCAAGCATTGCCAAGGTTTGACGAGAAGGAGGTAGAAGCCTTTTTCATTTCATTTGAGAAGGTAGCTAAACAAATGAAATGGCCACAGGACATGTGGGTATTACTGATTCAAACAAAGCTGGTAGGTAGAGCTAGTGAAGATCACTACCGGAGGAGGTATCTGGAACGTATGAGGAGGTGAAAAAAATCCATCTTAGGTGCATATGAGCTAGTGCCTGAAGCTTACAGACAAAGGTTTAGAAATTTATGGAAAGAATTTGGTCAAACATACATGGAGTTTGAAAGGCTCAAACAGAGTAATTTTGATAGGTGGATAAGGGCTTTGAAAATAGACCAAATGTATGAAGCTCTCAGAGAAATTATACTTTTGGAGGAGTTTAAAAATTCAATTCCTGATGTAGTGAGAACTCATGTGGAAGAGCAGAGGGTTAAAACTACGAGATTAGCAGCAGAAATGGCAGATGATTATGAATTAGTTCATAAATCAAGGCTTGGTTTCCGACATCAGTTTCAGCCGGTGAGGGATAGAAACTAGGGACATGAGAAATACTCAAGTGGTAAAGGTAAAGGTGATCTGATAGGAGATAATAAAGAGAGTGTACCTCAGATTAAAAAAGAAATCCAGGGGGGTGGAAGAGAAATGAAAAGTTTCAAGTGTTTTCACTGTAATAAACGAGGCCATGTAAAGTCACAGTGTTGGTGGTTGAAGAAAAGCACTGGGAAGGCTGATGTGGTAAAACAAGATAAGACAGTGGGGTTTGTTAGAGTGGTAAAGGAAAGCCCAAGGGAAGCGAAGGAGGTGCAAACAATTGTACAGTCTGTTCAAGAAATAATTGATAAGGTGCCAGATGCATTTAAAGAATTTACTTGTGTGGGTAAAGTTTACTCATGTGCATCAGGAGGAGCAGGTAAAGAAGTCACAATGTTTTATTTTTTTTAAAAATATGTTTATTCAAAGTTTTTCCAACAAAAATTTTCAACCGATTAAACCCCGCCCCGTAACAGAAAAGAAAAAGAGAAGGAACAGAACAAAACATAAACATATCAATCCAACCTAATACAGAACTTGTACAATGGGTTCCTCCCGCACATATTGACTCTCCCATATGTTTATGTTCTTCCTTTTTCAAGTGCCCCTAGGAAAGCCCTCTTCCTCGCCCACCCCTATACCCCCCCCCCCGAAAGAGACCCCCCCCCATCCCCTCCCCCCCCCCTCCCTCCCTGGGTCGCTGCTGCTGCTGACCGACCTCCTTCTAACGCTCCGTGAGATAGTCTAGGAACGGTTGCCACCATCTGAAGAACCCCTGCGCAGACCCTCTCAAGGCAAACTTTATCCTCTCCAGTTTAATAAACCCTGCCATGTCATTTATCCAGGCTTCCACACTGGGGGGCTTCGCGTCTTTCCATAATAGCAAGATCCTCCGCCGGGCTACCAGGGACGCAAAGGCCAGAATACCGGCCTCTTTCGCCTCCTGCACTCCCGGCTCGTCTGCCACCCCAAATATTGCCAGCCCCCAACTTGGCTTGCCCTGGACTTTCACCACCTTAGACATAGTCCTCACGAAACCCCTCCAGAACCCATCCAGTGCCGGGCACGACCAGAACATATGGGCGTGATTGGCCGGGCTTCCTGAGCACCTCCCACATCTGTCCTCCACCCCAAAGAACCTACTCAGCCTCGCCCCTGTCATATGCGCTCTGTGAATAACCTTAAACTGTATCAGGTTAAGCCTGGCACACGAGGAAGAGGAATTAACCCTACTCAGGGCATCCGCCCAAAGACCCTCTTCAATCTCCTCCCCCAACTCCTCTTCCCATTTGCCCTTCAGCTCCTCTACCAAAGCCTCCTCCTCTTCTTTCATCTCCTGATATATCGCCGAAACCTTGCCCTCTCCGACCCATACACCCGAAATCACCCTGTCCTGAGTCCCCTGTGCCGGGAGCAACAGGAATTCCCTCACCTGTCGCCTCACAAACGCCCTCACCTGCATGTACCTGAAAGCATTTCCCGGGGGTAGCCCAAACTTCTCCTCCAGCGCCACTAGGCTCACAAACGTCCCATCTATAAACAGGTCCCCCATCCTTCTGATCCCTGCCCGATGCCAGCTCTGAAACCCCCCCGTCTATCCTTCCTGGGACAAACCGATGGTTATCTCTGATCGGGGACCACACCGAGGCTCCCATCTCACCCCGTGTCATCTCCACTGCCCCCAGATCTTTAGTGTTGCCGCCACCACCGGACTCGTGGTGTACCTTGTCGGCGAGAACGGCAACGGTGCCGTCACCAGCGCCCTCAGGCTCGTTCCTTTGCAGGACGCCATCTCCAGCCTCTTGCATGCTTAAAAAAGACCTTGGTAATCATAATAGGAAGGCACTGGAACACAAAAAGAAACCTCGGGAGGACCATCATTTTAATCGACTGTACCCTGCCCGCGAGCGAGAGTGGCAACACATCCCATCGTTTGAGGTCCTCCTCCATCTGCTCCACCAGCCGCATCAAATTAAGTTTGTGCAAGGCCCCCCCAACTCCTAGCTACCTGGATCCCCAAGTACCGAAAGCTCCTTTCCGCCCTCCTCAACGGTAGGTCATCTATCCCTCTTCCCTGGTCCCCTGGATGCACCACGAAGAGCTCACTTTTCCCTACATTGAGCTTATAGCCCGAGAAGTCCCCAAACTCCCTTAGGATCTGCATGACCCCCACCATCCCCTCCACTGGATCAGCCACATACAGCAACAGGTCGTCTGCATATAGCGACACCCGATGCTCCTCTCCCCCTCGAAACACCCCCCTCCATTTCCTGGACTCCCTTAATGCCATGGCCAAAGGCTCAATTGCAAATGCAAACAACAGGGGGGACAGGGGGCACCCCTGCCTCGTCCCTCGATACAGCCGAAAATACTCCGACCTCCGCCAATTCGTAACCACGCTCGCCACCGGGGCTCTATATAGGAGCACAACCCAACTGATAAACTCCTCCCCAAACCCAAACCTCCGCAGCACTTCCCAGAGATACTCCCACTCCACTCGGTCAAAGGCCTTCTCCGCGTCCATAGCTGCACTATCTCCGCCTCTCCCTCCACCGATGGCATCATAATCACGTTTAGGAGCCTCCGCACATTGGTGTTTAGCTGCCTGCCCTTTACAAATCCCGTCTGGTCCTCGTGAATCACCCCCGGGACACAGTCCTCAATCCTCGTAGCCAGCACTTTTGCCAGCAACTTAGCGTCCACGTTAAGGAGCGAAACCGGCCTATACGACCCGCATTGCAGTGGGTCCTTGTCCCGCTTCAGGATCAGAGAAATCATCGCCCCGGACATTGTCGGGGTCAGGGTCCCTCCCTCCCTTGCCTCATTGAAAGTCCTCACCAGCAACGGGGCTAGCAGGTCCACATACTTCCTGTAAAACTCAACCGGGAACCCATCTGGCCCCGGGGCCTTCCCCGCCTGCATGCTCCCCAGTCCTTTAATCAGCTCCTCCAACCTAATTGGCGCCCCCAAACCAGCCACCTCCTGCTCCTCCACCCTCGGGAACCTCAGTTGATCCAGAAATCGTCGCATCCCCTCTTCCCCCGCTGGGGGCTGAGATCTGTACAGCTCCTCATAAAAGGCCATAAATGGCTCATTTACTTTCACCGCACTCCGCACCGTAGTTCCCCTGCCATCCTTGGCTCCACCTATCTCCCTCGCTGCCATCCTCTTACGGAGCTGATGTGCCAGCATCCGGCTTGCCTTCTCCCCATACTCGTACGTCGCCCCCTGTGCTTTCCTCCACTGTGCCTCTGCCTTCCCTGTGGTCAACAGGTCGAATTCCGTCTGGAGACTTCGCCGCTCCCTAAGTAGTCCCTCTTCAGGGGCCTCTGCATATCTCCTGTCCACCCTCAGGATCTCCCCCATTAACCTCTCCCTTTCCCTGCCCTCTCTCTTCTCCCTGTGAGCCCTGATGGAGATTAACTCTCCCCTGACCACCGCCTTCAGCGCCTCTCATACTACCCCCACCTGCACCTCCCCGTTGTCGTTGGTCTCCAAATACCTTTCAATGCACCCCCGTACCCTCCCGCACACCTCCTCATCTGCCAGTAGTCCCACATCTAGACGCCACAGCGGGCGCTGGTCCCTCTCCTCTCCCAACTCCAGCTCCACCCACAGCGGGGCGTGGTCTGAGATGGCTATGGCCGAGTACTCCGTTCCCTCCACTTTCGGGATCAGCGCCCTGGTCAAAACAAAAAAATCTAGGCTCTATGTACGTGAGAAAAAAAAGAAAATTCCCTGGCCGGGGCCTAGCAAATCTCCACGGATCTACTCCCCCCATCTGGTCCATAAACCCCCTAAGCACCTTGGCCGCAGCCGGCCTCTTCCCCGTCCTAGATCTGGAACGATCTAATGCTGGGTCCAACACTGTGTTGAAATCCGCCCCCCCCCATTATCAAGCTTCCTACCTCCAGGTCCGGAATGCGCCCCAACATAGGCTTCATAAATCCAGCATCGTCCCAGTTCGGGGCGTATACGTTTACCAATACCACCCATGTCCCCTGCTGCCTACTGCTCACCATCACGTATCGACCTCCATTGTCCATACTATATTCTTGGCCTCAAACGACACCTGCTTCCCCACCAGTATTGCCACCCCTCTATTCTTCACATCCAGCCCCGAATGGAATACCTGTCCTACCCATCCCTTTCTTAACCTGACCTGGTCTGCCACCTTCAAATGTGTCTCCTGAAGCATGACCACGTCTGCCTTCAGTCCCTTTAAGTGCGCGAACACTCGGGCCCTCTTAACCGGCCCATTCAGGCCCCTCACATTCCACGTTATCAGCCGGATTGGGGGGCTTCCCACCCCCCACCCCCCCTGCCGACCAGCCATCTCCTTTTCTAGGCCAGTCCCATGCCCACGCCTCCCGCACCCTCCAGTCCCCCAGACAGTGGACCCCCGCCCCGACCACCTCTTCTGTTTTCAGTTCCCCCTCGGCCAATGCAGCAGCAACCCTGTTCCCCCCCCCCTTCCCCCTCCCCCCCGCTAGATCCATATCTAGCTCTTTTGCTCCCCCCATAACACTCCCGTAAGTCAGCTGACACCTGCTGACCCCGGCCTCCCCCGCCGTCCCATTGAGCCCCCCCCGTGTGGAAACCCCCCCTCCTCCTCCTCCCCAGCAATCAGTGTGTGCTCCTCCATCCCCCCCCCTCCAACCTTCCCTAGTGCGGGAAAAAGCCCGCGCTTTCCTGAGCCAGCCCCACCCCCTCCGGCACAGCTCCTGTTGCGGCCTTATCCCAATTCCCCCATCCCCGGGCCTCCCCTCCCTACAGCACCGGCGCCCACATTCCCTCACAGTCTCCCCATCAGATCTCTTCCCCCATCCCCATCCATCGCCCAACCCGTGGAACATTCCCTACGCATAGTTAAAACCCTGTCTAGAACCGACATCCCCCCCACAACCACAGACCCTCAGTTTGAGGCCAACTTTTCAGTTTGTATAATGGTCCAAGCCTCTTCAGGCGTTTCAAAGTAGTGATGTCGATCCTGAAATGTGACCCACAATCGCGCTGGCTGCAGCATTCCGAATCTCACCCCCTTCCTATGCAGCACCGCCTTGGCCCGATTGAAACCAGCTCTCTTCTTTGCCACCTCCATACTCCAGTCCTGATAGATTCAGATCACCGTATTCCCCACCTGCTGCTCCGCTCTTTCTTGGCCCACCTCAAGACACACTCTCTGTCCACGAAACGATGAAACCTCACCACTACCGCCCTTGGCGGCTCGCTGGCCTTGGGTCTCCTCGCCAGGACCCGATGAGCCCCATCTAGCTCCAGGGGACTCGGAGAGGCCTCCGCACCCATCAGTGAATTGAGCATCGTGCTCACATATGCTCCGGCATCGGCCCCCTCCACCCCTTCAGGGAGACCCAGAATCCGAAGATTCTTCCTCCTCGACCTGTTCTCCAGGTCCTCGAATCTTTCCGCCCACCTCTTGTGCAGCGCCTCGTGCGCCTCCATCTTCACCGCCAGGCCCAAGATCTCGTCCTCGTTCTCTGCGTCTTTTTCCCGCTCCTCCTGGATCTCTACCCCGTGGGCCTTCTGGGTCTCCTTTAGCCCCTCGATCGCCATCAGCAGTGGCGCCAGCACCTCTTTCTTAAGCTCCTCCACGCAGCGCCTGAGAAACTCCTGCTGCTCCGGGCCCCATGCCGCTCGATCTCCGCCCTCCGCCATCTTGTTTATTCTCCCTCATTTCTTTCCTGCTCCAAAACCGCTTTTTTGACCGCTCCACTTCTGGTCCACTCCATATACTATAGAAGGGGGACCTTGCTCTCACCTTCCCACAGTCGTCGAAAAATTCCCGTTGGGGCTCCTCTGGAGAGCCCAAAAGTCCGTTCTAGCGGGAGCCGCCGAAATGTGCGGCTTAGCTCCGCATAGCCGCAACCGGAAGTCTCCAAGTCACAATTTTAAGAGATACAGCAGCTAGTCAATCTTTAATGGTAAGACATAAGGAATTATGTAGTTTGGGAAGAATGTTGCCAGAAAAGGTGGTAAATGTGGAATTCAGGGTGAGAGGAGTAGCGTTCCATTATATATGGTAAGGTTGGAAAGTCCAGTGGTGAAGTGGTAGTAGGAGTAATAGAGAAACTATCTTGTCCAGGAATACAGTTTATCTTGGGTAATGATATAGCTGGATCACAGGTGGGAGTGATGCCTACTGTCATTGATAAGCCAGTGGAAAATCAGTCAACTGAAGTGTTGAAGGACGAATATCCTGGGATTTTTCCGGATTGTGTAGTAACAAGGTCGCAAAGTCACAGGTTAAGACAAGAGGAGAAATCAAAGAGTGAAGATGAAGTTCAAGTGCAATTATCAGAAACGATTCTTGATCAGATGGTTGAAAAAGAATAAGAACAGGTGGAGGATGAGGCGGACATTTTTAGTTCAGGAAAATTGGCGGAGTTACAACAGAAAGATGTAGAAATAAAACAATTATATCAGAAAGCATATACGGAAGAGGAATCTGAGAGTATACCAGAGTGTTATTACTGTAAAAATGATGTCTTGATGAGAAAATGGAGACCTGTACATATGCAGGCGGATGAAAAGTGGGCAGAAGTTCATCAAGTAGTATTGCCGGTAGGGTATAGAAAGGAGGTGTTGCGAGTTGCACATGAGGTACCAGTGGGAGGTCATTTGGGAATAAGGAAAACTCAAGCTAAAATTCAGAAACATTTTTATTGGTCTGGACTACATAAAGATGTAGTTAAATTTTGTCAATCATGTCACACATGTCAAGTGATCGGGAAACCTCAAGCAGTGATAAAACCAGCGCCCTTAATACCCATTCCAGCATTTGAGGAACCTTTTATAAGGCTCCTAATTGATTGTGTAGGGCCGCTTCCTAAAACAAAAAGTGGGAATCATTATCTTTTGACTATAATGGATGTGTCTACTAGGTTTCCAGAGGCCTTACCAGTATGTAACATTACAGCTAAAAAGATTGTGGAGGAGTTATTTAAATTCTTTACTAGATATGGACTACCCTCAGAAATTCAATCGGATCAAGGATCAAATTTTACCTCAAGGTTATTCAAAGAAGTTATGGATAGCTTAGGAATAAAACAATTTAAATCAACTGCGTACCATCCAGAATCGCAGGGAGCGTCAGAAAGGTGGCATCAGACATTAAAGACAATGTTGAGGGCTTATTGTCAAAATTATCCAGAGGATTGGGATAAAGGAATTCCATTCGTACTGTTTGCAATTAGGGATGCTCTTAATGAGTCTACCAAATGTAGTCCTTTTGAACTAATTTTTGGTCATGAGGTAAGAGGACCACTTAAATTGATTGAAGAAAAATTGGTGAGTGAAAAATCAGAAATTCCATTCTTGGATTACGTGTCAAATTTTAGGGAATGATTAAATAGAGCAGGTGAATTGGCTAGACAACATTTGAAAGTTGCATAAAATGTGATGAAACGGGTAGCGGACAAGAAATCCAAAGTTCGTAGTTTTACCAGTGGAGATAAAGTTTTAGTGTTGTTACCAGTGGTATGTGAGCCTTTAAAAGCTAGGTTTTGTGGACCGTATCAGATTGAAAGGAAATTAAGTGAGGTGAATTATGTGGTAAAAACACCAGATAGAAGGAAGACTCACCGAATGTGTCATGTGAATATGCTTAAAGGTACTTTGAAAGGGAAGGAGTGGAAAAGGAGGTTTTAATGATTCTAACTCAAAGTGATGAACCAAATCCAGATGACTGTGAATTTGACATACCTCAAATTAAATTGGGTAATGAGGATGTTCTTAAAAATTGGGATAAATTGTTGAGTTATCTTCCAGAGGAAAAACGAACTGATCTGAAAGAGTTATTGATATCACATGGGCAAGTTTGTAGAGATAAATTGGGAAGTACTCAAATGGCTATACATGATGTAGATGTGGGAAATGCTGTTCCTATCAAACAACATCCATATAGACTTAATCCTTTAAAATTGGCACAGGTTAACAAAGAGATTGAGAGTGTGCTTAAAAATGGCATAATTGGAGTGGGTTGCAGCCGATGGAGCTCACCCATAGTGATGGTACCTAAACCAGATGGTACCCAACGGTTGTGTGTGGACTATCGAAAGGTGAATGCAGTTACAAGAACGGACTCTTATCCGATCCCACGTTTGGAAGATTGCATTGAGAAAGTGGGACAATCCACTTTTATTTCCAAATTGGATTTACTTAAAGATTACTGGCAGGTACCTTTATCTGAAAGGGAGAAGGAGATTTCAGCTTTTGTGACTCCAGATGGTACATACCAATTCAAAGTTATGCCGTTTGGCATGCAACGGTGAACTAATACAGTTGTTTCAGGATTACCCAATTGTGCGGTATATATCAACGATCTGGTAGTTTTCAGCCAGACATGGAAAGAACATTGAAAACATCTTATGGAGTTATTCAATCGACTTCAGGAGGTGGGTTTGGTGATAAACCTAGCCAAAAGTGAATTTGGAAAAGCCCAAGTCACTTTCCTTGGCCATACAATCGGACAGGGTCAGTTGGTCCCATGGGATGTGAAAACAAAAGTTCTTGGGGAGTTTCCGATACCCTCGACATGCCGATAAATAATGCGATTTCTTGGTCCGAGTGGATTTTACCGGAAATTTGTACCAAATTTTAGCAGTGTGGTCTCCTCCACTGACGGACCTGCTCAAGAAGCGTAACAAATTCCAGTGGACAGCGGAGTGTCAACAGGCATTTGACGGCCTGAAGGCTGTGTTAACCACTGCTCCTGTGCTAGTCATCCCAAATTATACCAAACCATTCAAAGTGGCTGTTGATGCGAGTGATGTGGGCATAGGTGCGGTGCTTCTACAAGATGACGACGAAGGGCTAGAGCGGCCTGTTGATTATTTTTCAAAGAAATTGAATTCTCACCAGAAAAAGTATTCGATGATTGAGGGAGACTTTGAGTTTGGTGCTGGCTTTGCAACATTTTCACATTTATGTGACCAGCAATCCGTCTGGCACCATTATATATACTGATCATAATCCGTTGACGTTCTTGGAGCGATTCCGGAACAACAATGCGAGGCTGTTTCGCTGGAGTTTATTGTTACAGCCATTTTATTTAAAAATAGTACATGTGGCAGGACGGGAAAATGTGATAGCTGATGCTTTGTCACGAATGTGATGAACGGAAGGATTTCGGTTGGAGGAAGAAGAACGGAAAACAAAAATGGACTATATTATTATACCTGTTTGCCTGTGTTGTTTTTTTTGAACTGGTAAAGTGTTTTTACTGTGTGCATTTCTTAATTGATGGTGCAAAGGTGAAAAATGAAACCATCTTGAAGTTGATGGTTTATATTTTTTTCCTTGGGGGGGGGGAGGTGTCATTTTAGAGTACCTTTAAGAAATGGATGTTTAAGCAATGTACCTTTAAGAAATGGAGCTGATCATATTACTGAAGTGATGTGAGAGGGTGGGGGGAGCTGAGCTCACTTCTGCTTTTTGAGTTTGAGTTTGAGAACGCAGCTGGGAGTATCTGTGTATCTTGCTGTGAGCTGCATGAAGAAACACAGAGCTGGTCTGTTGATTTCTGCAACCCAAAGACTATAAATATATTGAATGCAACCTAATGTGCTCCTATTTTTGAAGATTTGAAGTCTTTTGGATGTTTAAAGGAACAGTTTGAAGGATTATTTAGTATTGTAGTCGTTTGGGGTTATCTTTGAAGTAATGGGTGTTAAGATATTCAATGTTTGTTTTAAAAGGTTAACTTGAGTTCATAGAATAAACATTGTTTTGTTTTAAAAACCACTTGTCCATTTCTGCTGTATCACACCTGGAGAGTATACCGTGTGCTTCCCACACCACAATCTATTAAAAGTTGTGGGTCGGTTGAACTCCATGAAACATTTTGGGATTCTGTAAACCCGGACCCATAACACGCAGTCAAATGAAGGATAAAGCCAATTATGGACTAAAAAGTAATATTCTTGCGGAGGTAGAAGGCAAACTAAATGATTACTTTGAATATGTCTTCGGAAGAGAAGAGGATGGATGCTGCTAATGTAGCAGTAAAGGAGGAGATAGCAGCTATTATGTGAAGGGTGAAAATAAAGGAGGTACTTAAAAGAATAACAGTTCTCAAAATAGAGCTGTTGCCAGATGGGTTGCATCCTTTTTTTAAAAAAAAAATGTTTATTCAAAGTTTTTCCTACAAAAATTTTCAACCAATTTCCCCCCCCCACCCCCAGTAACAGAAAAGAAAAAGAGAAGGAACAGAACAAAACATAAACATATCAATCCAACCTAATACAGAACTTGTACAATGGATTCCTCCCGCACATATTGACTCTCCCATATGTTTATGTCCTTCCTTTTTCAAGTGCCCCAAGGAAAACCTCTTCCCCGCCCACCCCTATACCCCCCCCCGAAAGAGACACCCCCCCTCCCCTCCCTCCCTGGGTTGCTGCTGCTGCTGACCGACCTCCTTCTAACGCTCCGCGAGATAGTCTAGGAACGGTTGCCACCGTCTGAAGAACACCTGCGCAGACCCTCTCAAGGCAAACTTTATCCTCTTGGGTTGCATCCTTGATTACAGCATGGTAGCACAGTGGTTAACACTGTTGCTTCACAGCACCAAGGTCCCAGCTTCGATTCCCGGCTTGGGTCACTGTTTGCACGTTCTCCCTGTGTCTGCGTGGGTTTCCTCCGGGTGCTCCGGTTTCCTCCCACAAGTCCCAAACGATGTGCTGTTAGGTAATTTGGACATTCTGAATTCTCCCTCCGTGTACCCGAACAGGAGGCGGAATTTGGTGGCTAGGGGCTCTTCACAGTAACTTCATTGCAGTGTTAATGTAAGTCTACTTGTGACAATAAAGATTATTATTATTATTATTATGGTCACAGAATCAAAATGATTATATGAAAAGGAAATCATGTTGGACAAATTTATCACAGTTCTTTGAGGATGTAAGAAGCATGATGGATAAAGGGGACGTAGCTGTGGTATATTTGGATTTCCAAAAGGTATTCAGTAAGATGCCACAAAAATAATTAATGCACAAGATAAGAGTTCATGATGTTGGGGGAAATTATTAGCATGGATAGAGGATTGTCTACCTAAAAAATTGTTTTTACTGGTTTGCATTTTCTAGTTACATTGCAGGGAACATTAAACAGTAACATAGAGATCTTTACAAAATGATTATAAACATGTACAAGAAGAAACAGTGGTACCTATATAATAAACCTAGGAGGGGAACAAGGCAGCAAATGTGTAGGTATTATTGTTGGGGTCCTGGTTATGAGGTCCCCTGACTTCGGCCACTCTGTGCTGTTCCTGTGTTGTGTGTATTGCCTCCTGGTGTTAGAACACATCAGGGCCGTTTTAGGTGCGCCTGGGTGTACTGCTGGTGAGGTCATACCTGCGTACTTTACTGCCGTTTGTTCCCTCTGACTTCCCCGCCTTGCATCCTAGCTGTTGTTCTCTCCCCTTCCCCTTCCCCTGCTCCCCCCACCCCGTCCTTTACCCCCCTCTTCCTACTCTCCCCCCTTTTCATTCTGTTGGTGACACCAGTTCTGGTTTTCTTAGTCCCCCCCCCCCCGTCCCCACATTGGTTGTTGGTTACGAACAGGCAGGTTAATTGCCTCCACATGTTGTGGAAGCCTTCCTCTGATACTTGAATGGAGAATTTAATTCTTTCCCATTTGAGGAATTCTGCAAGGTCGGACAGCTAGTTCACAGCCTTTGGTGGCACAGCCGATCTCCAATTGAGCAAGGGTGTCAGGCGGGCGATCAGGGAGGCAAAGGCTAGGGCATCTGCCCCTTTCCCTGTGAATAATTCTGGCTGTTCCAAAACCTCAGACTGCCACTATTGGGCACGGCTCCACTCTCACTCCCACAACCCTGGACATGGCCTCAAAAAAGGCGATCCAGTACCCGGTCTGTTTGTGGCAAGGCCAGAATATGTGGGCACGGTTGGCCAAGCCCTCTTGGCACTGTTCACATTTGTCCTCCACCTCCGGAAATAATCCACTCATGCGTGTTCTTGTCAAGTGTGCCCTGTTCACTACTTTAACCTGCGTTAGGCTAAGCCCCAGCATAAGGAGGTGGAGTTCCCCCTGTGCAGGGCTTCACTCCATAATCCTCCCCCTATTTCTGTGCCTAGCTCTTCCTCCAGTTTCTCCCGTGTCTTATCCAGTGGTTACCATAACTCCTCTAGTAGTCGTTCGTACATGTCGGTACAGTTGCCGTCCCTTAGTTCACCCGCAGTCAGGAGTCTGTCCAGTAGGGATTGTCCTGATAGTCAGAGGAGCATTGTTGTCTCCTTACAGAGGAAGTTCTTTACCTGCATGCATTGCAACCCGTTCCCTTTCGGGCACTGAAGTTTATCCGTCATTTCCCCCAGTGTTGCTACCCTGCCATCTATGTATAGGTCTTCTACCGTCAGCGCCCCCTCGTCCTGTCTCCACTGTTTGAAGGTGCTGTCCAGTGTTGCTGGGGGGAATTTATGGTTCTTGCAGATGGGGGCCATGGTGGACTTTGCTCTCAGCCCGAGCTGGTTCCAGGTTCTCAGTGTGGTTACCACCACTGGGCTCCTTGGAGTATTTGTGGAATAGGAGCCGGGCCATGACCAGTGCTTGGAGGGATGTTCCCATGCAGGAGCTCTCCTCCACCTTTACCCATTCCGTTCCCAGCTCTTTGACCCATCCCTGCACTTAGTGGCTGCCCCGTGGTAAAGTTGTAGATTAGGAAGGGCCTGGCGTCCCGTGTTTCACCTTCTTTGTAGTACGCTCTTGCAGATCCTAGCCCCCCCCCCCCCCCCCCCCCCCCCCCCCAACCAGGGGCACAATTTCAAAATAAAGGGGATACCACTTCGGACCAATATGAGGAGAAATTTCTTTACACAGATTCACTTAACCTATCTATATTCTTTTGTATCCATCTCACAGCTTTATTTCCCACCTGTCTTTGTATCACCTGCAAATTTAGTTACAATACACTTGCTTTCTTCATCTAAGATCCTCGCTCAATCCCTGTGGGATCCCACAAACACCATGATCACTTTGTCTAGCTTAGTGAAGAAGGCCTTGCGGATGAAGGTCGGGAGGGATCTGAATAGGAAGAGGATCTTGGCTGGTATGTTCATCTTGATCATCTGCACTCTCCCCGCCTAGTCTCACCTCTGGAGGTTCCTCTTTACCTCTTCCATCAGACTTGACAGGTTCCATTTGTGGATCCATGTTCAGTCGTGGGCTATTTGGATCCCCAAATATCGACGATTGACTAATGGAAAACAAAAAGTCGGGATAAATGGGTGGTCTTCAGGATGGTAAACTGTAATTAGTGGGATCCAACAGGGATTGAGCGAGGATCTTAGATGAAGAAAGCAAGTGTATTGTAACTAAATTTGCAGGTGATAAAAAGACAGGTGGGAAATAAAGTTGTGAGAAGGATACAAAAGAATATGGCTAGGTTAAGTGAGTCTGTGTAAAGAAATTGCTCCTCATATTGGTCCTAAGTGGTATCCCCTTTATTTTGAAATTGTTCCCCTGGTTGTAGACTCCCCAAACAAGGGAAACATCTTACCTGCATCTACCCTATCTAATCCTTTAAGTATTTTGTAGGTTTCAATGAGATCATCTCTCATTCTTCTAAACTCTAGAGCATAGAGGCCCAGTTACCCAATCTCTCTTCATAAGTCAGTCCTACCATCCGCGGAACAAGTCTGGTGATCCTTAATTGCACTCCCTCTATGGCAATAATATCCTTTCTGAGGTAAGGGGACACAAACTGTGGCCAGTGCTCCAGGTGCTATCTAACCAAGCTTCTATACAATTGAAGCAAGTTTCTCACTAGGCCTGTACTCAAGCCTTCTTACGACAAAGGCCGACACTCCATTAGCCTTCCTAATAGCTTGCTTAAGCTGCATGTTAGCATTTAGTAATTTATGAACAAGGTCTCCCAGGTTCCTTTGTACATCTACACTTTCTAATTTCATAGCATTTAGGAAATATACTGCACATCTTTTCATTCTACCAATAGACTTGCCTCAAATTTTTCCACATTATATTCCATCTGTCATGTTCTTGCCCACTCACTGGGTGGAATTTTCCACTCGCCGCCCCGTGGCATGTTTCCTGGAGGCAGCCTGCTATTGGGCGGCAGGGGGATCAGAAGATCCCGTTGCTGTCAATGGGGTTTCCCGATCTATGCACCTCCCACTGCCGGGAAACCTGTGGCAGAGATTCACTGTCAGCAGGACGGGAATATCCTGCCAGCAGGAAGAGCCAGAGAATTCCAGCCACTAAGTCTGCCCAAATCATTCTGCAGCCGCTTTTGATCTTCCTCACAACACACATTCCCGCCTCCCTTTGTATCATTTGCAAACCTGGAAATATTACAATTGGTCCCCAAATCCAAATCACTGATATATATTATGAACAGCTGTGGCACAAGTGCTGATCCTTGCAGTACCCCACTAGCCATAGCCTGCCAATGCGAGAAAACCTATTTATTCCTATCCTCTATTTTCTGCATGTCAGCCAATCCTTAATCCATACCTATATTGCAACATGATTTCTTTTGTTTAGGGGTTACAGACAGATATAGGATTAAACATTTTAAAGATCTTTTTCAGTGTAAAAATTTATGAAATAGCAATGAGGGTATCTATGTATATTTTATAAATATATACAGAGTGAGGTCTTAGTGCCTCACACCTTATTGAAGGAGAGATCTATTTACATTAGAGGAAGTTCAGAGAAAGTTCACTAGGTTGACTCTGGGATGAAGGGGTTGCCCCACAAAGAAAAGTTGAACAGGTTGGGCCTATACTTATTGGAGTCTAGAAACTGAGGTGTGTTATTGAAACATAAGATTCTGAGAGTGCTTGGCAGGGTAAGCACTGTAACATTTTCCTTCATTGGGAAATCAAATACTAAAGGGCACAGTTTTAGATTAAGTGGTCACCCATTTAAGACAGAGATGAGGAAGAATATTTTCTCTCAGAGGTCTGTGAACGTTTGGAATTCTCTATCCCAGAGAGCTGTGTAAACTGAGTACTGAATATATTCAAATCTGAGGTAGATTGATTCTTCAGCTATAGAGGAGTCAAAGGTTTTGGGAACATGGAGGAAAGTGTTGAGGCCAAGATAAGATCAGCCATGGTCTTACTGAAAACTGGAGAAGGCAAACCTTCTGCTAATTCTTATGTTTTTGATGAGGAAAGTAAGGATTAAAATTGAAGAGGCTCTAGCCACAATCTTCCAATCCTTCTTAGATACAGAGTGCCAGTGGACTGGAGGATTGCACACGTTACACTCCTGTATAAAAAAGGGGATAGGAATAAACCCAGTAATTCCAGGCATTCGACTTATTGTAGTTGACAGGGAAACTCTAAAGTAATTAGGAACAAAACTTAGTTATTTAATAAATTTAGAGCACCCAATTATTTTTTCCAATTAAGGGCCAATTTAGCATGGTCAATTCATCTACCCTGTGTGGTGTTGGGCGTTCTGACACACAGACGAGCCAACACGGTTGTATATGGTACAACGCTATTTTATTTAAACTTTCTATGTACAGTTTTGTCTTGATACTCTGCACGTGGGGATTCCCTGTTTGTGATCTTGCAACAGGTCTTGTCCGTGTCTTTGTCCCCAGACCTACTGTCCACTAGGTGTCGTGCTCGTGCTTTTATGTGGTTGCTGTCCTTGTGTGTGATTGGTTGTGGTGTTGTGTGCTCTGATTTGTCTGTTGGTGTGTCCATCATGATGTGTGTGTTTGAATATCATGACATCCCCCCTTTTTACAAAGATATGTGCCTACGTGGTAATAAATATGATCGCGTCGTGAGTGCATCTAAGAGTGTGTGTGTGTTGTGTACAGCATGTGCATATGACGTAACTATTTACATGGGGCGATGTCGGGTGCGTCACATGAACAAGGTTGTACCATAACAGAACATGAATGCGAACGAGAAAAAAAAACTTGAACAGTGGTCCAGTCAGACGATATCTGGAACGATAAACAACAACAGGTTATCATATAAAATTGTGTAACTTGTTAGACATATGAACGGTGTTATAAGCCCAGTCTAATGGGCTTGCGACGAGTTCGGGTTGACCGCCTCAAGGGTGGGTCAAGAACCACCGGCTGATGTGCAAGCGTGGCCATGGGTGGCGATGGAGAGGGCGTGATCTGCGGCAGCTCCACAAAGTCATCCTCGGAAGCCTGTTGAGGATCTGGCGTGTGCGTACTGTGTGGCTGCGAGCGTGGAAGTCGGCGAAGGGCGCGCCGATTGCGGCGACACACTGAACCATCCGGCATGCGAACCAGGAACGAGCGGGGAGCCACATGTCGGAGGACTTCGGCCGGTGCTGACCAGCCACCATATGGTTGATGGACGCGTACTTTGTCTCCGGAGGACAGGGGGGGCAGGTCCGTCGCTCGTGTGTCGTACTGACTTTTCTGGCGATCACGCTGCATTTGCATGTTCCGAAGAACCGTCTCATGGTCTGTTGTTGGTGCCAGGATGGACGGTACCGTCGTCCTGAGGGAGCGACCCATTAGGAGCTGCGCTGGCGAGAGACCCGTGGATAGCGGGGCCGATCGATAGGCCAGCAAGGCGAGGTTAAAGTCCGATCCGGCAGCAGCCGCCTTTCACAGGAGCCGCTTGGCAATGTGGACGCCCTTTTCAGCCTTCCCGTTCGACTGTGGATGTAGAGGGCTGGATGTCACATGAGTGAAACCATATGCAGCGGCAAAGAACGACCATTCCCGGCTGGCGAAGCAGGGTCATTGTCTGACATGACAGTCCTTGGAATGCCATGGCGAGCAAATGTTTACTTGCAGGCCCCAATGACTGCGGACGACGTCAGATCATGGAGAGGCATGACTTCCGGGTAGTTTGAGAAGTAGTCTATAATAACGATCTGATCTCTGCCGAGCGCGTGAAATAGGTCAACACCCACCTTCGCCCAGGGGGACGTCACCAACTCGTGTGGTAGAAGCGTCTCCGGAGGTTGCGCCGGCTGAAACTTCTGACAGGTTGTGCAATTGAGCACCATGTTGGCTATGTCTTCATTAATACCCGGCCAATATACCGCCTCTCGGGCCCTTCGTCTGCATTTTTCGACGCCTTTGTGTAGTTGATTAACAATCATCTGGCGCATGCTGTGCGGAATAACGATCCTGTCTAATTTCATAAGGACCCCGTCTATGTTGGTAAGGTGATCTCGCACATTATAAAACTGGGGGCACTGCCCTTTGAGCCACCCTTCCGTCATGTGGCGCATCACTCACTGCAGAAGGGGGTCAGTCGCCGTCTCTGCGCGTATGTGGGCCAGACTTGGATCATCAGCTGGCAGATTTGCTGCTGTCAGAGTCACGTGTGCCTCAATTTGACGCACAAACCCCTCCGCATCTGGTGGTGTGCTCACTGCTCGGGAGAGCGTGTCCGCCACGATGAGATCCTTCCCCGGAGTGTAGATCAGTTTGAAATCATACCTCCTGAGTTTAAGTAAGATGCGCTGAAGGCGAGGGGTCATGTCGTTCAGGTCTTTGTTAATGATGTTGACCAGGGGGCGGTGGTCAGTTTCAACCGTAAATCGTGGCAGACCATACACATAGTCGTGGAACTTGTCCAGTCCAGTTAACAAGCCCAGGCATTCTTTTTCTATTTGCGCGTAGTGCTGTTCGGTAGGGGTCATGGCTCGTGAGGCATATGCAACCGGGGCCCATGACGACGTGCTGTCTTTTTGCAGGAGTACCGCTCCAATACCAGATTGGCTGGCGTCTGTTGAGATCTTTGTAGGGCGAGTCGTGTCAAAGAACGCCAGCACTGGTGCCGTGACCAGTTTGTGCTTGAGCTCCTCCCATTCCAGCTGATGCGATTGCTGCCAGTGGAATTCTGTTGATTTTTTTACGAGATGGCGCATATTCGTTGTATGAGAAGCCAGGTTGGGAATGAACTTCCCAAGGAAGTTGACCATGCCCAGGAATCTTAGGACAGCCTTCTTGTCAGCCGGCCGTGGCATGGCTGTGATGGCGCTAACTTTGTCTGCATCGGGACGGACCCCTGATCGTGAGATGTGGTCCCCGAGGAATTTCAGCTCCATCTGGCCGAAGGCACACTTGGCGCGGTTGAGACGCAGGCCATTTTGTCGTATGCGGGTGAAGACACGTCGTAGACGATGCATGTGTTCCTGCGGAGTGGTGGACCAAATGATGATATCGTCCACATATACACGTACCCCTTCGATGCCTTCCATCATCTGTTCCATAATGCGGTGGAAAACCTCAGATGCTGAAATGATGCCGAATGGCATCCGGTTGTAGCAGAATCTGCCAAAAGGGGTGTTGAACGTGCATAGCCTTCGGCTGGCCGGGTCCAATTGGATCTGCCAAAATACTTTGGACGCATCCAATTTGGTAAATATTTTGGCTTGCGCCATCTCGCTGGTGAGGTCCTCTCGTTTCGGGATGGGATAGTGTTCCCACATGATGTTGTTATTCAAATCTTTAGGATCTATACATATGCGGAGCTCGCCAGAGGGCTTCTTTACACAGACCATGGAGCTGACCCATGGCGTGGGCTCCGTGACCCTGGATAGGACCCCTTGGTCCTGAAGAGCCTGCGGCTGCAACTTGAAGCGGTCTTTGAGTGGCGCAGGAACCCTGCGAGGTGCGTGAACGACAGGGATGGCGTCCGGTTGGAGTCGAATCTTGTACGTGTATGGCAATGTCCCCATGCCTTCAAAAACCTCCTGGTTGTGAGCAAGGAGGGAATGGAGATTTGCGTGGAACTCAGCATCCGGGAAGTCGGATATCTCATCTGGAGAGAGAGACATAATGCGCTGTACCAGGTGAAGGACCTTACACGCCTGTGCGCCCAGTAACGAGTCTTTTGATGAGCCGACAACTTCGAAGGGGAGTGTGGCCGTGTGCATCTTGTAAGTTATTTGTAGCTGGCAAGATCCTATGGACGGGATGACGTTCCCATTATAATCAACCATCTTGAGCCGGGATGGCGTGATGGGTGGTTTGACCTTCATGGCCTGGAATGCAGAATATGCAATCAGGTTGGCGGATGCGCCGGTGTCCAGACGGAAGGTGACGCACGATCGGTTGACCGTCAGGGTGGCACACCACTCATCGGCTGGATTGATGGCATTGACCTTGTTGACATCGATGACGGAAACGCGGAAGGCATCCTGGTCATCTGCATCACTCAACTGGAAGTCTTGATGCGTGGGCTGGACGGTCCTGACTTGTCTGCGAGATTGTCGGGGACGTGCAGGATCCATGGGTTGAGCCGAACGACAGTGGGCAGCATAGTGGCCCATCTTGCCACATCTGAGGCACTGTCGGTTTTTAGCAGGACATTGCCCTTTTAAGTGTACAGCTCCACAATTGCCGCACGTCATGACGTCACGGCGTTCGTTGCGCCACTGCGCATGCGCAGTGCGATCTTGCGGTGGGCGCGCCTGCGCAGCGCGTCCCTCGATGTGACCGTTATTTTTGGCGCGCACCAGCGCGGGAGACCGCGAAAAGCGCGGGAAACGGCCGCTGTCGTCCGGGCCGTGGGTCGGGAAGTAATCGACGGCCTGGATGCGTTCGGCGTCGTGGGCGGCCTGGCTTGCCGATTCGACGGCTGGGGACCCCCTCCGTGCCAACTCGGACGCCTGAAATCGGGCAAAACGGCAGGTTGCATTCTCGTGGAGGACACAGGCTTCCACAGCAGACGCTAAGGTGAGGCTCTTTATTTTAAGAAGCTGCTGGCGTAGGCCACTAGAGGCAACGCCAAAAACAATCTGGTCCCTGATCATGGACTCTGTGGTGCTGCCGTAACCGCAGGACTGCGCTAGAATTCGGAGGTGCGTCAAAAAGGGTTGAAAAAGCTCCTCCTTACCTTGCAGGTGTTGCTGAAAGAGGTATCTTTCAAAACTTTCATTCACTTCAACCTTAAAGTGCTGGTCCAGTTTGAGGATGACCGTGTCATACTTGGATTGGTTTTCGCCTTCTTCGAACACCAGTGAGTTGAAGACGTCGAGGGCGTGCTGACCTGCGTAGAAGAGGAGCATTGCAATCTTCGTTTCATCCGAGGCACTCTGTTTTTCGTTGGCTCGGATGTACAGGTCAAATCGCTGCCTGAAGAGCTTCCAATTGGTACCTAGGTTCCCCGCGACTTGCAACGGCTGCGGTTTGTCGGTGCGGTCCATGTCCAGAATGGCAGGTTAGTTGGCAGGTATCGATCCACTCCTGTACCATGTGGTGTTGGGCGTTCTGACACACAGATGAGCCAACATGGTTGTATATGGTACAACGCTATTTTATTTAAACTTTCTATGTACAGTTTTGTCTTGATACTCTGCACGTGGGGATTCCCTGTTTGTGATCTTGCAACAGTTCTTGTCCGTGTCTTTGTCCCCAGACCTACTGTCCACTAGGTGTCGTGCTCGTGCTTTTATGTGGTTGCTGTCCTTGTGTGTGATTGGTTGTGGTGTTGTGTGCTCTGATTTGTCTGTTGGTGTGTCCATCATGATGTGTGTGTTTGAATATCATGACACCCTGCACATCTGTTTGGGTTGTGAGGGTGACCCATTCAGATACGGGGAGAATGTGCAAACTCCACATGGACAATGACACAGGGTCGAGATAGAACCTGGGTCCTCGTCGCCGTGAGGCAGCAATGCAAACCACTGTGCCACCATGCTGCCCTAAACTTTTAGCTAATTAGAAAATAGATTATAGTCAATGCAAGCTTCCAGAAATAGCAATGCAATGACCAGATAATCTGTTTTTGTTATGTTGATTGAAGGATAAATATTGGCTAGGTTACCAGGGATGACTCCCCTGCTCTTTTTCAAAATAGTACCATCACCTCCACTGTCCTCTTGAGGGGGCAGTGAGGGCTTTGGTTTAAAAGATGCCACTTCTAACAGTGCAGCACTTCCTCAGTACTTCACTGGAGTGTCAGCCATGATTTTTGATCTCACGTTCTGGTGGGACTTATACTTTCTGAATGATAAGTAAGAGTGCTACCAACTGATCTACAGATTGTTGAATTGGTTTGGATTAGTTGTTGCAGCTCCAGAGCTGAACATGCAGTTAAACTGCAGAATTGGAGATGTAAAGTGAATGAAGCCCCAAGGCTTGTGCCATAAATTCTAATTAGGCACAAGTCAATTAGAACAGGTTTGTGTTGTTAGAGGAGAACTGGGCTCAGACTCAAAACACTCAGGCAGTTTAAATGCTGGTTAGGAATAGCAGGCTTGAATTTTAATATGAGATTCCGAGGGACTCTGTTTTCAATTCCAAGCATTTTTAAGATTGGAGTCTACTAACTACCACTTAATTCTTGGGAAGTTTGTTCTTTGTACTTGTGTCGACCAGGAACTGGACTGTGATTGCCCAAACTTTAATAACATTGACAGAGGAGATTTAACCTATCAGCCTGGGTTCTGATTGGAGTCATACCTAGCACAAAATAAATTGGTTGTGGTGGTTAGAGGTCAATCATCTTAATACCAGGACATCACTGCAGAAGTTCCTCAGTGTAGTTTCCTAGGCCACTTCATCAATGACCTTTCTTCCATCATAAGGTCAGAAGTAGGGATGTTCGCTGACTGCACAATATTCAGCACCATTTGCAACTCCTCAGATACTGAAGCAGTTCATGTCCAAGTGCAGCATGATTGAGACAATAAACAGGATAGGGCTGACAAGCGGCAAGTAACATCTGCACCACACAAGTGCCAGACAATGACCATCTCCAACAAGAGCGGATCTAACCAGGACTTCCAATGGCGGCATGTCGTGGGTTAGGTAGCTCCCACCAGGGTACTTGTTTTTTTGGCCCTTTTTGCCTGGTTCCTGGGGGTTTTTGGGGGACAATCTTTTCCTATAAGGAAGTAGAGGGGTCCTAGAGGAGAGGCATGTTGAAAAAGACCACGATAAAGAAATCTGCGTCTGGAATTCCTTCGACTGGCTCAGAGGCTTCACGTTGAGCCTCAGCAGTGGATACAGTGGCAGCAGGTGAGACAGTTGGGGCTGCCCCGATCACAGCAGATATGCCAAAAGGGATACTGGCCATTGAGTTTGAAAAACAGTTTGAGAAGTATTTTGTGGGGCAATGCAGGGTAATGTTCGACACGCTGCGTAAGTTGATTGAGGAAGTGCTGGGTCCTGTTCATGAGATGTTGGAGCGAAGTTTGATCTGGGTGGGCATCAATTTGTTCAGGTACCTCCGAATAAGAAATCGTGTGCAGGTGGCCTTCCCAACATTTCCTGAGGTACCGCGGATATCTTTGTTGGCAAGGATACCTTCGCTGGCGGGGTTGGAAGAGGAGAACACGTCTGGCATTTATCGGCGAATTGTGTCTGAAGACTTGGGTTTGGTGGAGGGAGTGAAGGCGAAGTGGGAAAGAGCACTAGAGCCTATAATAGATGAGGCCCTTTGCAGGGTGATCTCCATATCTTCATGTGTGCGGCTTGGTCTGATCCAGGTTAAGGT
This sequence comes from Scyliorhinus torazame, assembly GCF_047496885.1. Taxonomy (NCBI): domain Eukaryota; kingdom Metazoa; phylum Chordata; class Chondrichthyes; order Carcharhiniformes; family Scyliorhinidae; genus Scyliorhinus; species Scyliorhinus torazame. Next base: position 30,203,163 of record NC_092722.1, read on the forward strand.
AGTGCACAGAGCGCACCTGACCAAAACTAGGTAGAGTGATTTTGTTTCCTGAGGTACAAGACAGGTGTGAGTGGTGTTCAGGGAGGGTGGGGGGTACACTGTTAGGTACACTGGTCTAACACTGGCTGCAACTGGATGCAGTTTAGATTAGAAAGATACTCCAGACCTTGAAGTTAGTTCAATCAGGTTTATTGAACTAATAGCAGTTAGCACAGTTCTCTGTGAGTTTGACTCTCTGCTAACTTAAGTGTGGTTACTCTGTCTGATTGAACCAGACTAACTCTTAGCCACGTGGTGGAGGTGTGAGACTGTAACAAGACCCTTGACTGACTCTCTAGATGTTCATCCGTGGAAAGAGGCGGATTGTGAGTGCCTCGTGTCTTTTATAGTCAGATCCCACCCCTGAGTGTCCTGCCTGCTTATTGGTCATGACCTGTTTTCTGTGTCCATTAGCTGCTTGTCTGCATATCATTATGTGTGTGTATGTGCCTGCATATCATGACAGTCCCCTTCACCGTCCAGTGCCTCGATATAGTTGGGTAACCTAATGAAACCTGGAGAAAGTCAAGTACACCATCAGGGGGTCAGTTGAAGGGTTCTCCGAAAATGGCAGCCATTCATTACCTTTATGGGCTTAATCACTGTCAGTTGCTGGGGGGAGTGGGGTGGGGGTTGGTTTGGGGAGTTGGGGGTTGTTTTGTTTGTACGGTTGGTTGCAGTTTTTTTAGAATATGGGTTTTGATGTAAACTGTATTGTAGAAATGGAAAATCTTTAATAAAAAATGTTTTTAAAAAAAGGAGTGAATCTAACCATCGCCCATCGACATTCAATTGCATTAAAGAGCACCTAGAAAATCATTATATGATTAGGCAGTATCAACATGTTATGAAAGGTAAATTATATTTGATAAATCTTTTTGAGATTGTAACTAGAAGCGTACATAAAGGGAACCAGTGGATGTAGTATATTTGGATTTTCAAAAAGCGTTTGCTGAGCTGCCATTCAAGGGTTAACAAAATTAGAGCTAGTGAGATTGGGGGTAATATATTTGCATAGATGACAAATTTATGAAGAGAAATAAAACAGGGTTAGGATAAACAGGTTACTTTCAGGTTGGCAGGCTCTAATTTACTGGTGCCATAAGGATAAGTGCTTCGGCTTCAGCTATTTACAATCTATATCAATCACTTAAATGAGGAGATACAGTGTAATGCATCAATTTGATAATAATACAAAACTAGAAAGGCAAAAGTACATATGCAGATTGAGCGAATGGCCATGAAAGTGGCAGATGGAAAATAATGTGGCAAAGTTTGACATCTGCTTTTGCAGGGAAAATAGAAAAAGAGAACAGCAGAATATTGTTTAAATGATGAGGGACTTGGAAAAGTTGATGTTCAGAGCCGAGAAACGCAAGGCCATAAAACACGACTCGCATTTGATAAGAGGCTTCAATGGGGAACGCGCGGCTGTGGCCTCACATGGCCCCAATTTGGGAGGGCTACTGAGAAGGGAGATCTCCGAGGCCCCCAAAGCGACCCCTGACTCTGCCCAAACCACAACACATTATGGAGGATCTGCGGCCTCCCCTCAACACCCTCACAGGGCACCCCGGCCCGATCACACAGCAACAAAAAATGCCAGCTTGGCAATGCCAACCGTGCACCCTGGCAGTGTCCCTGTCATCTGACAGTGCCACCTGGGCACCTTGGCAGTGCCAGGTTGGTGCCCAGGTGGCACTGCCAGGGTGCCAGGGTTCCCAGGTTGCACCAGAAGTGCCAGAGTGCCACCCTGTCCAAAGGACATGCATCTGGAGGTGTCCGATCCACTGGGTTAGCCCCCATGAATGCCGATCCATCTGGTCCCCATTTGTGGAGACCAGTACTAAACAGCGCTCATTCGAGGTCTCCAATGCAAGGGACATTTATCCAACGCCTCAGGTTAATCAGGAATTTTGTACATTAAAGTGAGACTAGCTATCTCGCTTTGATATGCAGATTTGCTAAAAAGCAATCCCGGCCACAACGGGAGCGTGGTCTCCCGGCTTTTATTGGCGATGCTGCACATCGGTGAGCTGATTTTTGGGTGCAGAATGGCCATTAAATCGTGCCCCAAGTGTCCGTGTACACAAAGCACAGAAATTATTGTAAGCAATACAAAGGCAAATGATATATTCATCTTTATTACAAAGGGATTGAAGTATAAAAGCAAAGAAATCTTGCTACAAGTATATAGGGTCTTGGTGAGTAGTAGTGAGCCCTTCAGTAGCATTACTTTAAGGGCCAAACACTTGATTGCAGGGAAGATAAGGTTTAGAACATTTTATATTTCAATGTGTCTGAAAGTTGAGTGTATTGGGAGGTGTTGTTGACTTACTCTATTTGCCAGAGACTGGTGTTGCATTTTAACAGGGATGACAGAGAAATTGGTGACTTCTGCATACATAGGTTGTATCAAGTACGACGACAACTGTGCCAATGCCAGGGAGATGGAGCAGAAACTGTGGAGAGGTCGAGGCACCCAGCATCTGGTGTATATGCCATTTAACGCTCTCTGTATGCTAACCATCAAGATCCTCATCCAAGTTCTCTGCAGCAGTACTTGATTGCCACCTTGCCCTCCGATGATTTGGCAAATGAACTATCCTTTCATACTGGCCGGTTAGAGCTCACTCATGCCTGGAGACTCACCATTTGCTGATCCCAAATCTATTAGCTTCCAAGGTAAGCACAGTGTCAACGTTTGAACTGGTCACTATGAGTGTCAGGTTAATTGACAGTGGTCTTGCACCCTTCTCTCCTCCTGATCGGGCAGATGACAGCTCCTGCATGTCTGAAAGCAGAAACTCAGAATGGGAAGGTTGGTATGAGGGAAGGGGTTGAGTAAGATATGGAAGCAGGTGGTTAATCGTCACACCATCTGCTGGTGGTTTAACATGCAAGAAAGCAAAATAAGGGTGTGCCAGGAGTTGCCTAAGGCAGGAGGATGACAGGTTGAGTCACAGCTGGCACCACGATGTGGAGAACCATTTCCTGTGTAGGGTTCAGGAGATGCAGGTGTTCCTGACTCCTGCAGACACTGCTTTGCACCATTCTACCATGTACCATATTGTCCTGCAAGACAGAGGGCAGAATGTAAGTGGTTGTCATACTGTTTTGGGGTGATGTTCCCTCCATAACGGAATAGCTGTAGAGGGTGAGAGATAGGCGTGCGATTGGCAGCTTTGATAGACAAGTGAGGTTGAAGTAGAGTGTATTGATGTTAGAAACATAGAAAATCGGAACAGGAGGAGCCCATTCGGTCCTTGGAGCCTGCTCCGCCATTCGTTATGCTCATGGCTGATCATCCAACTCAGTAGCCTAATCCCGCTTTCTCCCCATATCCTTTGATCCCCTTTGCCCTAAATGCTATATCTAACTGCTTCTTGAAAAACAATCTTTCGGCCTGAACTACTTCCTGCGGAAACGAATTCCATAGGCCAACCCTCTCTGGGTGAAGAGATTTCACCTCATCTCTGTCTTAAATTTTCTACCCCTTATTCTCAGACTGTGACCCCTGGTTCTGTACACACCCCATCGGGAACACCCTTCCTGCATCCACCCTATATAGACCTGTTGGAATTTTATAGGTTTCCATGAGATCCCCCCTCATTCTTCTGAACTCCAGCAACTACAATCCTAACTCATTCAATCTCTCCTCATATGTCAGTCCCACCATCCCAGGGAACAGTCCTATGGGCAGCATGGTAGCACAGTGGTTAGCACAGTTGCTTCACAGCTCCAGGGTCCCCGGTTCGATTCCCAGCTTGGGTCACTGTCTGTGCAGAGTCTGTACGTTCTCTCCGTGTCTGCGTGGGTTTCCTCTGGGTGCTCCGGTTTCCTCCCACAGTCTAAAGATGTGTAGGTTAGGTGGATTAGCCACACTAAATTGCCCTTAGTGCCCAAAAAGATTGGGTGGGGTTACTGGGTTATGGGGTTAGGGTGGAGGTGTGGGCTTGGGTAGGGTGCTCTTTCCAAGGGACGGTGCAGACTCGATGGGCCGAATGGCCTCCTTCTCACTGTAAATTCTATGATTTTATGATCCTCAGATAAGGAGACCAAATTTGCACACAGTATTCTAGGTGTAGCCTCAACAAGGCTCTATATAATTGCAGCAAGACATCCCTGCTCCTGTACTCAAAACCTCTCGCTATGAAAGCCAACATACCATTTGCCTTCTTTGCCGCCTGCTGTACCTGCATGCTTACTTTCAGTGACTGATGTACGAGGACACCCAGGCCTCATTGCACATTCCCCTCTCCTAATTTATGGCCATTCAGATAATAGTTTGCCTTCTCGTTTTTACGAGTGGATAACCTCGCATTTCTCAAAATCATACTACATCTGCCATTCATTTGACTACTCACTCAACTTGTCAAAATCACACTGAAAGATCTCTGCATCCTCCCCACAGCTCACTCTCTCACCCAACTTGGTGTCATCTGCAAATTTGGAGATAAACTTGGAGCATGAGTCTTGAGTGAAAGGGAGTCCTGCTGGGTGAAATCTATAAAATTTGCAGCACAGAAGGAGGCCATTCAGCCCATTGTGTCTAAATTGGTCAGCAAAGAGCTATTAAATTTAATCCCGCTTTCTAGATTTGGTCCGTAGCTATGTAGGTTACAACATTTCAAGTGCCCAGCCAAGTATTTTTAAAAATGTGATGAGGCTTTTTGACTCTTCCACCTTTTCAGGCAGGAAATTTCGGATCCTACCATCACCCTCTGGATGAAAGAACTACTCAAGTTCCCTCTATACCTTCTACCAATTACTTTGACTCTATGCCCCGATTTTTTACTTCTTTACTAATGGAAATATCTCCTTCCTAGTTACTCTATCTAAGCCCTTCATAATTTCATACACCTCAATTAAACCTCCTCTCAGCGCCCTGTGTTCTGAAGATAACAATTCCAGCCTTTCCAATCTTCACCCAGAGCTCAAATTCTCCAAACCTGGCAACATCCTCATAAGTGTTCTCTGTACCCTCTTTGGTGGAGTCGCTTCCTTGTTGTTATGTGCTGACCAGAACCGTATACAGCACTTTAGCTGTGGCCTAAATTTATGCTGTGAACATAATCCTATTACTCTCTTATACCCTAAACCTAGGCCAGTATAGGATAGCACAGAACAGTATCTCAGATCTAGCTGCCCAAAATCTGGAATTGTCTGAAAACCGGGGGCTGGATTCTTCCGCCCCGCCGACTACAAGATCGCCACGGGCGAGACGCGGACAATGGAAAAGTCCATTGACCTTGGGTGGGATTCTCCGGTCACCAGGCAGGTGCAGCCGGAGAATCCCTCCCCAGATATTTTTAGAATGTGCCATGCATCAATTTTAATTGCATGAAAAATACCTTATTGGCTACCTGGATTGACATGGTGTGGCATTGACTAGCTATCTCCTTCGCTACTTGTACGTCAGTCTATTCCCGCACGACAAGCAACCCTGGACCTCACCTGACCCAATATGGCCTGAGCAGCCCATAACCCACACTGCCCAACCTGAAATCTGGAAAGATTTGAAATCTGGCATGGCCTCAGTCCTGTGGTTGCCGGTTTTGAGACACTGGCCTGGATTATCATGACTTGAGAGCTCTTTAAAAATGGCAGGCAGGTCTCAAATCCAGGATTCCCAACCTAATTCCTTGGCTGTCTTATTTTAGGGAGTGCCTTTTATGGGTGCACACAGTTTCCTGTCAAAAGCCCGCATTTGGCACTCCTGATCTAGCTGTCTCCATTGTGGAGATAAGCATGTTCTATTCCTCTTCAATTTTCATGGCGTCGGGCCAGGTTTTTAAAGAATTGTAGTTCACAGCTCCTCAGAGGAGTCGTGAACTCTTTAACTGGTAATTTCAAAAGGTTCTCCTCGTTGCCCCCATATCAAGGTACGCTCCCCACTGCCCCCCCCCATGGCCTTTCATGCCCCTATGCCAAACTCTCCCCTTCCCCCCCCCCCCCCCCACCCCCACCCCCCATGGCACCTCATGTCCCATGCCAAGCTCAGTCCTTCCACCCACCCCCTATGGCCTTCATGCCCCCATGGCAAGCTGTGACACTTTCAAGGTCCATTGACCTAGCATACATATAGAGGGTGAGATCTACCCGAATGGGAATGGGGTTCCGTAGTGAACGAGTTTAGCTGGCTGTTTTCCGACACTCAGAGCTCTGAGACACACCATGCTATTGAATGCCCATTCGGGTAGATATGGGGCCTCAGCATGGAACACCCCGACAAGGCTGCACTGTGTCCCGTTTTCTGCACTGAAATCCATCTGGTCCAATGATGTAATTTAACAAATTAAATCTGCCATCCTCACCTGGTCTGGCCTACATATGACTCCACACCAACTCAGTGTGGTTGACTCTTAACTGCTCTCCAAAATGGCCTAGCAAGTCACCACAGAAAAGTAAAAAAGGAATAAAACTATATCGGTCACCTAACACCGAAGCACCGGAAACCACAATGATAAACCCAACCCAGTTGATCCTGCAGTCCTCCTTATTAACACCTGCAGCTTACATACAATTTGGAGAGCTAACCCATAGACCTGTCAATCAACAGCCTGAAATAGTCATATTTACCGAATCATACCTTACAGCCAGACATCTCCATCACCATCCCTGGGTATGTCCTGTCCCACTGGCAAGACTGACTCACCGGAGCTCGCAGTACAGTAGTATACATTGAACCAATGGATAATAGTCATCTTTATTGTCACAAGTAGGCTTACATTAACACTGCAATAAAGTTACTGTGAAAAGCCCCTAGTTGCATCACTCCGGCACCTGTTCGGGTACATAGGGAGAATTCAGAATGCCCAAATGACCTGACAGCACGTCTTTCAGGGCTTGTGGGAGGAAACCGGAGCACCCGGAGGAAACCCATGCAGATGCAGGGAGAACGTGCAGACTCAGCACAGACAGTGACCCAAGCCGGAATCGAACCAGGGACCCTGGTGCTGTGAAGCAACAGTGTTAACCACTGTGCTACCATGTCTGGTATACAGTCAGGAGGGGTTGGCGGAAAGTCCTCAAAATTGTCTCTGGATCCCATTAAGTCTGATGAAATTAGGTCAAGTGTGGGGAAGGGACCCTCTTGCTTTTTCTTACCTACCTCACTCCCTCAGCTGATGAGCTCCTCCAGGTTTAATGGAAAAAGCACTGAACGTAGGAAAGGCACAGAATGGAGGACTTCAATGCCTATCATCACCAGTGGCTTGGGCGCACCACTACTTTCTGAGCTGGTTGAGATCTGAAGGATCTATCAACCAATATGCTGCAAATGGAATTGATTACAGGAGCTGCCGTTTCTATGGTGGCACAGAGCACCTTTGATTTTATTAAATGGGGTGTGCACAGTTTGACTTTGGCTGACACAGCAGCTCGTTTGGCCACCTATATGGGAAACAACTGAATATTGTGGGGACGACACTTGCTCCGGTAGTTTATGGGCGCCAACTGGTTCACCTTCCCCTCATTGTCATGAAAGGAAGCAGCCCTAGCCTGTTGGGCCGTGATTGGCTGCACCAGCTGCAGTTGGATTGGCACCATATCCTCCAAGTGGGATCTGGCGCTCTGCGTATGGTACTGAGTAAGTTCCCCGAGGTTTTCCAGCCTGGCTAGGGTACAATTTAAGGGGCTGTGGCCAAGATCCAGGTGGACCCAGAAGAACAGCCCCAATATTTTCGTGCCCATTCAATTCCCTACGCCTTAGTGGAGAAAGTTAAGATTGAACTTCACCGCTTGCTGAGTTTAGGCATCATTCGACCTGTGCGCTTCGCCGATTGGATGCGTCAGTGGTCCCTGTCACGAAGCCAAATAAGACAGCGGAGACTATAAATTGACAGTGAACACAGATTCTAAGTCAGACCATTATCCTTTGCCCCGCACTGAGGATCTTTATACTACATTGGCTGGTGTCTGCACATACACAAAATTGGAAATGAGCAATGCTTATCAACAGCTGGAGCTTGATGAGTGCTTGCAGAGGTACATCATGATCAACATGCACGAGGGTCTGTACATGTATACCCGACTACCATTCAGAGTATCCTCGGCATGCACAGTCTTCCAATCTGTAATAAGGAACATTCTAAACTGATTGCCAGGTGTTGCGGTTTACGTGGACGATGTGGTAGTCACGAGGACCGGAAGCACTTGCAGAACCTCAAAGCAGCGTTGAAGTGCTTTTACGACTATTGGGTCCCCCTGTGCCGCAAAGTGCATGTTTCACGCAAAATAGATCGTCTATTTGGGGTATCGGGTGGACCGAGACGGCCTGCACCCGATCGCCGAGAAAGTGAGAGCCATCAAGCTGGCCCCTGTTGGCGTGACGCCATGAAGCTTCGCTCTTTTCTCAGATTAGTCAATTATTATGGCAGGTTCATTCTTATTTTGGCAACCGTCCTGGCCCCCCTTCTTTTGCTCCTCCAGAAGACCAGCCGTGGATGTAGAGCAAGGCCCAGGATGAGGTATTTAACAAAGTGAAGCGCTGATTGTCCTCTTCGGGGGTATTGACCCATTTTGATCCTTCTTCACATGTGATGCATTACCGTAGGGATTGGGGAAGTCCTGTCTCACCGGGTGAGTGATGGCCGTGAGTGTCCGATCACCTTTGCCTCATGGAAGCTGGCTGCGGCTGAGCGAAAGTATGCTCAAATAGAAAAAAAAGATCGTCCGATCGTATTTGGAGTGAAGAGATTTCATCAGTGCGTCTATGGCCACCATTTCTTTATTGTCACAAATCACAAGCTGTTGCTGGGCATCTTCCATGAAGACAAGGCAAACCCACCGATTGCTTACGCAAGGATCCAGCACTGGGCCTTGTTATTGGCTGCTTTCAAATATTCTTTCGAGCACTGCCCAGCGACCCAGATTGCACATTTATTTATTTTATTCATTTACGGGATTGGGTGTCTGTGGTGAAGCCAGCATTTATTGCCCATCCCTAGTTGTCCTTCAGAAGGTAGTGGTGAGCTGCCTTTTTGAACCGCTGCAGTCCTTGAGGTGTAGGTACACCCACAGTGCTGTTAAGGAGGAATTTCCAGGACTTTGCCCCAGTGACAGTGAAGGAATGGTGATATATTTCCAAGTCAAGGTGGTGAGTGACTTGGAGGGGAACCTCCAGGTGGTGGGGTTCCCAGGTATCTGCTGCTCTTGTCCTTTTAGATGGTAGTGGCTATGGGTTTGGAAGGTGCTGTCTGAGGAACCTTGGTGAGTTACTGCAGTGCATCTTATAGATGATACACAAGGCTGCCACTGTTCGTCGGTGGTGGAGGGTTTGAATGTTTGTGGATGGGTAAGCAATCAAGCGGGCTGCTTTAGGGTTAGGGTTAGGGCTTCTTGAATGTTATTGGAGCTGCACTCATCCAGGCAAGTGGAGAGTATTCCATTACACTCCTGACCTGTGCCTTGTAGATGGTGGACAGGCTTTGGTGGGTCAGGAGATGAATTACTCGCCATAAGATTCTTAGCCTTTGACCTGTCCTGGTAGCCACAGTATTAATATGGCTAGTCCAATTCAGTTTCTGATCAATGGTGATCAACCCCAGGATGTTGATTGTGCATGATTCAGCGATGGTAATGCCATTGAATGTCAAGGGGTGATGGTTAGATCCTCTTTTGTAGGAGATGGTCATTGCCTGGAACTTGTGTGGCATGAATGTAACTTGTCACTTGTCAGCCCAAGCCTGGATATTGTCCAGGTCTTGCTGCATTTGGACATGGACTGCTTCATTATCTGAGGAGTTGCAAATGGTGCTGAACATTGTGCAGTCATCTACGAACATCCCCACTTCTGACCTTATGATGGAAGGGAGATCATTGGTGAAGCAGCTGAAGATGGTTGGATCTTGGACACTACCCTGAGGAACTCCAGCAGTGATGTCCTGGAGCTGAGATGATTGACCTCCAACCACCGCAACCATCTTCCTTTGTGCCAGGTATAACTCCAACCAGCGGAGAGATTTCCCCCTGATTCCCATTGACTCCATTTAGCTAGGGATCCTCGATGTCATACTCGGCCAGCTGCTGTCTTGATGTCAAGAACAGTCACTCTCACCTCACCTGATATTCAGCTCTTTTGTCCATGTTTGGTGGTCAGCAATGACAGCTACCAGGGTAGTTGAAGGCTTTCTCCTCAAAGTTCTCGGAGCTGACCGTAGAAGACCGTATCCTCCTGTGGGGCACGAGGGTTGTTGTTCCGGCGAAGAGCCAGGTGATTGTGTTGAAGGATCTTCACAACGGCCACCCCGAGTGTCTTAAAGATGCTGGCGAGGCGTTATGTCTGGTGGATGGGTTTGGACACAGATATTGTGTGTGGGACGGATTAATGCTAGGTGCACAGTGTTGTCTAGTTTTTTATGGCACTGCTGGCCGGTCAGGATAGTGTTACCCGTGGCGCTGACGGCCTCTGCCACCTGCGCCCAGGCACGGCGAATGGCAGCGGCTGGCAGCCTCCTTCCCGGGCCAGGATACAGGGTGGCCTGCCTCTCCTCCACCGCATTAAGGAGGCTTTTTCAGTTAGGTGTCCGTAAAACGCAGTGCCTCTCTCTACTTGCTGCCATCTCGTTGACTGGGATGGTGTGTGCGGGGAGTGAAGTGTGTATATGCGGCTGCAGCTTGTCAGTCTCCTCAGTGTCAATCGCGAATCTGGTGAATCCCGCACGTTTCTCATTGGAATCGATTATGTGCCACGTGGCACTGGTGCTAGCCCCTCAACAGTTGCTGAATCGGTTCAAGTGCACGCCAGTTTTGCTGTCGTGGAAGTCCACGAATCCTGCCCCGTCGTCAACACTTAGTCTCAGGAATGGATAATCCCGCCCCATATTGTCCATGATGTCGGGGTCGGGCCACCAGACATAGCTCCGCGGAGAGCATTTTCATTTTCGATACTCCGGGGTGGCCATTATCAGACACTGCCCTAGACCAGGAACAACTATCCGAGGCACCCCAAAAATAATACCGTCGTCATCACTGTGTTTGTTTTCCTTGGTCAGCTAAGGGGTCATTTCCTCGGAGGGTTGTCCTCAGACTCCACCTTTCAGGATTCAATTTATACAGGGTTGGATCTTTTGCGTCCAGGCCTAAATTTCCCTTGCAGACACTGACAAACTCTCTCAAAACCTTTGGGTCATCATGACCTCTTCCATTGCTGGTAAAGGATCCAGGCTTGTCAGCAGTGGAAGGTGACTCAAGGCACTCGCGTTAACTATCTGCACTCATAAGCTGCAAGTAACAGGGCCCAATGCTGTATCCAGGTGGAGGCAATGGAGGTTGGGGGGATTGCCTTATGCTCTTTACAAAGTCCCAATAAAGGCTTATAGTCGGTTACTATTATGAAATATCTGCCCTTTTGCACGGGTGAAATTTTTTTACACCAAATAGGTTCGCCAAACCTTCCTTCTCAATTTGAGAATACCTCCATACCTCAACATAGCATCAGAAAGATTCATGGCGATGGGCTTTTCTGTTCTGTCTTTCCAGCGGTGTGAAAGTACTGCTCCAACCCCGCCAGGAGGAAGCATCACAGGAGATCGAGGAAGGTCTGTGGGCTGATGCCCTAGGTAGGGTTAATTCCTCCTCCTCATGTGCCAGGCTCAGCCTGATACAATTTAAGGTGGTCCACAGAGCGCACTTGACGTGAGCGAGGTTGAGTAGGTTCTTTGGGGTAGAGGACAGATGTGGAAGGTGCTCAGGGAGCCTGGCGAACCATGTCCATATGTTTTGGTCATGCCCGGCACTGGAGGGGTTCTGGAGAGAAGTGGCGGGAGCAATATCTCAGGTGGTGAAAGTCCGGGTCAAGCCAAGCTGGGGGCTAGCAATATTTGGAGTAGTGGACAAACCGGGAGTGCAGGAGGGGAAAGAGGCCGGCATTCTGGCCTTTGCGTCCCTAGTAGCCCGGCGAAGGATCTTGCTAATGTGGAAGGAGGCGAAGCCCTTCAGCCTGGAGGCCTGGATAAATGATATGGCTGGGTTCATAAAGTTGGAGAGGATTAAGTTCGCCTTGAGAGGGTCTGCGCAGGGGTTCTACAGGCGGTGGCAACCTTTCCTAGACTATCTCGCGGAGCGTTAGAGGAAGCTCGGTCAGCAGCAGCAGCAACCTTGGGAGGGCGGTGGAGGGGACATCCTGGGAGGGGGGGGGAAGAAGGGGGGACTGCCTGGGAGGGTGGATGAGCAAGAGATAACATGAAGGGTTGGGGAAACTGGCACGTACGGGTGAGGGCCAGTGTACAAAGCTGTGTAAATATATCATTTTGCCATGTATATATCTTGCTCTGCGCGATTTCTCGTTTTTTTTTTGTTACGGGGGGGGAGGTTATTGTTTGTAAGGGAGAAAAATTGTGTTAAAAAACTTTAATAAATATATTTTTATTTTAAAAAAGGAGGAAGTATCACATGTCAGGATGATCTTCTTGGGGTCAAAATGAGCCAATAAACTGGATGACAGCAATTGTTGATTAACTTTATTGAAGGCCTCCACCTGTGACACTTCTCAGGACTTTTATTGGTACTTTCACAGCAGTGTATGCAAGGGGGTCAGCAAGGAGGCCAAATTCGCACTAAAGTTTCTTTAAAGACCCAGGAGGCCCTTGTAAGTGAATAAACGCGAGTTTATTGTAGTCATAGAAAATGGCCTCCACATGGGGTACACACAATCAATCCCCGTCGTGACTATCAGAATGCCAGTCCATGTCCGGGCCAGCTGTTGTATGGTCCTGTAACAAGCCCCAGGTGTGCACACCTGTGGGAAAGCTCGTCTAATTCAAGCTGAAGATAGGCATGCCTCATATCCAACTTAGTTATTTCTGGGCACCTGCTAACTTGGCATACAGGTCTTCGATCCGAGGCATGGGGTACCTGTCTAGATTGGAAATGATGCGCAATCAATTACTCTCAAGACAAGGTGAGTCATAACTAATAGGCTTTAATCTGCTAGAACTCTTCCCCAGCAGCTTCGATACAGAAAGTGAAGGCTGCTGGGACGGCATTGGTTCTTATACTCTGCCGCTCAGGGCGGAGCTATGTACATCAGCCAATGGTAGACTCCTGGGTCTAACCAATGGTCATCCACCTCTCAGGTACTGCAATACCTGGTATTACCACATTCACCCCCTGTTAAAAAGGAGCCTGGCGGGGTGATGGCCAGCGTTAATAGTCGCCTTTCGCATGGTATGACCAGGTATGGAGGTACCGTGATGTCGAGGGGAATAACAAAGTGTTCATGGTGCAGCAATCAGTCGATCGGGTGGGGGCAATGGTGCGGGTGTGCGTGGGGCTCCGGCGGGCGCCAGGTCCTGAAGGGAGACCGTGTCTTGGCGGCCGTCAGGGAACGCTACGTAGGCGTACTGGGGGTTGGCGTGCAGCAGGTGGACCCCCTCGACCAACGGGTCCGACCTGTGCGCCCTCACATGTTTCCGAAGCAGGATGGGTGCGGGTGTCGCTAGCCAGGTTGGGAGCGAGGTCCCGGAGGACTTCCTGGGGAAAACAAGGAGACGTTTGTGAGGTGTCTGGTTCGTGGTTGTACAGAGCAGTGACCGGATGGAGTGGAGGGCCACCGGGAAGACTTCCTGCCAGCGGGAGACTGGGAGATTCCTGGACCGTAGGGCCAGCAGGACGGTCTTCCAGACTGCTCCGTTCTCCCTCTCTACCTGCCCGTTTCCCCGGGGGTTGTAACTTGACGCAGTTCGTCACTCATAAAGTAGGACCCCCTAACACTGTGAATGTATGCTGGGAAACCGAACAGTGTAAAGATACCCTGGAGGGCCTTGATGACGGTGGTTGTGGTCATGTCTGGGCAGGGGATGGCGAATGGGAACCGGGAGTACTCATCAATCATGTTCAGGAAGTACATGTTGCAGTCGGTGGAAGGGAGGGGGCCTTTGAAATCCATGCTGAGGCGTTCAAAGGGACGGGAAGCCTTTATCAGGTGCGCCCTCTCTGGGCGGTAGAAGTGCGGTTTGCACGCCGCGCAGATTTGGCAGTCCCTGGTGACTGTCCTGACCTCCTCGATGGAGTAGGGCAGGTTGCGGGTCTTGATAAAATGAAACGAGTGACCCCCGGGTGGCGGAGGTCCTCGTGGAGGGATCGGAGGCGGTCCACTTGTGCGGTGGCACAAGTGCCGCGGGACAGGGCATCAGCAGGCTCGTTCAGCTTTCCGGGACGGTACAAGATCTCGTAATTGTAGGTGGAGAGTTCTATCCTCCACCGCAAGATCTTGTCGTTCTTAATCTCAATACCAGTTTGGAGATGATCATATGTTTGTTCGCTAATGATGGAGAAAGCAGCTTCTGTGGCCACCTCAATTTTCAATGGATGACCGTTTACTTGCAGTTCACCATTATTGGAGCGACCTTGGTCGAGATGATGCATTGTCCAGTTTCTGGAAGTGGGTATACCTGCTTGTACTGGCCTTAGGCTCTTCCATGAGTAGCATACATTTTGCCTATCCCTACAGCTTTGTCATGGCTGTGCCCTTTGGCAATGCTTACCATAGTCCATCGTCTGACATCTGCAAACTTCCAGAGCAGCTTCCCTAGCATCCTTGAGGCTGTCTTGACATTTCCTTGAATGTCTGATGATGTGAGTTGAGCTCCAATTTTGTAATGGCCTATTTGGCATCTTAACTTACTCAGGCACCTTCAGTTGAGGAATGGTCAATTTTACACAAGGCCCCTCCTAACCAGAGAACAGTGCTGCATGATGCGCATTGTAGTTCCTAAGCCCCTTTTTCTGTACTTTCCAGTGTAGAGTTATTTAAATGTTTTTTAAAAATCCAGATTGAGTTCTGCCAATCATCCTTTTGGAGTTGTCACATTGTTTATTCCGCATTTCAATCTGTCTCACAACATTTCAGTCAGTGTGATCTAAATTCACAATTCTGCCAATTTCCATAATCTGGCCAAACAATTGGTGATGCGTTCCCCTGGGGTTATCCCTGCCATGTTAAAGCGTATAAAGGAGTACAACAGTGGGCTTCGGGTCATAATGGTTTTCACCAAGTCTATTAACTCGTTAAAAGTCTTCAAGTCAGGGACATCTGGGTAGGTCAGACTTTTTATCACGCTGAATGCCGGGGCACTGCATGCTGTCAGCAAGATCACTTTCTGTTTCTCATCTCCCTCATATTATTAGTCTGGAAGAAGTAACACATGCACTCTATGTATTGGGCCCAGTCTTCTCCGCTTATCGAAGAGAGGCATTTCTTTCTTAATGTTTTCAACAACGAAGGTTGCCCGAAGAAAAAAACTTTTTTCCTCCTCATCACCAATGTAATAACCTCACCAAGGCGAGTCTTTCAGCAACGAAACAGGTCACTGCCACGACTTACAACACATAAGTCCAAACCCGGGGGACCTACAGAATACCGGCCCAGGCTAAAGAGGCAGGTTTTAAGCACCCGATGCTCATTCCTCATTGGAGGAATTCCCAATCACTTAATAGAGGAATTCATATTCAAGGAAGTCCATGGAGAAACCTATTGATGTTCCCCCATGTCTTTTGTGGCCAACATAACAGACACATAAAGGGGGTAGTGGGGGGAGGATATAGGTCCACTACATGCAGTACAATGGGAACTGATGGATGTTTACAGGAAGAAGGATGACATTTCACACATATCTTCTTCCCCAAGGCCCAGTTAATATTTAACAAAAAAGGAAAAGGTGGAAACAGGAACATTTGAACTATTTTGGGGAAATTATTGGGACACCGGAACATTTAATGAAAACCAGGGCTGTCTACTAATGGATAATCCAATTTTAGCATTCTCCCGAGGCCCCAGCATAACAGATGCCATACTTGAGTCAATTCGCTTCATTCCATTTGGTATCAAGGAAACAGCTGAAGAAACTGGCTCTGGTGGGGCTTTTAGAGGTATCAACTTATGTCAAATGATTATATGGACCCAGTTGTACTGCTGTTCCCCTCTGTATTCATGTATGCTGAGCCCTTACTTTTTCTTAAGGTGCTGTGCCATTCCTGTGGTTTTGTCGCATTGTTTGTTAAAATATAAAACCTCAATAAATATAATTTTTTAAAAAATGTCCCCATCTTCCGCCTCCACATACAAGTTACTTTCTTGGTATCTAATTAACCTTACTCTTTCCTTAGTTATCTCATACACTTTGTGTATTTATAAAACATCATTGGGTTTTCCTTGATATTACTTGCCAATATATTTTCATGCCCTGTCTTTGCTTTTAAATTTCACCCCTGCACTTTCTATACTTTTCTTGGTTTATGAAGTAT
Source organism: Scyliorhinus torazame (assembly GCF_047496885.1). Lineage (NCBI taxonomy): Eukaryota > Metazoa > Chordata > Chondrichthyes > Carcharhiniformes > Scyliorhinidae > Scyliorhinus > Scyliorhinus torazame. Next base: position 30,219,450 of record NC_092722.1, read on the forward strand.
CGCGCTCTTGGCATCTGACATGACCTTTCTTTTTTTTAACCTTATTCTACTCTGTATTTTTGAGTCCTACCTTTCTTTTTAGGAACATATTTGTTCAAATCCCTCTTTAGCTCCTCCTTGAATGCCCCCCACTGCTCTGACACTGATTCACCTTCAAGTAGCTGTTTCCAGTCCACTTTTGCAAAATCAAGGGTGGAATCATCTGCTCTCTCTGGTGGCAAATTTGGAAGCGGGAAGGGCATTTAATTAGGTGACATGGTAACGTACCTGAACCCGACTATCTTCCCACCTCTGCCAGAATTAAGCTCTTGGTGGTAAAGCCCATGATTGACCTTTCCACCCCACGGCCAATTGAGGTCCTCTAAGTGGCCAATTCAGGACCTTTTAAGGGCCTCATCCTGCCACCCCAGCAGGCAAACCTGTCACTATGGAGCATGCATGCTAGCTAAAACCATGCAACCAGCTTGTCAGCTCCTGGAGAGGTGGCCTCTGACAAAGGCACTTAGTGCCTTATTAAGTTACTGGACCCTTGGGAATGGGGGTATGGGGCTACTGACAGCCTCCTCCTTGGCCTTGCTGCTGACCACCCTACATTCCTCTCTCTACGACAACCACCCTGCGAAACCCCCACAACATTACTTACCTGTAGCTTGGGTTGCTTCACAATCCTGGGACTCTGGTGCTTGCCCTCTAGGCAATAGCCACAGCTTCCCCAGCGTGGCTGCCGAGCACAAGAGCTGCCAGCTTTTGATTGGCCAGCAGCTCTGAGTAGGTAAGCCTTCTACTTTGGGTTCTTGATTCCAGGGGAAGACTGACTGGCTTGTGGTTCAGCGGGTCTCTCATCAGCTCTCCATTAGCAGGCAAAACTCCCAATGCATGAAGAAGATACCGCCCATCCATATTTTAGTTTAGGTTTTCTCCACGGTTGTCTTGTAATCAACAGCAAGACCCCTCAAATAGCAATGAGAGAAATAGCTGTAGTTCTGTTTTCTCAGAATCTGTTTTTGGTTAAGCGATGAGTGTTGGCCAGCTCACTGAGAGAACTTCCTGCTTTTCTTCTGACAAAATGTTGCAAACGTTTGCAACTGAAATTGGTCTTGGGAAGATGATAGCAGATTAGCACCTTGTTTCACACATTTTCCTTTCCACTGAAGTAAATGGCAAACAAAATTAAGTGGGGTGTAAACAGACGTAAAGGGTATAGTATTTTGCCATGCAAAGGTCTCAAGGTCATGCAGTTTCAAAACCATCCTAGTGTGAGGTGCAGTCAGTCAGGAAATTCTGTCAACATTGTGTGCTTTGTATTGAGAAAGTTAGATGACTGATCAAGGATCACAGTGCAAGGCTGTAACCCAATTTGAAATAATAGAAGATGAAGCAAATGAAGAAGAAGTGGTGAAGTGAATTGTAAAAGCCTGTTTATTACAGGAGAATACCCCAGTGATCTACGATCTTGGGGTCAGGTGTCTCATCCTTCGTAATGCAACCCAGACAAAATTATCTCTTCAGTTGTCTTGAAAACATAAAATGAGATTATTGAAGAATGGAGAAAAACTACAGAGTGAGATCCTGCAAAGATTATTACTGGTAAAGGTCACAGAGGGTGTATGTGATTGCAGAGAATTCAAAACAATGACATTGAAAGGACTGTGAAAGGTTAAAAATAGTAGTACTAGGAGGTGGGAGGGGTCAGAAGCAGTGTGTTGATGTAAAACACCAAGCCTAGCATGCTGAGATTTTCTTGAAATTATGTGGACAATCAGGTTTCTGAAGCTGACATTCCTCAGAAGAGAAGCACGCATTACGAGCAGAGGCTGCTGGGACAGAAACAATGAAAATATTCATTGGTTGTCTGGGTGTGTCTGAATTAACAAGGGTGTGTATGGCAGGAACCTATCAATCTGACGTTTTAACAGATGCACCTTGTATAAAATGCAATTTATGGCATGTTTGTTCTAAATCCAGCTTTTTCTCTTTGTTTCTCCACTTTGCTAAAGCTGCTGAATTTTGTGTTCCTCTGCTGAATTTTGTGTTTCCAGGTACCTCCTGTAGCTCACTCAAGCTGGTTTAGCACAGTGGTCTGGTTTAGCACAGTGGGCTAAATAGGTGGCTTGTAAAGCAGAACAAGGTCAGCAGCGTGGGTTCAATTCCCATACCAGCCTCCCCGAACAGGCGCCGGAATGTGGTGACGAGGGGCTTTTCACAGTAACTTCATTTGAAGCCTACTTGTGACAATAGGCGATTTTCATTTAATTTTTCAAGTGACATTCTTCATGTGGTAGGCTTTTCTACCATGGTGAGCATCACAGTTGATTCCATTCATACTCTGTCAATCAATATCCATACACAGTCACTTTCTGACACATAGTGACTTGGGTAGGTAATGCTGGCTGACTTTCCCTCCACTCACCCCAGGAATCTGATGCTAACTGTGTCAACCTAATACTACTTCAACTCAGAATAGCTAACTGCACACAAACAAATCTTTTTTTTGAAAACGTATTTTCGTAGTCTGGCCATCGCCGGTGAGACCAACATTAATTGGCCATTTAAATCACCAGCTGCCTCCATTGACTTCCAATGTTTGAACTCTAGCTGCGTGAATCCCAGAGTGCATAGAGCAGACCAGGTAAGAGGAAGTCTAAACTTAGTGGATTCTTTGGAAAGCCAGGCCCTTTGCAGAGGTAAGGATTTCCTTTGGATTTGGTCCTGGAATTCTTTGTGAGAAGTAAAATTCCTTTTGGGATTGATAGAGTTAAGCATGATTATGTGCTATTTATGCAGAAGAGCATTGGAACTGTCCAGCTGTCAAGGAACTTTCCTGTTGTCAAGGAACTGTCCAACTGTAAAGGAAATGGCAAGCTGTCAAGGAAATGTCACGAGCTGTCAAGGCAGTGTCAAAGCTGCTCAGCAAGTGTCCAAGAATACAAGGTGTAAGGGCAAAATGTATTTATTGTGTGGGGCATATGTTGACACTAAGTTGGCATAGGGGCTATGAGGGTCTATGAATTGGGCAAAAGGAATGCGTGGGGGAAGAAGGGCTGGAGGCGTGTGTTTTTTAATTTATTGAAACACAGTACAGAGCACAGAAGCAGGCCTTGTGCCCAGCTGACCCTGCACCAGACAGCCTTTGCATTCTTTCTGGAGATGCCCGCCCGACCTCTATTTCAGCAGTCTTCCCCACTCAACCACACCACTGACCAAAAATCTGAGCAGTGGGCAGATATTCTTAAAGATCAGCAGATATCGGATTCACTGAGCCAGGAAATCTCCTGACTGCACACTCGACCCGGGGATGAAAATCTGGGCTAGGTTAATGTTTCAGGTCAATGATCTTTCATCAGAACTGTTTCTCTCTCCAAAAGCTGCTAGACCTGCTGAGTATTTCCAGTATTTTCTGTTTTTATTTTTATTTGTTCATCCTTAGTTGCTCCAGAGAAGGTGATGGTGAACTGCCCTCATGAAATACTGCTGGTGAAGATGCTCCCCTCTGTGCTGTTAGCTGAGGATATCCTAGATCTTGACCCAACGATGATGAAGGAACAGCAATCTATGTGCCATACAAGATAATGTGTGACCTGGTGGGGAACTTGGTGATGAAGACATTTGAATGCTCCTGCTGCTCCTTTTCTTCAGCTGCCAGTATGGAGATGCCCATGAAGAAGCCATGGTGAATGGCTTCAGTGAATCCTACAGATAGTACACACTGGTGAAAATAAGTTGAATTTCAATTTCCTGTCCATTCCCAAATCCCACTCCACTCTGCCAAATTTTGGTCCCCCATCACAGCCTAACTTTCACATTTGTATTCTAAGCAAATAGTATTCAAAGCACAATAATCAGTGAATATTCAAATATAGTATGCATATAACATTGACAAACTAAAAATATCCATAATGGACTAATTACTCCTCTTAGTCTTCTGATTTAGTTCATGGGAGTAGAATATGCCTTGATTTCCATGTAAAAGAAAATTGGGTGTGGTCTAAGTTTTCGATGCGTTCTCACTTGTTATGGGCTGCTGCCCATGATGAATTTCACTCCCTATGTGTCTGCCTGTCAAAATCCTTGACATTAGTGTTGAGTTCCTCCAGTACAAATTTCTTGAATAAGACTAATTTAGGATCACTGCAGAAACCATCTTTTGGTTATTTTCCAACATATCAAATGAAACAATATCCGTGCAACTTTCTGTTTAAAACCAGACATTGACGGGGCTATTTTGGAAGAGGAAAAGGCACCGCTGGAAGGGATCAAGGCAAAGTGGGAGGAAGAGTTGGAGAGGGTATGGAGGAGGGGTTCTGGTGTGAGGTGCTCCGGAGGGTGAACGGCTCCACCTCGTGTGCGAGGTGGGGGCTGATACAGCTGAAGGTGGCACATAGAGCACACCTCACAAAGGCAAAGATGAGCCGGCTCTTTGAGGGCGTAGATGATGTATGTGAACATTACGGGGTGTGCACCGCAAACCACGTTCATGTGTTTTGGTCCTGTCCAAAGCTGGAGGATTTCTGGAAGGAGGATTTTAGGGTAATCTCTAAAGTGGTGCACATGAAACTGGACCAGGGCCTTTGGAAGGCCATGGCCGGGATGCACCAACATCGCTGCCAAGTGTTGACACCTGCGTCAAAAGCGGCGCGAGTCACAAGCGGCGCGAGTCACACCAGCGTCAACGGGCCTCCAGGCCCAGTAATTCTCTTCTTCGGGGGCTAGAATGGCGCTGGAGTGCTGTGCGCTGCTCCGGCGCTGGAGGCTGGCCCTACACAGCGGCGTGGGTCCGTGCATGCGCGCTACGGCCGTCCTGAGTCTGCGCATGCGCACCATGGCCGTCTCCACGCCAGCGCATGCGCATGGTTGCCGTCTCCGCGCCGGCCCCCGGGCAACATGGCGGAGCCCTAGAGGGGTCCGGCGCGGAGGAACATAGGTCCTCCCGAAATGAGCATGCCCGCTGATCGGTAGCCCCAGATCGCGGGCCTGGCCACTGTGGAGCCCCCCCCCCCCCCCCCCCGGAGTCGGATTCCCCTCACCGCCCCCCCACCAGGAAGGCCCCCGCAGTCAGAACGGCGAGGTCCCGCTGGGTGGGACCATATGTAAACTACGCTGGCGGCACTCGGCGGGCACTCGGCCCGTCGAGCGTGGAGAATCACCGCAGGAGCCACTTTCAACGGCCCCCAACCAGCCCCGCGGTGACTGCGCCGGTCGCTGGAGAATCAGCGGCCCTGTGTCGGAGCGGCGTGGTGGGATTCGTGCGCACCTCCTGGCGATTCTCCGACCCGGCATGGACTCAGAGAATCCCAGCCCATATTTGGGGTGTCGGACCAGACGGGTTTGGAAACGGGTGCGGAGGCAGATGTTGTAGCCTTCGCCTCGTTGATCGCCCGAAGGGATGGAGATCACCTCTCCACCCTGTGCCCTGGCGTGGCGGGGGGACCTGCTGGAATTCGTGACTCTTGAGAAGGTCAAATTAAAAAAATATATGTATATGTTTATTCAAAGTTTATCCAACAGAAATTTTTAACCAATTAACCCCCCCCCCCCCCCACCCCCCCGTAACAGAAAAGAAAAAGAGGAAAGAACACAACAGAACATAAAAATATCAATCAAACATAATACAGAACTTATACAATGGGTTTCTCCCGCACATATTAACCCTCCCATATGCTTTTTTTTACAAATACCCCGAGGAAAACCCCCTCCCCCGCCCACCCAAATACCCCCCCCCCCCTCCTGAAAGAGGGGCTTCCTGAGCACCTCCCACATCTGTCCTCCACCCCAAAGAACCTACTCAGCCTCGCCCCTGTCATATGCGGTCTGTGAATAACCTTAAACTGTATCAGGCTGAGCCTGGCACATGAGGAAGAGGAATTAACCCTACTCAGGGCATCAGCCCACAGACCCACTTCAATCTCCTCCCCCAACTCCTCCTCCCACTTGCTCTTCAGCTCCTCTACCGAAGCCTCTTCCTCTTCTTTCATCTCCTGATATATCGCCAAAACCTTGCCTTCTCCGACCCGTACATCCAAAATCACCCTGTCCTGAATCCCCTGTACCGAGAGCAGCGGGAATTCCCTCACCTGCCACCTCACAAACGCCCTCACTTGCATATACCTGAACGCATTTCCCAGGGGTAACCCAAACTTCTCCTCCAGCGCCCCTAGGCTCGCAAACATCCCGTCAAAAAACAGGTCCCCCATCCTTCTGATCCCTGCCCGATGCCAGCTCCGAAACCCCCCATCCATCCTTCCTGGGATGAACCGATGGTTCTCCCGCATCGGGGACCACACCGAGGCTCCCATCTCACCCCTATGTCGTCTCCACTGCCCCCAGATCTTTAGCGTTGCCGCCACCACCGGACTCGTGGTGTACCTTGTCGGCGAGAGCGGCAGCGGTGCCGTCACCAGCGCCCTCAGGCTCGTTCCTTTGCAGGACGCCATCTCCAACCTCTTCCATGCCGCCCCCTCTCCCTTACGGATCATCGTCACGTTGGCTGCCCAATAATAGCCACCCAGATTCGGCAACGCCAGCCCTCCTCTATCCCTACTACGCTCCAGAAACCCCCTCCTTACCCTCGGGGTCTTGTTTGCCCACACAAACCCCATGATGCTCCTACCTACCCGCTTAAAAAAGGCCTTGGTAATCATAACAGGAAGGCACTGGAACACAAAAAGAAACCTCGGGAGGACCATCATTTTAATCGACTGTACCCTGCCCGCTAGCGAGAGTGGCAACACATCCCATCTTTTGAAGTCCTCCTCCATCTGCTCCAGCAGCACGTCAAATTAAGTTTGTGCAGGGCCCCCCAGCTCCTAGCTACCTGGATCCCCATGTACCAAAAGCTCCTTTCCGCCCTCCTCATCGGTAGGTCGTCTATCCCTCTTCCCTGGTCCCCTGGATGCACCACAAAGAGCTCACTTTTCCCTACATTGTGCTTATAGCCCGAGAAGTCCCCAAACTCCTTTCGGATCCGCATGACCTCCACCATCCCCTCCACTGGAACTGCCATACAGCAACAGGTCGTCCGCATACAGCGACACCCGATGCTCCTTTCCCCCTCGAACCACCCCACTCCATTTCCTGGACTCCCTTAATGCCATGGCCAAAGGCTCAATTGCTAATGCAAACAACAGGGGGGACAGGGGGCACCCCTGCCTCGTCCCTCGATACAGCCGAAAATACTCCGACCTCCGTCGATTCGTAGCCACACTCGCCACTGGGGCTCTATAAAGGAGCTTAACCCAACTGATAAACCCCTCCCCAAACCCAAACCTCCGCAACACTTCCCAGAGATACTCCCACTCCACCCGGTCAAAGGCCTTCTCCGCGTCCATAGCTGCCACTATCTCCGCCTCTCCCTCCACCGATGGCATCATAATCACGTTTAGGAGCCTCCGCACATTGGTGTTTAGCTGCCTGCCCTTTACAAATTCCGTCTGGTCCTCATGAATCACCCCCGGGACACAATCCTCAATTCTCGTAGCCAGCACTTTTGCCAGCAACTTAACATCCACATTGAGGAGCGAAATCGGCCTATACGACCCACATTGCAGTGGGTCCTTGTTCCGCTTCAAGATCAGAGATATCAGCGCCCCAGACATTGTCGGGGGCAGGGTCCCCCCCTCCCTTGCCTCATTGAAAGTCCTCACTAGCAACGGGGCTAACAGGTCCGCATACTTCCTGTAAAACTCAACCGGGAACCCATCTGGCCCCGGGGCCTTCCCCGCCTGCATGCTCCCCAGTCCTTTAACCAGCTCCTCCAACCCAATTGGCGCCCCCAAACCAGCCACCTCCTGCTCCTCCACCCTCGGGAGCCTCAGTTGATCTAGAAATCCTTGCATCCCCTCTTCTCCCGCTGGGGGCTGAGATCTGTACAGCTCCTCATAAAAGTCCTTAAATGGCTCATTTACTTTCACCGCAACCCGCACCGAAGTTCCCCTGCTATCCTTGACTCCACCTATCTCCCTCTCTGCCATCCTCTTACGGAGCTGATGTGCCAGCATCCAGCTCGCCTTGTCCCCATACTCGTACATCGCCCCGTGCTTTCCTCCACTGTGCCTCTGCCTTCCCCGTGGTCAACAGGTCGAATTCCGTCTGGAGACTTTGTCGCTTCCTCAGTCCCTCCTCGGGGGCCTCTGCATATCTCCTGTCCACCCTTAGGATCTCCCCCACTAACCTCTCCCTTTCCCTGCCCTCTCCCTGTGAGCCCTGATGGAGATTAACTCTCCCCTGACCACCGCCTTCAGCGCCTCCCATACTACCCCCACCTGCACCTTTCATCTTTCAAAGCTGGGGGTAGGGGGACTGTGTGTGTTAATGGTGATTATGGGTGATTCCTGATTCCTTTTTGTTATTTGTTTATGTTAACTTGCGGGCTAATGTTTGGTGGGAGGGTGTGATTGTTGTTATTAATATGGGGCTTGTTATTAATATAGGACATTGCATTCGTTACTGATTATTATTTATTGGTGGTGGGTGTAAATTTGGGAGAAAATGTGAAAAAGGAGCAGAATAAAAATATTTTTAAAAAATAAATAAAACCAGACATTGGTGCAATAGATCAAATAATATTTTTGGGTTAAATTCATGTCCTGTCACAATAATGAGAAAGGTTCATATTGTTAAAGTAGTAGAGAATTTAATCTATGTCCTTTAACACATTCATTGCAATTATTGCACAATATTATTTACATTTAAACACAGGAGACAATCTTCACAAAATGCAAATCTTCATTCACTGGATACCAGAAGAGAGACAATGACTTAACGTGTATGTGACAGGGTGCCCACATCCCATGAATGAATAAAAATATATATATATATTAAGGTGTTTAACATCATTGAAAATGGACAAATGATCAGGCCCAGATTAGTTTTAAAATTCATTCACAGGAAGTGGACATCGCTGATTAGGCCAGCATTTATTGCCCATCCCTAACTGGCTCAAAGAGAGCAGAGGAGGGCTCTGATGGAGGGACCGGGGAGGTGATGGAACATGAGGGTACTGAAGAGTTCTTGCAGTCTTCACCCTTCTAAGTTACCTCCACAGCTTTGGGCTAGCCTTCAGGTGGGGTTGATGGAGCTGGATTCTGGTGCACAGAGTCGTTCAATCCAGCAACCATTGAGCCAACAATAAGGTCGTCCTGTTAAGCATACATTGATTCTCATGTATTCTGTGGATGTCATACTCCGTGCGGACTGCTCCAGGCTACTCCAGGAAGGCCTGCACCCATTCGAGGCCAAGACGCTGCTCTTGCATTCAGTCCAAGTGTTGCTGCATGAGATTCCACAAGATAGCCAAATCTCTCATGGTCACATTTCATGTGGCTGAGTCCCTGGTATAATGTGGAGCTCATGAAGGCAATGGACTCCTCCATTTCTAGTCCAAGAGCTCCGACTGCCTGAGGGAATTCCACCAGATATCCACACATCTGCTTCCGATTGGACAAATATGCTGCCCCTAAAGCTGACTACTGAGGTTCCATGTTCCTGCCCACTGGAGCATCAATGTGACTTTCCCCCCTACTGCAAGGGGGAATGTGTTTAGATGTCTCTGACATATCCTCCAACACTCACATGCGGTGACTTTTACCCTGTATCACTGACCCGAAACATGCGCTACATCCATTCAAAATGGTTGTATCTGAGTTGGCAAGATATGGGCTAGTACGATGTGATGCTGCCTCCTCGGACATCTCTTTCTCCTCCTGATTACAAGGGCTGATATGGAACCGGGAGGAGAGCCAGCAAGCTGGAAGCTGCGTGTGACACAAAATAAAGGTTCAGGTATCGCCCTTCTCATAGTGAAAGCACGCTCAGGTGTACACCACTGCCTTAATCGTGCCACCGCTGCTCCCATGACTCAACCCCATCATAGCACTCCCTTTCATGCGCACATCCCATTGTCCTCAGTGGAGTGACAACATGACCTCCACCATTACTACCATATACCAAGGCAATCTGACACCTTCTTTATCACCTGCTCCTGGAGATTTGCCATCACCAACATCCAGCAGCTCTGATGCCCTGGTGATATCCATGGGGTGCACAGGCCTCAGGTAGGGCCTGTGCCCTCTCACATTTGCTGCCTTTTTGTTCTGCAAACACATGAATTTCTATCACCCTCGTACACAGCTCATGCACCGAGCTCATGCTCTTCAATGCATCTGTGCATCAGTCTGCCCATTCACATCTATTTTGCATGCAGCAAAATTGCATGCTTACACAATCCTCTGCTTCAGTATTGAGGACTGTATGTGCCATGTTCTGCGCTTTATCTACTGCATGCAGATGTGACCTTTCCTTGAATCTGTGTCCACGAGCCAAGTAACTCACCTTGTCAGAATGCAAAAGGTCACGGAACCTTTTGCAGCACTGGATCCACAATCTTCTGTGGTTGCTGGTGGTACTCACTGCTGTGACAATCTGAACCCATGTTTTCTTGCTCATAGTTGGTGGTTTTCAATGATTAGCTGGGTAAATAATGTTACTTCACCATTGCACCTCCTCTCCCAGGACCACCAAGCCGCAGATGGAAGAAAGTGGGGCAGCTGGCCTCATCCCTTGAGATGTGCCTGATCTGTGTGATATTCTATGAATTCAAAATTAATTAGTTAATGAAAATGTAAGGCAAGAAGGGTCATGAGTAATTCAAAATAAATTACTATAATTCACTTTTGCGTGCTTACATGCACCAACTATGCGTATCATCTCATCTATAAGTACTCTTAATGGTGTGGTTGAGAGAAGGGCTCTGTACATACACTTGGTGCCGTGTATGCTGTGGCTCTAAGGTGACATGCTGTGCTGAAGGTCAATTGACTGCCCTATTGGCTTACTACCTTACTTATTCAGGTACTTATTCCACTATACCGCAAATGTGAAGAACCTGGTCAATAGTTCACAATGTGGGTGCACCCAGAAAGACGAGGAGCAATAGGCCTGATGCGCAATCAATTACTCTCGAGACAAGGTGAGTCATAACTAATAGGCTTTAATCTGCTAGAACTGTTCCCCAGCAGCTTCGATACAGAAAGTGAAGGCTGCTGGGACGGCATTGGTTCTTATACTCCGCCTCTCAGGGCGGAGCTATGTACATCAGCCAGTGGTAGACTCCTGGGTCAAGCCAATGGTCATCCACCTCTCAGGTACCGCAATACCTGGTATTACCACATTCACCCCCTGTTAAAAAGAACCCGGCAGGGTGATGGCCAGCGTTAATGTCGCCTTTCGCATGGTAGGACCAGGTATGGAGGTGCCGTGATGTCGAGGGTAATAGCAAAGTGTTCATGGTGCAGCAATCAGTCAATCGGGTGGCCTGGTCGTCCTTCTGGAGCGTCTGAGCTTCGGCGGTGATCCTGATGGGGGCCCCGGCGGTTGCGACTCCGGGAACGTGGTGTCGTCCTCCCAGGCAGCCTCATCACCCCTAGGTGGCGCTGTTGGGGTGAAGAGTGGGCAGGGGGGAGGGGCGCCTGTAGGGGGCGTCGGTGCTTGTTCGGGCCTAGGTAGGGGCGGTGGGAGTACTGACCCTCCGGTCACGTGCTGCGGGGAGTGTGGGGGTGGGGGCAATGGTGCGGGTGCGCGTGGGGCTTCAGCGGGCGCCAGGTCCCGAAGGGAGACCGTGTCTTGGCGGCCGTCAGGGAACGCTACAGAGGCGTACTGGGGGTTGGCGTGCAGCAGGTGGACCCCCTCGACTAACGGGTCCGACTTGTGCGCCCTCACATGTCTCCGAAGCAGGATGGGTCCGGGTGTCGCTAGCCAGGTTGGGAGCGAGGTCCCAGAGGAGGACATCCTGGGGAAAACAAGGAGACGTTCATGAGGTGTCTGATTTGTGGTAGTACAGAGCAGCGACCGGATGGAGTGAAGGGCCCCCGGGAGGACGTCCTGCCAGTGGGAGACTGGGAGATTCCTAGACCGTAGGGCCAGCACGACGGTCTTCCAGACCGTGCCGTTCTCCCTCTCAACCTGCCCGTTTCCCCGGGGGTTGTACCTGGTCATCCTGCTCGAGGCGATGCCTTTGCTGAGCAGGAATTGACGCAGTTCGTCACTCATAAAGGAGGACCCCCTATCACTGTGAACGTATGCGGGGAAACCGAACAGTGTAAAGATACCCTGGAGGGCCTTGATGACGGTGGTTGTGGTCATGTCTGGGCAGGGGATGGCGAATGGGAACCGGGAGTACTCATCAATCATGTTCAGGAAGTACATGTTGCGGTCGGTGGAAGGGAGGGGGCCTTTGAAATCCATGCTGAGGCATTCAAAGGGACGGGAAGCCTTTATCAGGTGCGCCCTCTCTGGCCGGTAGAAGTGCGGTTTGCACGCCGCGCAGATTTGGCAGTCCCTGGTGACTGTCCTGACCTCCTCGATGAAGATGGCAGGTTGCAGGTCCTGATAAAATGAAAGAAACGAGTGACCCCCGGGTGGTAGAGGTCCTCGTGGAGGGATCGGAGGCGGTCCACTTGTGCGGTGGCACAAGTGCCGCGGGACAGGGCATCAGGAGGCTCGTTCAGCTTCCCGGGACGGTACAAGATGTCGTAATTGTAGGTGGAGAGTTCTATCCTCCACCGCAAGATCTTGTCGTTCTTAATCTTGCCCCGCTGTGCATTATCGAACATGAACGCAACCGACCGTTGGTCCGTGAGGAGAATGAATCTCCTGCCGGCCAGGTAATGCCTACAGTGTCGCACGGCTTCTACTATGGCCTGTGCCTCCTTTTCGACTGAGATCCGGCGGATTTCGGATGCATGGAGGGTGCGGGAGAAGAAAGCCACGGGCCTGCCCGCTTGGTTGAGGGTGGCCGCCAGAGCTATGTCGGACGCATCGCTCTCGACCTGGAAGGGGAGGGACTCGTCGATGGCACGCATCGTGGCTTTTGCAATGTCTGCTTTGATACTGCAGAAGGCCTGGCGGGCCTCCGTCGACAGGGGGAAGGTTGTGGACTGGATCAGGGGTCGAGCCTTGTCTGCGTAATTGGGGACCCACTGTGCATAATAGCTGAAGAAACCAAGGCAGCGCTTTAGGGCCTTGGGGCAGTGAGGGAGGGGGAACTCCATAAGGGGGCGCATGCGCTCAGGGTCAGGGCCTATGACTCCACTTCGCACTACGTAGCCTAGAATGGCTAGACGGTCGGTGCTAAACACGCATTTATCCTTATTGTAAGTCAGATTAAGGATATTCGCGGTCTGGAGAAATTTTCGGAGGTTGGTGTCGTGGTCCTGCTGGTCATGGCCGCAGATGGTGATGTCATCAAGATACGGGAACATCGTGCATAAGCCGTACCGATCAACCATTCGGTCCATCTCACGTTGTAAGACCGAGACCCCATTCGTGACCCCGAAGGGAACCCTTGAAAAGTGATAGAGCCGCCCATCTGCTTCGAAGGCAGTGTACTGGCGGTCACCATTATGGAGGGGTAGCTGGTGGTAGGCAGACTTGAGATCCACCGTGGAGAAAACCTTGTATTGCGCAATCCAGTTTACCAGGTCGGCTATACGGGGGAGAGGGTACGCATCCAGCTGCGTAAACCTGTTGATGGTCTGGCTGTAGTCAATGACCATCCTATGTTTCTCCCCGGTCTTTACCACCACTACTTGAGCCCTCCAGGGGCTGTTGCTCACTTCGATGACCCCTTCCCTCAGCAGCCTTTGGACCTCCGACCTGATAAAGGTCCGGTCCTGGGCACTGTATCGTCTGTTCCTGGTGGCGACGGGTTTGCAATCCGGGGTGAGGTTTGCAAACAGGGAAGGCAGGTCGACCTTAAGGGTCGCGAGGCCGCAGACAGTAAGGGGGGGTATAAGGCCGCCAAATTTAAAAGTCAGGCTTTGCAGATGGCACTGGAAATCCAGCCCAAGGAGGGTGGCTGCGCAGAGGTGCAGCAGTACGTACAGGCGGAAATTGCGGAATTCCCTGCCTTGGACAGTGAGGTTCGCTAGGCAGAACCCCTTTATCTCCACCGTGTGTGACCCGGAGGCCAGGGAGATCCTTTGGTTTACGGGATGAGTGACAAGAAAACAGCGCCTTACCGTGTCGGGGTGAACAAAGCTTTCCGTGCTCCCAGAGTCGATCAAGCACGACGTCACGTGGCCATTGATGGAGATCGTCGTTGTAGCTTTCGCAAGCGTCTGGGGCCGACTCTGGTCCAGAGTCACCGAGGCCAGCTGCAGTAAAGGAGAGTTCTGGTCGGGCAGCATGTAGTCGGCTGTGCTGGGGGCCCGGGGCCCCATCCAAGATGGCGTCAGCCATGGGTCGTACATGGAGTCCGGGGATGCAGAAGAAGGTGACGGCGAGGGACAAAATGGTGGCGTCCAGCGTGGTGGCCGGGGGGCAAAATGGCCGCGCCGGTGGGTCGCACGTGGCCTGAGGATAGGGGGGTGGCGGTGGGCGCTGGACGGCCGGGGCCTGAAAAAGGGGCTGCCGATAGTCGCTGGAGACCGCGGCCACGGCGCGGGCCTGGCAGACCCCGACATAGTGGCCCTTCTTGCCGCACCCTTTGCAGGTGGCGGTGCGGGCCGAGCAGCGTGGGCGGGGATGATTCGCCTGCCCGCAGAAAAAACAGCGTTGTCCGGCGGCGGTAACGGGGCGTCTCGCCGTGCAGGCTTGCGGGGTTAGAGGGAAGGCCTGGGGGGATGCCGCAACGGGGTGCCACGCAGCCCAGAGGGCCACCACGCGTCCGGGAGCAAAAGCCAGTGCGTTGTTATACGTAATGTCCATGGACCCCGCCAGGGCCCGTGCTTCAGTAAGCTCCAGTGTGTCCATTTCTAGGAGCCTTCGGCGGATATCGGGGGAAGTCATACCTGCCACGAAAGCATCCCTGATCAAAAGTTCCGTGTGCTCGTTCCCCGAAACTGGCGGGCAGCCACAGTTTTGGCCCAGCACCAGCAGTGCCCCATAGAAGTCTTCCAGCGTTTCTTCGGGGCTTTGCCTCCTAGTCGCCAGCAGGTGACGGGCGTAGACCTGGTTCACAGGTCTATAATGTCCTTCTAGCAGCTCAATAGCTGCAGCATAATTCTCCGCCTCCTCGATCAGAGGGTAGATCCCAGGGCTGACCCGTGAGCGTAGAAGGTGCATCTTTTGTCTTTCCGTGGGGGTGTCGGCGGCCGTGTCAAGGTAGCCCTTAAAACACGCCAGTCAATGTTTGAAGATAGCAGCAGAGTTGTCCGCGTGGGGCTGAGCTGAAGGCACTCCGGTTTGATACGGAGATCCATCCTTTCAACTGAAGTTGTAGCAGATTAAATTGATGCACAATCAATTACTCTTGAGACAAGGTGAGTCATAACTAATAGGCTTTAATCTGCTAGAACTGTTCCCCAGCAGCTTCGATACAGAAAGTGAAGGCTGCTGGGACGGCATCGGTTCTTATACTCCGCCTCTCAGGGTGGAGCTATGTACATCAGCCAATGGTAGACTCCTGGGTCTAGCCAATGGTCATCCACCTCTCAGGTACCGCAATACCTGGTATTACCACAAGGCCAAATGGGTGGGATAATGAGCATGGCAAAGTTGTTCATTCAACCAGAGTCTAGTCAGCTTACTAAACCCCTATATATTATCTGCATCAAGTTGTGGTGGCAAGACAATGCAATCTCCATGGCTGTCACTTAGGAATCCAGTCAGTGGTTTAGTTTTGTACACTTTTCATTAGGAAGTATAAATTACAGTTCTCCTACCAGGGAAAGCCATCATGGGCCATTCATTCTAGGATTATCTAACAGTTGGACAACATTTCCAACTTTGACAAAAGGTCTCCTGTAAGGTTCTGAATGTGCTGCATTCACCAGACTGCAACTGCAAAGGGGTGCTATTTATATGTGCCAAATTTACCCGAGCCACACCGGTCCCATCTCTATACCCTCTCCACTCTGGATTGCACGTCCTGACTCTTATTTCAACCCCCTCATCCCAACTGAAAATTCGACCAGCGGGCAGACATTTTTAAATGTTGTGTTTGCAGAGCTGGGTGATTTCTCGTTTCTGTGCACCTGGTCCAGGGGCAAAATTCTGGGCCAATGTTTTCACTTTTTGGGAAGAGCAAACCGGTGATTATCACATATCGGCGTCCACACCGATGCGCCCTCTAATCCATGTGCTGTCTCCACTGTCCAAACACCCTCAGGGCTGCCACTGCTTGTGGAGTACCGAGCCGGCGAGAACGGCAGTGGTGCCGTCAACAATGCCCCCAAACTTGTGTCCTTACATGAGGCCGACTCCACCCGCTCCCATACCGACCCCTCTCCCACTGCTCAATTCCTGACCATCGCAATATTCGCTGCCCAATAATAGTTAATGAAATTCGGGAGGGCAAACCCCTCATTTGTTCTACCAGCCGCCCCAAATTCAGTTTATGCAGCTGCTCCCACTCACGCGCCACCTGGATACCCAAATATCAAAAGCCCCCTCCCACCACCTTGAACGGCATCTCACCCAGTCTCTTTTCCTGCCCCCTCGCCTGGATCACAAAGATCTCACTCTTACCCATGTTTGTATCCCAACAACCAGCCGAATTCCTCTAATATCCCCATGATCCCTCCAATTCCCCCCAGCGGGTACAGCAGCAGATCATCCGCGTAAAGCGCGACTCTGTGTCCACCCACCCCCCGCACTATCCCCTGCCAGACCATCAACGCTCTCAATGCCAATGCCAAATCAGAATAAATGTAAATTAAACATGAATTGACAGGATACTTCATATGAAAGGATAAATTTCATTTTAGATAATCAATACAACAAAGATACAATTTACAAAACCACAAGCATCCAAATCACTACTTGCAGACATATGGCATTACATGTCTATACACTTCCACAATAATCTGTTTTTTTCAAGCAAGGTGCGATGAACGGTTACTGCCTTATCATCATGTAAGGTGATGTCCCCTTTAAGACCGGGCTTGTAACCCTGGGGACTCCGCCTCTGGCTCCGCCCATCTGGGAGCCATACATAAGGGCTGCCTCATGGTCTGTAACAGTCAGCTCTCGTCTCTAGCTCTAGCATAGTTATTAGTCTAATAAAGCCTTCTTTACAGTTTAATCTCTAAGTGTCATTATTGAGGGTACCTCAATTTATTAGACTAAACTAGATTCAGGATGGACGCAGGCCTAAAACCAGAGAAGCTCAATCTGGAAGCACGAACGCCGGAGGCGAAGGAAATGTTTTAATACTGGCTGCGGTGCTTCGAGGCCTACCTGGACTCCGCAGACTCCCATCCTGGGGCCACGCAAGCTGCGTCTCCTCCACGCCCGGGTGAGTCACTGCATCTCCGCCACACTCGAAAAGGCGACGACTTATGAGGAGGCGATCGAGTTGCTCCGCAAGCGGTTTGTCAAACCCATCAATGAGGTGCACGCCCGGCATCTGCTCTCTACCTGCCGGCAGCGCTTGGGGGAATCACTCGATGAGTTTGTTGAGAAACTCACCGCGCTTGCCAGGGACTGTGACCATCAGGATGTGACAGGGGAAGTCCATATGAACCTGTACATCAGGGACGCTTTCGTGTCCGGCATCCGCTCGACCTACATCCGGCAGCGGCTGCTCGAAAACGGGGCAAAAGACCTCCAGGAGACGCTAACGCTCGCCACCTCGCTGGAGGTGGCCCGACATAACTTGGGTACGTACCCCGCGGACTCTGCCAGCCCCCCACCCCGGACTTCCCCAGACTCAACCGTATTACAGGCCTGCGCCACACGGCGACCCGCCCACCATGGGGGCACACCATGCTACTTCTGCGGGCAGGGCCAGCATCCACGCCCCCGCTGCCCAGCCCGCTCCGCGATCTGCGGTGACTGTGGGAAGGGCATTTTGCGAGGGTCTGCCTGGCCAGACCCAGGGGCCAGAAAAACAAAGAACAGCCGGCCCGAGAATCAGGCTCTCAGGCCCGCAGGCCTCGCGCACCGACCCGACACGCCCTCTTCTGACGCGTCATCAGCCTCGTGTGAATCATGGGAGCGGCCATCTTGTCGGCGGCCATCTTCCCGACCCGACACGCGCAGCCGGCGGCGGCGGCCATTTTACGAGTTTGACTCGGCTGACAACTCCGACTACCCGCGACTGGGTGCGATCAC
Organism: Scyliorhinus torazame; assembly: GCF_047496885.1. NCBI lineage: Eukaryota > Metazoa > Chordata > Chondrichthyes > Carcharhiniformes > Scyliorhinidae > Scyliorhinus > Scyliorhinus torazame. Next base: position 30,237,498 of record NC_092722.1, read on the forward strand.
CCTCGATCAAACTCGGCCAAAACACCTGCAGAATTCCATGATGCAGGTCCAGGTCAACGGGCACGACACTGCATGCCTCTTCGACTCCGGGAGCACGGAGAGCTTTATCCACCCTGAAACGGTAAGGCGCTGCTCCCTACGCACCCATCCCGCATCCCAAACCATAGCCCTCGCATCTGGGTCCCACTCGGTACAAATCACGGGGTACTGTATTGCGGATCTCTCGATCCAGGGTGCCAAATACACCCGTTTCAAATTTTATATCCTCCCTCACCTCTGTGCCCCCCTGCTGCTCAGACTGGATTTCCAGTGCAGCCACCGAAGCCTGACACTGAAGTTCGGCGGACCCTTGCCCCCCCTCACGGTGTGCTGCCTTGGGACACTGAAAGTCGCACCCCCCTCGCTATTCGCTAACCTCACTCCTGACTGTAAGCCCGTCGCTACCAGGAGCCGGCGCTACAGTGCCCAAGATATGGCTTTTATCAAGTCAGAGGTCCAGCGTTTACTGGGAGAGGGGGTCATCGAGACTAGCAACAGCCCTTGGAGAGCGCAAGTGGTGGTAGTCCGGTCCAGGGAGAAGAAACGGATGTTCGTGGATTATAGCCAGACCATAAACCGATTCACGCAGCTTGATGCGGACCCCCTTCCTCGCATCGCGGAAATGGTAAATCGGATCGCCCAATACCGAGTCTTTTCCACGGTCGACCTCAAATCTGCCTACCACCAGCTCCCCATCCGACCAAAAGACCGCCCTTATACTGCCTTCGAAGCAGCCGGCCGGCTCTTCCACTTCCTCAGGGTCCCCTTTGGTGTCACAAATGGGGTCTCCGCCTTTCAAAGGGCGATGGACCAAATGGTGGACCAGTACGGTTTGCGGGCTACATACCCGTACTTGGACAGTGTCACCATCTGCGGCCATGATCAGCAGGACCATGATGCTAACCTCAAAAAGGTCCTCCAGACGGCCCGAGCCCTTAACCTGACCTATAACGAGTGCAAATGTGTTTTCCACACCACCCGGCTGGCCATCCTCGGCTATGTCGCGGAAGACGGGGTCCTAGGTCCCGACCCCGACTGCATGCGCCCCCTTAAGGAACTCCCTCCCCCCACAGCCTCAAGGCCCTCAAACGGTGCTTGGGGCTTTTCTCCTATTACGCCCAGTGGGTCCCCAAGTATGCGGACAAAGCCCACCCACTCCTAAAGACCACCATTTTTCGCCTCTCGGCTGAGGCTCAATTGGCCTTCAACCGCATCAAGGCCGACATCATCAAGGCCGCCATGCACGCGGTGGACGAAACCATCCCTTTCCAGGTCGAGAGCGATGCATCAGACATTGCCCTGGCTGCTACCCTCAATCAAGCAGGCAGACCAGTAGCGTTCTTCTCCCGAACCCTCACCGCCTCCGACACTCTGCAGTCGAAAAGGAGGCACAAGCCATTGTGGAGGCTGTATGGCGCTGGAGACACTACCTAGCCGGTAGGAGGTTTACCCTCGTCACCGACCAACGGTCGGTCGCCTATATGTTCGATAACACGCAACGGGGCAAAATAAAAAACGATAAAATTTTGAGGTGGACGATCGAACTCTCCACCTACTCGTACGATATCAAGTATCGTCCAGGGGAGCTCAACGAGCCCCCAGATGCCCTGTCCCGCGACACATGCGCCAACGCGCAGGAGGACCGCCTGCAAGCCATCCACAATGACCTCTGCCACCGGGGGTTACCCGGCTCGTCCATTTCATCAAGTACCGCAACCTACCTTATTCAACCAAGGAGGTCAAGGCCATGGTCAGGGCCTGCCAAGTCTGTGCGGAGTGCAAACTGCACTTCTACCGGCCAGACAAGGTTTGGCTCGTGAAGGCCTCGGGCCCCTTTGAGCGACTGAGCGTGGACTTCAAGGGGCCCCTCCCGTCCACCAACCGTTATGCCTATTTCCTCACCGTGATCGATGAGTTCTCCTGTTTCCCATTCGCCATTCCCTGCCCCGACATGACCTCAGCCACGGTGATTAAGGCACTGCACAGCATCTTCACCCTGTTCCGTTTCCCCGCTTATATCCACAGCGACCGGGGTACATCGTTCATGAGCGATGAACTGCGTCAGTATCTGCTCAGCAAAGGCATCGCCTCGAGCAGAACGACCAGTTATAACCCGCGGGGAAACGGGCAGGTGGAGAGGGAGAACGCGACAGTGTGGAAGGCTGTCCTTCTGGCCCTGCGGTCGAGAAATCTCCCAACCACCGGCTGGCAGGAGGTCCTACCCGATGCCCTACACTCCATTAGGTCACTCCTCTGCACGGCCACGAATGAGACCCCTCACAACCGATTGTTTCTCTTCCCCAGGAAGTCTACCTCCGGGGTCTCGCTTCCACCTTGGCTGATGGCTCCGGGACCTGTTCTTCTCCGGAGGCACGCGAGAAGCCATAAAACGGACCCCCTAGTTGAAAAGGTCCGACTGCTCCACGCCAACCCCAGTTACGCCTATGTGGAGTACTCCGATGGCAGGCAAGATACGGTTTCCCTCTGGGATCTGGCACCCGCTGGATCCTCCACCACAGACGCCCCTTCCCGCGCCGCTCCCCTGCAGGACCCGTCGCCCCCTACAACACACCCCCTTCCGGCCCTACCACCCGTTGGTGAGCCCCTACCGTGCGACCCCCTTTACACACCCCGCCAGCGCTGGCTCCGCTACCCCCGGCCCTGCCTAGTTCCCCTGCCCCGACCCGGACCGAAGCTCCGACCGCTGTGCTCCCAGATGTGCCCTCAACAGGGACATCCGTGCCTGCCGCACCACCGCCCAAATTGAGGAGGTCGAGGAGGACGATCCGGCCACCGAGACGGATAGACCTATGGTGGCACTTCACCCCCGCCGGACTCCTTTTTAAACAGGGGGTGAATGTGATGAACTGTTACTGCCTTATCATCATGTAAGGTGATGTCCCCTTTAAGACCGGGCTTGTAACCCTGGGGACTCCGCCTCTGGCTCCGCCCATCTGGGAGCCATACATAAGGGCTGCCTCATGGTCTGTAACATTCAGCTCTCGTCTCTAGCTCTAGCATAGTTATTAGTCTAATAAAGCCTTCTTTACAGTTTAATCTCTAAGTGTCATTATTGAGGGTACCTCACAAGGTCCATCAGGAATCCTATCCAACAATATTTTTCACCTTTAAGTTTCATGGGTACGATTATCATCAGCAAGGCACACTTCTAAGAACCCTCTCTTCCTCAGGTCGTGAAGTCCGGATGGATTGGATTGGTTTCTTGTCACATATACCGAGGTACAGTGAAAAGTATTCTTCTGCGTGCAGCTCAAACAGATCATTCCGTACATGAAAAGAAAAATACATGTAGCTTTCTCGAGATCCTTTCCAACTGGCCAACCAATAACATTCCAGTTCACAGTTTGGCAACTTCTGGGGCAACACCCAGCTCTTTAGCATCTCCAAGCTATTCACACAGCTTTCCAGTTCAGGCCTTTTTTACCAACTCATGCAGTGAAATCAAGAGTTCGTGTCTCCTTTGCTGCCAAACAGAAAAGTCGACCTCTTTCTGAAAGTGATTTGCTTCGTCTCCACACAAGACCTCTCTGTGTTCCTCTTTCCGTCTGCTTTCCCTTTATGTCAAGCATCTGACATTGGTTGCTTTCACCCTCCAGTTGCCTGACCCTGAAAATTGTAGCTGGGGTCCCACAAATAGTGAAAGGGTCACCACTAGCTTTCCAGCCTGTTATATGGACCCCCAACGCGAATATAAAATTCAGCTGATAACCCATAAAATCTATTGGATATCACATACTTCATGGCCGGGTTTCTCTGAACCCGCGCCGGGTCGGAGAATCGTGGGGGGGCGCGAGAATCAAGCCATGCCACTCCGAAGCTGGGCTGCCAATTCTCCGACGACTGGAGAATCGGCGGCAATCGCGCCCACGGGGTCACCGCTGCGCCAGTCGGGGGCTGTTGAAAGCAGCCTCTCCGGCGATTCTCCGCGCCTCGACGGGCTGTGTTTGGCCGAGTCCCGCCGGTGTGGGTTACGCATGGTCCTAACCGGCGGGACCACGGAGTTCTGGCTGCGGGGGCAGCCCTGGTGGGGGCAGGGGGATCCGACTCCGGGGGAGGCCTCGACGGTGGCCAGGCCCGCGATAGGGGCCTACTGATCGGCGGGCAGGCTAATTTTGTGGGGGGCCTATGTTCCTCCGCGCCAGGCCCCTGCAGGGCTCCGACGTATTGCCCGGGGGCCGGCGCGGAGACGGCAACCCGCGCGCATACGCAGACCCGCGCAGGCCGTGGCGGCATGCGCGGACCTGCGCCAGCTTTCGAGCGGCGGAGCAGCGGACACCACGCCGGCACCGTTCTAGCCCCCTAGGAAGGGGTGAATGCCTGGGCCTGGAGGCCCTTTGACGCCGGAGTCGCTCCCGCCACTTTTGACTCCGACGTCAGAACTTGGCTGCGGGATCAGAGAATCCCGGCCAGAATCTATGTTATGTAATAACTCAGCATGGACCTTCCGCTGTTAGGAAAATGCACTTTACCCACATTTTTCAACCATTAAAGTTAATGGGTGGAAACAATAGGTGGGATTTACCGCACAACCTGCCAAGGCAGCCCGCCATTGGGCAACAACGGGATCTTTAGGTTCAACCATTGACAATGGAGTTTCCCGTTGAATGCATCCCTCACCGCAAGGAAACCCATGGAAAGGTGTGCTGTCAGCAGGATCTTCCGATCCCACCGGCATGAACGGCCAGAAAGTTCCAGCCAGTGGTTATGGAATACCATATTCACAGCCTAACAATACCTGCTTTGTGCTTGGAAAGACTGTGAATTTATCATCCCATTTCCCATTCCATTCACATACCTCTTCAGTGTACGTAGAACATAGAATATACAGTGCAGAAGGAGGCCATTCGGCCAATCGAGTCTGCACCGACCCACTTTAAGCCCTCACTTCCACCCTATCCCCGTAACCCAATAACCTCTCCTAACCTTTTTGGACATTAAGGGCAATTCAACATGGCCAATCCACCTAACCTGCACGTCTTTGGACTGTGGGAGGAAACCGGAGCAACCGGAGGAAACCGACGCAGACACAGGGAGAACGTGCAGATTCCTCACAGACAGTGACCCAGCAGGGAATCAAACCTGGGACCCTGGTGCTGTGAAGCCACAGTGCTAGCCACTTGCGCTACCGTGCTGTCCAGTGTAGGGTCATGACTTCCAAGCTATATCCTAAGCTGATCTAATCAGGGGCAAGGTCCCCCAGACATGCCCAGAAAGATTTTGAAGATTGAGTTGCAGCAGGATCAATAAATAAAATAACAACAAATAACCTCTCTCACATAATCCAATTTATGTCATTTCTCCTTTTCCTTCTTTGATTTCTTTGAAAATTTATTTTGTAAATAAAATGACTCAGAATTAATTTTACTCCCCAACCTGCCTTCCAACCCCACCACCTGCTCTTGTCAGGAGAAATGTTTTCTTCTTTAACACCCAGGGCCGGATTCTCTGTTCCTTAGACCAACGGCATGATTCTTCGGAAAGATTTTGAAGTGTGGCAGCAAGCAGGAACTGCAGCGAGCTTCCCGGCGCTCGGCCCAGCAAAGCGGCAACGCTATTTAACATTAATTGGTCCACTTAATGAGGCCCCACGGTCTTCTCGCCGCAAACGAAGGTTCGGTAGCCGATTCGCTGGGACTGCGCCGGCCAGCCCCACCAACCCACTAACAAGGTCAAGCAGCAGTTGCACAGCGAATCCTACTCAGCTCGTAACTATGGCGCAGAGACGACCAGCCCCAAGATTCGGGGATGCAGACCTGGGGAGGCTCCTTAATGCGGTGGAGGCCAGGAAGGATGTCCTGTTCCCCAGAAGGTCTTGGAGGGTGAGCCACAGGGCAGCCAGTGCCACCTGAGATGAGGTGGCAGCGGCTGTGAGGTCGGGTAGTATGGCCAGGAGGACTGGCCTCCATTTCTGTAAGGTCAATGAACTACACTGGCAGCGTGGCTTATTTGACACCAACTGCCTCCAACCCCCCCACCCGAGACCATTCCGCCCCCACGCGAGCATCCACACCCCAACCTTCCATGCAGCCCCCAAACCTCCTTTCATCCCCCCCCCCCTTAAACCCCCTCAACTGTTCCTTCACACCACCTCCCCCCTCACCACTGTGAACCACGCTATCCACCCATTGCCAGGAGACGGCCCAGACTGGCAGAGGGGTGCTGGATATACAAATCCTCACCACCTTTGAGGAACGAGCCCTGAAGGTGACGGGGTGGCCGAGGACAGACAATTCACCAATGCGGAGGTTGCAGGCGCTGCAGAGTGAGGATCCACCGGGCCCCACCCGGAGGACCTGTCACACGTGAATTGTTATTGCCATACTCACTGAGCCATCCCTCTAACTGACCACATGTCCATTCTTCTGCAGGTCGTCCAACCAAAGGCGCCAACCCATCCCGGGAGGTCCATCCCCTGCTCCCTCCCCACTCCCCCCCCCCCCCCCCCCCGCCCAGCCAGTGTCAGGCCTCTGCATCTCCTACTTCCTGTGTCTCCTTCATCAGCCACGGCGCCTGTTTCCCGATTTTGAAAAGCACAAGTGAACTTTGTCACCCGGAATTCCCCCAGAGGATAACGAGGGCCCTGGAGAATACCGGGTCAGGCCTGCTAATTATATGCGAATGGCGTTTACTGTACGTACAGAGTGGAATGCATTGATGCCGTTGTCAAAACACTGGAGAATTGTGATTTTGCATGAACCCAGCACCCACCACGATTTCAGCATCAAGACCAGTTCGCCAACTAATCGCCTTTCCCGATTTTGCTGTCGGCCGAAAGAGAATCCCGCCCCCAATTCGTTTTCTCGTTATGTTTTCCCTAACGTCTGCTGTAGATCATGTGTAACACTTATCTATCACTGCTCAGGCATGCTGCTGTTATTCTCTGACACTCAGTTATTTTCCTAACTGCAATTCTATGCAAAGCAGGTAATCCCCTGGACAGGAAATGAGTGAACTAAAGTTTTAATAAGGATGTTTTGTATGTTTGACTTTTAAAATAATTCTGAAATCCAACCCATTCAGCAGTGCTGTTATATCTGACTCAGCCCAACTTGGCAAATGAGTAAAATTATTCAGGACTTTAGTCAGTTGGGACAAGATAAGGTGGCACTTTAACTGATATCTAACGAGGAATAGGGAGAGCCTTAACCAAGAGAGTGGGATATCATGAGGGAGTATGATTGGGACAGGAACTGGCAGTGGGAGAAAGGGGTCATTGGGAGTACAATGGAATTGGGTAGGAATGGGAAAAGGAGCCAGATTTCATGTGTGAGGGAGAGGAAATGGGATTAGGAGAGGAACTGGGAGAAGTGTTGGAGGAGGAATAATATAAAAGCAGTATTTAGTCAGCATCTTCAGGTGAGGAGTGGAGCTGAACCCCAGTGATAGTCAGCACCTTTAGGAGAGGAGGGGAGCTGAACCTCAGTGAGAGTCAGCACCTTCAGGAGATGAGTGGAGCTGAACCCCAGTGAGAGTCAGCACTTTCAGGAGAGGAGGGGGAGCTGAACCCCAGTGAGAGTCAGCACCTTCAGGAGAGGTGGGGAGCTGAACGCCAATGAGAGTCAGCACCTTCAGGAAAGGAGTGGAGAAGAAAGGAAGCTATTTGTCATCTGTGAATTCACAACTTTATTTCAGGCAGCAGCTGGTAAACTAAACACAGAGTAGCCCTGAGGCAGTTTGTTTCTCTGTCCTATTGTGTTATGCTTCTTCATGTAGCATAAGCTGCTTCCTTGATGTATACTCTGCCAAAGAAAGGTTCAGACTTGCAGGTAGGTTGAACACATTTATTGAACTGTTAACAATTCTCCTACTTGAGTTCGACTCTCCTGCTGATCTTGCTATAGAAACTCAAACTAACTAACCAGTCTGCTCTAATCCATGCGGTGGGTGTGATGCTTCCTGATCTGCCCCTGTGCTTCTCACTGAGTGTCGTCAGTGGAAAAGAGAAAGAGCATGTGTGCCCTGTCCTTTTATATGGGTAGCCCCCTTGTGGTAGTGTCACCTCTGGGTGTCTTGACTGCCCATTGGCCGTGTCCTATCTTACTGACTATTGGTTGAATGTCTGTGTGTCATGATGTCTCTAGTGCTCCCTCTAGTGTTTACTCAGTCTTAGTGTATCTACATTAACCCCTTGTGTATTTAGAGTGATGCATATCACCACATCCCCCCCTTTTTTCGTGTTACATATTTTCTGTACTTTGTTTAAGAAAATTGAACAAAATAGGTAGATAAGTGATGACATGTACAAGTCATGATGACAGTGATGATTATACAATACCAAATAATATGTATGAGTCCAAAGTTCATGAATTAATATGGTCGAGTGGCTTTCTTGTGCTATTACAGAAATGTCGATGTTGATGTTGTCATTCCCTTGTGAACGCCGTCAGTGTCCCTGTGCTTAAGGAACCAAGAAGTGGTCAAATCACTTTGTTGTCTGATTTGGACTTTTTCTTTTTCGATGCTTGTGGTAGCGATGTAGTATGTAATCTGCGTCGTCCGACCTGGACTGTTTCTTGTGATTGTGATATTGATGCCGTATGTCAGCTGCCTTGAAAGCTGGTTTTCTTGTTCGCAGTGGAGCAAACTCATCTGCCTTGAAGGCTGGTTTGCTTGTTTGTAGTGGAACAAACTTGAACCGGTGAGATTTGCTTTCATGCCATGGTATGGCTGTACTCATGCCAGTGTTAGGAGCTGTGCTGTTACATTGTCCTGCATTTGCAGAGTTGTACCATATCGTACCAGTCTTTGTTCCAGTATTGTTGTCTTTGTCCCAGTATTGTTGTCTTTGTCGTGCTTGTTGTTGACATTGGTGCCTTTGGTACGCTTCTTGGTGTTAGTGTTGTTGATTTTGTAGGTTTTGTTGTTGTGCTTGTTGCGCTCAATGACCACACCGAGTGGAGTATTCGAGTCCTTCACAAAGTTACTTGTGTCAGTGTCCTTTGTGGCATCTGCTGTTTCATTGAGCATGCCGTCTCTGATTCCTCGGCGCTCCCCATCAGGAGTCATGTCCGGTTCACTTGAATCATCTTTGGCTTGTTGATGCTCCCTGTCTGGAGTCCTTTCTGGTTCACCTGAATCAGCTTTGGTTTCTTGACACTCCCCGTCCGGAGTCAGTTCAGGTTCACTTGAATCATCAATCTCTAGGGCAGCACGGTAGCATTGTGGATAGCACAATTGCTTCACAGCTCCAGGGTCCCAGGTTCGATTCCGGCTTGGGTCACTGTCTGTGCGGAGTCTGCACATCCTCCCCGTGTGTGCGTGGGTTTCCTCCGGGTGCTCCGGTTTCGTCCCATAGTCCAAAGATGTGCAGGTTAGGTGGACTGGCCATGATAAATTGCCCTTAGTGTCCAAAATTGCCCTCAATGTTGGATGGGGTTACTTGGTTATGGGGATAGGGTGGAGGTGTTGACCTTGGGTAGAGTGCTCGTTCCAAGAGCCGGTGCAGACTCGATGGGCCAATTGGCCTCCTTCTGCACTGTAAATTCTATGATAATCTATGATATGATATGATAATCTGAGGTGTCACTTGAATCATCTGAGGTGTCTTGATGCTCCCAGTCCGGAGTCAAAACGTTCAGGAATGCATTTTCTTGTGGAGAAGCTCGAGTGGATGAGGTTTGAATTAACGTGGTGTCACTGGAGTCACAAGTACCCTCACTTTGATCGTCGAGTGCCTCTGTACATACTAGCTGAGATCTGTCTTCTCGCTGAGATGTTGCACATCATGTATGGGAATTGTGATGCCTTCGTCACTTGTCGCACATACAGTGTGTAGACCTTCAGTGTCTTCTTGCTGGTTAAATGAGCTGGGTAGACTGTCAGAGTCTTCTTCTGGTGGCTCAAATAATCTGGGTAGACTGTCATAGTCTTTTTGTTGTTCACGTGAGTATGGTAGACTGTCATAGTCGTCTTGCTGTGCACTTGAGCGTGGCAGACTTGCATCGTTTGCTGCTGGTTGCTCAGATAAGGTTGCTAGACCTTCATGGTCTTGTTCATGCAAGGACTGCGCTGTGGAGTTTTTTGTTGCTTCCATCGTGGAATCTGTCAACGAACTCGCCGTGCAGGCTTGTACCGCTCTCTCTGTGGAGTCTGGCATCGTTCCCTGTGTGGAGTCATGCAGTGGTCTCGCTGTGGAGTTGATCTGTGCGCTCTCAACGGAGTCGTGCAGTGGTCTCGCTGTGGAGTCTTTCTGTGTTCTCTGTGTGGAGACGTGCAGTGGTCTCGCTGTGGAGTCTGTCATCGCTTTCTGTGCGGAGACGGGGACTCTTTGTTGTGTATGGACCACCTTTCGTGTGGAGTCGGGGACTCTTCGTGGTGCGTGGACCATTCTCTGTGTGGAGTCGGGGACTCTTCGTGGTGCGTGGAGCACTGTTCGTGGTGCGTAGACCACTTGTGTGGAGTCAGGCCGCTCTCTGTGGGCTTGGACCTCTCTCTGTCTCTTGGTGTCAGACCGCAGCAGAATTCTGTACTTCTGGGTAGGATGTCGGCTGTGCTGGGCTGAGGATCCTCAAATCCGAAGAACTCATCCATGTCTGTGTCGGATTCTTCACTGTACAACACATCTCGTTGCGGTTCAGATTTGGTACTGAGGTCGCCACGTCCAATGATGAAATCATTGGCTGAGTCGTAGTCTTCAAGGACCATATCATCACTTTCTGTGTCGGAGCTGTCATTGTGCTCGCGATGTCCAAAGAAGTAATCAACATCTGAGTCGTAGTCTTCAAGGACAAAATCATCTCTTAGGGCGGTGCTAACTGCTTGTTGCAGGATTCTGCAGAGGTTACTTTCAGCTACTGGTCGAAGTTCAGGCATTGTGCTGTCGTTCCAGGTGAAAGAATTGTGTTTTCTGGCTTTACATTTTTTTCCCCACTATTTTGGGACATTTCCCCTTTAAGTGGGCATGGTCCGGGGCCTCTGACGTCATGACGCTTGTGACGTAGAGAGTAGGAATGGATCGCGCATGCGCAGATCGCTTTTCCTTTACGCTCTTTGCGCAACTGCGCATGCGCAAAACTGTTTTGCCGGTACGCTTCTGTTGGGGAACTGCGCATGTGCGGCTCCTTTCCCAAGATGGCTGCCAATCAAAACTGCAGTTTTCTGCATTTGCAGGCCTACCTTCGCCTCGTGGTGAGTATTGCCGCCTTTTACCGTTCTTTCTTGTGTTTTCCTCGCAGTATGTGTCGAACTTTTCCAGGACTGTCTGGAAGTCTCTCTTGTCTTGACCTTTGGAGTACTTGAAGGTCTTGAAGATTTCTGCTGCACTGGCACCCGCAATGGTGAGCAGAAGCTTTATTTTCTCTGCATCCGCCACGCCATCTAGGTCAGATGCTACCAGGTAGATCTCAAATCTCTGCCTGAACGCATGCCAGTTTGCACTGAGATTGCCGTGGTACCTGAGCTGCTGTGGAACCGGAATTTCGAACATCTTGCCTGGGTGCTGTTGCTGGTAGTCACGGATTTGTTGAGTTGAACTATAGAGATTCAACAGGCACTAACTGGTACCATGTTGTGTTATGCTTCATGTGGCATAAGCTGCTTCCTTAATGTATACTCTGACAAAGGAAGGTTCAGACTTGGAGATAGGTTTAATACATTTATTGAACAGTTAACAATTCTCCTACTTGAGTTCGACTCTCCTGTTGATCTTGCTATAGTAACTCAATCTAACTAACTAGTCTGCTCTAATCCATGCGGTGGGTGTGATGCTTCCTGATCTGCCCCTGTGCTTTTCACTGAGTGTCACCTGTGGAAAAGAGAAAGAGCATGTGCCCTGTCCTTTTATATGGGTAGCCCCTTGTGGTAGTGTCACCTCTGGGTGTCTTGACTGCCCATTGGTCGTGTCCTATCTTACTGACCTATTGGTTGAATGTCTGTGTGTCATTGTGTCTCTGGTGCTCCCTCTATTGTTTACTCAGTCCTAGTGTATCTACATTAACCCCTTGTGTATTTAGTGATACATATCACCACATGTCTTACAGTGAAATGCCGATGAATCAAACTTGAATGACACACAATTCTGGTTATATCGAAGTCGTCATCCATTCCGCAGGTGGAATAGCAAATCCCATAGAATGCCCTTGAGGAGGTTAAGTTGATACAGCAACTGTGGCTTGAAGCAGAAAGCAGCCATCACAAAGGAGTGGGAGAATTTTGTCCATTATTATGAAATGCAGGACAAACCCATGACAAGGCACTTTTTGCCGACTGAGGGAGGCGAGCACGGAAATTGCAGCAGAGACAACCATGGAAACTTACTTGAAGATGGATGATGCTGTGCAATGCACAACAGAACTCACAGATGATGCTCTCATAAATGCAGTATGTTCTTCAGCAGAGGAGCCTGAGGAGACTGATGACCCTCAATAGGCTGTTTTCCTAGCCAATGCCGCAAAGGCTGTATGATGCTCCAGAATTTCACGCTGTAGTACGAAAACATTGAAAACATATTTGAAAACACACTAAGCAGAAAAACATTGCTGAGATTTTCCAAGCTGGTTCCTAACATTATTTTCAATGCAAAGCCCTGGCCTTTTCCAAGATAAAATCATTGGAAGCTGTGAACAAAGTGTGGTTTTTCTTCCAATTAAGGGGCAATTTAGTGAGGCCACAATGCACCTAACCTGCACATCTTTGGGTTCTGGGGGCAGAGACCCAGGCAGACACGGGGCGAAAGTGCAAACTCCACACAGACAGTGACCCGGGGCCGGGATCGAACCCGTATCCTCAGTGCTAACCACTGCACCCCATGCAACCCGTGAACAAAGTGTGGTTAAAGACTTTTTCACACACTTACTGCTTTTTCATTCTGCATTTGAATTTAAAGTATTTGACACAGACTGCATTTGTAGGCATATCGGGTTACATAGGAACGTATTCACATTTCATATTACGAAGCTCCACTTAACACGAATTTGGAGGTAGTTCCCTTGGATTCGATTCATCAAGATTTTACTATATTTACATAATCATTTGGTTAAACACTGATGCACGATCAATGACCACTAAAGCAAGGTTGTAGTCCAACTGAAGGCTTTAATAAGGTAGATCTTGCCCCCAGCAGCTCAGGTACAAATGAAGGCTGCTGGGGCGGCACGGGCTCTTATACCCCACCTAGCAGGGCAGATCTACCATACACCCTAATCAATAGAAAGCATACCGTTTCCACCAATGGTGCTCCAGCCTATCAGGTACCATAATACCTCTAATACCACATTCACCCCGTTAAAAAAGAGTCCGGCGGGGTTGGTGGCCTGATACTACAAACATGGCAACGTGGTAGAATTAGTTATGAAGGTACCGTAATACCTCCGTACAGCGTTTTGTAACTATTTACAATTCTGATAGCTATTGATGATTTAAATTTACAGTTTACAATTTAAAATGAAGCAATCAGTCGATCGGGGGCCCTGGTCGTCCTCTGTGATCGTCGGAGCTTCGGTGGTGACTCCGGTGGAGGCTCGGGCGTCTGTGACTCCGGGAGCGTGGCTTCGATCTCCATGGCAGCTTTGGCACCCCTAGACGGCGCTTGTGGGGAAAACGGTTGACCTGGGAAGGGAGTGCCTGTGGGGTGCGTCGTTGGGTGGGGGGGGGCCTAGACGGGGCCGGCAGAAGGACCGATCCTCCTGTAAGGTGCCCCGGTGGAGGGGAGGTTGGGACTGGTGGCTGGGGTGTGCGTGAAGCTCCGGCGGGCGCCAGGTCTCATAGGGAGTCCGTATCTTGTCGGCGGTCAGGGTACGCCACGTAGGCGTACTGGGGGTTAGCATGGAGCAGATGGACCCTCTCGACCAACGGGTCCGACTTGTGCGCCCGCACGTGTTTTCGGAGCAGGATGGGTCCGGTGCTGCCAGCCAGGTCGGGAGCGAGGTCCCAGAGGAGGACTTCCTGGGGAAGACAATGAGACGTTCGTGGGGTGTCTGGTTGGTGGTGGTACAAAGCAGTGACCGGATGGAGTGGAGGGCATCCGGGAGGGCTTCCTGCCAGTGGGAGACTGGGAGGTTCCTGGGCCGTAGGGCCAGTAGGACTGTCTTCCAGACTGTTTGGTTCTCCCTCTCTACCTGTCCGTTACCCCGGGGGTTGTAACTGGTCGTCCTGCTCGAGGCAATGCCCTTGCTGAGCAGGAATTGACGCAGTTCGTCGCTCATAAAGGAGGACCCCCTATCACTATGTATGTAAGCGGGGAACCCGAACTGTGCAAAGATGCTATGGAGGACCTTGATGACGGTGGTTGCGGTCAAGTCGGGGCAGAGGATGGTGAATGGGAACCGGGAGTACTCATCAATCATGTTCAGGAAGTACGTGTTGCGGTCGGTGGAGGGGAGGGGACCTTTGAAGTCCATGCTGAGGCATTCAAAGGGACGGGAAACCTTTATCAAGTGCGCTTTCTCTGGCCGGTAGAAGTGCGGTTTGCACTCCGCGCAGATTTGGCAGTCCCTGGTGGCTGTCCTGACCTCCTCGATGGAGTAGGGCAGGTTGCGGGTCTTGACAAAATGGAAAAAGTGAGTGACCCGCAGGTGGCAGAGGTCCTCGTGGAGGGCTCGGAGGCGGTCCACTTGTGCGGTGGCACATGTGCGTCAGGAGGCTCATTTAGCTTCCCGGGACGGTACAAGATCTCGTAGTTGTAGGTGGAGAGTTCGATCCTCCACCGCAAGATCGTGTCGTTTTTTATCTTGCCCCGCTGTGCATTATCAAACATGAAAGCAACCGACCGTTGGTCAGTGAGGAGAGTGAATCTCCTGCCGGCCAGGTAATGCCTCCAATGTCGCACAACTTCTAAGATGGCCTAGGCCTCCTTTTCGACTGAGGAGTGGCGGATTTCGGAAGCATGGAGGGTACGTGAGAAGAAGGCCACTGGTCTGCCCGCTTGGTTGAGGGTGGCCGCCAGAGCTGCGTCAGACGCATCGCTCTCAACCTGGAAGGGGAGGGACTCGTCGATGGCGTGCATCGTGGCCTTTGCAATGTCTGCTTTGATGCGGCTGAAGGCCTGGCGGGCCTTTATCGACAGGGGAAAAGCTGTAGATTGGATCAGGGGACGTGCCTTGTCCGCATAGTTGGGGACCCACTGCGCGTAGTAACTGAAAAACCCTAGGCAGCGCTTCAGGGCCTTGGAGCAGTGAGGGAGGGGGAACTCCATAAGGGGGCGCATGCATTCAGGGTCGGGGCCTATAACTCCATTTCGCACTATGTAGCCGAGGATGGCTAGGCGGTCGATGCTAAACACGAAGTTATCCTTGTTGTATGTAAGGTTAAGGATTTTTGCAGTCTGGAGGAATTTTCAGAGGTTGGTGTCGTGGTCCTGCTGATCGTGGACGCAGATGGTGACATTATCGAGATACGGGAATGTTGCCCGTAAACCGTACCGGTCAACCATTCGGTCCATCTCGCGCTGGAAGACCGAGACCCCGTTGGTGACACCGAAGGGAACCCTTAAGAAGTGATAGAGCCGCCTATCTGCCTCGAAGGCAGTGTATTTGGGTCACTAGTGCGGATGGGGAGCTGGTGGTAGGCGGACTTGAGATTCACCGTGGAGAAGACCTTATAATGTGCGATCCTGTTTACCAGGTCGGATATGCGGGTGAGAGGGTACGCGTCCAGCAGCGTAAACTTGTTGATGGTCTGACTGTAGTCGATGGCCATCCTATGCTTCTCCCCGGTCTTTAGCACCACTACCTGAGCTCTCCAGGGGCTGTTACTGGCTTCAATGACCCCTTCCCTCAGTAGCCTTTGGACCTCTGCCCTAATGAAGATCCGGTCCTGGGCACTGTACCGTCTGCTCCTGGTGGCGACGGGTTTGCAATCCGGGGTGAGGTTCGCAAACAGGGAAGGCGGGTCGACCTTAAGGGTCGCAAGGCCGCAGACAGTAAGGGGGGGTATAGGGCCGCCGAATTTGAAGGTTAGACTTTGGAGGTTACACTGGAAGTCTAAACCCAGGAGTGTAGCCGCGCAGAGGTGGAGAAGGACGTAGAGATGGAAATTTTTGAACTCCCTTCCCTGGACTGTGAGGTTTGCTACACAAAACCCCTTTATCTCCACTGATTGTGAACCGGAGGCCAGGGAGATTTTTTGATTAACGGGGTGGATGAGGAGAGAACAGCGCCTTACCATGTCGGGGTGTATGAAGCTCTCTGTGCTCCCAGAGTCGATTAGGTAGGACGTCTCATGCCCGTTGATGAATACGGTCGTTGTAGCAGTTGAGAGTGTTCGAGGCCGGGACTGATCCAGGGTCACCGAGGCTAATCGCAGCAGTTGAGAGTTCTCTTCGGGCAGTGCATGGTCAGCCGAGCTGGGGTCCTGGGGGTTCATCCAAGATGGTGGCTCCCATTGGTCGCACATGGCTGGGGGTGCACAGAATGATGGCGCTCATCCCTCTAACGTGGCGTCCGCGGGACAAGATGGCGGCGCTCGGGATCCGCACGTGGCCCTGGAATAGGAAGATGCCGGCGACCGCTGGCCGCACGGGGACCGTGGAGAAGTTTGTGGTGGCGGTCCGCATTCGCCGCCGGAGACCACGGCAACCGCACGGGCCTGACATACCCCCATGAAATGGCCCTTTTTGCCGCATCCCTTGCAGGTGGATGCACGGGGCCGGGCAGCGCTGGTGGGGGTGCTTGGCCTGCCCGCAAAAGTAGCAGGGGGGCCCACCAGGGTTGCCAGGCCGCCTTGCAGTGCAGGCTTGTGGGGGGATGGGGGATGTCTCGGGGTCGGCTGCGGAGGGGTTCCACGTTGCCCAGGGGGCTGCCGCGCGGTCAGGAACGTAAGCGCGGGCGTTCCGGAGGCCACGTCCAGGGAGCATGCAAGGGCCCGTGCCTCCTGGAGACCCAGAGTGTCTTTTTCTGGCAGTCGCTGGCGGATTTGTGAGGATAGCATACCTTCCACAAAAGCGTCCCGGACCAAGAGTTCAGTGTGTTCGCTCACCGAAACTTGCGGGCAGCTGCAGTTTCTCCCCAACACCAGGAGTGCATGGTAGAATTCTTCCAGCGGTTCCCCAGGGGTTTGTCGCCTTGTTGCAAGCAGGTGCCGGGTGTAGACCTGGTTTACCGGGCAAATATGATGTACTTTTAGCAGCTCTATTGCTGCATCGAAGTCTTCTGCTTCCTCGATGAGGGTGTAAATCACCGGGCTCACCCTTGAGTGCAGGACTTGCATTTTCTGTTCTCCCGTGGGTGTGTTTTCGGCCGTCCCAAGATACCCTTTAAAGGACGCCAGCCAGTGCTTGAAGATTGCCGCTGAGTTCGCCGCATGGGGGCTGAGTTGCAGACACTCCGGCTTGATTCGGAGCTCCATCCTTTCTTTTAAAAAAAAAACTAGCTTATTAAATTGATGCACGATGAATGACCACTAAAGCAAGGTTGTAGTCCAACTGAAGGCTTTAATAAGTTAGATGTTTCCCCCAGCAGCTCAGGTACAGAATGAAGGATGCTGGGGCGGCATGGGCTCTTATACCCCGCCTAGCAGGGCGGAGCTACCATACATCCTAACCAATAGAAAGCATACCGTTTCCACGAATGGTGCTCCAGCTTATCCGGTACTGTAATACCTCTAGTATCACAAACACTAACTAATTAAAACATGAGAACAGCAGCAACCGAGGAGACATTGAAGAATAAATGGTATCCAACTGTCCTCCCAAAAATGAGTAAATAAATCAAGAGCATGAAAACATGCTAGGAGTTCTGGCTGCTTTGCGGTTAATCACTGAGTTCAGATGGGATCCAAAAAAAGGCTGGATAAATTTGTTCAGTGAGTCTGTTACTCGCCATTATTGTGCTCACTTCACCCATAACAATCCCATCTAACTGAGATAATGTAATCTGTGAGCCACAATCAATTAAATGTCTCAATTTAGCAGCTAATTATTAAAACACAGACCACAGCTACTATATAAGTTGAGTCCTGAAAGATCAGAGGAAGGCAGCCTGACCACTGACGCAGGGTGCACTTAAGTCAGTGTGAAATATGAACTGGTCACGTCGAACAGTCAATGTTAGTCATGGCTCAGTTGATAGTACACCCCGCTGTGTCAGGATATTTTGGATGTTAAATCTCATTCTGGAAATCTGAACCCATAATCTGGGTTGACACTTCAGGGCAATAGAATGAATGCTGCCGTCTTTCAAAAGGTGTTAAACCTGGGTTCTGTCTGTTCTCTGAGATGGATGTAAAGCAGTGTTTTTCAAACTTTTTGTCTGGGACCCATTTTTACCAGCCGGCCATCCTTTGGGACTCACGCTGGCCGGACGTCGCAACCCACGCTGCCCCAAGGTCACGACCCACCATTTTCGCTGACCTTTAATGTGACAGGTGAGCCTGTTTAGTCCTCATGATCTCACTTGCTTTCTCATTCAATGTTACATTTCTGCTAAGGACTTCAGCTGATGATTTAAGATCTCACTGCATCCGTTGAAATAAATCAAGAGGTTTGTCCTTGAACTCACCATGCTTACTTTTCAAATGCCTTTGAAGTTTTGAGGGGTTTAATCTTTCATTTGCCAGTACGTCGTTGCATATAAGACATGAAACTTGCATCCTGATTTGCAGTGGGACTATTAATAAACCCATACCTCAAGAAATCATCTTTTCGGCTTTGTTTCTGTTTTCAGCTTCTTTTGGCATGGGTTGTTCACCAAAGGCCCTGGAGCTCACGCCAGCACTGCTGGCAGCTGATGCACAATCAATCACTACTGAAGCGAGATTATAGTCCAATTGAAGGCTTTAATGAACAAGTAGTTACCCCAGCAGCTCTGGTACAGAATGACTGCTGTGGGTGAAACACAGACTCTTATGCTCCGCCTGCTGGGTGGAACCAGCAGGCAGGTTCCACCACTCATACGACAGTATAAGGTACATCCCACCTAGGTACCGCGATACCCCTAATATAGCCTACCACGTTCACCCCCTGTTTAAAAAAGAATCCGGCGGGGGTGGTGGCCTTGCTTTTACAGCGGTAGAGGTTATAGCGGTACCCTTTGGTGCCTTTACATGCAATACACATATTTACAGACAATTATTTACAAGTTCATTTTACAATGAAACTACCAGCCGGTCAGGGACCCTGGTCGTCCTCTGCGATCGTCGCAATCCCGGCGGTGATGCTGGCGTCGGCTCGGGCATCCGTGGCTCTGGGAGCGTGTCATCTTCAGCTTTATCGCATCCGGATGGGGCCAGTGGGAGGACGGATCCTCCTGGGAAGGGGGCTGCGGTGGTGTGTGCCGGTGAAAAAAGGGGTTGGGGTTGGTGGGGATCCAGCGGGGGCCAGATCCCGGAGGGAGACCGTGTCTTGTCGGCCGTCGGGGTGCGCCACATAGGCGTACTGGAGGTTAGCATAGAGGAGATGTACCCTCGCGATCAGTGGGTCCGACTTGTGGGCCCGTACGTGTTTCCGGAGTAGGACGGGTCGGGGGCTGCCAGCAATGTTGGAAGCGAGGTCCCCAGGGAAGACTTCCTAGGGAAGGCAAGGAGACGTTCATGAGGTGTTTCGTTGGTAGTAGTGCACAGTAATGATCGGATGGAGTGAAGTGCATCGGAGAGGACCTCCTGCCATCGGGACACTGGGAGATTCTTGGACCGTGGGGCCAGTAGGACGTTCTCCTTCTCTACCTCCCCGTTTCCCCGGGGGTTGAAACTGGTCAACCTGCTGGAGGCAATGCCCTTGCTGAGCAGGAATTGACGCAGCTCGTCACTCATGAAGGAGGACACCCTATCGCTATGGATGTAGGCGGGGAAACCGAACAGGGTAAAGGTGCTGTGGAGGGCTTTAATGACGGTAGCAGCCGTCATGTCGGGACAGGGAACCGGGAGTACACATCAATCACGTTTAAGAAATACGTGTTACGGTTGGTGGAGGGAAGGGGCCCTTTGAAATCCACGCTGAGACATTCAAAGGGGCGGGAAGCCTTCACCAGGTGCGCTTTCTCTGGCCTGTAGAAGTGCGGCTTGCACTCCGCGCAGATTTGGCAGTTTCTGGTTACGGCCCTGACCTCCTCGATGGAGTAGGGCAGATTGCGGGTTTTGACAAAGTGGAAGAACCGGGTGACCCCCGGGTGGCAGAGGTTGTTGTGGAGGGTCCAGAGTCGGTCTACTTGTACACTGGCACAAGTGCCGCAGAACAGGGCATCAGGAGGCTCGTTGAGCTTCCCGGGACAATACAATATCTCGTAATTATAGGTGGAGAACTCGATCCTCCACCGTAAGATCTTATCATTCTTAATTTTGCCCCGCTGTGCATTGTCAAACATGAAGGCTACCGACCGTTGGTCAGTGAGGAAATTGAATCTCCTGCCGGCCAGGTAATGCCTCCAATGCCGCACAGCTTCGACGATGGCTTGGACCTTCTTCTCGACGGAGGAATGGCGGATTTCTGAGGCATGGAGGGTGCGTGAAAAGAAGGCCATGGATCTGCCCGCCTGATTGAGGGTGGCAGCCAGAGCTACATCTGATGCGTCGCTCTCGACCTGGGAGGGGAGGGACTCATCGATTGCGTGCATCGTCGCCCTGGCGATGTCTGCTTTGATGCGACTGAAAGCCTGGCGGGCCTCTGCCGATAGGGGAAAAACCGTGGACTGGATTAGTGGGCGGGCCTTGTCCCCATAATTGGGGACCCACTGGGCGTAATAAGAAAAGAAGCCCAGGCAACGTTTCAGGGCTTTGGGGCAGTGGGGGAGGGGAAACTCCATGAGGGGGATTTTTAAGTTAAGGGGGAAGTTAAGGATTTTTGCGGTATGGAGGAATGTGCGGAGGTTGGTGTCGTGGTCCTGCTGGTCGTGGCCGCAGATGGTGACATTGTCGAGGTACAGGAGCGTGGCCCGCAGACCGTACCGGTCAACCATTTGGTCCATCTCCCGTTGGAAGACCGAGACCCCATTTGTGACACCAAAGGGAACCCTTAGAAAGTGGTAGAGCCGCCCATCTGCTTCGAGTGCAGTGTACTTGCGGTCGTCCGGGCGAATGGGGAGCTGGTGGGAGGCTGATTTAAGGTCTACTGTGGAGAGAACCTTGTATTGCGCTATCTGGTTGACCATTTCAGATATGCGGGGGAGAGGGTACACGTCGAGCTGCGTATACCTGTTGATGGTCTGACTGTAGTCTATGACCATCCTATGTTTCTCCCCGGTCTTTACAACCACCACTTGAGCTCTCCAGGGGCTGTTGCTGGCCTTGATAATGCCTCCCTATAGTAACCGTTGGACTTCCGACCTAATGAAGGTCCGGTCTTGGGCACTGTACCATCTGCTCCTGGTGGCAACGGGTTTGCAATCGGGGGTAAGGTTTGCAAACAGGGAAGGCGGATCGACCTTGAGGGTCGCGAGGCCTCAGACAGTGAGGGGGCTA